>NC_073711.1:21008281-21710071 GCF_023634085.1 Falco cherrug
CATGTCATATTGAAAAACTTTTTTTTTTTTTAAACTAATAACATTATTTTCTTATTATATCCTCAGCAACATACAGGAACAGCAGGATATATCTATCTTTAACAAATCTCTTCAGCTTCTCAGTTAAAACAATGACCAGAAGATACATTAAGAGTACCGTACATAACTTGGGAAGCCTGCAGAAGATACTTTGTCCCATCTGCCAACAAAAACAATTTTTAAAATACATGTATTGTGAAGGAGAAAAGTCATCCTGTTTTGGGTATTTTCAAAACGGTTTTGAAGTGAAACAGCTATAGAGATTGACTGGTGAGATACAGAGCCTGATTCTGCAGGACAGTTTTTCAGCGGTTTTGTTTTTCAAGGCAAATTTGTTCTCCACAGAAAGTAGGTTGTCACAAAAAGCACATTCATGTATTGAAATCCTAAATATTCCAGCAAAAAAAAAAAAAAAAAAAAAAAAATCAAGAGATTCCTGATGTGTCATACTAGAATAAAGATCCTTCAGCCCACAAGGATCAGCATCATGCAGAACAAACAAAATAAAACAAAATAAGCAGTTTCTCAGGCGTAAATACATCTAAGTTTTGTTAAATGGGTGCACAACATCATGCTGAACAGACACGAGTCTGTTCCTTGAATACACACAAGAAAATCACACATGCAAACTCCTGATAACAGAAAAAAAAAGCAATGTTTGTACTGGAAGAAAACAGTATAGAAAGGTTTAATCACTCACTTGCCCTTAGGCTGTATCACAGCCACACTTTCAAAAGTGTAGACAAGTATTTCTTTCAGCTAATCCTCTACTACTCAGTCATTTCTTAAAAATATTAGCAATGCATAAAGAACGACAGCCAGAACACCAAGACTGATTTTGCAAACTACACTGGAGATGGCAGATCAAGATGTGAGATGAACCGACACACCTGGCACTCCTCGCACATTTCTGACACCTGTGTCGTAACGCTCCACGGCCCCACGCTCTGAACTGAAAATGTGTGCAAGTTTCCCCAAAGAGAGCTGCTCTGCTAGACAGCTTCACATGGAACGGTGCATCTCCTCCCGTTACCACTGGCTTTTAGGTGGATTCTGACCAACCCTGACACCTGACGTTCTTAATGAACTCTTGGGAACAAGATTTACTATTATCAAGGACGTTTTTGATTTCATCTCTTCATTTTGCCATCTCGGGAATCATGAAGTAGGAAAAATGATTCATTAATATGTTCTCTGGAATCAGACATTCTCGAGACCAAGCCTCCACTTTAAAGCATGAACCTGGAGGATATCCACATAGCTACACCTGGTTTATCCAGCATGAACGCCCGTCAGAGTCAGCCTCATGCTCCTTCGCCCATGGCTTTTTCCCTCGCATACAAGGTGTGAGATAGGCAGTCAAGTCTTCTCCGACATAATTTTCTGTTCTGGCACAGTCAGATCGATTTCCCCAGCCACCTTCTGCCTCTGTAAAACATAGACTTCTGCTGCTCTGAAGAAGCAAGAACCATGTAGTTTTGAGTCAAAAATTAAGCTAAAGCAAGGCTTCACCCACTGTTTTGCTTATCTGTGTGTGGCTTTAGTTTTATGGGGGGGGTTGTTTATAAACTGTCTCCTTTATTCAATGCAAAAGAAGCTGCAATATATACACAGAATATTAGCACACAAGTTTTACCTCTCAAATAATAAAAACACACCAGCAATAGGCAAACCTGTTCTCAGAACAGTACCTTTAACTTTTTCCTCCATATGCCTTTTTTTCTTCCTTTAAAAATACAGTGTTCAATATAAAAACACATCACTGAGAAAGAAGATCAAGAAAACAAAAAGAAGAGATGTAAAAAGAGTATGACTCTACATCTATTAACATACAGAAAGTTTCAACGGTGTGATTACCTTTCAGAAATAGAAATAGCAGCTGGTAAGCTACCAGAAAATAATTTTCCTTAACCATTTTGATATTTTATAAACAAAGGATCCAAGCAAAATCCTCTGATCCTGTCCAATGTAAGAAAAAGGGATGAAATTGTTTTAAACCATAGTTTCAAAGACTATACTCATACCATCTTCCCTGATTTTATGGCATTTAAGTGCCAAGAAAAAGTGCACTCATCCCAGACGCAATCTTAGAACATGTTTTTTCTTTCTTTTTAATAGGTAATAAATCCATTAACAGTTTTCACCACAATTAGAAATGCCATATTAAGATCATTCTTATATAAGATCAATTGGTTATACAATTCCATCCAACTGGGAATACTAACAGTTTAAATTCTTTTCACTTTTGAATATAAATTCATGAAAAAACTGCAATTCTATTCAAGAACATTTTCCAGTGTTAAAACTTTGCAACTGTCTTACTTGGAAATGCTACAGTTCTTTGCAGCAGGGACTAGAACTTGTGTCTCTGGAAATATTTTTGCACTGACCTTAAATTTGGTCAAATGACAGATCTTTGGGAAACACAAAAGTTATAGCTTGCAGGAGATTAAGAACAAATTAGAAATTGCGCAAGTATATATTACAATTTCTGAAAATCCTACCTTCCCTAAGCTTCAGGTACCTTATAGTGTATAGAGACTGAGCAAGCAGCACCCATCCCCACAGAGCCAGTCTGCCTCCTCCAGCCCACGGCTGCAGTCCCACCATGACGTGCCTGCTACCTGCCAGCTCCATATGCAGCGCCATAAAGACAGGGCTGCACCCCGAGCTGCTTACAACCTTGTACTTGGGTGCAAGCTGAAGGAGGAGCAAGATGTCTATGTAAAGAAATAAAGAAAAATAAGGGAGGGAGAGAAAAAGTAATAACATGGCATCACTGAGTAACCCTGGTACCTTACTGATGCCTACCCAGCTACACACTGCAGAGATAGCAACTGTGTTACCAAAGGGAGTGAATTTTGCTAAACTGGGGTCAACGAGTCCCTAGACTAAGCCTATGTAGCTTCCTGGTTTACGAACATACACAGAAAATAAAATCCCTGAACTCTATAATCTTTGCAAGACTCTTCTCATGGCCTGCATTTTGTAATTTGAAACTGATACAGAGCTCGTAACAGATTCGCTTGTTTTAGTCCTCACCGTGCAACTATTTATATTCCATAAATAAGACAGTTATGTAACATACTCTCATATTATTTTTAAAGGTATTTCACAAAATTGAAATCTCTTTTAAAAACACTGGCTCCTTAGGTGTTAAAACCAAGTAGTAAATCCACTTTGTCAAATTGCCCCATTTATAATATTTAATCTTCCTTCTGTAATCAGGAGAGCTGAAGTACACAATTCAGAGTTGCTTTCCTTTGACACAGTTCTCTTATTACCGTCTCTTTTCCTCACATAATGTCCCACAGCAGCTGTGCCATTATGATGATGCCTTTTTTTTTTTTTTTTTTTTTTAAACAGCCTCTCTAGCACAAATAATTAAAACATGTATTTACCTTCCATCCCTTGGCTGAGACTAAGTGCACATTTTGGGGGAAGGGGGGCAGTTGTTTGTTTCTTTTTATTTTATTTCTGAGCAGTGACATATTGATGTTTCAGATAATAAATCATTCCAATTTGTTCATCCCTGCCAACAATGGTTTTAATCTTCATTTACGACTTGCAAAGTCCGTTTTGTTGGAAGCGTTTGATAAAATACTCAATTACCATTTTTTTTGCACTGCAGTTCAACTGCTGCGCTGATAAAAGGCTCTAGCTCAGAAGATAAACTGCAAATAATTCCTGAAGAACAAATGTCAGAGGCAGTTTACAATGAATGGGATTTTTTTTTTGAGCAGATTATTCTCCCACCAAAGTGACAGGGCAGCTCAATATTTATTTTGTTGAGAATGTCATTTAAATATTGTTTGACACCTGCTCCCTGCAGTCAGCTACTCAGCACATTACACTTTCAAGGGGTTTAGAAGTGAGGTTCCAGCACTCTGCATCTACTAACATATTTCAGGGACTCGGTTTAAAAAGCAGAAATGGCTGCTTCAATACACATTTGCAACCCTTTCCGTAAGTAAATAGAAATACTACCAAAATGTGTGTGCTTGCACATGCCTGAATGCTCAGGTACACATAAATTCACAGAAAAACACATGTGAGAAAAAGCATGGACCTACGAGATTAAAGTTTTCAGCTCTCCCCCGTGCAGCTTCTTTGACATTTAATCCAAAACAATTCAATTTCAAGGTTGGTTTTTTTATGCTTCCCACTTCTGTTGGAAGGAGGGAAGGTATCCTGAGGTTTCCGTCGTGGTTCCCCCATGGGCACGCTGCAGGTCACCGCAGTGGGCTGACCCTGGCTGCCCACCACCGCCGCTCCGTGCTCCGGGCAGGGCAGAGGGGATGGCACGGAAGGTGGGGCGGGATGGGGACAAGGGGAGCGCCCAGCCATTACCACCTCGGGCAAAACAGGCTCGACCTGGGGAAATTAATTTATTACCAATCAAATCACAGTAGGATAAGGAGAAATAAAACGAAACCTTAAAACACCTTCGCCCCCATCCCTCGCTTATTCCCCGGCTCAACCTCACTGCTGGTTTCTCTCCCTCCTGCCCTGCAGCGGGCAGGGGGACGGGAACGGGGCTGCGACAGCTCAGCGCACCCAGTCCCTGCCGCCCCCGCCCCCCACCTGCGGGCTCCCCACGGTCTGGGGGCACGGCCTGCCCCACCGGTGCCTGGAGCCCCCCTGCCCCAGCCCGGGGGGTGCAGGGCCGATGCTCTCACACAGCCCCACTCCCCTCCCCAGCTGAAGCTGCCGTTGCACGTAACCTCTTCCCCTTCTTAAATCCCCTGTCCCACAGGCACTGCCGGCATCGCTGACGGGCTCGGCCTTGGTGGGTCCATCTGGGAGCTGATGCCATGGGCTCCATCGGGCATGGGGGAAGCTTCTGGCAGCTTCTCACACAAGCCACCCCTGTAGCCCCCCGGCTACCAAAACCCTGCCATGCGAGCCCACTACAATGGCACTGCTCAATGACTGGAGACAACTCACACTGCTACAACTCCTTGCAGCAAAACGGGATTCGCCCCACCCCTCAAATTCTGAAATTAAAGTCTTTTGGACTGACAGTAGTTATTACTCCATCACCTAGTTACCTCAGAATAAAAGCATCATTCATACATTGTTTTCACCTCATCATCGCCTCTTTTTAGTCTCTTAAGTAATAAAATCAAAGCATTATTCCAAAAACAATAAACTGAAATGTTTGTGCAACATGTACGTGAACATGCCGGGAGGACAGCACAGCACAGAGAGCAGGAGAAAAGGAAGCCAAGGATGTACCCTGAGCATTCCCAGGGAAAAGGTTTCTATCTTTTCAAAAAGCAACTAATAAAGTGCCATTTATCTTAATGAATTAAAGGAGTAATTATGTCTTTAGTTTTAGGTTCTTAATCTGTTTTCAACGACGCTGGTTTATTTGTTTCAATTATGATCTACTTTTTTTTTTGAGCTCAATCACCGTTTGTCTAGAGGGGCTCAGGAACGCGCTGAAGGTGGAGCCTCCCCCCTGCATCACAACAGCCTGGGAAGAAGAGGCACGCAGGATTTACGCACACAGTGCAGTGGGGGAACAGGAACCAAGCACAGCACCAAAATCAGATATGATTTAATTCAACAGTGCTTTAAGTGTATCACGTCCATTTAAAGGCCATAATCTGCTAAATTAGGTCAAAGATCTATCTTCACTTCAGAGACCTTTATACTCTCACAACTGGCAGCAAGGAAAACAATACTCAACCAAAAATATGCTTTAAATTGGTAAATTCATAATATGAAATACATGTCTGTAAGCTCAAGTAATTATAAACCTAATGATGTTTACAAAATACTTCCTCTACCAATTTATGTATCCGTGTATCTATAATAGGCAAATATAAAATGGGAGCATGCAGAGAATTTTCTGAAGTTCTCATCTCACCTATGAGCACATCACTCTTCCCTTCAATAAAACAGACAAAATTAAAAGCAATGGATCAAAAAAAAAGGTATTTCTACAGATAAAATAATATTCATTAAACTCCCTTTTAAAATTATAAAAAATATTGGACCTGCAGTATAATAAATGGAGAAAGCTGCTGCAAATACATTAACCACAAGAAGTAGATACAAAGACTTGAAGAAGCCAATAATAAGCCTACATTTAATTATAAGCACACATGCACACATGTCAGAAAAAAACAGACACCCATTAGGACACATGCAGCGTAAACCCCAGAATGAGAAGATGGTGACTAATCTCCTGGCTTCCAGAGTTAACAGAACTGGGCACAAACCATTACCTAATAATAATATGCATTATTACAGAGACAAGATGGACTATCAAACACTTCAGTGTATATGTATGTGCATGTGTACACATGTATATGTATCTGTATATACATGCTTCAGAAACCTATTATTGCTTTTCACTAGCCTCTCAAAAAGTATTGAGATTAATGAATAATTGGGTTTCAAAAATCTCTTATTTTTCCTCTTTACTTTCTGTACCTCAATACAGACATCATTACTTCTCCGCCAGTATAGTGATTCTGTTCGTCATGCCTGAAACAACTACAGCACAGAGATTAAATACAATCTATATCCACATAAATCATTGAATAAATGAATCATGAAATTAATATGTAAATTGTGTGTTTAACCTCTATTTATACAGCACTGTCTGTCACCATGTAGTAAATCTAAAACTAATTGCAAATTCACAACTCTGCAAAAAGAACACCATGGTAAAAGCTTGACATATTTATTAACTAAATGTTGAACTACATTGAGTAAGTAATTAACAGTCATGCCAGAACAGGGAGAGGAAATTATATTTAAGCACAGATGTCACCTGTATGAAATGGCTAAAACTATTTTAGATTAGATTTTGATATTAATCAAAGAATACTCCTATTTAATTTTTGACAGACAAATCTGTTTCCATTTATTCATTATTCCATTAAACACTCCGCTTTTAAACCTGAATGTCATGTCCATTCTCAGTCTGATATGTTCCTCTTAATGTGTCTTTTAAAAGAAAACGTGAAGAAGAAAAGATTCAAATGGTAAGGTTAAACGGTAATAAAAATCTTCCTACAGTCTAGACAAAAACTCCTCAATAGTCTAGGAAAATAATTTCATTTTATCTTAAATTCTGTGATTAAGTTCTTTGATATATGAAAAATTGAACATAATCCTTAAAATACTACATCTAATTTCATTACTGTGTATTTCCAGTCCTTTCCAATAAACAAAAAGGGGGGATCCAGTTGGAGGATCATGAAAGTTCCCTAGCTGCTAGCACCAATGCAGAGATCTTTTTGTGCTAAAATTGGAATGTATTCAAAAGATAACCAAAATAGATGTTACATGACAGCACACGGGCAAACGTGTGTTTATAGCTTCCAATAGGCTAGTCAGTAAGGTACTAACAAAGAAAAAAAAGGGAAGGGAAACTTTTTACCTTCAGGCAACTAAGACAGATACATCGATTCCATGGCACAAGGTAAGTAACATTCATCGGGAGTACCTGTTGCAGCCAGACACATACTTCATTCTGAAAGTCATAATACTAACACTTTTTTCTTAGGATCCTCAGCTACTGAAACTAACAAATATTCCCTAAGAATCAACAAAAGTAAAGGGGATTCTGTTTGCTTATGAAACCTGAGTGGGGTTTTTTTGGTTTGGTTTTTTTTTTACCTCTAACAGGTCTACATAGGTAGCCTACATATACAATTGCCATGCAGGAGACCAGCACAAGACTGGTTCATAACAGAGGAAAAATGAACCCTTGCTGAATATTAGAACAGCAAAGTGAAATCGATTATATAATAAATATGTACTTTAAAACACAGCAACTGGCCCATTGGGCAAACCTGCTTGCTTAACAGGCACTATAAATTTGAAAAATACACCAAGTGAAGTCCAGTGGATTAAAATGGAAAATGCACACTGCAAGGGAATCATGTTTCCGATTCCAGGGCAGGAAGAGATCCTGAAATAGCCAAGACCAATGACAAAGCTCACACAATTTTATGCACTTCTGTTCCCAGGCTCCCAGTAAAGATAAACTCGGATAAGCAGATAAATTTTACTTCATATGGAATTTATAGACTTAAGCTGTCCCCTCACGGCAAATTTATTTTGTACACAGCGCTCCTCACACTGTGCTTGATGAAGCTACATGAGCATTAGTATACCCATTTCACAACCAGCAAATCAGAGGCACAAAGAGATTAGGTGATTTGTCCAAGGTCACAGCACGAATCATTTATAGGGCCAGCAATGAGGCTTAAGTTCCTTGACTCCTAGTTCTGGCAACCAGACCATGCCTTTAACTGTATTACAGCAAACTATTCCTTGTGTCATCAATCTCAGATCCAGAAGCACTTTAAATCATTCCAGGATTATGACATTTTTATGGGAGGACAACACTTCATTACTAACCTGAGAACTTGGGGGGAAGAGCAGGAAAACCTCCCAAAGCTGGTGAGAAAGGAACCGTGCCAAAGGAGGGCTGATCAGCTGCAGCAGAGGTTGGCAAACAGAAAGGTGAACAAAGCAGAACTGGGCTGGTTTTATTTCCAGAGTATTTCAACAACCCCCAGCTGTGTGTAGATCTCAGAAGTTAGATTAATACTTCTAAAACAATTGTCTAAAAAGACAAAACATGAAAGCTGCTGTTTACTATTCACTATTTCTCACCCACCACTGTTTGTCCAGTTTTAGCAGTATCAGGTACACGAAGAAGAAAAGTAACAGCCTGCAGCCTACGTCCTATGGCTGAAAGAAGGAGCAGAATCCAGAGAACAGAGCGGACAGTACACACAACAAGCTACTGGAATGTTTCTGAATTATAAATCAATTGGTGTAATCAATCACAACTTCCCAGAGTCAAATCTTACATTAAATTAGATACCCATATATTTTCACAGCAGGTAATTTCGTTGTATGTGACTTCGAATACAGAACGCAACTGAACTGCAGGAAAACAACACACATGCACATCCCCCATCACCAATTTGTAAGTGATTCTTACAGGGTTTTTCCAGGACTTACCACCACCACCACTTTTTTTTTTTTTTTTTGAGAAATTGTACAAATCATTACAACATTCACCGCAAAATGCAGACGCAATATGCTTCAATGTAGGTATTCCCCAAAAACACGAGGGAAACAATGGAGAAGGAGGTTCTACACTGGAGCTGTTCCTCTCCCGTGAAGAATTTGAACTATATGCATTGCCAAATAAATAAAATAAGGGAAATTAAGAGTAAAGGTAATTGAAATATTGTAATGAAGATGCCCAAAAGCTGTCTGGATATGGTTCTGGGCACCCTGACTGGGTGACACTCCCTGAGCAGGGGTTTGGATAGGACGACCTCCAGACATCCTTTCCAACACCAACCATTCTGTGACACTCTTTTTCCCATTCCCTGCACTTTACATTCATCTGCTGGGTGGCTGCGAGGAACCTTTCAGGTTTATTTGTGTACCATGCAACCTCAGCCACAAGAATCAAGAGGTTGCATGTGAATGCATGGCCTCACCCTCACCATCCTGGGATGCTGCCCGATGGGAATTAAGCTGTCCCTTTATTTCACTACAACTTGAGTGCTTCCTCCTCTTCTCTTTTGCAGGTAGAAGTACGAAGGCAAGATAAACAACATAGTGCTAATATTCTAGAGTTCATCTCCTGTATTGAGGAATTAAAATGAAAAAAAAAAAACCCAAAGAACACCAAACAAACAAAACCTCCCCCCCTATAAACACAAGTCACTGAGGACTCCGAGGTTTAGTCTGGAGGCGAAAGACTGTGCATGCACATCTAACATAGCCGAGCATCCCACTGAGCACAGAAGGGATTCAAATGATTACTTGTCAAAAAGCCAGAACATATAGAAGATACAAACAAAAAGACAAAGTACAATGTAAAAATAAATACACAGAACAAGAAATACAAATAAGAAACTATCAAGGCAAGAACAAGTAAGAGTGTGTACAAGAATGTGGAACACCAGGTGAGACGAAGGCAATACAGTCGATTAAGAGACTAAAACAGAACAGATGGTACACATGGTTCAAAAAAGGCAGAAAAACTTCTAAGTATGGAAGAAAAACCAGTAAGGAACTATATCTGAAAACCTTTAACAAGACTGATAAAAGTTGTTAAGGTCGAGTTACAACCGTTTCAACACAGTGCTCCAAGCTCTTTCCGAGGCTTTGCACTGCCCTCATCGAGGCGCACATCGTCTGTTACCGACTGACTGACTGCAACCTGACAGCAAGTCACCGATGCAAGCAGAGCATAAAAAGCCAAATATAATCCCAGGTAACAAGAATAATCTAGATAAGAGTGGTTCTTCTTTTAAAGACACAAGTCTTGATGTCTTTGCTCAGGACACTAGCAAGAGCCTACCTGGAACAGCTTTAATCATCAGAGTTTTAATAGGAACCAGATGCTTTCTCTCACTTGTCTCTTGGTCTCTTAGTCTTTCTCTTTCCACCAACTACAGCATTTTCTCTGGCCTAGTGTTTCAGATTTAGCAGTCTTATAGTTTACTAATTTTTATCGCATTTCTGTGACTCCAGTCACCAAACTGTCTTTTTTATTCTCATATATATTGACAATATCTTCTTACAATTGTCAAACTGCATTACTACATACTCACTCTTTGTGCCAGGGGTGACCATTTAAAATATTTAATAAGCCAAGCCACAAAACAATCCTTAAAAATGCAATCAGTAACGTTCCTTAAGCCTGATAAATTTCAAATTTTATATCCTTAAACATTTTTCCCTGATTTTTACAATCTCTCCAGGAATTTCCTATACTACATGCTCTACAGAAGTCCAGATAGCAGAGGCAGTCTTTCCTGTGTATAGAAAAATCAGTAATCTTATCAAATATAACTATCAAGTCAGCTTAGCACAAACTACCAATGGAAAACCACATTACACTGTATCTAACTATCTACTTTTCCGCCTGGTTTGAATTACATATAACAGACTTTGTTTCCAGTTCCCCTTTGGAAGTTAGATAAGTGATTACATATAAATATCCATGTCTCCTACTATGAAATCTATACTGACAACCTACCTAAGCTTAATCAAACCTCATATAAATTTGCCAAGATAAATTAAGTTATGTTTGTGTATCTGTCTTTATTGAGGAATAAGAAGGATCCAAGTAATTTCTCACTAGGGCAACAAAAACCTATCGGTTAACCAGTTTTGCCTCCATCTAAGAAAAACACAACCACAAGCATTATTTTCAGGGCTCTGTAACATTCTGAACGAACTCAAAAGGATTTAAAGAAAACCCTGTTACAGACTTTCTTTGTACCAAGTACAAGATGAAACTAAGCTACACAAAGGATGCAAAACCAGCAGCAATAGGGAGGAAAAAAAAAAAAAAAAAAAAACCTTGATTGCATTCAGAGCTAGCTTTCATAGGCACTGCTTACATGCCACAGGCTAACCCTAAAAATCCGCCAAGACACCCAAGCAGATAAGCAATGTGATAAGGCACGGTGTGTACCACAGTATCATTTTTCATTGCTCTTGGGTCTTCTTTGGAAACTGCTGATCATGGGCTTCTCTTCTGGGGGCAGGAGGGACTGGACAACCACACCTTGCTCACTCCATTCCGTTATCTGCAAACAGCGAACAGGATCTCCTTTTCTCAACTTTTCACTGCTGCACAGGTGGTGGCTCCCTGAGCTGTCACCACTCTTCTGGACCTGTCTTCACACACAGAAATTTAGAGCAGTCCATTGCTACTGCACCTAGATTAAAAGCACCAAGGAAGGGAGAGAGGAGATACCATAAAGCAGCTTGTTTCTTTCATTGCGTAGGGAGAAGATTGGCACAGTGCTGTTTTTCAAATCACTAATGGGTCTGATACTGTTTCCACAGGAGATTTATGTTAAAAAGATAACTTTCCTCACTTTTCGTTTTCATTTCTGTTCCTTTCACTATTCGACATTTCATTCTAGGAAGGAGAAAGAGCTGCTCATTTCTGCGGCAGGAAAGAACAATCTTAGATTTATAACATGTGAGGAACCCATCACCGTGATAGAGCAATCTTTCCACCAGACATCTCTCCATTACTGAAGCTGATGTCTCCCTGCCCTGATGCCACTTCTGGACTGATCTGTCAGCCCCAACCCGGGGGCTAACCGCACCGCCACCTCCCACACGCATTTTTCATCTTTATCTCAGCAAGCTCTGCAGTTCTTAAACAAACTCTTCAAATGCGGTTTCACCATTTATTTTTTTTTAAACAAATACATTTGAATGCAACTGCACATTTTCAACAGTGCATCTTACGTGACTTTATTTTCCATCTTATTTTATGATGAAGTTATTTTAGTTTTTATGAAAAGAAATAATGGGTTAAGATGAAGGCTTCATTCCACTGTGCTGACAACATACTGGTTGGAGAAATGGTGTAGTTAATAATGTAAACTTGATGTATGTAAGCACAGCTGGTTTGGGAACATCTTTTCAGCAGCACTAATTTATACTTTGCCTTTATTTTGTGCTTTGGTTTATGATTTTGATTAGCCACTAGAATGAGCTCTCCTAATTGCTTTCTGCTAAACTCCTTAAAAGCAAAAAAAAAAAAAAAATAAAAAATTAAACTATGCAACCCATTTTACTGTATTAGATTTTTACTGCATTATTAGATACTAAAAATCAACACCCAGCCTTAAAGGTTGTCACGTACCTTCAAGGGCTCCTGAAGGACAGGCAAAAGAGGAGTGGAAATCACAAATTCTCCACAATATTTGCTCATCAGCCATTTTCAAATCCTGTATTAAACTAACTTCTTTCATTGATGTAGTTTACTTTCTGCATCTTAATTGAAGGTTTCGCATACAAAATATGTATTACTACCAGTATTAAATGCTTGTTTCCTGCCCTCCCAGCACTCCCTAAATTCATTATATATCTACTTATAAAAAAAAGACAAACACAGTACAAGGAAGAAAAAAAAAATAGCAGAAGAGTGTGGGAGATGCCTTCAAGAGTCATACACTGAAACCCAGCTCTTCTCATTCTTGAGCAGACAGTATATAAATTTAGTATTTACCTCTTCTGTCAAAGTTCCTTTAGAATTTCCTAGAGCTAATTACAAATGTAAATCTAAACCTCAGACTGTTATGACAGGTTTTCAAAAACTTTTTTATTTTATCAAGAACATAGCAATCAAGGAAAACACAAACTCTTCTGTTTGTTGAAATCAACAGGTAAAACTACTGAAAGACAGTTAAGGAAGTACAGGAACATACTCAGGCTATCAGAACTGAAACAATCATTGCAGAATTAGAAATATATAACAAAGCTAAAGCAAAGGTTTCCACCTGCAAACAGTGACTTTTCATAAAAAGAAATTTGCAACACTGAAAATAGGCCTTACTTACAAAAGATATCTTCTCAACACTTTCCACCCTACAGGTGCCCATCTGCCCAGCCCAAAATCATCGTAACTTTTTCTTTAACGAAAGGCATCAGTGGCAACCTGTGACATTTACAAGTCAGTCTTCCACACCACAAACATTTCTAAAGATGAAATCTGGAAATACCTCTATACCTACACACCTCAAACTGATTTTCTGAAACTGGTTTTCAACACGACACCTAAGAAAAGGTCAGAGTATTCATCATGGGAAGCCTACTTGAGAAACACTCACCGATTAGAAAATCCATGCCACCAACATTAGCGAACTCCTGTGGCGTGGTCAAAGCAGCATTCGTGAATCTTCCTTTTGCTGAAACTCAGTGGAAACAATCTTCCAGCCTCAGCACGGATAAGCAAGTTAATCACCTGATTTAAAGGTAGGCTGCTCTTTATATTATCTTTGAAGTAAACTGACAGCCGTTAGGCTTTTACAGTGACAATGTTATGATCAATGTTGCAGTCTCAGGTGTTAATGCTTCATCTACCTTTAAAAGCAAATGTAATAACCCAGAAAGATCAATATTGTAAGTTTCTTATTCCGCGTTAAATTACTATGAATTCATTGCATTACAGAATTTCATCATTAACCATAGTCTAAAAATGTTAATGCCAAACACTACATCACAGTTGTCCTTACTTATGAACTATCAAACTCCTACAAAATGTAGAGATCAACAGTAAGAACACATCAGAAAAATATTTTGGCAATAGTGCTCTTAGTTATACAAAATTCAACAATAAAACAGCTGAAAAGCCTGAATGGCTCGGGACAGAGAGAACAGAAAACAGCCTCTCACCTCAGTTACTGGTTTACAGAGCAGGCAACAGCTGTACCAGCAATATGGCAAGCAACTTCAGGGAAGCAGGCAGCAGCATCCTGGTCTTTTTTGTTTCTGAACAAAGACTAATTGTACAAGAATCCAAAGCATATGAAGGAAAACAGAAAGAAAAAAAAGGAAGAGGTGGAGACCCTAATCCATGTATTACTTGCATTTTTCCCTCAAGAATTTCACTTAACTGAAATGAAAGTATCAGTTGTTGTACAGTGCTACACTGCAGTACAGTACCACTAACTACTGTGGTGTATACTACCAAACCAGTTGCTCAATAGTCTGTAGAAAGCTTTTATTCATTTTTATTTCTTTTTTTAAAAAGCACCCAAGTATGAAATGGCTCAGTTTTCCACCACCAGCTGTTCAGAACATCAGCAATAGCTTTCAGATGCAATGAAAACTGGAAGACAATGATCTAGTTCAATGGGTCAAATGTCCTTCACTTATGAAGAATCCGGCTAGAAACCCAAGAAACCTAACTCATGAGCCACTGTCCTTGTCTTCACTAGCCCTCAGTATTTGTCACAGCTTCCCCAAGTCAGAGTTAAGCCTCACAAACATACAAGCTAGTACTGCATTCTTCCCATAGCTACATGATCTTAACAGGGTTGTCGTAGAGGGTGGGGGGAGGTGGGGCTTTTTTATAAACAAGGCAAACCTTTTTTGAGGGCGGGGGGGGGGGGGGGGGGAGACACACATTTTAATATAACAATCTGTTTAGCAGCCAACGCAACTAACTTCTGACTAAATGTTTTGCTTGCAGTATTAAAAAGCAGAAAGCACCTTACGTTTTGATTAATTTGATACTCTTGTATTATGCATAAAGCTACTCATTCATTTTGTCCTGCAAACTATTCCTATCCAAGATCAGATACAGAGTTAAGCAGTAAAGAATTTTATTAAAGTAAACACAATCCTAATGTAACATACTTGTTATGGAAATACACTAGCAGTCAGTAAAAAACGAGCCATTTTGTATGGATGTAATAAAAATTTTCATGGATCCGTATCTACTGTTCTTTGAAAATTTTAAGTGCATAACTATAGAAAGCTTTCTGGGTGTCTGTCTAAGCAGATGCCAGTCACCTACCACACCTCAGACTTGTAAAAAGCTTCCCCAAGTAGGAAACAAGAATGCCAGTATTCAGCCATGGCAGCAAGCACGTGTGCCAACTCCTTACCCACCAAACACAAAGCCAATCCCTTGTTTTGAAGTCACATTCTGATACTTCCTATTGATGATAAAGCATCTGCAAATAAATACCTTACATAGTAACTTCTGAGGAAAGGAAACAACAAAGCCAGGTGCAGCAATAAGTGTTCTCCAATAATAGATGGGTAATGCCAAATGGCAATTTCACAGCAAGCCAGAGGGTAGGAATTAATCCATCCCTTAAATCTGATGGATGAACTTCCTTAACACACAATAAAAATATGAGTGCTGCTTTCTATCAAGTTGAGCAGCAGTTCATGCTTGCAAAACACTCAGGTTACAACCAAGATTCCTGCTTTCTACTCCCCAAATTACTCTTTTAACAAAGCTCTAAAGTTTATCATACTTGCTGGTGATAAAATTGGATAGGTCATCCTAATGCTCTGCCTGGAAGTGAGAAGCTAAAACCAGTTCATCAGTAATTGAGGTACAGTAAGTGGGGTGCAGCTCAGCTCTCATCTAGCTTACTGGTCATACATGCCACATCTGCTCTTACTTCTGTGGGCCCCAACTTGACTTGGGAGTTTATCTTCTTTCTTCAGTAGGCTTCCTTTAGCAAGAGAAGGCAACTGGTATCGGTGCTGGCTGGCTCTCTACCTAAGACGGATATACTTGCACACCCTAGAGATGAAAAATCACTCTCCGGTGCCACCCATCATACCCGAGTCTCACAGGACAACTCTCACCACGCTGACAGGCCAGTCTAGACAGCATAACCCAGGAGCACATCGCATCCTTCAGCTTGGCTGTCCACCCACAACAGAACAAGAGCTATCAAGTACCAGACACCCCGCAGCACCACACCATGATTTACTAGGTCTGTCTTCCATCCACCTTTTTTTTTTTTTCCTCTCCTTCTCTGAGCACACATAGTAGCTCTACGGGAACGGTGTCCACACTGCAGTGACTCCACAGTACCAGTATAAATACCCACAGCTATGGTGCTCAGCCAGTGCAGGCAGCAGCCTGAGCGTACCCACGGCTTGGCAAAGTAACGCGTTCCCTGATCTCCAGGGGTACTGCAGCCCTGAGCAATGAACTGCTGCAGGACGGCTGCTGCAAAGGGCCTATCTAGCTCACTTAAAAGTAGATTAGCTACATCTACATTTCACTGGAGACATACACAGTCACTATTAAATACACAAATACTAAAGGAAAAGCGTTTAGGAAAAATGCCTTTAATTTCAGTGAGAAAAGAAAAGGTGAGGAGAATGGAAGCCCACCCACACTGCTGAGTGACCTCAACAGCCAGAAGGATGGTACCCGTCTACTCCAGTGCAGCAGCTCAGCTCCAGCAGGCTCCATGGAGGTTATAACGCTCACGGACTTGCAAACACCTAGAGAAACTGGAGCACAGAGGCACCTCACAGCTCTGCGACAGGTCAGCTGCACCCAGCCAGGTCCGCAGCCCCGGGCACAGCAAGGACAGCAGCTGGAAGCAGAGAAGCCTCTTCAGAGCAGAGACACAAGAGCACCTGTTCTGGGACTGACAAGGAGAGCGGTGAAGCACCAGAGGTCCCAGCTCGCCAGGGGAAGACAAGGAGCAAGCTGGACTCGGTGCAGCCCATTTCTCATGGAGACTCAACTACAAAAAATACCGCTTATCAAAAGCCTGAAAAATTAAGTTCCCAGACTATGTTTTCAAACACACACCCCTCCCAAAAACAAAATAATACCAAAACCAAAACCTTCCATAACATGGAACTAAATACTAGCAAACACCCACTTTCACATTCTGGAACCTAAGGCCTAGGCACATATACTAACTTTAAAAGATGCATTATGTATCTTTTTTGGTTCTAAAGATGCTTATAGTAGTACACACATATATATGCACATGCACACACAGTCAGAAATGATCTCATGCTTTCATGAAAATTTCTGACCCTGCTTTACCAGTATTTTTGCAAATATTGCCTTTGTGAAAAATGTATATAAGTAATGAAATTCCTGGCTGAGGCTTTAATCTCTAGTCACTTCTATAACAGAGGGGTGGATCAGAGAGTATAATTTGCCGTTATCGTACTGCTCATCTCCTGTGTTGACAATAGAAATCCTCTTGTTAGTTTTTCTTAGACAAACGTGACCCCAACCTGATATAACACTGTATTTTTTCAGCTGTGTAACAACAGTCTTAAACCAGGTGCTTTCTAAGCTGCATTATCCCATCTGAGAAACTTTTGTGTTGCTATCAGCAAGCTAACACGTTAAAAGAATATTTTTTTTCTTTTGGCTAAATTTGTAGGTTTATAAGTGAAATACTATACACCAGCTTCTTCAAGTTTTCACGTTTTCCATCAATAAAAGTATCTGACTACATGTTTTTCACACTTTTAATTAAAATTCTTAAGTATGGATTTTCAGGCTTTTAAAGAAATACCGGCAACATTCCAGCATAAATTGAAAGCATTAACGTGTTTAAAATATTTGTTTTCCTTTTTAAAAAATTGATCATTAGTGCTTTCTAGAGGTTTTTTGGGAGGGAATATATATTTTTTTCTTAGGTTTATGTCTGCATATTCATCAGTCTAAAACAATTTTAGACCCCAGCCTCTTCGGTATTGTGTTTTAGTACTTGCTAGCACTAGAATTTTGCACCATAGCCCTCGATTTATAGCCCTCATTTAGCCATCATGCTATTCAAAACCCTGACTTTAAATATCCGCCACACAGATATGAGTAACAAAAAGAGACAGAGTATAGCTATTGTGCCTTCAAAGAAAAGCAATAAACCATTCTGCTTGCTCTCCTTCATGTTCTTTAATTCATTTCATTTCATTTTAACTACCCAGAACAATTTCACCAGCCATTAGCCTGGAATGAAACCTTACAAAGGCTGATTGTTGTTATAAAGATGGGTCCCTGCACTCCCTCCCCCTCCTTTTCATAAGTTTTAGGACAAACAGGCTACTTCATAGCTACAGCTTTGTTTTTTAAAAAGAGAATTCTTGCAAAGCAAAGGACAGGCAAACTGCTTCATGTCCACATCCAAAAGACTCCAAAACATCCACACTGAGCTGGCCTGGCTCACAGCCCTAAACGGAGACCCCATCACAAGGAAAAGGACAACAAAGGAAGAATCTCTTGGGCTATTTTCTACATGAGGTGTACCAGATATGCACCCTATATGCAAACACTGATGTCCCTGCCTTCAAACCTTTAGGAAGGGGGGGAAGCACCAAATGCTCAACTGCAGCCAACTCTAAACAGGGGGGGGAAATTTATGAGCACATTTTTGTATTTTGCAGAAATAAACCTTCACAAATGTCACTTCTGACAGCCTATGCCAAGAAAAAAAATGCACATTTTTGTCTTCACTGCATCCATGTTTGGAAAACAATCTTAAACAGAAAAAGAAAAATAGAGACATGCTATTTTTTCCAGTTTGAAAGAACTGCACACCTTACAATTTAGCATCTTCATGGAAAGCTGTGAAGAAAGACATCCATTCTAAAAAAAATGCTTAACTGTCAGAATTCTGTTTTTTCCAACAAGCTACTGGCATTTCATCAGGGCTGGACAGTCTATCTGTTTAACATTTAGGCCTTGAACCTGTAAACAACTATGCCTCAATTTAGAAAGTAAGTATATGTAGCAACATCCCCAACAAAATATTCACAACTCTGTCCAATTCACATGTATTTTTGATTCTACCCAACAAGCAGATCAGAGAAATCTTTTCCAATAAAGTGTCAACAAACTGTCTGCACAAGACAACTCCCTCCTCAGTTTGTGTATTATGTGGTTTGTATTATTTTTATTCCTTGGTTAAGTGTCACACTTGTCAAAGGAGTGAACACCACTTTTCCATAGTAACACAGTTTTGTGATGGAAGTTGTGAAACCTTCAAGAGTTACAGATATTTCTACAAATATCCAGTATCTGCTCAAACATTAACACCATGAGCTCATAAATCAAAGGAATAGATTTCTGTGTTTTCTCTTCCAGAAAGGTATCAAAACTGCTCCTGAAATTTTGACATATTTTTCCTCTTCCAAAAACAGGCAAAGTTCAACTATTCAAACAGCATTTATTTCATCATACCACAAGGGGAAAAAAAAAATACTTAAAAGAAATTCAAAGTAATGATACCAGCCAAAAATTACTTTTCATGTAGTGACAAAAAACGTGGAACATGAGATTATGTTGAGTGTGAGAGTATCTATAAACAGAGCTGCTTTATCCCATCTGAGCTGTTACTGGTGATGCCAATAACCAGAGTTAAAAGATGATCTCTGCAAAACTGCATGTTTTACTATTCACTTCAAATTATGTAAAAGAACACCACACTGAACAATATAATTTTACAGGTATGCTTGGTAAAATAGATTGATAAATCCAAAAACAATTACAATTCTTTTTCATGACATAGATTTATAGAAATCTATCAACAGAGAAACTAAATAAGCATTCTCCTATTTTTCTTAAGTACCACTCTTTTACAAACACTGTAAACTGAATTAAAAGAACCTCTAACCCAGTTACACCACACATTTGTGTTCAGTTAGAGTGCTTCTCACCCCCCATTCTCCCCTCCCCACCAAGAGTCTGAACATTAATTTCAAACTAAACCTGAACCTGATTTTTCCTTAAATATCAATTTCTAGAATGCCTCACTAGGCTGGGACGTGCACTACAACAGCATTACCGATGTGTGACAGTCCAACAACCTATCTCCTGACAAACCACACATGCTGAACCCATGCCAGTTTTAATGAAGCCAGGTATGTACACAGCACCTGTGAATAAATGCAATCTTCATGTGGAAAAAAGACAGATCATAATGGCAAGCACACAGACACCCATCATCTTCTAGACTGCTAGTTTATGTCCCCTCAACACACTAGTTAATGTCATCAAGGCACAGCTTCTACATTCTTTTTAAATAAAGCAACATTTGAAGGTGTAAGTGATCTTGCACACCTTCTAACAATACCAATGATCAATACAGCACCAAGAAAAAACATCAGCTGCAGGTCTCTGCCTCTATGGAAGGTACACGAATACAATCTCCGTAACATTTAAAAATCAAGGTCTCATACAGGTAAGAAGAGAACTAGAGTAGGACTATAAAATCAAGAAAATATTCACCTTCCACTTCAACAGAAGCAAGAAGGAAGCTCAAACCTGAGTGCAGGTACACCACAAACAGCTTTTGTACGGCGCCACATCTGATGATTTCTTTAAGTATCGGTTACTGATTTAATTTATAAAGAACTGACTCTATTCTGCCTATATAGTGCTATAATTACTTACTGGTGTGTTACAGAAGCCAGTATCTTGTACAGAAGCATGTACTACTACTCAATTTGAGATCAAAAAGCTATGAAGACTGCAACCCAGCTCCTCTCCCTACACTGGGCAAGGTCACTATTCCCTTCAGATGATAAAAATCTGATCTTGTAACAATGAAGGAACTACAATCACATATTTCATATTCAACACTGTTCTGAATCAGATACAGAACTTGATTAAGTTGAACATATCTAGTTTTATTAACTGTGCAAATAAGAGTATTTTGGAATTTCTACAAAACAACTACCCATAGAGCAATAAAACGTGAGAGGACATCAGGTAATGCTAGAAAGCAAGTAGCACTCCTGTACCCTTTTTCAAATTATACCATTCACAAAAGTTACCAGAAATCTTGACAAAACCAGATGAAACAAGTTTTATCGTGTTAATAAAACTCCACAGACAACATGAGCCATACTTGCTCCACTCTGTACAACTGTGGATTTGGTAAGCCACCAGTGACTTCAGAGTCACACCAGAACTAGTTTTACATGTAACTGAAAAGACAGTTCAGCTGCTCATTTTGGAGCACTTTTAGAGCACATGGTACCTTTCAGATACCAGCGCTGATTAAGAATGTCTGTGCCTTACCATACTGTCATACAATCAGAAAGTTAACATTGCAAGATTAATCACAACTTCTTAAAGAAAGTACTGCTGTACATTTTTTTAAATGAGCACTTAGTCCTTTACCTGACACTGATTTAAATATGGACTTTCTATCTTTACGCACTTTGTATCTTGCAGCCACCCTGCTTTGTACTAAGACATTACTACGTATCTCAGTTAAATGGGATGAGCACTCTTCATTCCAACTACCTAAACTCTCACCACTCTCAGCAGGAGATAATACTGTTTGCTTCCAGATTCACAGTTTTCATATAAATACTGAGAATTGCTAAACTGAAATACTGTTCTATCCCACAGGACAAAGGGATCACCAAGAATAACTCCATCTTGAAATCAACTGGCTGTTCAAACAGCACTGTCCAACCCACCAAATATTAACAGCTAAATATGTTTCAGCATCTCTAGCTTCAACACACTTTTCAAGTTTTAATTTCTGTTCTGTGGCTTCTACATTAATTACAACAAATGCAGTAACTTGCATTAATGGCTGATTGCAACTGGCTCGAGGCACAGACAGATCCCCAATCTGTCTTGGTGCCAGGCAAGACTTCAGCAATTGTGAGCTAAACATTTGAAAAGCAAATACTGCTTCCTCTTCACTAGATTACCTTGAGTGTGTGTGTATATAAAATTGCATATGAACATTAGAAAAATCATCTAACAAAATACAATGTAATACAACTTCAAATCAAATGGAAAACAAATATTTTTAGAGTAACTGTTAAAATTCATAGTAGAGTCTTTATATCCATTTACAGACTGTCTTCAAGTAAGATACTGCTACTGAGACATTAATATTCCAAATCATTTTGATTATCTGCCTCACAGGCCCTCTGCTGCATCTGCTACATCCTGCACGTTGTCATGCAGTAACAGTAGAGGGCAATTCAAAAACGTAAGTTTACACATTGGTACACATCTCCGCACAGCCTAGCAAATAGGGCACTCACTATATACACACACACACACACACACAACCCACACACACACCCCCTAAGATCAGCCTATCAGAAAAGTGAGCTTTAGCATTTTAACATATAGTATTTTTAATGCAAGAAAAATGTGACCTTTTCTTCCTCAGAAGTCAATTCCTGGAGCACAGAGCAGCACACTCCATCAGAGGGCTGCCAGGAAACTGTAGTGGCAAACAGCAACATGTGGTCATTTCAGCTTCGCCCTATCACCAACCAACCAACTAACCAACCAACCAACAAAACCCGAGAACTAACCAACAACATCAAAAAATAAAATTAAAAAAACCCAGTCATTACACAGACACTCCAAGTCAGACCAGAGTTTGTATTTCCTTCTCAAAAAGACAGCTTCCTTTTACACTCTACCAAGCGGCCTGGAATTCACAAGTTTTGCTGGTTTTACTGATGGCGTCAGTAATCCACACAATGAAGCTGAAGGCATTAAATGCTAATCACAAAGTGGCCACACAGAGATGAAAGTAGAGTTAAGGCACCAACTCCCTTATACCAACAGCTTGGATCACAGGTATTGACACAAGAGTAAAATGGCTTTTACAGAAGGGCATGGAATAAGGAAAAAATCTTGGGTAATTTACAATGCCAAATTTATAAAAAATTACTTTCACACACACAACTATCACAGAACTTGTCCTACAAGAGCAAGAAAAAATTCAGAAGCAGACTATAACCTTGAAGTAAGAACTACATTAATGATCCGGGGCGGGGGGGGGGGGGGGGGGGGGGGGGGGGGGGGAGTAAACAAACCCCTGGTCTAATCGAGCAGAGTTTCTGTGCAACAGCTTATTTGTCCCTTCCATCCTTGCCACTTACAGTGACACAAAACACAGACTGGCACTTGGGGAAAGCAGCAATAAGGAATGCATCTTCTGGAGCATTGTCTGGAAGTTCAGCCTAGTCCCACAGAAGCTGTAAAAACTTCCAACTCAGCTAAATCTGTTATGTTTATTCTGCATGTTAAGATGCTACATTAAAATTGCGTTTAAAAAACAAGTTTTATAAATAGCATCGCAATTGCTTGAAAGCATGGGATGCAGTCATCTCCTGCTGTAATCAATGACAAAAATCAACTGATCTCAGCAGGTACAAACCCGTACCAGGCCAAACTGCTTGCAATCACTCTACGTAAAAGCCCAAATCCTTGCTGAAAGTCCACATACGGACACTTCTTAACTTTATTAGCACAAGGGAAGTCCCACATACTATTCTGAAGTAGTATATTACTTGCTTAGCAGATAATTAGGACATTTTACAGCATCCTGTGCTTCTCTGTCAAACCATCAGTTTTTAGTATGACCATCCTGCATCCCAGGGTAACGCTGTGGACACTGAACAGAAACAAAGAACTATGTAACTCCAGAACACTGAAACCTTGTCAGTCTCATTGTCTCCCTAAAGATAACAATTTCACAATACAGAGTTCAACAGGAACTTCACAGCAAGTCTGGGGACATGATTCCACCTCTTGAGCCTGTATCTAGCTCTCTATTTAACCGTAAGATTGCTTTGCAAAACATACTAGAAATTCATGCAGCTCCCATTACTTTCCATGCATCTGTCAGTGACCACCATTCCTCACTGCTGTTACACCTGGCAAAGCAGCCCCTTCGTACGATACAGCCAGTGCTTCTAACTGAAGAAGATAACGAAATGTACTGTCATTTGCTTCAAAGATGCTTTCCAGAGGTCTGAAGCCATTCTTCACCCATAAACGCCAGAAGACACCTAATACAGGGGCAGATGAAATACAAGCCAGCTTTATTCAATAATAATGTTGACATAAAAACTGGGGAAAAACAAAACAAACCAAAAGAAAAACACAACATCAGGAAACTGAAATGGGACCCAAAATATTTCAGGCTTAATGCTGTATTAATTCTGTTAAAGTACTAACAGTATCTGCAAGTGTTGACACTCGCTGAGAAACCATAGTGTAAACAACAGCATACTAACCACAAACCTTTCTTGGTAAATAAATAAACAAAATAAAAAAAAAAAATCACCTCTCCTACAACCCTGCATTGCCCTTGTCTACTATTTAAGCCATTGCATAAGCCTAAAATCCAGTATTTCCACTGGCAATATATGCTACGCACATTTTAATGCACAAAGTATTCTCTAAACAAACTAAACCAAGTCCCACAAAAAAGGTGGAGATAATGTTTGT
Organism: Falco cherrug; assembly: GCF_023634085.1. NCBI lineage: Eukaryota > Metazoa > Chordata > Aves > Falconiformes > Falconidae > Falco > Falco cherrug. The sequence goes on from NC_073711.1 coordinate 21,032,856, forward strand.
TGTTGTTACTTAAGCAAATACTCAGTTTTACAGGTTAAATATACTTAATTGGTTTAAAATACACATCGGGTTTATAAAAAGACCTAAAACCAGTAGATCTGTAAAACAGAACATTATTTAATACTCTTGTTAACTGCAGCTTGCTTAATTGCAATATTTAAGTCATGAGTAGATCTAAAATTGTCAGATGCGTTTAATTGAAATACTATCCCTAGAGCTAAACACTGCATGTTTTTATAATAAGACACGTGTTATTCATGAATAGCTAACTGTTCCCCTTCCCTGGAAAAAAAACACAGAAAAAGCAAGGGGGCAAGGGGAGAATAAGGGAGAAAAACTGCAGCAGGGGGAGAAGGTGTTTGCTTTAAAGGGTTTGGGGCTTTTGGTGGGTTTGTTTTGGGGTTGGTTTTTTCTGCATTTAGTCAAGTAATCTTTGTTTCTTTTGTTTTTTCTACCATCTCAAGAAGTCCTCATATAAAAATGAAGGAACGTTCTTCCTCTCTTCTTTCTACTTTATCTTCCTTTCTTCCATTTCTAATATGGTTTTGATATGAAAAATTCAAACAAAATTCAAACAAGCCTAAGAAACTAAAACCCAAATAAAAGCACTTTTTGAAAACACTTATTTCATGTTTTTAAAACAAATAAAGCACACATAATATTGTATTCAATTTCATTGTTTACAGTGTTGATAATGCTTTATCCAGCCCACTGTACTTCCTTCGGTTCATACCATACAGCTCACTAGAAGTGATACTTTGCTGGGTGGATGTTTCAGAGCTCCAGCCAGTATTAGCTGCCCATTAGTACACAGTGCAGACTTTACCGATCTTCCCATTTCTTCCTTCCACCTCAGAAAATTCTGATTAATTGGCATTATTTGCTAAAGGATTTCCTCACCCTTGGATCAAAACAGGTATTACATCTGCCTGCCCCCACCTATTCCATTAGCTGTTGATTCCCTGCTTCAATAAATGAAAGTAACATTTAAGTAGCTTGAATAGCATGTGGTGTAAATGGGTCAAATGAATAATGGGTTTTGGTTAGATAAGACAGAAAAGTCTCTTTATTTCCAGAAACCATGTTGAATGTAAACACTAAATTAACAGCCTTCTCCCTACTAGAAAATTGTTGACAGTAAAGCTGTAAAAAAAATGTTTCTGGGTAGTACCACTTCTGTTGTGAAGCTCACAAAAGGAAAACGAAAAGGAAGGTCTAGTACCTCCCTGATCCAGTACCTACCTCTTCCTGACATACGAGAAGATTATCACATATACTCATCAAAACATCATGTACCAAATACCAACTCCAAATGGTTTCCTATTTAGTTGTTTGAGTTTTTTAATGTTTACTTAAGAGCAAATCATACATACAAACTGGAAAACATCTGCAGTACCTACACACAGCTCTGCTAGTTTAGACAGAAACTACTTCGATTTATCCTGATGTTAATATGCTGCAATTTGCAAGTGTGCTACAGAATTAAGAGCATAATCACAGAAGTCAATACTAAAATTCCCATTGCACGTACAGATCAAAAAGTATATCCTATGGGAGAAAATAAAGTGAAATAAGTGTATAAAAATAATAGCTATGTCAGTAATTTTCTACCCAACAAAAAAAAGACTATCCTGATGAAAACTTAAACAAATTGCTGTTTACAAAGGTTAAGACAGTATGTTTACCTAAAAAAAACCAAACAAAACCCACAAAAACAAAATTGAAGAGAAAAGCCCTTTGATTCCTTACAATTTTCAGATTATTTTTCCTCCCCTTGGTGGCCTGTAAGGAAAATCAGAAAAGTAATGCATGCTCGATGAGATAGGTAGTTGAAAAGCTGAACAACCCAGTAGCATATACTTGGATAATTTTGCTTTAAGATCTCTACCACAAAAGTTCTATGCAACGTATGCTTGCTAGCAATGATTTGCACCAAAACTACTCTCTCTCAAGTAGCAAGTGTAACATACACAAGAATCTCAATGAAAGAGGCAATTAACAACTGCTACAAAAAATAATTATACATAAAGATGGTTTGAAAGACAATACACTATCTAAAATGACCTCGCTGTATTCACAGCACTGATAAAACAGTTTTCCTTTAAAAAATGCCGCTTTTTTTATTCATCAAAAGAGAAAAGCCCCAAGGTCACCTGTCAATAACAGAACAAACCCTCAGTAAATCACAGTGCTTCACAAATAAATTCCTCATCAGTAATTAAAACCAGGCCTCTCTGGCCCTGTGTTATCAGCTCATCAAATTCATTGCTCATCTAGAATAACAGATCCACATCTGCAGTCATTACAGCATGCCAGATAAATCAATCCTCTCAATGATGCTTTGAGCCATCTCTGCTCCCTTTTAACCAGCCCGATATTTATTTCCCCCTGACACTTCTGACATTCTATTTACTGTAGGCAAATGGAACTCATACGGCACCTTGTAATGGCTTTACCAAACCCCATTGTGGGGCATATCTTCGAAGACTGATGGTCGCAATAAACAAGGTTTTATGGTGTAAGTGTGAGCTTCCAACTTCTTTTTCTCCAGGAATTTGACTTCTGCAGCAAAGACAGTTTATTACATTTGATTGCAGGTGGAAAAAGCTATATCCACTTAGAGACCTGTCAACTAAAAGCAAGCAGAAAACTTTTGAAATAATATTATTTTTGTAATTTTATTTTCGCATTGATAACAATACAGAATAAAGCATCACCCCGTCAGGACTCTGAAGGCAAGTCCATAGTTTATCATTCCACCTCCACTCTCCCCCCCCCCAAATCAAACACAGGTCTCTTCTGGTAAACTTAAAAAAGGTACAACAGCAATATATAATCACCACATATGTACAAAGTACATACCTAACCCTTCCCAGTATTACTGTTTACATTAACATTTGAAGTACATGTGTTTAAGTGGGTACACAGATATTAACATATGGGATCAATCGCCTTTTTTGAGCTATTTGAGCCCAGTGAAAATCATGGGGTTCTTAGATTTACTGCAGAAAACTAAACTTTGCAGTTTGGTGCTTTCTCCAATAACAACTGTTAGGCTGTTGGCTTCAAAACAGGAACATAAATTGTTTCCTTGAGAGTGAAACAAACAGCACAAAAATTACTTCTCAGCATAAATTTTGATTGTTTGTACACTATCACAGCTGCTCTATTTAAGAAAATAGACTGAAAAATCTGTTTAAATGAAAACAAAAAACACTTCTAACAATCTGAGAAAGTCTCCCAGAATATAGCATGTGTTAACAGCTACAAGAAGTTCAGCAATTTCTAGAACTTAAGCAGATCCACCTGTTCTTATGTGAGGGTGGTGCGCTTACATGTACATATGTACATTTACACAGCATACGCCTAAAAGCATATGCTATCCATCCAGTAACCTAACTTTTGTACTAGAAATCCGCAGTTTCAGTGCTACAAATAATTATACTACGTATAATTTGACTACCAAAACAAATTCCTAGTTCAGAAGTCAGTGAAGAAAGGCAACCCAGCTCCCGAAACTGAAGCTTACCCCAGCGAGCCAACCACACTGCAACTGGATCTGCGGCACTCTACGCAAGCCGCCCTTCAGAAGGAGCGGTGCTCCACATCACACCTGTAATTATGCATGGCTCAAAATTGACTTGCATTAAATTACTGTCACAGCATTAGTGGATCTTTAGCATATATTAAAATTTTATTTCTGTGTGTCACTGATGCCTCACTCACAGTAACATGAAAAGGCTGTTAAGCCCTTTTTCGCAACAAAAATAACGTTAAAGCCTATAGGAGACTATGAATTCTCAGATCCTCTTTTGAACACTGATTCAAAAATGACAGGATATAGTCTTTTCCTTAATGAAAAATCTATATTTATCACTCTATTGTTCTTGTGTACTGATCCTACTGCTCTCTGAGGCCAAAGTTTGAATATATTGGATTTTGAAATAATAGCCCAAGGCTCCGAGATGCTGGGTCATGATACATAAATGATGAGGGTTGTTCCCTATTTCTCTGCTTCTCACCACTAAAAGAAAATACAAATTCCAGGTTGAAAATCTTCAGAAGTCTACATCATCTGTAGAATGCAAATTATGTAGGGATAGTCACGGAACTATAAACAATAAAATCAGAATGTGCAGCGAAAGACGATCTGCCTGTTCTATAAACGCATCGATAATTTGTTGCTTTAATATCATAAAGTAAAATCCTGTTTTAATCTGACCACAGATGTGGCAAGCTCAATTTGTTTGGCCTTTTATTATTAATTGCAATTGAGTTTGCATATAATAAAGAGTCAGAATACTTGAAAACACTAATTCAGGGGAAAGATTCAGGGACTGAATTTACTAACTCATTATGCTTCACACTTAGATTCTCAGGCATAATAGAGGTTGAAAAAGACAACAGCCCCAGCTACAGTCTGTTAGTACCAGGAGAATAAAGAGATTTTAAATTATTTTTTCCTTACTAATAGTAAAATGTAAGACTGTTATGATGAAAACATAAGAAAACATAAATCCGGAAAGTATTTTTCACCTTGGTACCATCATAATAGAGAGTTGCTACCATATAGATTTATTTAGTTAAAGTTTCTCTGTCTACACAGTTGTATTTTCAGTGTATGAGAAAGTGCCACCTCTCCAGGTTTTGTTTCTTGGATGTCTTGAACTTCCCTTTGACCTTGAGCGACTCTGTCTTAAAGTTTTCAAGCCCAGCCACTGAAACACACATCTTGCCCCAACACTCGATAGTTCTCCATCTGAATCTGTGGTTATCTGATCTTCATGCTTTTTGTCAAGTACCTGAAAATTGTTATTCGAGATTCATGAACTACCTCAGCAGTTTAACATACAGTACCCAGAGAGGATTAACACCTCAGGGAAATCCTGATATTACTGCAACAGTAGAAATGCAAATAAAACTTTGTTACGCTTAATGAACATCCTTTTTAAGAACTGTTTAATTTATATGATGAATTATACATACATAGCATAAATATAGTGCATGTATTTTAAAATAAATAATAATTTATCACACAACAATCCATGCCACACCATTCTGTCTAGGCATACCACACTTCTCGGAATTTTTACAGATAAAAAAATTCTTTGATTACCATAATCAAACTCCCTTCAGTTCTGCAAATCTTAAAGAAGATACTTCTATTAGCCACATTCCAGACCATCAAGCAAGACTGATTCTGCCTTGATTCAAACAAAACAAAAATCACTGCTTCTACCAGGCACAGCACCTTCTTACAAGGTTTCTCACCAAAAATCAAACTAGCTCATGCTTGATTAGCTGTGGGCTTAGGACACATAATGATACAACGTTGTTCAGGCTACCTAAACACCCTCTGTACACCCTTCCCACTACTCTTCTAGGACAGTTGCTCCGCTAAGAGGAGTTTTGGAATGTATTCCTTGCACATTACATATATTCCATACATATTTTAAAAAAAAAAAAAATCTCACTGATAAAATTTGTAAGGAATACATAAGGAAATCCACCACAGCACTGAAGAAAGAAGATGACCTATTGTCTCCAACTCTCTTCAGTAAAATAGATTATCTGAAATTCATTGAGAAAACACATTATGGAGATACACTGTTCCTTTTAAAGATCATATCTTGCCCTATTAAAAAAATCAGTCTGTTGCTAAGAAATTATTTTTGAAGTCTAAACCAAGTTCTGAGTAACTCCAGTTTCAAAAGACTGCATCATGGAAGACATAAGTTACTTTTCTAGATTATTATGTATGTACTATATATGGTATTAGACACACACACAGTGGTTGCTGCTTTTTTTTTTTTAATAACTTTAATCATTTACTGAAGGTGAATGTATCATCCTGTCAAAGGAGAATTTTTCAGTGTTGGCAGTTAAAAAAAAAAATAAATCACATTGTCGACACTCCCAGATAGCTTTGCATCCTTTCTTTTAAACTTTTTACTACAGTAGCACCTAAAGCACTCACCACTTCTCTTCATTTCCACTTTCTATAATTCAGACATGCATCATCTGCCTAAATGATGGGTTTTTTTTAATAATGCAAAAAAATGATTCAGTTTGCCATTGCTAAATCTGTAACCATGTCTGTTCAGATAAGATTGAAAATTCACTGAATTATCACTGTCTACTTTTATTTCTAAATAACATCTTACCACTTGGCAAATACTGATTTTAAGATTTACAGAGCTGTTCCCTGCATGCCCACCAGCATCCATTTACCAAGCTCTCTGTACCACCTGGGCCCGTGTCACAGCCGCAATACGCGCTCCTCACAGGACACAGATGTAAAGCAGAGGAGAAGCGCAGAGGAGGAAACCACAATCCCTAACCCCCATCCCCTTCTCTGCCAGCCTCCAGGACCGCAGAAGCCTTGTGTTTTTATAGCCGAGGACACCCAACGTTCCAGCTCTCCTTTACTGACCAGCCGGTGCTTCCAAGTCTCCAAAAATCAGAAGACAAGATTAAGAACCTCGAGTTACAAGTTTTTTGTTCTAATCATTGCTTCCTTCTCCTTAATATTTCTTAACATGTTGTTCTATTCCATCCTGCTTCACCAGGATCAAGAAAGTACCATACACTAGATCACAAGGGAATTTCTATTATGTCAGGTGCATTTGCTAAAGTAAACATGAACTGGTTTTGCCTCTCCTCACTCCCCTTCCTGCTTTTTGCTATTACCCTCTTGCGCTGTTATATTAATCAGCGTTACTGTATTTCCAGAATACAGAAGTTCCTTTTTTTCTCCTCTATGGTTCTGTGACAAATCTGATGTATTTGTAAAACCAGCTCAAAACACTAAATTGCCACTTACAAGTCAAGCAGTTATGCCTGTCTGCAGCTCAATTCTTTACTTCCTTTTGCTACAACCTTCATTTATGAAGGGATTTCATTTATCATTTTCAAGCTTTTCTTACTAATCAGATTGCTGGTTTCATTTTGATTGTGAAGCAGAGTTGAAGTGTTTTTCTAATTAAAAAGGATCTTGGGACCAGTGTTCAAATCATCCCAACACCAACCTGGGATATGTACAGCAAGAGCATCAAAGCCTCAAAGGACGGTGTTTAGATTCTCCCTGCCATAAACTGCGGAAGTAAACACTGCCTACGAAAAGTCCTGAAACAGTTATCCACACACGAAGAAAAGTTCTTGTAGTCACTGTAAAACACTGGACTCTGAATACTCATTACTTCTTGTAGCTCACTATCACTTATGTGATTAAGGGTAGCAGAATTAAGAGTTAAATCTATTTATTGAAGTTATCAAAGAAACTAAAAAATTGTTTCTTGGACATGCATAATGCCAGTCCCAACGGAACGTTTACAAAGAAGGTCCTCCCAACTATTCTGAGATCATTTAGAAAGCAGCAAATTTAAGGTTATACTAGAAAAAATAATATAAACAAAATGGGATCCTTAACATTTGGGACCACAAGTCAAATGCTTTCTCCTGCCTGCTAGTCCTTCTACCTCCTTGCAGTTTAACGAAGAGTATCACTAGCACAAAGCTGATTGTTCAACAAACACAAATGCAGCAATAGAAATCTTCCGCTATGTTTAAATACTGTGAGCTTAACCTACTACTTACAGAGGAATAGATTCCTAAAAAGCTAGTCAGAATGCTTTCTTGTTTTTACTGACCTGAGTGATCCATATGGTGCTGTCTGGTTAGTAAGACAGAGTTGAACTTTAGAACAAACTTGGCAGGGGAAGGGGGTGAGGGCGTGTACCCCTAAAAGGGGTGGAAAGCATCGCATTTACTGATGTCAATTTTTCTGAATGAAGGAGGGGAGGGAAGAGTGGAAGCAAGGAGGAGACAGGGGAGGAGGAGGAGGAGATGAATGGGAACGCGCAAACCTCTCTCACCTGAGGGTGCTAAACTGCACCCTCCGAAGCTACCAAAGCACTGGCACCTGAAAGGCTTCACCTCTCCCTCACAGGGGCTCTCCATCCATACCACTCTTGTGGTACTTCTATTTTCACCCCCCCAAAAAATGAACTCACTGACCTATTTTAAGATCGAAAGTAGAATGTCTCATTATATAATGAGCTTTCACTAGTGAAGTCTATTATTACGTTCTCCACTACACAGTAAAGGGCATAGCTAAGAAAACTTTTATTTCCAAATTATGTTGATTTCGCCACTTGAAAGACAGTTAGATCTCAGTTACCCACACACTTAAACCCACCAGTAAGTTTTATAACCCAATGCCAATAATCATGCTATTCTTCTGATGGACATTACTACTACTTTTTTCAGGTGAAATAAATGTTGCATTCCTAATTCCTACAACTGATAACACATACGTCACAGCTGATTTATCTTAAAATTTACATTGTTGTCATTCACAGAAATTTGGTCTCTCGTTAAAGCTAACTAGCAGCTTTGGCTAAGAGGACCATGCCGTTACTTAAAAATGCAAGAGAAAGCAAATGAAATGCAGGATTAAAGGAACTCATGAGAGCTGACATCACATATTTCACTACAGAACAGGTATCTACCAGATACTGAGCTAACAACTACATCTAGTTAGGCAAGCCGTACACCTTTGTTTATTTAGGAACCAAAGGCTTGCAAACAAGGATTACCCATGTCATTCAGTATAATGCTTATCATCCAACAAATTAAACAGGTGAACATGCCTAGTTTAAACTTATTTTCTTCCATGACAATTTTAATTCTGCCACCTATTATATCATAAATGGGACAGTCATTTTTGAGGATGACTTGCTGGGTATCTACAATGTTCACAAAGAGGCAAGCATCTCAGTCTGGAAGCCAGGGTGGTTTTGCAAAGACTTTCAGGTGAAATTAGGCCTCAAATCAGCAAAACACTAACACATAGCCAGTCTTCTTGAAGCAAGTGATACTATTCAAATACTCTGAAAATAAAGTCAGTGGCTGCTAGAGTGGCAGCATCATTATCACATATGTGCACATACGCACAAAGAAATTCCCCATGCTCTGTGGGTGTTCAGCGCATTTCACATTTAATGAGTTTCCTGTTTCCCTGGCATTTGTTCTGATTTGCTACATTTCAACACAATTACCTCACTTTGCAACCTCAAGTCCTCTCCAAAATTTTCAAGAGCACCTCACGATTAGTAACGAGAAAAAATCCAGAACATGCAGTTCCTCTAAGAAGCAAAAATGCATCTCCCCTCCCTCCTCCTTTGGCTAAAGGCAGCTGACTGCAGATGTAGAGAAGAACACAAACTTTATATGCATTTATCAACACTTCCCTGCACTAAGTAACTGGAAATTTTTGACCAGTAGTATCTCTGTGCATGGCCTCTCAGAGAATCTTCCTCCACTAATTTGTCTAGCCTGTCAAATCCGTGCACATTTGAGCATTCACAGCATCCTGTAGTGAAGAGTTTGGAGTTTAGTGTATTTGAGGAACCACCTGCTTCTGTTTGGTTTAACGTCTGTTTATTTCACATGTCCTCCTTACATTAGCAGAAACAATGAACAATGACTCCCTACTCACCTTCTCCATGCCATTTGTCATTTCACACAGCTTTACACCACCCTTCCTCATGCAATATGGGAGCTGCTCTTTGCATATCATCCTCATCATTCTTCTTTTTCCCTCTATGATTTTTATTTTTCTGTGTCCTTTGGCAGACAGCTGGAAGGAGACCAGAATCACACCATACCCAAGATGAAAGCACCTTGAATCTACAGTCACATGACATTTTTCTGTTTGTTCTATATACTTTACAAATAATTCCTATCACTTGTTTCTGACTGCTCCATGTTAAGAAATACTAAAACAGATAATTTACATCCTTGCTAACTAGATAATTATTCAAATACATAACTTTACAGGCAGGCTGCCTATACAGGTTGATAGACACAGGAATGCGAGCCTGATCTCAAAGGTAAAGAGACAAGATCCTGTTGTGATATGTCTAATACCAGTATTTTCTGAATAAAAGTACATAAAGAGCCCTCAGGCAATCTGTTTATATTTAAATGGATCCAAAATTGATGTGCCCCATTACTATTTCATCCTATTTACTAGCAGAGGGTTGGAAGGCTTAGCAACCAATTAAATAAAAGACACATGTACCCACACGCTTCATAAAGATGGTCTCACTACCCCCTAATCAATCACTCTGTCCACTGCCAAAATTAGGTATTAGTTTCCTGTGATATTAATAATAATACTAAGTATCTTCTGCACATACAAAGAATTATTAAGAGCGTACCAACTTAGAAACTGGCCAAAGTTTCTAGTTCAAAAATATCAGATGTCAGTTTTCTCAATTGATGCTTTTTTTATTTTACATTTTACATGGCTGAAAACAAGAGTTTGTAAATGCCGAAGCCTACAGCACTGCAGGAACCAGAACAATTCCTAAACAGGTATAACCCATGTGTCTGTATCTGTACAGCTGCAATTCCAACTTTACCTTCTTATGCTTCACTAATTATTTTAACGACTGCTTATTTCTCCTGACTCTTAAAATATGCAGACTATGACCAAGAGAGATTAATTCAGCAGAATATATACTCAAAGGGTAACCTATGTACAACCTCTACAGTTTAAAGGGGACATACACATCCTCCCAGTGTTCCCACTGGGTCCCACCACACCACCTTTCCCACAACATTTTCATACAGCTGCAATGTGAAAACCATTCAATATTACAATTTTAATAACGACACACAGACAGCTAATCACAGGTCCACAGTCAAGAAAGCTGACCTCTTCAATGTTTCCAAGTCACTGAAAGCAGAAGTTCAGCAGTTCATGGAAAACCAAGATCAAAGATTTTAGCTTTTAAGAAACAGCAGGCTATGGAAAATACATCAATATGATCACACCAATATGCTTAGTGTGTCTTTCCACACTCATCCACTACCAGGTTCTGAAAAGAGAGATTAAGAAGCATGCATCCTACTGCTATGGAAAGCATAAACCCATATAGTTTTCAGTATAGCAAACTGGAGCTTCACCCATATGGGTAAAGACAGATTGGTCCCAGTATATTTGTGAAGTCAAGGAAACCTGACGAACATGGCTTTGTACCATATTATCCATGATTCCAGACACTGTGCATCACATACTGTAGACTGACAGCCTGGAGCCATGAATATTTAAACATTCTACTATTTCTCAACATTTGCCAAAACCTCTTTTCAATGACAGAATTATGTTTCTCCAAAAATATTCAATTACCACAACCCACAATAAGACCACAAAAGGGGAACGCATCTGGATTTCTAGACTAAACTAACCTGAAATTATCTGACATACCAGCAACTTACTCAAGACTATTCCTCTGTAAGAATCCTCATTGCTCCCAAATGTCACAATTGGCTTAGACCTTACCACTGATAGAGGACCCTGCTTTACGATACTACTGCAGCTGCATAATGGCTTAGTGTTTTGTGTAATAATTTATTTTAATTTAATATGTAACTCAAACTTGATTAATATTAAAATAGCCTTTATCTTAACTGCTGTAAAGATTATTATATCTGTGTAACTGTTACAAGCAGGAACTCCCTTAGCATGAGAGAAATTAGCAGCTATTGAATAGTGTTTTAAGTGCATAAATCCCAAGCACAACTGAAAGATCTTTTAATCGGTGGTTCTATTACAGCATTCCTTTGGAGGAACATACGCTCGTAAAGGTAAAGACAGTACATCCCACACAGATTAAGAATAACCTCCTCAAAAGCAGTAAACATTCCAGGAGGTACAAACAGTACATGAAGCAAAAAGCTTTTACAGGCTTGTGAATTCATGTTAGCAACTTCCCTCTCCCCCTAAACAGTCACCTGAAAACTACTTGCTGTGGTAAGACCACCCATCATCTCATTAGCATTCAGAATCACTGCCACAAAACAAAACCCAAGAAATAACGCAAGATGAGACACAGAAAATCAGAGCCATCCAACAGACTCTCCCTCAAAATATTCCTCACTGATACAAACGAAATGCCTAGTTCAACTGTCCCATTTTTCAGCATCAATATTGTTTAGGGTGGATTATTCCATGTATCAAACTATTATGAAACAAAGAAAGAAAAAAGAAGGAAGGAAGAAGATTAAAAAAGAAGTAGGTATTAACTGTCCTTCCTTTTACTTGGGTATAATCCTTTCATTCATCAAGTACAAGACCAATTTAGTAATTGAAACACATTCATCTCAACTTTTCTAAATATGCCATGCATGGGCAGTAAGCAGTTTTGAGAACACGCAGATAGGTCAAGATTGGCTAAAAATCTCTCACATTTAAGAGACTTCACAATCTGATGAACCATCACTTTTGGGGCATTGTGTTAAGAAAGGCTGCTAGAATTTTTAGTGACTGTCATCCATCTCAGCATACAGAGAATTAGCCATTCTAAGCAAGCCCCAACATTTAACACACCAAAAGGACTGGTCTTCTCATCTTCCCTTTTGTGAAGAATTTTTGGGTGACAATGATGAAAATACATGTGAAGATAGATGTGAACTGATTTAATTTAATCATATTGCTGGAAGGTACAGAAAGAGATGCAGCCTCCTCAACCACAAAGTGTTTATGAACACATTCCACCAGCAATTTATGTATGTGTCACACAAATGAAAGCAGTGTTCGAACTTGCATTCTTTATGTTGAACCTTCCAAAAATAACACCAAAAAGCCAGATTATCTACCACAACCACCATCTTAACTGCTTTCAGATTTGATTTGTGTGATTTTTTTTTGTTGTTGTTGTTGTTAACAACAAAACACATACATACATTTTGAAATACACCTAATCACTAACAAAAAGATTATTTTGACATCATTGCTTTTGGCCTCTCAGTATTTATGTGGGGTACCCACCTTTTTAAAACAGTGTTTCCCACCTTCCTGGGGAAGTTACTAAACTTTTCGCAGATGATATCAGTAAACACCTGTGTGTGTATGTACGTATACGCATACAAGCACATAAGCACAAGTCATACATACAGGCAGGGAAGTTGAGGTTCCTTTAATGAATAAGGCATATGTTTAAAGTAACACATCCCTCAAACTTTCAAAACTGATCATGTCATAAATAGTAAACCTTTTCCCACTGCTTCATATATATACTTCCAAAGGGCAAGAGCTGACTGTGCGAAGGCATTTACCAGATCTGTAGAAAAAATTACAGGATGTATCTTGTCTGAAAGATCGGACTGTAACCTGCTTTTAGGGAATGTGGACCTTCTGGTTATGTATGAGGTATTCTATGAATTCATATACTCTCATGAATTAATACTTTTTCATATATTTATAAAGCAATTAATACTTTCTCATGTAGAAATACTCAGGACTTCATTTATTCTCTAGAATATTAGAACATTCTTATTTTATTAGTATAATTAATCACATACAGTAAGCACATTGATAACTGAGTAGAGGGAAAACACGAGTCACATGTTATCAAACTCTCAGTGTTACTGCCCAATACAGGAGTTGGTTTTTCGTACCTTTAGCAACAGTAGTAACACAGTAATAGTTTGAACCCACTGTGGGAAAGCACCTTAAGCAGGAAGATCTGACGAAGGAATGACTTAAAAAAAAAAAAAAAAAACCACCCAAAAAAACCCCACACCACACACACAGAATCAACTCACAAAATAGAAAACATAGAAAATAAGACTGTACGCCCTTGGAGAGATCAAGGCATGATTCTGCTGCATACAAATGCTCAATATAAATTTATGATCATCTAAACATCTAAATTTAAGCAGTCTCACTCGTATCTCAAAGGAATCCCCAAAGTAGGCACAGGACTTAACCAAAAATATGGCCACTGTTTAGCTGGGCACTTCTTGCAATTTCATATTCGAAGACAAGGGTTCAGGGGGTTTTAACCAACAGTTAAGTATTCAAAAAAGAGAGACTGAGATACGTGAATAGAAGTATCTGATTGGCTCAGGACACCTAGGAAGTATAAGAACAAGTACTTTCATAAAAATACACCTACCAATACATGCATTCTGTCTTTCAAACCACACTACTAGTGAAGCCAAATAGACACACTTGCGCTATCTTGTTTATGAGAACTGGAAGAAAACATAGTAAGTGACTAAATTCCTGAACCTTAATCATTTAATTTCAAGTTAATATGGAAAATCATGGGCAAAGATTGGACAGAAGAATTAAACTGTTAAAAAAAAGATCACTAAAGCAAGACTAGAAATAGCACAACAAGCCTTTATTATTGCTCTTTGACCAAATACACAGCTTTATCTTGTACCACTACAGTACCTTCAGCAGTTTCATTGTCAGGTCCCATTTTCTGCTTCCTCCATTCTCCCCTTCTCCTGATTCAAAACCATCCCTTTAACACATCATTCCTAATTAGATGATTAGTGCTTAGAAGGGCAGGAGATAAGTCATTTGCATAATTTAATCATAAAAAGAAGTTAAAGATACAGATTTTGCTGTTCGTTTGTACAATTATCTTCACCGGCCTGGGGGGCTGAGATATTAATGTGATTAAACAGTATTTCTGCAAACAGGCAACTGTGTGTCCTCTATTAAAGCAGAGCTGGAGGCAAATGAAAAATTAATTTTAGAAGACAATCAATTTTATTCTACATGACTGTAATAAATAACAGCCCATCTGCAGACAAGTCATTAGGCCCTGGGAGGCTACATATGTCACAAAGTCTAAATGACATAGAAGGCCGAATTTTCCTCCAAAACCAGAATGAGTAATAAATAGTCCACCAACTGCCATTCCCGTTCAGAAAGCGCATAGCATTTCCCAGAAAAATCAGGTGCGTGTGTAAAGTGCTAATCACTGACCATGATTTAAACCTGTGCAGTATTCATAAATACAGGTACTTGGTGGTTTACCCTTTATCACGTTTTCAGTCTCAGCCTGAGAAAAGTTAAAAGTTTTTCTACTTCCATTAGTGAATACCAGTGATGAACAGTTCCTCGCATTTTGCAAGACTGCTACTGCTTTGGAACACAGAATCAACAGGCCTTGACCAGAAGTAAAGTCTCTTAGATACTCGTTTCAAATACTCTCCTGAAATACATTTTCAACTGGACGGTTACCATAGAACAAACTGATTTTAACATGTTCAAGAACTTGAATCAATAACTATCAAAAATCAAGACTTTTCTGAATTGTACCTGCAAGGATAAATCAAGAGTTGACTGAATATCCAGGATGCTACCTATGATACTGTAAACTTTATAATATGTACATGCTTATTAAGCACATAATAATTACCAGTTTCCTACTTTTTAAAAAGTTAAGGTGCGTAGTATTTTTTCTCCACTAGTCTTCACATGCAGTCACCTCTACTTGAAATACTAAATTCCGCTTCCTTGATTAAAAATAATAAAAATCAAGCATAACAGTATTTCATATACTGGAGACTAAGAAAGGATTTCTGAATATCAGCAACATACAACATATGCACAGTAAATAAGTTCATAGTATTCACTCTACCAAAAATATTTTCTATTTATCACCATTGGTGAAGACATTCCACAATGAGAAAAGTGAAAATTTCTATACAGTTTTGCATAAACCCCCTGTAATCCCCTATTCTTGGAAAGAGTTTACCAGGGAACACAAGCACACATTTACTGACTCTTTACTACTTCTAGCCTGCGTAGTGCCTTTCATCACAAGAATTCAAATACACAGAAGTTCTTTACCTGAGTGTTTTGGGGTTCCACTATGTACTTTCTGTGTGCTTATTGTCTATATGAGTACATGGACTTGAGAGTAATTAAAATCTATTCAAACATGATATTAGCTATATACAGGGGATACAACTTGTTTCCAAAGGATTCTTGCATTATTCCACTTCTGAATTTGCAGAAAATGTTTCCTGGTGTGGACCAAAGTGACTTAAAGATTAGTTCATGGATATGCACTTAAGTTTTGATTGCTTTCTGTGCTCCTGATCCAAAACCACCAAAATCAATTGAAAGACTCTGGTTCTGTAACGGTTCCATTGCAGAATTTCATCTGCAATGAGGTCAAAAGGACAAAGCAATCTCCTCCTTCCCATGAGATCCAAAGCCTTCACGTTTATTCAGTCTCCTCTGTAGTGCTGCACAGAAAGCTTAGAGCCAAATATTAACACGTTCTTCAACTGAGTCAAAAACACTTAAAGTACCTTCAGTGTTAAATCTCCTGGACCTTTTTCTTTCTATCCCAGGACTCAGTTGGGTCAGTTTCTGACCACCATTGACCAGCTATGTTTTAAGACCCTCAACGGCATCACTCCAAGGTACACAATGAACTGAACAGAAACACTATCTGCTCTGAAAAAAGGCCGGCTGAAACCACTGTTTTGGAATAGGGCATTATGAAAAATCAACAGCGGGAAAAGTTAGATTCCAGTTTTTCCCACAGTCAAGTAACAGAACAGTCAAGTAATCACCCTAAGCACTTAAATAAAAGTGTTCTTTGCCCACTTATTGTCTGTGGATTTGTTTACTACCACTCAAATTCTCGTAACACTAGACATCAAAGGGGATTATTTTGGAAATGACGTGACATCATCAGATAAACTACTCTGTGTTCATAGGATGCCAAAAAAGAACTTCTAATCAGCAAGCAGAAAAATGAGCAGCAGCATCAAAAAACCCTCCAAACCAACAACTTTCCCCAAAATAGGTGCTCAGAGGTGAAAAAAAAACCAAAACAAAGAAGAAAAAAAAATATGTTTACAAGGCGAGAGGATCTACTAAACCTTCTTATCAAAATACAGTCAAGAATATCTTAAGGAACATTTTACACTTGAAAGACAACTCAGTGACCATTCCACACAACAAATGAAACCTGCAGTTGCCTACAATGGAATGCTATATGTATTTAGTTATCATGTTGTTATCGTCAATGACAGATCAAGCTAGATGACATGAAAAATGAGGTGGTGTAGCCACACCTCCACAAGTACCTGAAGGTGTCAAAGAGAATTTCTGTGGCTGCAGAGGACAGGGAGGGTGGAGATAATCACAGAATGGCCACAGCAAGGATTTCTGCAGTAAATTCAAGGTATGCTGCATGCAGCATACACGTCACCAGCTCTCTTGCAGCAATCCTAACACGTTCTGGTTATACCAGCCTATTGCACACAATGCATAACAACTTCAACCCTTCCCGACTGACCATGCAGGTGCTGAAGGACAATTGCTGTAGCACACTATCTGCAGTCCAAGCCTTTTAACATTCAGAAATCCCAAACACTGCATCTACCAACTCAGCCTCCCTGTTCCTCCTTTCCTTCTCCCTGCAAATCGATAACCAGCTTCTATTAAGGGTTTACACTTTGTGAGACACAACTTCACCATGAGCCAGCAGCATCAGGTCAGCTCAACATGCTGTGTGTGATGTTCTTGTGTCTTTCCCTGTCGTCCCCCCTAGAAAGCAGATGGATGGAGCACCTATTACTACCTGACACTGGCAGCACAACAGCCACAGACAAATCCCCGCACCTCCTCAAACCATCCACCCACCTCAGCAAACTGAGAGGCACTGGGAGCATGACAACATTCACATACCTTTAGTAACATGCACGTACAGGACAACCAGGATAAGCAAGTTTCCTCACTTTTGTTTGGCTGACAAACATCAGAAAAGTACACAGAAACAGACCAACTTGCTGTAGGTTAAGAGAAACCAATCAATGCAACAAGACCTATCTAACTACCAAAAAAAAAAAAAAACCCACACACACCAAACCAAACCAAAATGATTTGGAATCTGATAAAACACACCATTTAAATCAAATGCAGTCCTGGTAGAGGAAAACCCTAACGTAGCTGGCTGACATGCCAGACTTAGCAGCAGAGATGCTCAGCCCTGCCAGGCGTTTAAGCTTCTGTTAAGCTAAGTCTGGAAATACCCCAAAAATCCAGAGCTTATACTATCATAAATTTCACATGAATGGATAAAAAAACTTCTTATAAGGAGTTTCTATCTGGATCAGAATACACCAGCATTAAGAACTCAGCCACTTGTCGTATCTTAATTCAGAGAACAAGAATTCTGAAAAACATATTTAACAGCCTATTGCCATACTCTGAAACACTCTGCAACAGTCACTACATTATTCAGTAGAGATGTCTACAATAAATATATCACAAATGCGGGGGGGTTTGTTTCCACATTGACATTAATACCTTCTCCCAGTATATAAAAGGGTTAATTTTTTCAGTCAGTAACAATAAAACCTAAAATTGTAAACTTTTAAGGATTAACAACTGAGAAGGTGGAACAAACAGTTTATTAGAGGACTGCTGGTTGGGGCCAGGGGGAGAGTAAGATTTTGAAGAAAATATATTTAAAAAAGGCAAGATAACTGAATGATCAAAAAGCCCTCTAGCTTAACATGCAAGAGGAAGTGTTTTATGAAACTGCAAGACAGAAACTTCCTGGAGTTCCAGCAGGAATAGACAGATTTGTTTGAACCAAAGATCAGTTGTGCAACAAGTAAGGCAATTTATAAAAACTGAGTAGAAAGAAGCGACAGTGATTATGGTTCTGACCCAAGACAAGAAATCTTAGTTCTAGTGTACAACAGCAGGATCAATTAAGCTTCCTAAGCACTTCTGACTATGGGAGAGCAAGGCTTGCAGCATGTTGTAGTAACCATTCCAGCCAAATCTCTTCTGAGGGCTCCTTCCAAAAGAAGCACTTTTGTGGCTGCGACACTGAGCATGGTGCATCACCCCTTCCACAAAGGTAAAGCCAGAGCTGGCGCGCAGCACGCTGCTGTGCCACATACATGTGCAATGCAGCAGGGGAGCAGAAGTACATATGGAATACTTAGCAAGTCTCATAACAAAAGCACAAAGTGCACCGACACATCACTTTCTTATTTCATTCTCTCCAAAGTAGTCAGAACTACCATGGAGCAGGTAAAAATGATCTCTTAATTATGAGATGCTCAACTCAAAGTATTTTAAGATGACACCTATCAGATACATAAACTGCCCTATAAAAAACACCAAATAAAGCCTTACAAGCCTACAAAACACTCCACAGACCTACAAATACCTATTTCAGTAACAAGCTCATGCAACAGCGACAAGACAACAGTGAGATCATTACCACCGGTCCCATTTCAGTATTCATATTCTGTTTTCTACCCACCAGCATTTTACTACCTTGTTGTTTGGGGTTTTTTGTTGTTGGGGGTGGGGAGGGCTGAGCTGCTGTTTTGTTTGGGTTTGGGTGGTTTTTTTTTAAACACGGTATTAAGTCTCATTGGAAAGACTTTTTTCCTACTTCTATTTTTCAGCATTATCTCAGATCTTTTCAGAAGATTTTTAGAAGACTCTCCTTCAGCACACAACATTTAACAGTTTGAGGACAAGACAAGGCAGCTCCAGAGACCTGCAGCACAGAAGCAAAGTGCCTTCATCAACTCCACAAAAAACAACAGGGATAACGTTTCACAGACACAGGACATTTTCTGATTAACTTAAAAGCAGTCTATTAGGTATCACATAAAACTTCTACTAGGCAAAAACAACCATTACATGTGTATGAAAAAGCATACTGTGTAGTATTTTAAATATACTCATTAGGAGTTCTAAATGAAGCTCAAAATATTTTTTCTTTAAACTAGCTTGACCTTCTTTAATTAGCAACTCTTAAATTACTGTAACATACAGGTAACTAAATCCCCCTACTGGCACAACGGCTGTGCTAAGAGCTTTCTTACAGACACTTTTTTTCTTTTTATTTAAATTACAGACAAACAAATATTCCTTTTCAGATAGCAGTAAGGAATAACACAGGTCGCCCCATCAGCACACCCATATAGGATTTCAGGAAACATTTGTGAGACAGAGAAAGCAAAATCTGAATATGACACGGCCAGCTCAGCGGGTTACAACTCACACTCTGCTCGGGTAAAGACAAACACAGCAGCAGAGTATCCATCTGTACTGGTTTGCTTGAGCGACTCGGTGGTGGGGCAGTGGCCATGTCAGTGGGCAGCCATGACATCCACTCGTACCTTCAACATCTCCCACATAATCCAGTCATCCCAATAAATGCTAATAAAATCTCTCTTCCTCAGCACAGTTATTTCTATTCTGTAAAGTGGTGGCTCAGGGAGGCTGAGAGACTCCATACTTGGAAATACTCACAATCCAACTGGACACAGCTTTGGACACTCAGCTCTAGGCTGACCTGCTTGAACAGAGGAGTTGGACTAGATGATCTCAAGAGGACCCTGCCAACCTCAGCAGTTCTGGGATTCTGAGAAACACATTAGATCTGGAACGCTGTACACATATAGTGTGAAATAACGTTGATAAACTTTTTAAATAAAGCGATCTAATTCCACTGCCCATACAGGTTTGGAAACAAGAGAGGAAAATGACTCGAGTTGTGTTGGTTGAAAGTACCACAATGGCATCCCAAGCTAGAAGTTCTCTTGCCACAGACTAGACAGAAATAAAATTACATGCTCAGAATGTTACTCACTTACATGGCTATGACAAGTATTAAAAAAATAATAATAATAATAAAAAAATCAAGCCTTTTTAAGTAAGGGCAGCAAGATAGCTCATATAGCCATGTAAGCTCATTTAGGAAATTTAGTTCATATTGATAGCAAATGCAATTTAAACTAAATTTCTGGATTAGTCCAAAGCCTCTCACTTTATGTATACAAAATTCTCCAAAAATCGAAGTTATTTCCATGGTTTGGGAGAGAGGCTTTGGAATAATAGCAAAACTTAGCTTAAAATGCACTAGATATGCACGTATATTACATCAATCAGCATGTGTGCGTACGTATCAATTACATAAATCCCATATCGTATCTAACTTCTATTTACAGGGTAGCTGAAAGGAAACTATGATCACAGGAGCCGATGGCTGGGAACAACAGTGAGGAAGATGTAAAAGTGAGTGAAAAATTATATGGAAAAATAGTATTGAGATTCTTTCTACTAAAAATCAGACCTACCTCTATTCAAATACTATTAGGAGTCAAATGGGTTCATTCTACCGAGACCATTAATTTAAAAAAAAAAAAAAAAGTTTTCAAAAAAAGTAGAAGTGGCATCCAAAGGAGTAAGCACAACCTTCGGGCATGAGGAACATTTCTGCTTCTCAGCACAGGAAACCCTTAACAGCCTTACAAGCTGGCGAGATGTATCAGGTTGAGTTTTGAATAGAATAACTGAAAGTGCACTGATGATGCAGAACTTTACATACTTCAGTACATTCTAGTCATAAACAGACTAGACTGTACATACTTTTAGACCAAATAAAATAGGTAACATCTTGCTTCTAAAAATATACTTTTCACCCAAAACCCCCAAAGTAATTTTTCCTTTCTTTTTCCCTATTTAGCCATCAGGTATTGAAGCAAAATAATTTATTTTATAGGAAGAGTGCACTAAAATAAAATACAATTTAAAAAATCTAAAATCAATACAGGAGATGACCTCAAAATTTCAGGTTTACCCTACACTATGTGTGTCACACACAACTACAGCTAGTGGGGAGGGCAACTGAACTTGTTAACTGAAGTGGAAAAAGATACCAAAGTATTTAAAATTTTCACCTGATTCACTGACACATCACAGAAACTATCTAACTCAAGAAGGACTGAGAACTATCTAACTCAAGGACAGAGACAGTTGAATTGCTATCAAAAATCTGGAGGAACATGTGCTAAGGATCTTTTCAGTACTTACATTCCTATCGCGTATTATAAAATACATTTCATTTCAATACTTCAGTGTCTGTGCCAAATCCTTAACTAATACTGTCACTAGAAACCTTCAATTAATCACAGTATTAATGGAGCTTTATGTAGCATAGATAATAGAACACATGCATAATACAGCTAGATACCTCAAGTTTTACACATTACTAGTAAAAATCCCATTAATAAAGAATAATCCAATAAAAGAACTGTTTGTGATGGCATTACCATACTTTTTAGTATAAGTAAAAAGAGTCTCCCTCCTAAACAACTACTAAATGCTTAGGGTTCTAACATATTGCTGCAAGCTATAATGGTTATAACTGTTAATCCAATACACCTTTTATACAAACCCATAAACACACGAGTGGAAAAATAGCACAGATGTTCATCTCTAATGCAATTTCCATTCAATTTCCTAAGTGCAGTCCCTGTGTGCAAACTAGCTTAAGTTATGTTTAGCTTGCAAATTCTTTTAATAAATAATGAATGCAATAAAACTGGTAGATCAATGGCAAGCTGAGAAGTCATAAAAAAACCTTTTGTGCTCATGCTGTTGCCGATTTCAAACTTTAATTCAGCGACAGATCAATACTACTTTTTCTTTTTAGCCCATCACATAGACAGCAGATAGACTAGATGTAGGTTAAATGCTGTTACCAGATATCAATTTCCAGAAACTTGATAAGATCAGACACAAATGCAATCAAACATTTTATACCTTAACATATACACAACAATATACACTGCTAAACACGAAACTTTAAGCCACTGTACAGTAATAAAGCAAGCACTATTCATTTGTTCAGGTTCTTACTTTTTGGGGAAGTGGTATTTGTAACTGAGTCAGGAAAGGCTCTGACACAATATATTTTAACGAGCAAAATGGGCTTAGCAGGTCAAGATGTACTGACAAGGAAATATAATCTCCTCATGTTTGCTAGCGACAATAAATTTTATACATACACACACACAACACAACAACATAGCTGTGCTACCAAAAAGAAAGCAAATGAATTCGTGTTTTACAGGATTCAGATATTGGCAACTGCTGGGGCAGGTATCAAAGTGCATCGGTTAATAGGTATCGGTGTTTCTTACAGGTTGTAGAATGAGGGGCGAAGGGAAACCCCATTACCAAGTCACTTCGGATAACCATGCTTGACCAAGAGGGAACAAAGATCAAAATCGTGTAGCCCCAAGGGGCAGTTCTAATATCTAGCAGGATAAATCTAAATTACTAAGAATCATTACTAACTAGTGTACTTGTGCTTGGTAATGCATGCTTAATTATAACATATAAAAATCTTGCCTTAACTTACACCAAAGCAGCATGTCAGACAGCAATAACTCTGAAGTATCCTCATTATGTTTGGTTTTGCTATTAGTATTGTTTATGTAAATAATCATTATAAAGTGTTGCATTTACATACACCTACAGGGTTTTACTACACTGACAATCACACAAAAATTTATAAAAGAAACTAGATGGGAACTTTCTAGGTATTTTAAACTACGTATTTGGATAATTTTGTTCCTAACTTCAGAAGATCCAAAAGTATCATTTCTGGAACAGGCACAGAAAAGTTTAAAGATCCTACATTCAGCAAGAACAAGATTAGACCCAAAAACGTATGGAGGAACATAATTCTTCCAAACGCGAGTTTTAAGTAAACATGTCCCACCTATGATGAGAAGGGCTCAGATCCTAGAAACATACGTTCTTTGCCCTTGTTCTGGCAAACTTCCACTGACATGAAAGGTTCACCTCAGCAAAGTCAAAACAGGGACTTCACGGCCCAGTGTTGAACACCTTTTTAATATTGACACTGAAAAACAGCTCTTACACAACACCAACTCCAGCCTGTAAGTGATGAAATAAACAAGATGGAAATCTGCAAAACATCTCAGAATGCTCATTTTAAATACTTTCTGCAAATACCAAGGAAGGTAGATACTATTTCTCACTCTAATGTCACTGCCACACAACGTAACACTATGTTCTAATTCGGTGATTTTCGCCGTGTTCCTCATTTCTACCGAAGGGGATTTTCACCTGCCTTTGAAACAAAAGCGCACAAACACACAGAGGCTGCGTGCCCAACCATAGCCCCAGTGTGAGAACTACATCCCATCTACAGAGCTCGTCACTTCTGGAGCTTTTCTAAGTATAATGCTATTGCCACACATTGATATATTGGTGAAAGAAAGGCAAATGTAACAATGCTAAAGCTTAAACTCATTTGAATAAACTGTGAATTTCTATTACATATATTGTTTCCCTTATCAAATTGGAACTACTGGAGCAAGAATACCAAGAATGCCAACATAAATCTAGATCTGTTACAGCCAGTTTCTCCAATTTATTCTCAGAAGCCTTAATGACAAAAAGTCAAAGTTCTTCTGTTTGGGGGAGCGATAAGGAAAAGGAATATTCACGACAATTTTTAACATTACAATAAGGTGTCATAAAGAGAAAGAGATTAGGTTTAACAAAATGACTGAAGCAATTCACAGAATACTATTTCATCTTCTGAAGAAAAACAAGGAAGATTACAAGTGGTTTAATAAATGCTAAGGAATAAAAGCCACTAAAAATTGTGCGTAGCCTACATGGGAAATAGATCTTCATTATTCATGGCAGAGTACTTCACACTTTGTGAAATCTTTTCCAGAATTTAGAACTGTTCCACACAGACACATTCCAGTCTCTTTTATGATTTGCGTTCCACAGGTTCTGCTCCAAGATAATGGATACCAGACTATACAGATCAGAAATTGATGGTGATCGACAACTTTTCTAACATATCTAGTACTAAATGGTAAGTAGTAACAGAAACATAAAAACCAAGTATTGTATTTTAAACCTAACAGATGTTGAATCCAGATGTATTTAACTTAAAAAGAAAACTTATTTTTTTATTTTTTTTTACAAAAAATAAAAGAAAAGAGAAAGCCTTACTTCAGCCTGTAATCAATTTGGATACAATGATATTCTATTTATAGCAACACTTTTAACATGTTCTACTGCTATATTATTTATTCGGATCATTCCTATTACAATGAAATATTAATGCTGAGAAAGTGGTTACTCTATTAAGGAGCTATCCTATGTTTAGATTTTAATATTGATCTCCACTCTTTTGGAATAATTAATCATTCTGTATGAAACTGTATTTGCCTGGCTTTGTGTTATAATATGATTAGAAGTTTAGCATCTTCCCCACAACGATGCCATGATTAAATTTGTATTTCAACCTACTCCTAAAGGCAATTTAGTTATTCCAACAGAAAGGGGAAAAGGGGATACCGCCACTTTAAAAGCTTCAATCTCTTTGACATTGCTGGCAGTGTATGGGAACATTAATGCATCTGTCATGATAACAAGCTAAGAATAACATCTAGACATCAAACCGAGCAGAGAATCCATCTGAAGTGATTCATTCAGATCTGTCTCATTGATTTATTAAACACAGGGCAACATCTGCAGCCTCACAGAGCCGCTTGGCAAAATTAATGCAAGATCAATTCAAATGGAAAAAAGTGCAAAAGAGATAAATCAAAACACAATTTGCATGCAGTTCCACAATCAGGCTTATTGGGTGCAAATGCTCAATTTCCCTCCCAAAGCAAATGAGTTTAAATGTTGTTTTATCTTTGTAGAATTGTGTGATTTGAAGTGACAGTGAAGAGTTCTGCAGGTTGAAATGGTGAAAAGAAAAAAAGGAGAAGAAATGCTTGCAAAGACCTTTTGAATATGCAACAAGAATATCATTAATACCTAATTGTTTAGCTTTTTTGTCTTTGCTACAAAAACAGAGTATTTTTCAGTTGTAGAAGTCTCAGTAGAAAATTACATATGTATTATGCATATACACATGCAGGAAACATACAAATACTCCATTTTGGAGGAAAAGCATGTTACACTTCAAATGGGGAGCTCTATTGCTATGAAAAAAGAAGGGAATTTTAATCAAGGGTTCTCCAGATTACATATGCATCTGATGAAAATATTCAAGTATTTTAGTAGTTTTGTACAAGCACAGATTTCAAGATGTCCAAAAAGAAAGGGATTTTTCCAAAAGTATAATTAATCTGCTCTGAGAGTGGAAAAATTCTTTTCTGCATCTCTAGCAGAATCCACGGTGTTTGTGATCTCTCTCGAGAACGTTTTAAGTGAGTCTCCTCTCCAAAGAAAAGGAAACTGAGAAACTGGGGGTTTTTTTGGGTTGGTTTTTTTTTTTTTTTTTTTGGGGGGGGGGGGGGGAGTAATTAAACATGCTAGCACTTCAAAAATTCACAAGTTTGCCAAGTCTGAACACATACTTAATATTAACTTTGTCAAAGAAGTTTATATAATCAGATGTCCACATTTAAAAATCAATACACAAGGAAGCTCTGTGCAGAGCTACATGACTGGATTGCTTTAATTATAATCTTGACATCGTTCTCCTAATAAAAGACAGAGTATTGCTGACTATAGGATAGCTTTTAATAGACAACATGACTAGACCCTCATTATCTCATAAAATAAAATGTCTGCGTTTACTGCTTAAATTCCTTTCCAAAGCCTTTCACTGTTTGTGAATAGCCAGTGTAATACAAAAATATTAGCTTAGTTGGATACTTTAAAGCACAAAAAATAAGCCATGTACTGAAAAAAATGTTTTCTGGGAAATATTCTTACTATTTACTGAATAATCCAGACCAATACTATGCTTTTTCAGTAACCAGCAGCACCCACCAGACACAGAAACCCTGTAGAACAGGTTATAATCATAGTCATATAAATCCGATTTTAAGAAGTGATGTATCACAAGAATGTTCTCACTACA
The DNA here is from genome assembly GCF_023634085.1 of Falco cherrug. NCBI lineage: Eukaryota > Metazoa > Chordata > Aves > Falconiformes > Falconidae > Falco > Falco cherrug. Next base: position 21,059,384 of record NC_073711.1, read on the forward strand.
GCATTAAGTTTCATCTTTCAGTAAAACCTCATTATAGTTTTACACTTTAAGTAATCGTTATGCTTCACTACTAAAATTAAACACACGTCCATAATTAATAATCTAAGGTATTGCAAATCATTAACCAAATTCTGTAAATATGTTGTACTCATATTCACTTGAAGATGCTACCTGTAATGAAACAAACGGTTAGTTTCCTTTTACAAACCTTGCTTCCAAATTAGATTACATGATAATGGCTAACAACAACCAAAGTTAGGAACATTTGGTTTACACATAAGTGAAAATTATGTGTGCTCCTTAAAAAAATGCAAAGGTCAAAGATGCCAGATGTATGTTACACTAGTCACCTATATCATAAACATACAAAAAAACCCAACTTTCGCTTGCAGGTATATCTCTGCAGCTCTTATGCGCTCTGTAGACAAGCCCAGCTAAAAAAAAATGCAAAGAATTAAGCAGAATTTCTCTTTATTTCAGTTCTAGATGGTTCACATTGCAATTAAAAATATAATTAAAAGTGTACAATAACATATGAGATGTTGACTTTCAGAAGTCAGCTAACACTGAGAACAATGATAGCCAGCATTTCTTACTGCTTTTTTCTGGCAGCTCTCGAGTTTAACGCAGTATTTCTACAGTATTCAAATATATACCTAAATCTCTATAAATAAATTAAACAAACAGATATGGATGTATGTATATATTGCAAGAGCAACGCATGATATTCCGAGTTGAAAGTAATACTCGAGCCATGCGGTGGAACAATACACATCGAAGGCTTTGCTTCTAAAAGACCACATTTTTTCAAGACGTTCCATCCCAGGTACAGAACCTCAATACCACATGTATAGCTGAAACAGTTATGCCATGTTTTATTTGTTTGGTACCATGCACTGCAGTGGTTCCCAGGTCACTTCACAGCAAACAAAACCTAGATCACTCATGTATTCAGCTATTTTTACCCAACATATTCTCCCATTAAGTATGGGTTGTTCAAGGGAAAAAAATAACCTGTAAATAAAATGTAAAAAAAATAAGCATTCAATTAGCATGATGGGATACAATTAACATTGTTAAGTTACAGTACTTGAGAAAAGTTTCATATGTGCTGATAACACTTATCACACGTTACACCTGAAACCGTGAATGCAAAATACACTGATATCGGTCCGTTATTTGAACCAGTGACATTTTCAAGAGACAGACGCAACGGTTGAGCAGTATTTCAGTAAATGAGAAATATTTTAGTAAATGTAAAGGGATCTGCTATTCCTGAACAGGTAAAAATACACAATGTTTTCATAACCAGGCAGGGAGAGTTTGTGATTACACACGTGTTGAATGCACGTTCTCAGTCGAGAGCTTTGACTCCATTCAGACATGTTTCTGCCCTATTAGATCCCCCCTCAACAGTGCTCTCGCCGTATCTTCAGCCTCTGACAAGGTCTTCGTTCCACTGACTGCTCCCTTCAGACCCTCTCGGAGCATCACTGGGCTCCTCACTCGCAGCTCCCGTGGCCTCCCTTCATTACTTACTCTCTTATCCTATCAGGGCCGTAAGTCTTTGTCAAATGCGGGGCGGGGGGGGGGGGGAGGGGGGGGACGGGACACGGACACGGACAGGACGTCATGAAATAGACGTTTTAACCACTTAACACTTCAGCATTTCTGGATCTTAAATCATTGGTTGTAAGAGAGCAGAAATCATGAGGTTGCACCTAAAGGCTGGATCATTAAATCAGATCCTGTATTCCCCTAAGGAGAAACTTTGGCACGGTCACAGGAATGAAACTGACTTGACTTCTTCAACGGTTAACTTTCACGCTAGTCCAGTTCAGAAACATTTCAGAGAAGCACTTGCATGCTTAACGTGTCCCTTAGTAACCTTACATTAATTTTATTCAAATAACTTTAGTCTCAGACCTTACTCATAAGGCCATCACTTTAACAAGGCAGCACCGTGATGTCACAGAGGTGCACGGCAGCCAGATAAACACGCAGCAGGAGAAGGCATTACAGAAATGCAACATGAGCAGAGAGGCAGCACCTACTTCAAATGAACTGATCTAGGAACCGAGCGCAAGCGTCTTCTCTAAAGTGTCACCTGTAACATAAAGTGATCTGAAACAAAACACACACCGCCATGGGCGAGTGGCCGTCAGCTCTGCTTGGGCTCAGCGCAGCGAGGACAGGATCAGGCCCCAGATTAGCACGTACTGAAGGTGTTATTTAAAAACAGTATCAAAAACAAACCCAAAAAGACCCAAACCAACCCACCCAACACGTCCAGGCTAAGCAGTCAGACCTCGCGACGCAAAAAACAAAGTTACTGCACACTTGCGGGCTGCACGCCAGACCCGCACCGCAAGCGCTGCCGAACCACGGCTGCGCTCAAGTTTTCCGCCGGGCAGGGGCAGGAGCACGGCCGGGGTGCGGGGCGGGGTGCGGGGCGGCGCTGCGCTGCGCCCGACGGTGCCCCCACCCCTCACACCCCGCTCCTGCGAACCCCGGGGGAGCGCCCGCCTTCACGCGATCGTTACGATCTCCAAAGGCAGCGGCTGCGATGTCGCGGGCCGGGACTGTGACCCCAGTACGGGCCCAGCGGGGCCCCCCGGGCGCACACCCCGCTCCGGGCGGGCCGACCGGCGGGGCAGGGGCTGCGGCCGCCACGGTGCTGGGGGCAGCGCCACGGGGCACGCACCGGCACGGCCCCGGCAACAGTTGGCCCGAGCGGCGCCGGCCCCCCGCGCCCGGCCCCCGGCCGCCCTGAGGAGAGCCGGCAGCGTCCGCGGAAGACCAGGGAGGAAACTTCTGCGGCGCCCCCGGAGCGTGCGGAGCTGCACGGTTTCCCCGCCGGGGGACAAGTCCGAGCGCGGCGTGCGGCCCCGCTCCGCTGCCCGGCGGCCCCGGCCACCCCGGGGCTGGGGGGAGCCCGGCACGTTCCCCGGGCCGGCTGCCCGCCTCCCGCTCCCCGGCCCGGCCCGGCGCCCCGAGGGGCGCCCCCTCCCCCCACCGCGGGGAGAGCGGGGGGACACCGACAGACGGGACGCGGCGCCCCCCCCCCGCCCCCCGGCACGGCCCCGGGCGGCCGGCGCGGAGGAAGAGCGAAGTTTGGCGGCTCACCTCGCGTTGGTGCAGTCGTTGTACAAAGTTTCGAAGTCCTTCCTGGTGATGAGTTTGCAGCGGTTGACGCCGGGCTGGATGGCCCCCAGCCCCCGCAGGATGCGGACCTGCTCCACCGTGCACACCACGGGCGATATATCCAGCCGCTTCAGCTTGGTGTAGACCGTGTGCAGCCCTCCCACCAGGTGCTTGAGGAAGAGATCAAAGACCTGCGGCAGGCAGATCAGCTCCTGCCCCTCCACGAGGAACGAGGCTACCTTCACCCCGTGCAGGTCGACCATCTTACACTCGTTGCCGCCGCCGCCGCCCGCGCCGGCCCCGCCGCTGCCGGCGGAGAGGAAACTGTTGACGAGGCTGTTGGTGAGGCGCGGGGACTCCGCGGGGCTGGAGTACAGCGGGTCCGCCCGGAACAAGCCCGCCGAGCCCCCCGCGCCGCCGCTGGAAGTTGCGGCGATGACGGGCGGCGCGGAGACAGCCATGGCCAGCCCGGCTCCCCGCCGCGGCGCCGCTCGCCTCAGCCCCGCGCCCCGCGCGCGCACTCTCGCCGCGCGCTGTGCGGTACTACTAAAAACAGAGCCGCGCGCCCGCCCTCCCACACGCAGCGGCCGCCGCCAGCCGCGCGCCCAGACCCCTCCCCAGCGCCGCCGGGGGGGAAGAGTGACAGCGCCCTCCAGCCAATGCGCCCCGCCCGCCTCCAGCGCGGCCTCGGCGAGTGGCTGCCGGGCGGGGCGGGGCGGGGCAGCGCCGGCCGCAGCACCTGGGCCGCGGGGCGGCCCGGCCGGGCCGGGGTGCGCGAGGGGCGCCCGCCCGCCGCGCGCCGCTCACGGGCTGCTGGAAACTCCCTCTCGTGCGCCCGGGCCCGGGAAAGTTTGGGCGGGCTCGCCCTGGGCGCGGGGGGTGCCGCGGCGCTCCGGGGGGCGCAGCGCAAGGCCGCGGCCGGCCCGCTGTAGGTGCGGGGCCGCCCCCCGGCCGCAGGGAGTTTTTAGCGGTCGCTGCGCTCCGCTACGTGCCCAAGCGCTACGAGCACCTGTGCCCCGCCGCAGCGCAGGGAGCGGAGGGGCGGGCGGGGCGGAGGGCGGCAGCGGTGCGGGTCTCCGTCAGGTACATAACGCGCCCGGCTATGGACGGGCAGACAGCGCGGCGCGGCGCCCGCGGTGGGCGAGCAGGCGGCGGAGCGGGGCCGGGCCGGGGCACGCCGGCCCCTGCCGCGGCGGGGCGGGGGCTGGAAGTTGGTGCTGGGCCGCAGGCGGCGGACTCCGGCCTCGGGAGGTCTGGCTGTAACTGCTTGAAATTCCCAGATTCTAGCGCGGCGTCGGTCGTGTGCTGGGTACGATGTCATCGGCCCTGCCCGCGCCCGTCGGTAAGGCCGCTCCCGCGGCACCAGATGGCCCCTCCGGCAGTTGCAGACAAGTAAAACCGGCGGCCCCGGGAGCCGGGCAGACCCTGCCGCTCCTTCCCCAAACCAGGCCAGCTGGCAGGAGAACCGCTCAGCTTCGTGCATCCCTGTGCCCTGAACAAGTGGACCCGAAAGACGGTCAGACAGGTCCGGTACCAAGGAGCTGAGGCCGGACAGACAGACACCCACCGGCAGGCAGGACACGCTGGCTAGGCTGGGTATTGGCTGCTTCTCCCCGTGTGCCCACACTAGACCCTATTTTCCTAGCCTTTGCGCTTTCTTCCTTTACATCGACATCCTTCTTTCCTGTTTGTTTCCACTTTTTTTCAGCCACCTTTTATCTTTCCTTCTTTCCTAGTCCTTTAACTTCTTCACTCCCTTTTTGTTTGGTTTTTTTTTCTTTAGTTGTTTGTTTGGGTTTCTGTTAGCTTCCTGCTAAAGCATTCAGGCTAAACAAAGCAAGCAGAAAAGTATAAACAAAACTTTTCAAGTGAATACTAAATAAGCAATATCAACAGCACGTTTCAACTGTTTCCATGATGGCACTCTTTATGTATGCCATCTTCTTCCTTTTGCTAAGCTTGCTTATTTAGGCACCCTTTATGCAAAGTATAATATTTGTGCATTATGAGTAATCCCATTTTAGATGAGGGGAGATGACTGTATGCTAACTAAATTGCTATATTTGTTAATTTAAATGATAGAAATTACACTCTGGAGGAACCTCACTTTCTCTCCATTGATTATACACGTGTTCTAAGACTAGCCACTTTTTTTAGGCACCTACCCTCGCTGCCTAAAACTAAGGCAGAATTTTCACATCAGGTTTAAATGAAAAACTTTCTTTAAGAATGTCCATATTTCCTAAACTAGTTCACGCATCTTTCTAGGATCAAAATCTTAGCCCCTGTCCCGCAGAGCTTCCAATCTATCTACTTCAGTAAAGGGTTTAATACAATCGAGCCCTGAACTCATCTGAGGTTTTTATATACTGGAAATGATAGAAATAACAAATAACTGGCTTCAGATAGAAACTTTTGGGGTTAATTTTCTGGACATAATTGCTATTAGGAGATTTAATAAATCAGATTCAAACATTTCTCATTGGCTTTGCCCTTTTAAAGACATTTTTTGCTTCGAGATTAATGTGACAATCAAATTCCACCGTGAGAAATCTTTTTCCTTTTTGACTTTAATGTCTTCCATAAGCTAAACATATTTCTAAATAAGACTGAATTTTTGCAAGGCCAGAGGAAGCCTTGCGCATCAACACCCAGCAAGTTGGAGTGGCATGAAGCAATATAAAATCATAAAGGCTGTAGTAAAAACAGTACCCTTGAGAGGTGACTATCCATGGACAGAAGAACTGCTCTTAAACTAAGAAAATGCTCAAGGTTTGAGAATTAATACCAGGCAGCTGTCCAGTTCAACTAAGCATATACAAATCAACTATATCAATGAATATTATTATTTCTCTGATTTTATTAAAGACAAGACAAAGTTACTAGAGCTTAACAATCATCGAGTAATATCTTGTCAGTTATAGAGTATCCAGATGGTTTATTTGAATGGAGTCCAGCAGTATGCAATTTGAATGTGTACAAACTAGTAAGCCTCCCTATAGCTGAAATAAGTATTTTCGAATATTTATTTAAAATTAAAGTTTCAGTATTTTTGCTCCTTTTAGACTGGTATGCAAAATACTCTCTTGACGCTATCAGCTATATAAATATTGGTGTATTCTATATGAGCCCTATATAAAAAAGGGCCATGTTTGTATGGCAAAATGTCAAGCAAAGGTTCTGTTATATTTGTTTAGTTTTGTCATCATTACATATGCCCCATTGGAGTGAAATGTGAAAGAGCTCTTTTCTGACACAGGAGAAGAGAGGAAAGCCCCATTCATTCCAAATAGGGCCAGTCAACAGCATTCTGGAAATTACTTCTTGTCAGGTGGCATAAATGTGGCTACTGGCTCACAGGGATCCTGTAGAGAAAATGATGGGTCACAATTGGCTAGGAGGCGACAATGATAAAAAATAGTGATAGCTTTTAAAGTAAAGTAGTAGGGGATTAATTAAAAATAATTTTTTTTTCTAGAAGACTGGAAAGCTTAATAGTGATGTTGGTGTTTTAGCTCAGCCTACTTGTAGCCAAACATCAGGCAGGATAATAAAAAAAGGAACTCTACAGATACTGCGATGTAAAGATTTGCAGTTATTTATTTATTTATTAGTATAAAGACATTTTTCTGTAGACCTGATATAGGTATGTCCAATGTGAGTAGATTATAGGAGAAAATGCTTGTTTTTATTGAAGAACTTGGATCTTCACTAAAATAAAGGGGGGGGGGAGATAAATGTTAACATAGTCAGAGGTAACTGTGGGCCCAAAATGAAAGATGAAAAAAATAACTGAAAGATGCATTTATAATGCACCCTAGTCGTAGCAAAATGCAACATGAAATTTCTGAATTCCAGCCTGACTGGAGTCCTCATGACAATTATAATTTCCTAGTCCTTAGCAAAAAAATTACATGGGGCCCAATCTAAAGATTTTAACTTGCCCTAGTGACTTTGAGTTTATATCATCAGCAAACCACTGATACGGCTAATTCTGAGTAAAGGTTTGAAAAGGAAGTAAAAACATCATTAAATATTTGCTAGTTTAGTGTTTGATGCCTTGGTTTACTTGGGAAAGAGTAACCATGATTAGATTAACAAATGCAGGCCACTGACGTTGAGAAAAAGAAGAGACTGAAATTACTATGTCATTCTTATTGCCCACATTTTTCTAGATGCATTAATACTTGACACTTGTATTCAATTTAGTTCTGACATTTCAGCAGAGGTTTTTTTGGAATAGTGGATTAAAACTTCCCACCTAAACATCAAGGATTTTAAATAAAACTGATAAATCTAAATGTCTAAGTATCAATAGAAAAATGATCCCTTCTCTTACGCAATTAAATGTATTGTATTAATGTGTGCATAATGCAGAATCAATAAATAATGAATTACCAGTGATTGTAATTGAATGTTTTCATAATTTTATTGTCAGCCATGATAAATAATCAGTACATTTATACTGCATTAAATTAATTAGTGTGTCATTTCTATTACATACATCAGCAGTGAAGTAATGCAGTGACATCTGTTTCTAATGTTTTAAAGATGCGGTATTCCTTATTAAGTAAAAGGAATAGTTATTAGAGGTATTTCCTGTGATTGGCAGTTATACTGGTATAGTCAAAAAGATCAAATAAAGGAACTTGCACTCTTTGCAAATGCTGCATTTCAACCCTTAATGGCAGTGAGTAACAGTGATTGGAGTGAATATTGCTGCTTCAGGCTTTCAGAAAATCCTACCCAACTTTCTTTAGAAAGTAAGAGGGGATCTTCTCTCCCCAGTACCGTCAGGGAAGATTTGAACATGCAAAATAATTAACACTCTACAAAAGAACCGAGCATCCACATCCATTACTATATCCATTTTTCTGCCTCAGTCCTCTGCATATATAAAGGAATTTCCCTGCTAGGTGCTCATCAAAAAGTCGCAGATGAAGCCTTTTTTGGCTGTGATGTTCTTACGCGGAAGTATCTGGACTATTGCTTCTGTAATCTTTGCTTGGAAATCATACTGATTTGACATACCTCAGCCCTTCAGTGCTACTCATACTGTTGTACGTTGCTTGCAAAGGGAATAGGAAATAGAGTAGAAGTTGCAGATCTGGGAATTGGAAAGTGAGAGTAGAACAGGAGGAAGAAATTCTTCCCTGTGAGGGCGGCGCTGGCAGAGGCTGCCCAGAGCAGCTGTGGGTGCCCCATCCCTGGGGGTGCTCAGGGCCAGGCTGGACGGGGCTGGGGGCAACCTGGGCTGGTGGGAGGTGTCCCTGCCCCTGGCGGGGGTTGGGGCTCGGGGGGCTGTCAGCTCCCTCCCAGCCCAACCCAAACCCTTCTGTGGCTCTGTAATTCTATAAATAGAATAAGTGGAAGGGAACACGCAGCAAATAAATATGAATCAAACTATGCCAGAAAGAAGGTTATTTTTTAGATGGCTATAGGTATTATAAACTGGGTGATCACCCAGGAGCAGGGTGATGTGAAGTAAAATACACTGAGCAACAACAACTAATGACTACAATAGAGGTCTGGGATTCTTGATTAATGCTGTCTTTTCCAAGACACTTACGGACATCCTTAACTCTTCTGTACCATTACACCACCTTTAAAAAGAAAAATTGGAAAGTCTCATGTTAGGACTTACCAGAATTCTTAATCCAGAAAACAGCTTTTAATTTTAATCTTAATTTTTTCATACTACAATGTACATCATAATATTTAAGGAAAATTAAACCAATTCAGAATGATTTTATTCTTTTCAGTGCAAGTCTCACAAATTGCTATAACTGATCACTGACTACCTTTGCAAAAATCTGAGAGCATGGTCTCTGGAGCAGCCATGTGCATACAACGATTTGTCCACACGGCTTGCCATGTCCCCAGGAAATTCTAGGCTCACTGCAGCCCTCCTGCCTGGGCGTGACTGATGGCTGGCTAGCCCCGGGGCAGTGGTTATACATTTAATACTCTGTATGCTCTACATCATGTTCCAGCTGGGTGTAAGCCTATGTCTGTAGGCTTCCTTATTGCACAATAGTGCGATTTTCAGCCTGGTCTTGGGACAGTCCTCAACAGACACAGCCTTTGAGACAAGCTCTTCTGTTCACAGCATCTGCACTGAACTCAACGGTTCAAGCTTTACTTGAGGCATGAAGGATTTGACCATATACTATCGGAACCTGCGAAAAGCACAATAATACTCTCAACAAGGTCCCATCTACTTTTCCTATACATTAAAATTTCATTTGACTGTTTTAACTGAAGAGATGTGCCTTTCGATGCTTAGACGCTGTCACTTTCCGTCTCAATGATGTGTAAATACCTTTCTCCTTAAAGTGAGGAGTACGTTTGTTGTATAAAAATGTGAGACTTTTAAGGTTGTTCAAATGAAACAGATGAACACAAGATGCAGTTGTTCCTAATGATACGCTGCTTTCACCTGGATTTTTATTTTGAGGATTGCGAGCAGTAAAATTGAAAAAGCAGGACGTTAGTATAATAAGGCTGTGTTACATAAGGTACAATCATCATTAAGGTTCAATATTGCTTGCACCTTTTCTTCTTCTGGAAGAAAAATTAATACAATTAGATGTGTATTGAAGTTAAACCACACTTTATAGCAAACCACTATGATCACAATACTATGTACTCAAATATATTCAGTAAGTCAGTCTACCTGAATGCTTGTTAATGTCCCCAGGGGAACAAGAATAACCTCATCCCTCACTCTCTGTATTTGCAGGTCAGCTAAAGAAAGCAAAAGTTTTCCCATACTGTCTGAGCATCTCAGCCCTAATCTGAAGGCACCACCATCTAGTGGGATAAGAAGGTACTTAATTTTTCTTCACATTTGTTGGTATTTTAAAGCACGGACATTATGTTCTACTTCAAGCAACAATAAAAAAGTAATATTTTTTTTGTTTATTTAAACTTGTAAGGCTCACGTGGACCTTTCATTAGTTCTTATGTTTTCTGTTTAACTGCAAAGCATTTCCCAATAAAAACCTTGAGTCATCTCCATGAAAATAGGTTTTCATAAACAGAATTTTATCAATGAGAAAACAATTTATAGCTATCCGGACTCAGTCAGGAGTGTAATTGATTTATTGAATAAATATTTTTAGTATTTTATTGAATCTACTTTGTGGAAATCCAATTGGCAGAATTATTGTCAAAGTAATTATCTTGAGCTCATCTTTAAAACCAATATTTTAGACAGTTTTGCAGTTTTCCATACAGCCATTAACTATACAGTATTTGGTTGCAGGTATACTCTGACCATTAAGTCCCATCAAAAACAAATTTCAAAATGGAATGTAAGGCATTCCTTTTACCTTGGCTCTAAGAGTGACCATTTATTGTACTTTGCCAGCACTGATACTTCTTACTTGTTTGTCTCCTTATGCACTTAACAATTGGAAAGGATAATGCAGGGATTTTATACAGGGGATGGGGAAACATAAGGGTGAGCAGTGTGTATTCATTTGTTTGGGTTTTTTACCAGAGAATGCTTGCATCTGCAGCTGTTATCCTAAGATGCCTCCTTGTGTTCAGGTCTCATTGATCTTGTTACAGCGTTTCACACATATGGGGATAATTGATTTACATCACTCAGGAGTACATACCTTTCAGAAGTCTGAGAGTAAATATTAAGAAATTGCCGTATTTTAAAATGCCATAGATATTTTGATATTTTTATGTCTAAACTAGTAATGAAATAATAAAGATTTAAATATTCCATGACACAGATAATATTTTAGTATTTAGAATTTGGGCTTGCTTCTGTTTCCATGGAAGTGAATGGTATTTTTGCCTCAGATACTACTAAACATTTCAGTGTTTTACTGTCCTCAAATTATAGAAATTGTATTGACAGAAATTGGCATCAATGGGTATTCTGCACTGCTAATATCAATCTTTATGGTACTGTATACTGCATTTCTTCTGAAAGCCATACAGTTTTATCAATCTATGCTGCCATTTCTTATTCAAATCAGTCTGGAGTTTTAAGTAAAAATCAATGGAACTGGTCCAAACTGGTTGAGCTGGTACACACAGTTTTGAACCTTTGATCCCTAAACCACAAGCCTAAGAATGTTAGAGACATTTCATTTAGAATGCACAGTAACAATTTGTAAATGCTTTAATTTTGAAAACTGTTTGCAGCCAAGTCCAGGATGTTCTACTTCCCACTCTTCTTAGAAGAAAAAAAAAACTAAATAACTCCTTAGAAGACAGTCTAGGAGATACAGGGAATTTAAAGCCAGTAATCTGTACAACTACCAAATCCTGATTTCACATAGACTTTGCAAAAGCCTTTCTCTCAGAATTCTTATCTATTTTTCAACTCCCAAATGAGTGAGCCTAGTCCTGAAGCCTTACTGCCACTGTCTGCAAGCTTTTTCAGAATTCTTAAGTAGGTTGAAAGAAAATATAATGAACCTAATGTGGGTTTTTTTGAATACAAGTAACTATTTCATGAAAGTAGCTACCGTTCCTTCTAGGAAGTGGAGGGAAAGACCTCATCAGGGACTTGTTCTACTATTTCACCCTTGCTAAAGAAGCATGACGCGGAGAGACTGAATCCACTGTAGAACTGAGTCTCTCTGAATTTCGGTGAAAGGAATACAGAGTGGGATCAGAATCAAATATTTAGGAGTAGGGTTTGTTTTTAACCTGACCTTTTGTTTCTCAAAATAATTCTCAGTATGTTCTGTGGGGTTTTGGATAAAGTAAAAAACAGTCACATGAAAAATGTGTCTTCATCTTCAGGAGACATTATTGACTTTCTCTACTTTTTTTCCTCTTCCCTACTTCCATGTCAAGGTTGATGTGACATATGTTGATAACCTACGAAGACATATGTGATCTTATATACAGAAAACTGGCTTTCTATACTTTAACTTCATTGGCTTTCTGATGGAATTACTGGTAACTTGCGGAGGCATAAGTATGATCAGGCCACGAGTTGAAAGTACAAGTCGAAACACCTGTGAGCATTATTATTTTATGAATAACACTCCTGTAGTCTGAGTTCTTAAATATTATCCTTACTCATATTTATAACGCTGAAAACTTTCAGTACCCTATGAGACCACTACTGATATCTTTCATTACCATCACAAAGCCATGAATTTTAGGGTATTTTGCACTGAGGAAAACTGTAAAGCAAATATGTAAAGCAAATACATTTCTTCAGAATTTTTTCTAAAGGAGTGTTTTACCATTTGATTAAATTATACCCATCATTACTTTAAATATATTATGACAAGATCGTCCATATTTTTTCCACAAAGTCTACCAGTATAGAATAAAGCATAGTTTAATATGGACCTTGGAATTTAAATATTTTTTTTCTAAAATGTAAATTAAAAAAATATTTTTGGACTGTGAATTCTTTTACATTTTAGATATTGTTTAATCTCCAAGTAAGGATGTAAGCAAAAGAATGAAATAAAACTGATAAGAAGTGATAGAGCAAGAATGAGCTTCAGATGCCAATATTCTTTGTAACTTTAATAATTAATGTTGATTGAACATACTGTTGTCACTTCAGTGCATGAAGTAAGCCCAGAATTTTGGGTTTGCTAGATATTTTCCATTGAGAGAAACTTACTTGAATCCAGTATCCTGTAGTGCAGTCCTTTTACATACAAAGTATATGTTAAAAAATCAAATTCCTGGGCATAGGGAGGAAACAGAAGGCTTGTCAAAACTTTGAAGTTTGTCTTTTGGCCAGAGGTGTTACGTATCTGTGCTGCAACTCATCAGTTGTGAGTCTCTCCAATAGCAGGCAGTTCAGGGAAATCCTTACAACAGATTCTCTCTCACTCAGTCCGTATCTTGGTCAGTGGCATCTATTCTGTGATTATTTACAGCTCAAAGCAGGTTTTTAAAAAGTTGCTAGGGTCTTTCTGTGTAGTGGCATGAATATACTTCGGTTCATCCCAAGGAAATAAGAAAAAGACACTATAATTTAATTTAACAAAGAGAAATAAGGTTTCTGCTAGAATATATCTTCCCTATTCCTATTTAGGGAATTACTTGTCATGCAGGAAAACATGAAAATAGACTATCAGGAAACACTACGATCTGCAAGACTGCAGGGAGCAATTGTTTTCACAAGTCATGGTAACCCTGGTCAGAATCAAGTTCTTAAGAATTGGCTTACTAGTCCTTGTGGAAGAGGCTACTCATACCAGCCATTTTAATAGAAGGCTTAAAAGCAGTTTTTGGAGCTGCGCTTTGCTGATTTAAATCATTCTTCTTGCACATAACGGTATTCTCTTGAGATTAATGTACTCTTTAGCAATATTGCATCTAATTTTGTTGTTTACTTACAGACTTTTAAGACCACCGAGAAAGATGTGCACAGCACATAAACAATTGTATAACAGAGGCTTAAATTCCAGATAATAAAGGTGTATTTGCCACTGCACACTTCGTGCCTTGTACCAGACAGCATAAAATCAAATGCTAGCTTTCCGGCTTGCATGGTCACGCAGGGCTAAGAACTACACTGATGTAAAACAAGGGAGAATCACATTGTTGATTTACTTTGTGCTAGGGAGGCAAGTTTTAGTTCAGGAGAGTGTTCTCTTCATGTTAATAGTAGTTTCGATTAAAGTTTAGAGAGTAAAGGAACCAAATAAAATGAATTAACACTAAAGATTAAGTTACGGGAGAACAAAGTCCTGTTTTTCAAAGATGCCAGGTATCAAGACTTGTAGCTATCACCAGCTGTGATGATCCCTCTGTTGCAAAATGCATGCTTTTCATAGTAATGTCAAAGTTACCAGGGAAATAGGAATTACAGAACTTTTATTTATTTTGCTAAGCACAGTATAAGGCATTTGCAGTCTTGGTTGCTCATCTCTGATTTGATGTGATATAAATTCAGTAAAAAAGAAAATGCTTTCCCCAATGGATTTTGTGGATCTGAACTCCTCATAACTGCCAATACTGATAAACTGAGACAATACGGATTTACTAGTAGAATGAACACTTTTTACTGTAGTAACTACTACATGGAATACATAATTAAATATCAGCTGTATCGATATACTTTGTAGTGAAATATAAAAAAATACTAGTAACTTTGAAAATCTTTAGGAGCGCAATGTCTAACTAATGCAGTTCTGATTTATTAATTTGAGTATCTACATCTGAATGTACTACCATTTGAGGTAGTTCACCTCCTAATTTGTAACTGTCACTGTTTATCATCCCTTACCTCGTCAAACAGTCCAGACTCAAGTAGAACCGTACTGTTTTAAATCTCTTACTTAAAAGCATTTTGAAGTACCATCACACAGTATCTATATATCAGTTTTTCTGTACAATTTGATTAAATTTTATTGGGAAAAATACATATGTGATACTCCTAGATTTTACTTCTTTTGAAACATTTTCCCACCTTTTAAAAAGATTATAAGAGCTTCCATGAAAAGTTCAGACTGAAAAAAGCAAATGAAAAAACCCAAGCAGTAAAGCACAAAACAGAAAAGAATTACACTGACATGTGAAATGTGTTAAAATTCTTCTTTGAATCAGTCATTTAGACATACAAAGATAATGATGATGATTATGATGACAATAATTATAATCAACCAAAATTTAAATTCATCCATTTTCCTCTATGCAAATACCAATTATATTTCTTTTCTTTAAAATGAATGTGACCATTTTAAGTAGTTATTCTTGCAAATCTTCCTAATAATCTGCCTCAACATTTACAACAGCATAGCATTCTTCTGAAGTGGTAGAAAAAAATTCTGTCTCTTCTGGCTTAACTGAAGGGTCGATATAAGGGTCTATATACTTTGTATAGAATTAATATTCACGTAGCACCCTCAGAATGTAAGGAGCTATGGCCTATTCTTTCCTTTTATTTACTTAATCAAATGTAGCAGGTAGTGCCACTCACAAGATGCTAAGTAGATACAAAAAAGGGGAGTGAACGTTACATTCCCATTAGTTCTGCTTTAGAGTTTCTGAGTCATTTTAGGGACAGAGCAGAAGTCAATTATAATGGCTCAAAGCCTTCCTCCCTCCTCTTGGAGAGTCTGTGATACAGAATTGCCCTGAGAGAGAGATGGTTATAGTTCTAGGAATAGTCAGATTTTGGGGAACAATGAGCAATTCCACTATTGGAGAAATTACCTTCTCAAAGAACTGTAAGGTGTGTGTTGTGTGGGTCTAGGATGTAAACATTTGCTAAGACTGACAACTTCGCTGGTACTTCGCATGGTAAAATTTCTGTTGACTATAATGAAGTAGGAGTGTGGCCTAATGGCTAAAGAATCTGTATTCGTAAGTTGGCAACAAGTCAAAAGAGATGACTAAAAGAAGTGCAATACATGGAAGAACAGGAATATTTCCAGAGAAAAGATATTAGTTTCTTACATAAGCCACCAAGCCTAGATCTTACCCTAAAAAGGTGATGCTAAGACTAATACAAGTCTTCTTATTAGTACTATGCATTATGATTTGTTACAGTCAAACCTAAAATTCTCACTCAGACTACAACCAGATTTGACCTCCCATTGTTTCCATTTTATGCATTATCACTCCAAGAATGCATAAACAGGAGAACACCCTGTTATCAAGGCAATGGTGGTGCAATTCAGGTTACAGAAACGCTCAATTGCAGTCCCCTAAACCAGATTAAAACGCAAACATCTTATAAAAAAGCATGAAATACTTTAATATAGCTGACCCACATAATGTTTACAGTAGGAACATTCTTTTCCTAGTCATATAAAGTTTAATTAAAGTTTAATAAGTACAATGCGGATGTCTTATTTTCTGCACAAAAAGAGCTAGCATTTAAATGGAGTGTACTATGTTTGGATTAATGAAAAATAGATGTTAAATCATAAGTGTCCTTTCTGACTTCTAAAAAGCATCACTACATATAGTCTAGCACCAGTTCACAACTTTTGTAAGAAAAACAAGACCTATTCTCATTTCTGTGAGGCAAGCTGAGCATAATCTGACTTTAAATTTCTTAAACACTTCAGTGGACCACTACTGCTGTTCTTTGGCTTTAAAATCCTAAAAAGAATATTTTAAATACAAAACTTTACTTAACTGTAACGTTGAGGGAAATGCTTCATAAGGAGGCCTTTGCTGTATATGACTTTAGTAAAATTACTTATGAAAAAATAAGAGGTGATCACGCATATTCCAGTTTCTTTCAAACAAGACTGATGGCTGTAGAAACTGATGGCTTTCTATTTACGGTGACTAAACCCAAAAATTTCTCCCAAAATCACCTTCCTACAAGTGACAGTTATTTTCATATATGCCCTTTCAAAGGGAAATAGTCAGAGGGTCTGGCAGCTCCTCCACTGGCTGTATGTACCCTCATGTAACATTAATAAGTTTTCACCACTACAGCTGTAAAGCCTGAACTACATCTGTGCTCTTAATGTAGAGCTCCAAGTGGAGCACTGATGGACCCAGCGCACTGGAACTGAGGCAAATTCAGCCTCAAACACAAACTTTCTCGAAGCAAGAATAACGTTTGCTTTATCATTTTTATTCATCTGCTTACATAATTTCAAATGTAGTTATTATACTTAATTTCCTTCTTTTAACTTACGCTTGTCACTGACAGCTTGCTTTACCTGAAAATGGGTCCCTCACTGTTATCACTCCAAACTTTTAGGTGTCTCTTGGATACGGTTTCATGTTTGAGACCTTGGTGATAAGAGTGTCTTCACAAGAATCCGAGCTTGCAAGAACTCATTTCATCTGAGGCCTTTACAGTCTTTTGTTTATGGTTTCTCTGGTGAAGTCTAGGTAAAAATACTGCATATGAGACACATCAATTCACTTAGCTTTATGGACTAGTTTAAACCCTTTTAATTATATGATAATATTTATGGTGAGTTTCCTAAGGGAGCTCTATCAGTTTCAGAACTTACTGTCTTGGTTTATTCTCTCTTTTCTTTTCAGCCATGTGTCATTTACGATTTTCAGGACTAGAGAATACTACTGTTTAAAAAATACTCAAGAATCTTACATTTGCCATTTTCCTCAAACAAGGAACTACAACCTTCCACTCCATGGTCGGTTGGCTTGTTGGGGTCTTTGTTTTTGGGTTTTTGGAGGGGTTTTTTTTCTTCATATGCTGTATTATACATCTCCCAGATCAGTTCTGGGTTTTTTTCAGTATTTGTATGGGCACGTTTTTAAATACATATATACAGTGACATGATATAATTACTCCTCTCTCACGTTTAAAGCAATATACATTTTACCTTTAACCGTAATTATTGTTTGATAATCAGTCAGAAAAGACCATGATGGAGAGGCTGAACTTCGCATGGTAAAATTTCTGTTGACTATAATGAAGTAGGAGTGTGGCCTAATGGCTAAAGAATCTGTATTCATAAGTTGGCAACAAGTCAAAAGACATGACTAAAAGAAGTGCAATATATGGAAGAACAGGAATATTTCCAGAGAAAAGGTATTAGTTTCTTACATAAGCTACAGTCTCCAGATGTTGGAAAAGGTACATTTTTCCTAAAGCCTGAGAACACAAGTCTGAAAACCTTACTATGCAATAAAAACTGCCTCAAGTAATATTGCAAATGAAATAAGGCAGTAACTGAATACCATTAGACACACTTGTCCATACTTACTAATCTTGATTTATTGCAGAACTTTATATAGCAGTCCTATATACCCAATCAGTTTCTTTTGTCTGTTGCTTGCTGGCAATTTCTGAAATACCGTAATTGACCAAGACTTTTAGATGCTGGAATATACAAATAATGGAATTTCTAGGACACAAAGCATTAAACTCTGCTTTGTAACATCCTGTTTTATAATGGCAGAATTTCATTAAATTGTCACAATTTACACTGACATTGTTGATGTCAAATTTTGTTCTGTTATTTTCAGCAGATGAGAAAACACCTAATACATTGGTTATTAAAAGAATATTTTAAAAATGCCAAGTTATCACTTAGAACATGTAATGAAGCTTTACAAACATACTTTGGTACAGATACAAAATGCATATATTCTCTGAGAGTTTTTAATTTAAACCCTTACTAGCACAGATAAGGTTCAGCTATGTATGTTCAAGTACCTTTAAGTTCTGGCACTTGCTTTCTCCTATAACTTACCCTGCATTAGTCCACAGTATTTCTAGGTCACATTTTTGGGTTTTATATCAGCCTCTTCATTGATGCCGGGCAGAAACAGACTGCTGCCCATTCCTATATATATATGCAGTGGGGATATTCCCCACTTAAAGAGTAACTTGACATCAGCATAGGAAAGCATTTTCTCAGGTAACTGACTTTGCCATCTTATTGACCAATCTGGACTTTGGGGCTTCTAGTACTTTGAAGGATCAATTAAATTGTCATTTACAAAATGATGACACAATGGTAATAAGTTACATATTATTTTGTTCAATTGAATAAGACAACCTGGTAATCTATATACAGTGTAAAGACTGAAATAAAAGTGTTAAAAAGTGATGGGAAACGTCTGCCAGAAATACCACTGTGTCTTCTCAAGGACCTCCTAGATAGGTAAAGAACACATTTTGGTCCACTGGGGAAGTGAAGGAAGCTTATGAAAAGGAACACAGTCCTTTAAAAATTTAAAATTTATAAACCCAAAACACGGTCACAGACTCCCGATTATTTTTTTTCTGAACATGTACAAAGAAGTGTTGGTCCTTTGTTTAAGTATATTGACATTATTTCAGTTTCAAAAATAATTTACACCATTCTGTCTGTATTTCAGCTAGTCCTAAAAAGTACACTTCTTTATCAAGAAAAAAAGATGCAGAATGAAAATTAGGAAGGTAAAAGGCTGTTTTACAAACATACCTAAATGCTACTAAAAAACCCCCCACTATAAAAGAAGATAGAGCAATAAAAGTTCATGTGTTATACTGAAATATTTTAGCCACTGTTACAGAGCATTGAGAGAATATGAACAAATAAAAAAATGAACTGACAGTATATATTGCATATAATGCACTAATAACATGGTTTTAGGTCAATGTAACTCAAGATACAGTCTGATTCTGCTACCAGTAGCTCTCCAGGTCTCCAGTTCCTAAAGTAGCTTTTCCTTCATATCTCTAAGAGACAAGCAATAAAAACTGCAGCGTATTAGTCATCATCCTAGGTTCATCAGCTATTTTAAGCATTAAATATTAGCCTGTAGCATAAAAAATAACTGAACTTTTGGGCTACATCAAAGACTATCTCCTTCATCCTGCACATCTGTAGTTTAGGAAGCCTGTAAAACAACTCATACGCAGGCCTTAATGAAGCTGTAGAGCAGCCTTCTTTCCATATTCTGCCAGTTACGCTGGGCAGAACAGCCTAATGAAAGCTATGATCCTGGTTTTTTCTCTCCTCTGTGCTAACTTTGTACAAGAAAGTTTTGACTGCAATGAGAGAACTACAGAATTTTTGCATAATGTTGTTAATTAGAGATTGGAAAAATAGACTTCTTGCCTTGCATGCTTACAGAAGGAGAGTGAAATGTGATTCTCTTTCCCTGTCTCTCTATAAACAATCCTGTAATTTACTCACATCTTAGTAATCAAAAGGGCAACTTCAAAATTAGTTTCAGTGCTCCTTAGGTAGAGAATGTGGAATTAATTACTCAGGGTTTTTAAAATATGTTTTAGTTCACTGATCTACCAAGGCCAATATTACTGTATCAAAGGAGCATTCGTACCATCCATGGGAATTAAGTGTCTACATACAATTGAGAATTTGCAGTTCAGGGTCTAATGCCACTAATAAAACACAAGTAACGTGTTTTATGGTCATGACTGGGACTGACCACTGCAAACTGCAACAAGAAGAAAGAACAATGCAGATAGTGGTAACGAAGAAGATGTTAGAATAAATGTGTATCAGAGTATAGAATAAACTTGGAAACAAATAATTTTTTTACAAACAACTTGAATGTAGAGTGGCTGTTTCTGTACTTAATGAACAATCTACTTTGTGCATGCTTGAGTGACAGTTTCATAACAGCAAACTATATGACAATCATGCATAACTTCAGCAACACACAAACATGTGCTAAAATTACTATATTTCCGAAAAGTATTTTGATAAAGTTAGCTATTTACTACACAGACTTCAAAGTAACAAAGGTAGTTCTATGAATATGTGAAAATCACAAATCAAAGCTATAAAGCAAAACCCCATGTTTTTATGAGAGGTTTTGCTTGGGCGAGAAAAAAAAAAAAGGACAAAGAAGTAAACAGGAAAAGTTGCTTACAGAAGTATTTAGAACTGCTAAAAGTGGAATCTTAAAACTGATCTTTGCATGTGTCTTTCTGAACTGTTATTGCTAAAAATGCTGTATGAATTCTCCGCTATATATAGGATTGCGAACTATTTCATAAAACATAGAAAACCAAATGTATTTAATACAAGTGATTTAAAAATTACATTTAGTCTTGTCAGTATGCATCTTTGAATGCATTTTGGCAATTCTGATTGATGAGACCTAGTTTAACAAAATATAGGGAAATTCTGTAATCAGGCCACAGGATGTGCAGTTTAATTACGTTGGTGTGCATTTCTATTTGTTTCTAATGTAGAGGATCTATTGGTAAAATGAATGCCCATTTTGTGGTCTGTTATGCAGAAAATGTTTAATCCAGTGTTTGATTTACTCTGTTAAATCTTCTTTATTGAATGTGCTTATTCATCCATGCAGAATTGGGTATGCTGCTTTCTGTTACTATGACATTGCAATTAAATAGCTAAAGAGAAAAACATGGTAAGACATTTTCTCAAGGTCCATGAAATTCTCATAAAAATTATTCATACTTACATATTTTATTTCTACATTTGCTGCCATTAAAATTGTAAGTACAGAGAAATATTTTTGTATGGTATAGGGCTGACAAACCTTGTGGTTAAAGATCCTGAATAATCATTTTTGTCAAATAAATAGTACCAAGAAGAATTTCTGGTCCAGTGGATAATGACTGTCATCACGAAATAGGATTGCACTGATTGCATCTTATGAATGAAGCTAACAGGAACTCAAAGAACCAAACAACAGCATTTTGTGGTGGGATAAATACTTCAGCACTTCAGAAACAGAAAGACATTGACAGTGAAATACCTCTGTTCTGGTGGAGTCCTAAAATTATACTAAACACTAACAAAAGGTTTTCACAATGAAATTATATTTTCATGAGTATGCCTGCCTCAGTAAGAAAAGGGTGTGCAAGGAGAATTTGTCTTATCTGACCTAAGCAATACAGTGAAGCTTTGTTCTTCATCTGAAGACATTTAGGTCAGGATGATCCAGCATGTTCAGAATTCTGGAGCTAAACTTCTGTTGTTACAGGTTAAAAGTAGAAACGACAGCTTCATTTACAGAACTGCACGAGAGAAGCTGCAGAATGGAATTATTTTTTTTAAATCTCAGTGCCATGGTTGAAAGCATAAATATAAGGAACATAAGATTTGATTTTACTACTTTTATATCTGAATCCATAAGAACTGATATTCTCCGTTACATATTTTTTAGCATGGTAATCAAGTACTGATGTTTGTATCTATGCATTTTTTGTTCTCGCATTGTTTGATGTTTCCTGCTAGACTATTTTCTGTGCTGCACTCTGTGCTAGCACGTCTGGCAGTACCGTGGGGGTGAAGCAGTCTCTGGTTTCCATTAGTCACTTTATACTATTTTCACTATTCTTTTGCTATGTGAACAAGGAGCTTGTAATAAGGTGTTAACAGTCTGCTAGCTGGTTTATTGTTATTATTGATTTAAGGTGTTAAGACTTTAATATAATCACGCACAATGAATAATATTAAGAGATTAGTTTAAAGCCATATAAGCCATTAAATGCAAAATAAAAAGCAAAACTTTCTAGAAATTTCCAGTGTATTCTGGCACAAGTATTCTGTGCTAGGTTATTTTGCCTGCATTGCTGTATCTGGCTTTTTCAAATACATCTTTTTATTCTTGCTATTTTTTCACTCAGACTGGTCATGCAGGAGGGGCTCTTCTGGAAAAGCAGATTCTGGTTTTTACCCCGATTCCCATTTCATTTCCTTGCAAGGCGAAGGAAAAGGCAAAGCAAGTGTGACTTAAGGCATGAGAGGGAAAGAAAGAAAAGTGTTAATTGATGGGTTGAGAAAAGAGAGGTTTTGGAATGCAGAGAATGAAGTAGCATCCAACATCCAACATGGTTGTTAATTAACAAGGAAGGACGCGAGACTGATGACTAGAAATAGATGAACTCATACACTCTTTTAAAACCTGTCTTCAACATGGTGGATAAAGGAAAGAAATTATCACAGTTGGGACTAAGGGGACTTCTTTTTAAATAGTAAGGGAAATATTTCCTTGCATATATTAATGAAAGTGCAGTGATCAGTGAGATTGAAAAAAGCATAGAATAGTTTCAGAAACACTGCATATGCAGGGGGAAATAACAAAAATGGAACTTATTCTGAATTTCTGAAGAACTGCTCATCCAAGAAACTTCAGTGGAATTGACACATAAAATGTACAAAATATACAGGTGTTTGCATTGGAGAATTTTGCATTTGAAGTAGGTGGAATACAACCATATCCTTGTATTTCAGAAGTTTATTCATCAATGCTAGGAGCTTGTATGCCTTCACTGCTGTTGCCCACAGTATTCCTGTATCCAAGGTAAGGGCTTGCTCTGTGGGTCAGCTGAAAACTAGATGGGTAAGAAACTGGGTGAGTGGTCAGGCCGAGGGGCTGGTGGGTCATGCAGGCTGCCCATGGGAAGTGCCGTATCAGGGGGCTCAGTTCTGCTGCTTAATGCCTTCATCATCGGCCCAGTGGTGGTGGCAAGGAGCTCTGTGACTGGCATGGCCCATGTCAGCATGGGCAGGCTGTGGTAAGGCCTGTGCACCCACTGCCAGTCAGCAGGATGGAGCCGGGCTGGAGGAACGGGGGGGCCGGAGGGCAAGGCCTGGTGCTTGGTGAGTGAGCAGCCAGCACAGCCGCCCTGCCAGGGTGAGACCCAGGGCAGGGGTGGTGGCCCTTCACCCATGTTTTTTTGTGAATCATAGAATCCTTTACGTTGGAAAAGACCTTTAAGATGATCAAGTTCAACCATCAGCCCACCAGCACTGCCAAGCCCGCCACTAACCCATGTCCCTAAACACTGCATCCACGCATTTTTTTCAGTGCTTCCAGGGATGGTGACTCCACCCCGTCCCTGGGCAGCCTGTCCCAATGCCTGGCCACCCTTTCCGTAAAGAATTTTTTCCCTAATATCACATCTAACCCTCCCCTAGTGCAACTTGAGGCCATGCCCTCTTGTCCTGTGGCATGTTACCTGAAAAGATTACGATGGGGAAAAAGCCGCCCAGGCCAGAAGCAGACTGGAGCTTTCCGCACGCTTTACAGAAGGGCAGCAAACAGCCATCCCTGTGAGACCACAGAAAGAAGGATGCCACCACAGAGAGCGCTACCGGGAAGCTTTCCCGCTTGGGCGGGCCCGCCGCCCTCAGCCCCCAGCCCCGACCTACAACTCCCAGCAGCCCTCGCCAGCGCGGCCGGAAGTCTCTGCGGGCGGCACCCTCCATTTCCGGCAGCGCCGGGCACGTGACCGCGCCCCTCCCAAGATGGCGGACAACCTTCCCTCAGAGTTTGATGTGGTGGTGATAGGGACCGGTAGGAGATGGCGCGGTGGTGGTGGGCTACGCTGGGTTGCCGGGGCGGGGGGTGGCGGGATGCCGGCGCCGCAGAAGGAGGCAGTGGCGCCGGGGGGGGGGCGAGGGCGAGGGGGGCGAGGGGTTGCCGAGGGTACCTGCGCGGGCAGTGTTCGGGGGACTTGCAGGCCGGTCTGGGCTCGCTTCTGAGACTCCAGTGTCAGGATTTGGTGAGAAACTGAGATGGCGCGGAGGCAGCGCACGTCCGGGGCTGCGCCTCGAGCGGGGTGTCCGTGAGCCCCGGCCCCCGCTCCGGGCAGGCTCGCCGGCCCCCCGCACCGCCAGTGGTGCTCGCCGCGGCTCCTGCCGGCCCGCTTTGGTTTTATGCACACAATATAGTTTTGAAGAGCTAAACTCCATGTTGTTGCAGTAGATATCATATATGCTGATAATTTTTTTGTTATTGTATTCTATAATACAAGAACTTTTCTCTTGTACAAGTTCTTGATAATCCCTATGCCTGCTTACAAATAACCCAAAACATTGGGGTTTTTTGAGCCCTCCGCATTAAAGCGTGTTTCTCAGTATATGAGGAATGAGTGCACGTATCAAAGACTTAACTGAACTTTCTGGAGCTGCCCGCACTTTTTTCTATTCTGTACAGGTTCATCCTGTTTTGAGTTCAGGTGAATAATGGTGGAGATATGAGATGTCTCACTGAAACATACCACAACATGTAACTACAAGACAAATTTTAAAATATTGCTTCAGAAGGAAGACACTTGCTGCTTGCATATCATAATAATCTTTAAGTACTGAAACTGATTTATGTTTTGTAGAAGCCAGTGGCAGTGGCCTGGCTTGACCTGGTCTTCATCAGCTCCTCCCCTTAAATTCAGCATTGAGCTCTGGTGTTAAAATGTTTAAAACACATTGATGTTTATAGGTCCAAAATTTACACTCAGATTTTGTTTGCATTTATGAAGAGCTCCCGTGGTCAGCTCAGGATGTTGGTTGGAGCACAAAAGGGAAGACCTCTCTAAATGTTACTCTTTTCCTTTGTGAAATTAGGAGCTGTGTTTTGGGAGTTCACTGATCTGTCAAATTGTGTCCTTCAGATTTAGGACTACTTTTCTAGAGATTTGGAATAGAATGAGTGAGTTTCTTAGTGTAATTGCTCTTTTCAATGTTTTACCTGAAAGAAGTTATCCCCTTACAGTGTATGTATAGTTACTCAAAGGATTTCTGATATGGTTCTCAAATTTGTGAGAGATTCTAAAAACATACTGTCTCCACTGTTGGCCATAACTCTACTAAAAATGCAGAGTTAAGGTTCTTGAGCAAGTTAAGAGATTTCTTTCTTTGTTCTTAACCCTATTGTATGGAGCAGAAACCCTAATAATCTGACATTTTCACATGTGTTCAGATTTGTGAATATTTTGAGTGTGTGAGAAGAATGGTAAATAATGAAAGGCTAACTAAAAGGGTGAAATATTAAAAATTGCATGAGTTCTGTTATTTTTGAGGACAACTCAGTCTTTACTGTCATGAGAAAAATAGTGTTATGTAGATGATGCAGTGATACAGAGAATTAAAGGAAACTCAGAGGTTTATAAAATCAGTATAAACTTTAGGCTATTTAGCTATTCTGGCTACTAAGGAAACTAGCAGGTGAAAGGAGTAGGAGTACCTATTCTAGCTACTAAGGATGCTAGTGAGGGTGTTACCTCTTTAAAAGAGTTGACTCTAACTTACATAAAGTAAAACTTCATCTTGTCATGATTCAGTGGAAAAGTAAAAACCTGCTGCCAGGTTTTGTTTCTGGAGCTTTTGTAATTTTTGGTGAAGGTAGAATGTAATCCAGCTTGCTTTGGCAACCCTCGTGCTGTGGGTCTCGCAGGCACAGAGTGCAGGCCAAGGGCATCGTGGCAGTGGCAGCCTGCTCGTGTGTGCTGTCTTTCGTGGCCCATGGTATGGTGCAGTTGCTGAATGCGTGTGTTAAGTAATACCAGGCTGCTCACTGCGGAGGAGCGGTGACTGGTGGTAGGATGTCACAGATGGACGAGATTGTGCAAGCCTAGGCATGTTGGGAGAAGAATTCACCTGAAACTGGCAGTTCACCAGCAACAGCACTTTTGGCTGAACTGTCTGTTCCAGCGAGAGTTGGTCATGCGACAGCCATCAAATACAGTCTTCCCTGCTTTAGAATGAGCTAATAATACTAGAGCTTTGATGTTGGGGGAAGGGAATTCTTAGAGCTAAAGTTTTCCTCTGAAATATTGCTGGATTTGGTGGTGGTGGCATGGATTTATATTAAAGGATGCATTTGTGCCTACCTGTGGAGACAACTACTGTACCTAATCTCAAGATTTTCAGAACTCTGCATTTTAGGAGTTATTTTGTCTTTTCTTTGCATTCCTTTTTGCTAAGAACATACATAAATGGTGACTAATGCTGTTGACTACTTTTTTATTTTTTATGGAAGTTATTTAAAGAAAAACTTTCATCTGTCTTCTCTTCTGGGAAATGACTCCTGAGGGAATATCTTAGCCTTGTCTTCAACTCTGTGTTTTCAAATGCTATAACCAGTGCTGAGTGTACCTATGGATATTTAATTGTCATATTGTAATAACTGAAATGTTTGTGTTAATGATCTTTTTAACTGCATGGTAGTAATTGCATATTTTTTCTGCATGTGTGGCCTTTTCTGGTTTTATATTTTGTGCTTCTGTTAATTTTAGTAATTAGATTGAGTGGTAACGTTAGCTTTGAATTTGTTTTTGTTTCAGGCTCATTTAACTGTTTTCCTATAGTAAGCTTAATGAAAATGGAACCTCACACTAAATTTTAGTCATTGGTGCTCCATTTAATGCTTAGGTTCAATTACTTCATCAATATTTCTATGGGAAAAGTAAATTCGCTTGTTGAAGAAACTACTTCTCTTTAACCCAGATTAAACATTTTCTTGTGTGGGCAAGTTTAGAGCAAGATGGATGTGTAGTATAAAAATACTTGGCTTGGTGAGTTCAGCAGGAAAAGTTTCACTACCGTCAGGGAATTTATAGTTCTAAAGAAAACTAGATTATCGTGTAACATAAAAATGGTGGGCATAGCTTAAGGTTTTCGCTGGTAGCACAGTATGAGGGTGAAAGCTGTTATGATACTGTTCTTTTGTTCCACCCCTTTGTGGCAGATTTGAGGTCACTCTTAGATCCCTCTCATATCCCTACTTTCCTACTTTTTGAGTGTAGTACTATGGTCAAGTTGCCCACTAACCAAACGGGAATGGATTTATTGGATAATTGTCTGCCAAAGCAGATACTGCGCAGTATCGTTAATCCTCAAAACAGTTCTGGTATTTTGGAAGGTCTGTTCTTTGGAAAGTGCTAACACAGTGATTTTTTTTTTAATTTTTTATTTTTTTTTTTGTCTAAAAGCCTGTAGGATCTAGGTTTGAAGGGCTGATGTAAGTGCTTGCTTGAGGAATTCAAGGTGGGCATTATTCGTGTTCGTTTAAATGAGTTCTATATTGATAAGCCTTTGTGGGGTCAACTCTTAAACTAGTGCAGGCATTCAAATGGTAGTATGTTTGTAGGAAGAGGGAACATTATGAGTTCCCTGATATTTATCTCAGAAAACAGGCATCTATGTGAGAGTGACACTCAGAGCTAGGAGGCAGTGGCAAAGCTTTTGTCTTTAGGCGGTTGTCAGATAGGAAAGTTCATAGGCAAAACACTCAGCAATGTTGAATTTACGGCAGGGACTATTGTGAATGCAAAGATTTGCAACATGGCTGTGCATATCTATAAGTGGTGTGGATAACGATGCAGGGTCATCTTCACCTTTGAATTTTTTCTGTTGATTGGATTTTATTCAGTTTTAACTTCTTAAACTTGTCTCTGGTACTGTGGAAGGCCTGTATTAACTGCTGGTGAAGTTGTAAAATGAAGGATATGGCTCTTTAAAGGGTGGTTGTATTCACGAGTTTGTCTACCAGTAATTCTAATTTTTTTCTAAAAAGGAGTTATTCTTTATAAAAGCAGTCACAGTAAATTTTCTGGTTCTATGCAATTTTCTTTCCATTCTGGTTTTCAGTGGTTATAAATAACACATGAAATGACTTTCAAGGTAGAAAGCAGGGATCCATTTTGAAATATTCTATAAAATAAAGAGTGATTTATGGTTTCATATGATTTTGGCTGAAAGCACTCGGGCTTTGCCAGGTCATCAAAGTCCTGTCAGGAGAATCTATTATTTATTGTTCGATATGCTGGGAGTGGTGTAAGTACTTTATGTTTATCTTATGTAAGTATAGTGTTAGGAAAAATCACTTCCAGATACTAATACAATTTTTAAAATATACCATGAAAAAACTGAATATTATGTATGTGAATTATGAAGTTAAGATTGAAGATTGATTCTAAAAAAGAATTGGAAAAATGAATAATTCCTAATGATTTTATTGTTGCAGGATATTTTTAGGATGTGCTGGATGAACCTAAAATGTTTTCTAATACACCTTCTGGGCTGATATTTTGGTTACGTTATCTTATATAAATACACAGTCTGTTTACATCAGCAGCTATTTAGAGTTTTACAATAAAAGCTAGATGGAAAACCAGCTGAAGATGGATAGTTTTTTATGTCAGTGGTTGTTGTGGACTAATATAGTGGCACTGACTATATAATGGTGATGTCTGGAAGGAGGAAATGGACCCATATTATTATTATTATAATTTGTAAATAAGTCATTACATGTCCATGTAAGTGTCAAACAAAATGAACACTGACTCAGAATTTTCTCCCCACCCAACTTTTATTTTTTTAGTATTCTCTAAATGTAAACATGCCTTTATCTTCTTACTGACTTATTTTTTAACCTGACTAAAATTGAAGGGTTGTTTTCTGGCATGCCTTCTGTTCTGAATTTTTCTGTGTAGCAGAGCTGCTGTGATAGCCTTCTTGGAGGCTTGGACTCCTACTGATGTCTCAGATACAATTCTTTTCTAGATACTGTGGAATGTCCCTCCCTGCTCTTGTAAGAAAACTCACTGTTTTATGTACCTCCTGTTGTCCTTCTCAGCCCGTTAATGTTCTTCAGGTTTTCCTGATTATATTGCTGATCTTAACGAAATAAAAGACTGTAGTACTCCTGTGATCCTACTGTGAAAAATACAGGGTAGGTCATCTGCATATCAAGGTGAAAAACTCCTTTAGAAAAAGTCTTAGCAAGGTACTTTGAAATTCTAGTCTGAGTCAGGTTTAGTTGAAATGACACATTTGTCTGTCCTCAGTAGAAAATGTCATTCCACTGTCTGGAGAATGGTCATAAAGCTGATGATTCAAACCTTCCAAGTCACTGGTGCACAGAGGTTGCTCTAGAGCCAAGCAGAGCATTTTGAGCGTTTTCTAAGAGCCTCTGTTGATATACAGATAACTATATGGCATTATTAATGTAGGAGAAACTTTTTACTTCTTAAATATTCTTTTATGAAATGTTTAAAAATGTATAAGGAGCAAAGAGAACAAGCTATCTTCCTGTGGGGAGGCAGAAGAAGAAGTGAAAGTATTAGAAGACTTGGGTAAAAATAAAACTTCTGTGTGTCTTACTATACAGAACTTTTAATATATGTGCCTTGCTTTTTATTTATCTCCTGCTATCGGTTGTAAACCAAAGATTAGTCTCATAGCTGTAGTATGTGCTAGGGAAGTCTACTTAAAACCCTCTTTATTAAATACATTTTTTTTCTTTAAGACACGAAGAATCATTTGGATTTTAACTGTTGTCTTCCTTAATATATGTAATTTAAGGAAATGTATTTAATATGTGTTTGTATAACAGTACAAATATTTGATATTTATTCAAAAATTACCCTCCTACTGGAAGGTAGGCCTCTAATGTGAAAAGTAAAGCAGCTGTTGCTTTCCAGTAAACAGAATTCCTCACCTTGAAGTAATCTGCTTACACCTGTAGTTCAGAAAGTGGTATGCCAGGTTGTTTTTTTTAGTTTTTTAATCTGTTACCTTGATTCAGTGTCTTAGGTGTTCCATGAGCAAAATGTTTAGATAGGTAGAACGTTGCCACACAAAGATGTGATTCATCCAGTGATACAATTTTTATGTAAGTGATTAATAAACTAAAATTGTGTTGCATTCATGCTGTTGTCTAGATCTCATGTATGTTTATTTTTCTGGTACCTTTGATGTTAATTTTCCTGGGTTGTTGTAACTTGGAGCCAAAATCAGAAAGTGCACTGTCCCCACCCCCCTTCAGAGGACACTGCTTGCTTTGAGCATGATTTTTAGTAGCAGGTTAAATTTTTATTTGGAGCATAAGTGTCTGTGTTCCTTTTCTAAACATTTATTTGCACTGTGAGATTTGCTATTTTTCATTGCCATGTTCCTCTGATGGCACACAGATAACTATATAGAATTACTAGTTTAGGAGAAGAAACTTTTTAATTGTGATTTCTTACTTGTCTTAGTGGGTTGTCATTTCTATCCCACTACCATATTCTGTAATGCAGAAATATTTTCTAATATTCTACAATACAAGCATGTAATAAAATTAATAAAACCTATTACAGTTTTAATTAGCTAGCTTTAACTTAAAATATAGATACAATAAATAGTTCAACTTTGTTTGCAATTAAATTATAAAATGCCTTTTATGTTCTACATATACCAGAAACATATCACAAAAATTGTGTAGTGAGCTTCTCCAGTCAGCTGCTCTTCTCTTCTTAGAAGTTCAGATACAAACAAAATTTATTGCAGTTGGTCAGCTGTCTGACTCCAGGAGATTGTTTTGAAATTGTCTATGTTCCAGCTTTTTTAATATATTTCCCTTCAACATTTTATATTATGAAAAGCCACTTGTGATTTATTTAGTAGATGCAGTGAAGCAAATTAAACATTTAAACCTTTTCAAGATGAAGCTTGTGTAATTCAGTAAAAGCTTATCAGCCGGACAACTGGGAAATAGTTTACAGTGAACAACTTGGGAACCAAGATGCTTCCACATATATGAAGCTGTTTAGTTTATAAATTGCTTGGGGCAGTGAATGTATCCATTTAAAGTCACTTGAAGAGACAGCGCATCGCTGTAGCATTATGTATAGCCACTAATCAGAAGAGGCACAATGTGTAAGCCTGAAATTCATTTTTGATTACACAGAGGTGAATTGCAACTTTTCATTATTTTGTAAAGCTTTTAAAATCAGTTGGCTTTTAAAGCTGAAGAAAATAATTATCTTAGCAGTTATCTCTAATTTTAATTTTGCTATGTTGAAGCTAAAGTAGAATCGGTATCTTGATGACTGTATGTAATGTGTAGCTAATTCCTATATGTCTTGCTTATTTACTTGTAAAACATGTTATTCTTGAAAATGAAAGTATGACTGATTTTGCTTCCTAGGGAGGGTCCAAAAATCTGTGTAGTGGAGATTATCTTGGTCAGAGGTTGCTGGAAACAACGAGATGTAGACTTCCAAGGTCAGCTTGCAGCAGGCACATCTGTAAGATTTATTGAGATTAATCTGCCTCTTATGTATCCAAGAAGGCTATAATAGAGAGAGTGCTTAGACAGCTGGCAGTGAAAACTAGTGCTATCAAAAGTGAACTGTATTCTTCATCATAAGATTGTCATGAACCTAGTGTTTATACTGTCTGCTTGCTGGGTTACTTCATTCTGGTGCTGCAACTGTTTCTGATATAGTCCTGGAATTTCTTGCAGCGGTTTCCAATGTGTTATATGAATAGCCTAAGAAACAAAAAAGTTTGTAGGACTATCTTGAGTTTCACCATGCTGAAGTGAGCCCTGACACAATGTTTGTTAGTCTAATTAGGGCAAGCTTGTTAGAATTTCATCTGCTTGCCATTTGGTTTTGGTTTTGTTTTTTTCCCAGAAGGGCAAGTATGTAGTCGGCACTCTTCGCAGACCAATACTAGGAAAACTTGGTAGTTGGTTCACTTTGACTTCGCACGTGTATTTCAATGAGGCAGTGTCACGGATTCATGCGAATGCATCACATTTGTGATAGGTATCAAGAAGTACCTATGAAATTCTACCTTCTAAGAGACGTTAGTGACTCAGAGATCACTAATGAGTAAAATCTCTAATTTTATACTTATTTTTATATCTGTCTGCAGATGTAATGGCCTACTTCACTCAAATTTTAAATTAATGTTTCCTTGAGAAGGCCAGAGAGGCTGGTTTACCTAATACTGTGTCTGATAAATGGATGTTAGTGAGTGGAGGAAGAAGGCAGTGGCTTTAAGGAATGGTGATAGACATTTCAGCTGGTACTAATGAGTCTTCCTTCATGGAGGAAAACTCTTTATCTTTACTTTTCATGGTAAGAGAAATGAGGTGCAGGACCGTTAAACATAATGCAAAGGGGGATATGAAAGGGCCGGGAAGCTCAGAAGGTGTTTATACTTCTTGATAACAGGCACTGCTATTTCTGAATTGATTCTGCCTCAAATACAAAGAACTTCTGAATCAGCATACTAAATTGATACAAGAATTGTACGGACTCCTTATTCTTCTGTGTAAATCCCTTTTATGCTGCCAGATGTTTATGTATGACGTACTGAAGTCTGGATCTGTTGCTGCTTTCTTGTGGTTGGATCATGCAATTCCTATTCCGACTTCTTATTTCCTGCCAATACCATTGCAAATCTAAAATTTGTTTGGATTTGTAACCTCTATCTTCAAAACAAATTGTGAGAAGTTTTGGAGTCTGCTCTCCCCTGTGGCTGGGATCTGAACTCATTTCAAAAGTTGAATATAATCCATCTTAGAGTTTTTGACAAATCAAAGTTCAGAATTGGAAACTGCTTCCAAATAGGAACAATTTATAAACAGAATATATTTCTCTGATACTGAATAGAAGGGAACCTGTTTTTGCACAACTGTGTCAGTATCCTGTAGGAGATAGTTCAGCTTCACGTGCTGTCATTAAATAAACCTCTACCATTTCTCTAAGGAGGCTTTTCCAAGTTAGGGGTTTTTTTTCTTAAGTAGAGGGGGACTGTAACTATCTTACAATGGTCTGTTTACCAGAGCCAGAGCCTTCTGTCTTGGAAAAGGCTTTTGTAAAGTAACCATGGTGCAGTCCAGATCATGTGTAGGAGTAACTTGCATTGACAAAGCTACATATTTTCCATGTGCTTTTATTTCGTTGGAGAAGAGAATTCAGAAACTGGTGCCAAGGCACAGTCTTATTTCTTTGGTTTACTGAGGTTTTGTCACTTAATAAATGGTGTTGCAAGAGCCTCTCCAAAAGCTAAAATGCATGGGCCTTGCCTTTCTTACACTTCCTTGTTCAGTGGGTACTCAGGGGGCCACAGTATCTTAGAAGCAAAGGGTTGGTGAAGAAAATTGATACCAGCTTTCAAGAGCGAGGAAGCTAATTCAGGGAACAATTTCATCCAAGGTTAATGGAAGAACAGACCTCCAACACGGTATCAATTGGATCAAGCTTAAAGCAATCTGTTATGCCCTAGTAGCTATAACTCCAGTCCTGGTCAGCCAGGCAGCAATGGTGATGTTTTACAACACTTTCTCAGTGGCTTTTCTCAATAAGGAAGGAGAAACAAGTTTCTCAATTCCATTTCTAGAGTAATATTCTCTGTGCCCAAATGAGGGAAAGAAAAACTTTTTCAGGATCTACACACAAAATAGTAGTTGTAGATTCTATTCCAGATAGTTTATAGACGGAGAGAAGTGAAGTGTATATATAAACACTTTCGGTGGGCAGCTGGATGTGGAGTTGCGTTCACATAATAAAGCTGTTTGCATTCAGGATCTTGTGACAGTCCTGAAGTGTGTGCTGCAGTTAAGTATTTCCTCCTTGTCTCTTTGTTCAGAATGGTCTGTGTTTTGAGTTCTTACTTCAAAATCTCAATTCAAAAGACTATCAACCTATCTAGGCTGTGAAACAAACATCCCAGGAACTGATGCAATTGTTCATCCCTCTTTGAAAGCATTATTTCCAGCGATTAATTCCATGATAAGCCTTCACTTGCTGTGGAAGGTCAGCAATGCAAAACGATTGTATCTTTTTCTGTTTTATCAGTTCAGAAAGGGATTTTCTTTTTTTTTTAATCCTTCAAAATACTAAGTGCTAGAAGCCAAAACTTTGCAGGGAAATTGTAGCTATTTTCCTGGAAGATTTGTCATGCCTGTCTTAAACCTCCTTCCTTCAGTTGATCCAAACATTTATACTTTTGGACTATCAACACCACCATGGAGCTGGTCTGCCAAAACCTGACCATCTACTTGACATGGAAAGGAGGTCAGGAGTGCCAAAGATAAGGGTAGAGAGGTTGAATCTCTTCATTTTGGTGGTGGTGTTTGCCTTTACTGGCTTAAGGAGTTACGGTCTTGTGTATCTAAGTCACTCTAGGTGTTTTCTGGACTCCATTTCAGTTTCTAGAATTGATAAAGACCAGCTCAACCATTTGAAATTATTTGTTTCTGTCTCTGTGAGTGCTAAATTGTACTTAACATCCCATTAAAATCTAACAGTTAGTTACTCTAGGTAAGTGAAAACTGATACCTTACAAGTAGTGAATAGCTGTCCAGTAACCTTTAGTATATTGCGTTTTGTGTTTTAAATGAATCATCAGATTGGCAACATGCTGCCATTTTATTAATTTGTAAAGGCAGTATTCTCTCTGAAGAAACGGACAACTGCAGGCCTGAGATTCTCACAAAAATGATGTTTGACGTAAAGCTAGCCAAGAAGTTTGTGCCCTACCGTGTCTGCTTTTCCTACTTTCCATTCTGTCTCTCTTCAGTTGTGCTAGTGCAGCTGCTTCTGGTGCTGAGCTGTGAATGGTATCAGTGAAACACTCCTTTCACATTGTTTAATCTAATCCCTTAATGGAATATGTAGCTTGTCTCCTAATACCAATCCCTTAGAATTTTAATCACTTTTACTGAATTACCTGCTTAAACAGCCAATAGATCATTTAAAAGGAGATTTCAGCAAAGCAAGTGCCATACAGGTTTTTAGGTAGCAAGCTAGACTTCTTTTCTGAAGCTAGTCAGAAATCCAAGTCATCTAACTCTGCATGTAAAAATCTGGTGAGTGGGAGTAGAAGTTAAGAGAACAGGCTCATTTATTTATTAAACTTCCAATTGCAACTGTGTGCCATTCCAAGCAGGTATTGCTGGTACAGGAATGTCACTAACCTTCTGGATGGTTGGTTTTCGTTTGTTTGGTTTTTACTGTATATCTTTTCCACGTATAGTGAAAACATACTGATTTGACCGAGCATAATTGCAGGACGTGGGAGATGTTGGTAGGGGTACTACTTCAAGTACAATTGTCTTGCATTCATTCTGTCCCTAACAGTACCCATAAAAGTGAAGTGAAAGTGCACCTGCGCTGTCGGCTTAGCTTTTCTGTTTACACTCAGGTCTTAGTCTGCATGCAGAATATTGAGTGTGTTCCTGGGTACTCCTTTGGAGCAAACCAATTAGTTCAATCAGAAACAAAGTCCAAATACAGTTCTGAGACCTGTTTGTGCTAGAGATGTTTGCCAACAGATGGTCTGGAGGACACTGCACCGTGATGCCTCAGCAGTCATTTAATGCCATCCCAGCAGGTTTATACCCTCACACTTTCCAGTGCATCCTTGGACAATATACCAGGGCATGCAGCATGTATATTTATCGTATATTTATGATACCAATCGTAATATGTAATCTTAAATATTATATTTAAGATTATCCTATATTTAATCTTAAAACACCATTTTGATGGGTTGTTACACAGTCTCCACATTATGTGGCCACTTTGAAGTGAATAAAAATACACAAAAATACCATCAGATAATACCTGTCCCTATCAGGAGGGATACAGTTACAAGGCCATCCCATTAAAATTTGGGTATTGTTATGCTGGCAAGTACTCAATCTGTTCATGATAACAAGGTGTCTAGAGAAGACACTGGTGATAAACTTTGATTCAGAGGTAGTAGTGTCTGCAAGTGACACGTGCCATACAATTATTAAAAAAAAAAAGTGTTGCATTCAGGAGGGTCATAGCAAAATGTTAATAGCTCAAAATAGTGTTCATTATTTTAGTAGCATGAGAGTATTAACAATTCTAGTGACTCACTGCAGTGTTTGAATTGCCTCTTTCTGACCAAGTTCTAACTTTGTTTCATTTTTTAATATATATTAGCATACTAAGTCCTAAAAATCACATGTGTCCTTTCAGGTTTGCCTGAATCTATTATTGCAGCGGCCTGTGCTAGAAGTGGCCAGAGAGTTCTTCATGTTGATGCGTAAGTTACTCATAATTTTCCTTTTGAAGAGTTAAACTGGCTAGAAATGTATCTATGTCTATGTCAGCGTGCCCTTCAGGACTTGTGTTTTGTGTTCTTCTGACATCAAGGGATCTTATACTTTTGTCTGTGCCTTATTTTGGGGGATTTCTTTCCCATCAATAAAACAGGCAGTTTTTGCATGCTAGCTCAGTAATTTGGAACATATGGTCAAGGATGGCTCCTCCTTTTGTATGGACAGGAATGGTTGCAGGTTTAGTGCCTTTTTTATCATCATTCCTGACAGAAATTATCCCATTCTGCTTTTGTGAGAATTTTTACCTGAGCCATTATCATTTAATGACAAAATGTTTTAATAGTAGTTCATTTGTATCAGTTGTCAATGCCTAGAGAAGTTAGTACAAGTATATTTGCATTGAATTGTTATCAGAATGAAGATGAGTGAAGTCTGGCCGATAAGGCCAGGAGATGAACACAGTGCTGCTCTTTGTTTGCTGTCTTCTCTCTATCCCATGCTAAAGCAGTTTCTAGGAAGAGTATCGAATACCACTGAAATCAGTTGATTCAGAAAGTACTTCTGTTGAACTTCGAAATGGAAGAATTTGCTGAAGCACTTGGAGTAGCACATTTCCTTGCATCCTTTGAAGAGATTAATGTTTCACTTTACCTATTAGCAAAAGTTAAAATAATTTTTTTTATAAACTGTGTAACTGTACATTACAATGCACACTGTTTTTTTTTAAAAAAAAATTAGGATCTTTGAACCTTGGCTTATTTGTACACTTGCTCAGCAAAATTTAGTAGCATGACTCAAGTCTAGAGCTCTGGTTTCTGAGGCAAGCTTGAGATCAAATGCTGGAGCCTGAGCTGACCAAGACAAACTCTTAAAATACCCCTTTCTCCCCTATAGCACTTTAAAACTCTGATTGTCTCATAACTCTTTTGAGACAATCGATCTTTACTAAGCAGCTCTTGAGGCTGCTTTACTGTCTGTGTTTTTCTAGAAGATAACAAATGCAATGTATTTTGTGAGGTTTCTGTACTAGACACC
This sequence comes from Falco cherrug, assembly GCF_023634085.1. Classification (NCBI taxonomy): domain Eukaryota; kingdom Metazoa; phylum Chordata; class Aves; order Falconiformes; family Falconidae; genus Falco; species Falco cherrug. Next base: position 21,096,542 of record NC_073711.1, read on the forward strand.
TGCGCTGTGCCTGCTGTAGTTCGTTATGTCAGATGAAGTTATGATTGTCCAGATAATTTTTTTTAATTTTTTTTTTTGCATCTTTGCTACTGCTTTTTATTGTAGCTGGCTCCTGTGCCCTTGCTACTTTTCCAGTCCCATTGTTAGTGCAGTTATGTGGTTTGCTGGCCTAATAGCATTTTGAGAGAGGGTCATAAGCTGGAAGCAAGGAGTGCGTCTAAGCACTGCTGCTGTCACTAAATGTTTTCATAGCCTAAAATGAATAATAATTTTCTAAGGTTAAACAAATTTCTGCATAACTGTTAACAACCAGTAAAAGTCTATGTGGAGACTAGTTTCAGTCAACCTGTTATCTCTTCTCTAGCTGAAACCAGCTGGATTTCAGCAGAGCAGTGTGGCAGGCAGTTCTGACTTGGTGGTAGCAGCAAGAGTGCTGTGAGCTTAGATGTTCTCTGAATGATTCTGATGCAATGTGATTGCAAGGTTGGCATAGTGTTTTATTTTTACATCGTGTTTTTGAGCTTTTTCTTCTATGAAAATTTTTATGATGCGTACTTCTGTGTACAGCTCCTAAGGTTTAGGGTTGGTTTTTTTTTTGTATTGCACCAAAACCTTAAAAAGGATATGCTTTCTGCTGTTCATTTTCTCTGAACATCATCGGTTCAAGATTAAACTTCTGTAATCTCATTTGCCTACAGCCCTTCAAAGGACCCATTCATTTTTCAGACATTAACTTTTGGTTTGAAATCATATGCAATTTCAAGATTTGCAAGACTAGCTCACTATCTTGGTTGCGTGAAATACAATTTGCAGTTGCTCAGCTTGCTGTTGTGCTGCCCACAAAGTCTCTGGCTTCCTGTCTCGGACTGGAGTAAGGACAGGAGATTAACTTCAGTCAGTCATTTTTATCAATAGGAGGGCATTTGGATTAAGAACTCATTAATGAATCTTCAGGCACTACGGACTACTTTCAGAACCTATGGAAAACTTCTTGGAACTGTAAGGAAGAAAGTCTTTAAATGGGTTAATATTCTCGTATTTTACATCACAGTGAAATAGTACACAGTACTTTATGCTCCATACTTAATGTAACTAATGATTCATTTGAAACAGACAGCTCTTAAGATTGTAATAATTTTAAAGAAGTATGCAACTACATAGTAGTGATACTGAAGTTACTATAAAGACCTCATGCATAATGTGTAAGGGTATGTTAATGTCAGACATTTGGGTATGGTAGTTCTTAAATCAGCTATGGGATTGCTAACCAAAATATTAAACACTTTATTTTAAAACAAGCAGATATAGAATGAGTAAAATAGTTATGTTTGGATTTTAAGCTTAATGCATGTATTACTGGTAGACTACATAGATTTTGTTAAATGAACCATTTCTCATCATTTTTTTGTATTCATTGGCTATCAAAGTCCGTAATAATGGTTAGCCACTGGAATTTTGATTTCTTTTATCCATGCCTATTTTTAGCTATAGTGAAGAGCTTTTCAGAAAACTCAGAGAAGCAGGCAATTAGAACTGTGGAATACATATTTTGTTTATTACTGTTTTCACTTAAATATGCTTATTTATATTCACATATGCTTTTGTTTTTATGATGAAAATGAAGGCTTCCACATTTGATTCCTTTCTCCTATGGAGTTATTTTTCCAACTCTAATGCAGGCTAAGGTCAGGGGAAGGTGTTCATAACAGAGGTGTTCTTCTCTCATATTAATAATTGCCATTTTAATGGGTGTATGTGCTCACTGAATCATGGTCTAGAATCCATATCTTGGCAAAAAAAAGAAAAAAAAAGAGAAAAAGAAATGTTTATACTGTACAACCCCCTCCCCATAAATAGGGAAGCGTTTCAAGCCGTCTGCTTTTCCTGTTTAAGTTAGTACTCTTGCAAAAAAAGCCTACCAAAACCAATGGAAAACCCTCACCCTGATGCCATTTGAGCTTGAAGTCAAAAGTTAAGTCTTAGAAAGCTTGCCAGAGATTCATCTGGATTAAAACATTTTATTTCTATCCACTATATGTCTAGTTTAATATATTAATTTCTAGATGAATTTTCAAGTTTCGTTTTACTAAAGTAACAGTATAATTGAAAATTCATCAAGAAAAAAACCTGTTTCTATTCAGAATGTAACTTTTTAGCAGTGTAAGTTGTTTCCTTCTTGAAGGATTTTGAGCTTAATTTTTTTTCAGATTGTAAAAAAATAAGATTTGGAGTTACTGAAAAACTTGGTTTCGTTAAGTGTGCTACTTTGATTCATCTTTTGTTCTCTGCAAAGGTCTGAGTTGTTAGAAGGTATAGAAAATGTATATGGATAAAGTCTTTGTTTATAGTTTACTTGCACTCGTTACCTTGTGTATATCATTTTATTACTTTTAATCTTCAGCCATGTTTGAATTTATCATAATATACTGCATAGGTGATTATGCAAGATAGTTTTGAAGTGGCCTATTATAAAATACTAAGGTCTAAGTTTGATTTATAAACACTGTCCAAGCATCACCATCAACAGTAGCTAATCTTATTCAAAATAGTCACTTCATTGCAGTGTTGCCATAAATTCCTGTAGACTGATTTTAAACTAAAGTTAGCTTCTGCCAAATAGTAATTGAAGGACCTCTATTTCTCTGTGCCAGCTATCTGTCTCAATAAACATAAAATCTGTGGTTCTTTTCAGAGAGCTACATTTACTGTAGATATTAATGAGCTGTTGACATGTGAAATTTCAAGGATATTTGTTAAGTGATTTAGAAAAGTAATTCGCAATTTAAAATGTGGAGATTGGCACTTAGTTTAAACTTGGAGTTGCTGAAGAAAGGTAGATCAAGAGTAAAAGTTGATTACTTGAAGTGAATATACTTCTCATACTAATTGTTCATATGCATAGGACTTCCTCCTGATAGCTTGCTGTGTTTTCTACTTTTGGTCCTTTGCTTATTTGCTTCATACAATTATATGCATATATAGTTATGTACTAGTTTGGCTACTGAGGATGGGGCAATTAGAGGTGAGGTATGTTTAGCTACATTTTTTACTCAATTTTCAGCATCTAGAGTATAGCATTTGTAGACTAGTTTTCTTGTCTACATCCTTCCTGGTTGACTTATTTATCTTTCCATGTAGAGCATAATTCAAAGGCAAAGGAGTGTCAAGATCCAGGATTGTAACTCCTTTTTTGTGCCCACTTTGCTCTGTCTACTTCTCATGTCTTGCTTCCTGACACTTGAAACCTTTATTTTTTGACCTTATTTTGTAGAGTACTTGAGTGTTCCTTGTGTCTAAATTCTGTTCCGTCTGAGCATCCAAAAGCCTACTGGGCACCCTCCTTGTACCTCCCTCCTCCAAGATACCTGCTTTTGTAGTTTGTTCCACTTCTTGCTAGACAATCTGTCTGACTTCTTTTCGGAACTTGTAAAATATATGATGTAATACAACCTGTGTCTTCATACAGCCTTCTTTTTGATCTTTAACTTCTGTGAAGTGAGGTAGCAGTGTAGGCACAGCAAACAGATAATGAGAAGGTTGCTTCTCAAAGCAGGTCAATTTCTTGCAAGGAAAATAAAATTATTTAACTTTAAGTAAGGAAACCTAGGCAAAAATTTTGACCTTTTTTGAAAAAGTTGCTGTTATTTTTATTTTGTTTTGGGGTGTTATCTAATAGAAAAGTATTAGAGAGTAAAACGTGGTCTTAGCTGGTCCATGATAATTACCTTTAGTCATGTTCATATCCCAGGATATAATGTAATATAGTACAAGTGACTGCCACCATCACTTTTATTGAGCAGAAGGATCTCAAGAGATCTTTGAGTTAAACCTTCCTCTTGGAAGGCAAGAATGCATAGTCCACTTCTCATGCTCCTAGACACGACTTCTGTGCCAGAATGGGAATTTTTCATACATGTGACTGTGTACTTAATAGGTAGCATGTGAAACTGTATGGGTTTGAAACATAAGTCGTTTTGTGTTCAGATCCTTAAAATCGATGTGGCAGTAAATTCTTGTGGAGAAGACAGCTACTCTGATGGTTCAAGACTTCTTTCTGAAAGATCAAATGCAGGACAGACAAATACAGGAGCTCTTGGGAGCAATTGTGAGGTATCAGCAGCTTTCCTTCAGACATCACCAGCTTTGGTATACCGTGGCTGTTAAGACACGGCACTGAAAAGGCCATCTTTTTAACAGGCATAGTCCATGAAATACTTTTTGTTGTGTATGCTGTGCTTTCCTAAGTCTTCAATTTCTCAAATTGGAGTCTGTCTTCAAAAGGCCGTGTTAGATATTCTCTTGGTTTGGATTCCAAGAATGTTAATCAGTTGGAAAAAATTTGCAATTTCAGTGTTCTGGACTGGGATTTGCTAATTCTTTCGAAGTATTGAAGAAAAAATGGTGTTAGTAACTGAGAAAAAACCCCACAAACTAATATAAGAGAGGAGAGAATTAAGATATTTGCTGAGGTGAAACTGTACTTGGGCTACACTTCCAAAACATTGTAAAAATGGCTTCAGCAGTTCTGAACTACAGATTCAAGATTTGAAGAGTATGAACTAAAAGCAGCAATGTTTTAATTTTTGTGAAAGTCCAGGTAATACAGTAGAAGTTTTGAGCAAATACTATCTAGGAAATAATGTATGGTAGAAAAAGAAAACATGTGTGCTCTAACTTGGTAGAAAAATTGATTTCTAACGCTGTTGTTACACCTTGAAAATGTTTCATGTCTTTACTTAGCATATAATAGAATTATAGCCCTAAAAAAGGGAGAAAATATCCATCCTTTAGTTGGCCAGTACAGAAAGAGAGGAGAGGAACTTAGTCCTTGAGATACTGGGGCGGTATTTTAGCTTTAATTAGGCTTTGAACTTGAGCATTACTTTAAGGATTTCCTCAGTTCATCTTCAGGGCAGTTACAACAAAATTTTTTGGTTATGATGGACTCATACTTCTAAAACCATTAGTCAGTTCTTTCCAGAATTCCTCTTCAAGATTTTTTCTAAAACCTTTGCTCATTGTGTCGGTAATAATGTATGGTATACCCTATTTCTGTAAGTGTTTTCAGATGAGAAAATTAAGCCATTCTGATTCATCATGTAATGCGGGGTAAACTAATTAAAATTCCAGGGGAAATAAATCTGGAAGTTGATGCTTCAAGAGAAGATTAATATTTGAGGTGCTACAGCATAACTTGGGAAAGGCGCTCAGATGCCAGAGGAAAGGAAGGACAGCTGCGATTCATTTTCCATTTGAGAAAGGCCATACCATCCTCTCAAAACTGATTGAGCTTCAGCACAGCATTACAGAGTGCTTTGTTGAAAAGATTGATTCACGTCAATGGTGGTTAAAAAAAGTAGTTTCAAAGGAAAATCCACCTGAAGAACAGAGGAATGTTTACATCAAAGGTGTCTGACAGCTCACAAATAAACTTCTGTAACTTTCTGTCAAAATAACATATTCATTTCTCTTACTGAAAGTTTTAATTTAAAATATTCTAAATATGCATGAATTTATATTGGTATAGATTCAAGAAACCCAGTCCTAATTTTAGGCAGGTGTTTTCTGTGATTTCTGTGATCAATGGCCTTGCTTGCTCTGACAGCCAGATTGTATTCCATATTCAAGGAAACTTGTGACTAAAGCAGCAGATTTCCTTAAAAATAAATCTTCATGGCTGTGTTTTTTGGAAATCCCAGAAGTCGCAGATAATATATGGATATTCAGCTTTTTATTCAGTCAAATCTTAAGAATCAAGACATTTAACTGCACCGTTGGCTCCTAAAAGTTACTGTTTTACAGATTGAAATCTGACAGAATCAGGCATTTAATATATTTAATCCTCATTGCTTTGTGTCCTGTATGCTACCAATAGCAGCAATTTGTATGCCTCACCCATGTTATTCATACAAAGCGTTAAGAAGGGACTCCTTTTTACAGATGATTGGAGTTTCTGGTTTTTAAGGGATCTGCCCATGGAGCTCTTCTGCTTAGAATATCCAAATTGCAGGGTTGACTGCTTGCCTTCTCGTGCAGCATGGACCCAGTCCACCCAGTTCCCAGCCTGAAGCACCATGTTCTGTTGTTGAAGCCACCTTAATTCAGTGGATGCTGGATTTTGTTTGTCTTTGCAAAAGATGTCCTATTTATGTTCTTCACTATTGCCTTGCAGTAGCTGAAAGACTTTTTTAGGTCAGTTTCTAGTCAGGAGCAATTAGGCATTGTTTAGCAGACATCTGTCCTTCATATGCTAAGTAAGCAACATGGTACAGAGCATCAGCCTCTTGTACTGTAAAGGGGCTGACACTCCTTATGAAGTCTTTGTCAGTGCAGATAAGCCTTGTCAAAACCATCCCATCATAAACAGTAGAATCAAACCTGAATTTAATTTTTCACTTTTATCACACTTATCTCTACAATTCAGTTGTGGAGGAGGTTATGATAAGATTTAAGTTCACTTAATTTAACAGTTTTCACACTGTTCTGTAAAATACAAACTTCCTCCCTAAATTTGTTGTTGTTTTTTGTTTTAGTGTAGTGTATACAGTAACACTTCATAATCCATTCAGGAGGATATGTTTGATACCTTTCACGCTTCTGAAGTGCCAGCATACGGTGCCAGAAAACACTTAAATCCTGAAATGACTTTTTTTATTTTGCAAGAACTAGTGGTTTTCTTAAAATGTAATTGCTCTATTAGTTTTTCCTATCAGAGTTGTCAAATATTTAAGATGTGTTATGCATGATAACAAAAGCTAATTAATCCAACTGATGTTGAGAGAAATATTGATAGAAAAAATTTTAAAAGGGAAAACAGAGTCTTTCATTAACAGAAGAACTATTAATTTTATGTGATTCAAAAGAAATAAACTAATAGTTCTCAAGAAAGAAGCTGGTAAATATAAACTGAGAATTACTCGGGGTGGTATGATCGTTTTGTACAAATCAATTCCTTTGGCTCCACCTACAGTATATGCAGTTTAATAGGAATTTTGCCAGAGCATCTTAACAGTCTATAATAAGCATAATCTATTCTGTAAGCAGTAGATAAATAATGGAGTGAACTTTCCTTTATTTGACATAGTGGATAAGAGAGATGCGGTTTCCACTGTCTGGACCTCGTTTCAGTTTACTTAACCCTCCTTTGCATAGCCACCTGATGAAGCACTGGTCATTTAGAAGTGATGTGCCGTACAATTCTATTAACTTCCAGATCAGCTTCAATTAGAAGCAGTATAGCTGTGCTGGTGTGACAAAGCTGTTAGGTCCTGCCTGAAGCTGAACCTCTGGAGTGCGGTATGGATGCAAAATACCTGAACTGGTTTTTCTGAGAACGCACTTGAAACTGGCAGACTTGTTGGCTTGGCTCCACGCTAAGTAAAGACATAAGTAATGATGTACATGTTTGAGTTAGAGGTGTAGAGTCAGTCCTGGCCAAGAAGCAGTGTTGTCTGTGTTCTTCTTTTACTCATAGCATCCTGTGTGCTTTTCTTAGCATTATTCATTTTACCCTGCAGATACTTTGATTTTGGATGATAGTCTGTTTGGTCAGAGATGCATACAATTGAGTGAAAATGGAAATTTTACATCTCGTGAAGAGTTGTGAAACGTTATACCCATTTTTATATTCTGTATCTGTAAAATCTGTCATGGAAAACATTTTGAGTGTCTCAAACGTGGTTGTTTTTTTCTTTTAAACGTGGAAGAGCTGTGATTTTTGTGTCCATCAAGTTTCACTGTTGTTTTTTCTTTACAGGAGAAATTACTATGGTGGAAACTGGGCCAGCTTTAGTTTTTCAGGATTATTGTCCTGGATTAAAGAAAATCAGGTAAAAATTTCCCAAATTACTTCTTTTGGTGTTACTTAACGTTAAATCTTGTTTGTTTGCATAATTTATTACGAGACATACTACCACAATGCTCCTTCTCTTTGGTAATTTAACAGATGAAAGAGGTTTCTAGTTTCCAACTTTACTGGTTAAGACTTAACCATCTGGCCTAGCTTTCTAAGACTGATATGCCTGGTTTATTAATACTGTTATCTGAGACCAAACAGTCTAGTGCTCAGTCATACCTTTTGGGTTCCTGAATTTATATAGAAGCAACTGAACTGTTGTTTCGATTCCTTTTCCAGCAGTTTCTGTAAATGATAAGCTGGTCTTTTCCATTTCCTGTTTGATTATTTCCCTCTCTCTGATGTTTCAGTCCCTTTTGGTTTTCTTGTGTGCTTTCAGCTGATTCTTTTTAACTGGGACAAAGGTAGTTACTGGATCCTTGTATTGAAATGTCCTATAACCAGGACAAAAAGATTAATGTTGATAGTGTATTTTTCAATGACCAAAGTTTATCTAATTCATGACAGTCCACTAGAAATCTTCTGAAGAGGATATTTATTTAGGAGATTGAGCACTTGGACTATATTAGCAAATGGATGTTCGTATTATTTACTGAAGCGTTACAAGCCTGTTGGTCTGGAGAAGATGGAACTTTTTCAGTTCAGTCTCATGCCTTTTTATTACATAGTGCTACCTTGTGGTGTAATCAGTGGAGCTGCTCAGTGTCAGAACTTAATATTCTCAGGGTTCTGTTGTATAATTTACAGATTCTTCTATGGACAAATCAATATAATGTGCAAATCACCATATTTTTTTCACATGGTCTCTGTTTGAAAATTTTGTGACAAAATTTGGCGCTATCCTGGCTGTGGCAAACGTGTCTTTTGGATTGTGTTCAAAGTTATATTCAACTCCGTTAAAACATATTCCTTTTAACACTGTATTTTTGGATTACTAGAGCTAGTAATGTAGTAAAAATGTTGGCATGTTGTAATTAAGTGACCAGCTCTAACTGTTGTAACTCAAAAAACCTGAATAGAAAAAGCATTAAGACAGTTATGATCATTCTTTTTGTTTGTTTGGTTGATTTTTTTAATACAAGATGGTACAACACGTTATTTGAGAGTACAGAGATTTATAGTACAAGAGCAGCTAGCACAGTACAAAATGTAATTTTATAATTTGTCTTTGTAAGAAAAAGGCAGATACCAATGATGAATGTGAAGATTGGAGAAAACTGATCCTTGAGAATGAAGAAGCTATTCCTCTGAGCAAGAAGGATAAAACTGTTCAACATGTAGAAGATTTCTGTTTTGGCGAGTAAGTATAAATACAGAAATACAAAAATAATTTTATATGCCCAGAGGTGAATAATCATATTGTACTTTTAGTGTCAAGCATTTCACCATGATGCCATATTGCATGTTGTTTCAAAAAGTAACCATGATCTCTGAAATGTTCTTAATGTCCTTTTGCTTTTATTGAAATCACTTGCACTTCATTGAAGCTAACTGATGCTTCTTAAATGACCTTATCGGGATGCAATGCAATTTGTTGGCCAACTTGGTGAGTTGATAATTTTCTTCTAAGCAGAAAACACAAGTGTGTTTCTAGATATTATTAGTAGTAGGAAGTTATGCATTGCCATATATTAAATTTTTCCATTCTTAATTTGGCTAAAAGCTGCTGTTCTCATAGTAAAAAATTAAATTCATAAGTACATGTAAAATGAACTAAATACACAAGAATAGGAACACAAATGGACAGTGGTACTGTAACTATAAAATATTTAATTGTGCTAAAGTGCTTTGTCATTTTTATATTCAGTGGATTTAAGTTTCTCACCAAGCAGTGCTTACCCATGATGCTTTAGAAGGAAATGCGTGGTCAAAGGCTCCGGTAACGTAATAAGTTAGCTTTTTGGGGCTATCACCTTTGTTCTGTTTCTGAAGTAAGGTAACTCAGCTCTTTACATATAGTGTGCAAAAAATACATGCTTAATTTGAAATACATGTTTTTCTGAAGATTTGTTGCGTATGCACATGAAGAATAGCGTGCCATCTTAGGACTGATACGTGGTAAATATCTTCTAGTTAGTTATTCATAGAGGTACATCTGCATCTGCAGAAGTTCAGAATACAAATTTCTTTTTTTGTTTAGATTTTGAAATGGAAGTAAGATAGCTTGTTATAGATAAGTCATGCAGAAGGTAAGCTTTTCACAATGCCATGTTGAAAACCCAAGGAACAGCTGAAAGTAACCTTGTGAAGCACTAGCGTTGAACGGTGCGTAAGCATAGTAACAATGAATGGAAATTGTATGGGCCTTAATTGAAAACTGAACTATTTCTTTGTGCTTATTAATAATTTTTATCTTTTGGATTTTGCACTGATCTGAACACTCTTCTGAATTCCTGAAAGGTTCTCTGGGATAGTTAATGTAAGTTTAACCTTGAATCCCTTAGATAATATTATAGGCAGCTAAATGAAACATTGACAGATACGAATACAGAAACATGTCTTGCTCTCTGTAAACATCATGGGTAGGAAGAGAAAAAAACAGCTTGAATTACAGTAATACAATCTGAAGGTCACAGACTCAGAATTTTCCTAACTTATATTGCACAGTAATGGCTGCTTGACTGTCATGCAGATAAAATGTTATGCTTCTTTTAAAGCAGTATCAGTTGAATATTGTAATTGGAATCCTGTTGCATAATAAATATTGTTCGGAATCAGTACTAAATTGGATTAAAGGTTTCATTGTCTCTTAACTGTGCATACGATTTTCCTGAGAAGATGCAACACTGACTGAAGGTTGGCTCAAAAATTAGTCCTCTAGCACTGAGATTTCACACTTTCTGGAAGTGAGCATAATACTTGAGTGAGGACAAAGTAGAAGATTCTGCCGTCAAGCATTTAACTTAGGCTGGCAGTATAACGCTGTCTTTCTTGATTATCACCAAAAAAATGCAAAAGCCTACGAGGAAAAATGGTAAGATTAATAAGCCTAGCAAAGAAAAAGTTTTCCAAAGTAACTTAAAACTTCTGAAAGAGTCAATTATTGTGTTTCTGACAATTTACACGTTCTGGCTGGATTCTGTTGTTTTTGCATAACTTTTATAACTCCTATGAAGTAACCATTAAACATTTATTTTGAAAGAATAAACAGCTGGGTAGCAGTATAATATACACAGTGCAAATCTGAAATGAATGGCCTTAGAACAAAGTGCATCCATCAAAGGGAAAGAATACTGTGTCTACAACAAGCTGTATTGAAAAAAGGCAAATGGCTGAAAAATAAATAGTGAACACCTGTGCTGAATAAATTAACCAGCTGGTTGGCAATTTTTCATTTGACCTATCTGAAGGGGTTGCTGTTACAAGGCATTAATAAGACACATTCATTTTAAGATATTCCTTTGTTAGTACCATTAATTGATGAATGGTGGAAGATAATATTCTAAATTTACACAACAATTTGTCTGCAGATGTATTATTTTTTTCTGAATTAGGAGAAGAATTGTCTGTACAGAAGTTCAATTTGAGTAATTTTTATAGACAGTTCTTGCATTATTCAGGGATGTTTGTTCCTATAGGAAGGATGTCATGAATTTAGATTATATACTGGTTTTAGACTTTCATTATAAAATGTGTACAGCTGCAAATCATGCAGATTTATGTATTCATTAATGGGAATTGAGTAGAGATTTAAAATATGTAAATACAACATTTTTGTTATACTGCTTTTCAGAGTGATGTAGAAAAAATACAGTGTATTTTGAATCCAAATTTTACTTTTATTTAGAAAGTACTAAGTATGTTTGATAGAAGATTGAACTGGTCATTGAGCTTTGAAGGTTGAAAGAAAACTTGCTTCTGAATTTTTGTGTTACGAAAAACTTCAGGATGGGTTAAATAAAAGCTACATTCTTAGTTACTGCATTAATGGCAATAGCTTTGGCAGTTTTCAGAAATGCCGTGTTACAAATTCCTAAAAATACCCCAACATCCGAACAGAACCCCAAAATTTGACTTTCATTTGTATTTTTAGTAGAGATTGCTTTTTTTAAAGAACATTTGACAAAGCGCTTATCTTTCTTTGATATTTTATAGTTATTTAATGCTTGCAGTATGAAGCAAGAAGACATAATTAATGTACAGAAACAGATGTACAGACCTCTTTCATTAGTGCTTCCTTATAGTAGTTCCTGTATTTCCCAGGGCAATATGTTACCCCATTCATGAATAAACGCTTCCTGGTGGCTGTGCATAAGCTGAGAGACCTATTCCAAACTCTTATTTTCATGAGCCCACGTGAGCTCCCCGAGTTCATAAGTGAGGAGCAACTTCTAAAGGATACAGGGTTTTCGTTATCCTGCCCCCTGCTTCTGTCTGTAAGGCTACAGATGTGCAAGGGAGCGTTTTTTTATATGTATACTGGGTAATTGCTTGCTGTTCAGTGAATTTTAACCATCCTGTTAGTTACTGAAATTTTGTACTGTATGTTTGCAGGTCACATTTAAAATCATAGTTCGTTAGTCTTCAGCCAAGATTAAATTGTTTATTCAGTGCATTAATGGCTTGTAGTATAAAGATAAAAAGATAGTATGAAATTGCTGCTGAACTTTTTTCACTTACAATGACGTTGATTTGATTCATCTCAGCTGGTAGTATAAACTCAAATCCTAAGTTCAAAAGTACCAGTTTCTAAGGTAAATGTCATTGAAGTTCAAGATAAAAAGAGTAGATGAGATTAAAAGTGGAGATCTGCTTTATAAGAGGAATTTTAAAAAATTGTGTTGTGGAAAGCAAATGGACTATACAGACTAAGCTTGTGGTTATGTCCCTCCTTTGGACTGGCTGCCTTCATCTGCTATGCACAAATTTGTAACACTTGCATAAAAATAACATTGCTATGTAAGGGAACTTTATTCTGTGTGACTTTTACTAGAAGAGCTAATTAGAATGCAAGGTCAGAGTTGAAAAAGTAATCTGAAAGTTTTACTTAAACTTCAGGTCAAAATTGTGTGCTTCTCTTACAGACTTGCTATGAGAGTATGAGGCAAAGTAGGCTCAGTTGTATAAAGCACTTCTGTTTTCTTCCATGAGTTTGGTTTTTAAAATATCTGAGCTTAATGACTTTAGTAGTGCATTTTTGCATTTCAATTTCAAAGGGCTTTTTTTTTTAATCCACAGGAAAAACCTAATCAAATTGCTGTACTGTTTCAGTTTTAAAATATTGTATTTCTTTTTTTATGTAGCTGTGTATTGTGTTTCACCCACATGAGTTTTGATTTTCATCATAAGCTCATTCCATCTTTTGAGTCTGTGTAAAGTAAGAACCCACATTTTTGGTTGTTTTCTTTTTCTGCTTAATAAAAATACCTCACTTGAATTACAGCTTTGCAATCAAAGAACCAGAATTCTGTAGTGGGTGGTACACCTGATTTGGCCAGAATAAAGAAATTCTCTAATGCTTTTCCTGGAAATACTTGAGGTTTCCATTCTGGCACTGTCTCAAAACTTTAAACAAATTTTTAAGACCCTTTAAAAGACTTCTTCCCCCAACCCATCCCCCCCTTTCTTCCCCTTGTGTCTCTAATCAGTCAGGATTCAGCTGAAGATGTTGAAGAAGCTGGTGCGTTGACAAAGTTGCCTGTCTTTGGAGCCTCTGGTGCTGAGGGGGTTGCTCAGGAACTGGAGGAAGAGTGCCCAGCAGCGGAGAGTGCCGTACCGGAGCCTGAGAGCCAGGGACCAGAAAAGGCTACAGGCACTGAGCCTGCAGGTCCAGTGGAAGGGAACGATACAGAAATAACCTCTGAGAATGAAAGTTCTCGCAGTGTGGCTTTAGGCGAGTCCGCTTTGGAATTTGGAAAAACTGAAGCTGCACCCTCAGAAACTCCTGCCCAAGAACGCAAGAAAATTACATATTCCCAAATTGTTAGAGAAGGCAGAAGGTTTAATATTGATTTAGTTTCCAAGGTAGGAACTGAATGACTGTTTTCATGTAAGTTCATTTATTTTGCTTAAAATACTGAAATTTTTAAAAAATCATTAATGTTGAGGACGGCTGACACAGTATCTTTGAGGCAAAAAAGACACTCCTGAGAAGTAAGCAAGAATTGGTAGCCTTAAAACAAACAGGAGCTATTTCATATATGCTCTTTAGCGTTTGTTTATAACCAAAGAGACCATGAAACATAGCTCAGAATTATGTCCATAAGGATAAAATTCCTGAAATTTAGCACTTATGGTAATACCTGCAACATTGCACTTGCAAAATAGTACCATTAAAAAAATTATATGTTTAGGCAGGGAAAAATCAATCTACATTTAGATCTTTGATGTCTTTAAAATGAAAAATAATTTTCTGTTGGAGTGCTTCCTAGGTTTTAGGGTTTCCTGTGAAACTTATTATCTCTCCTCTCTATACCCAGACTAAAGCACGGAATTGTAGTAATATTGGAAAAAAAAATGATTAGTTAATCCATAAGATACACTGACTACAGTGAGTTATTCCTACTAGTGGGCATTTTACTGAGAACCTGACATAATGTCATACTGTTTAAACTGTAAAATCTGCCTTTTACATACTTCACAGTATATGAATATGGCCAAGCAAATGCAAGTTAAATGGAAATTTTTCTTAACTTCTGTGCTTTAGATTATCTGTGTATTCTGCAGTACAGTGAAGTGTTTTCAAAGTTGAATGCTGAATTTTTCATATTCTGCACGAAACAATTTTGCGAACCTCTGGAAACTGGTGGAAAAAAAGCCTTTCCTCGATAACTTATTAAATTCTTTGTGGAGACAGTACAAAATGCACTATTCCAAATACTGTCTCTGTGTTCCAAAGGTACATAACTCTTCCATGCACCATTGGAATGACATCATGAAAACAATAGTGAGTGTATAGTGGTTTAGCAGATAATGCTATTTTGTATCCTTTTTATGCTTTTTTGGTGCCACTGTGTTACATGGTGTTAATTGCAATGAATTCCAGAAAATCTGACTGAAGTGTGGGCATCAGGGCAAGACTAGTAGTTGGTGTTGGTTTCTCTCTGGCACTGTGACAGACTTCCTCGCAGTGTCCTTGTTGGTGTTCCAGTAAGCCTTTATCTTGAAAATTCCTGTGTGATTGTGCAAATTCTGTTACTCAAGGCCATAAGACTTGAAGCAGGTTTAAACTAATCTCCAGTGCTTTTCAGTTCAGGCGTATGTCTTGAGTTAGTAGTTACATTTCTGTCCCTTCAGTATTACATAATATATCTGTAGCTTATAGAAAGAGTAAAGGTAGACAGAATATAAATTAATATAACAGAATATTAAGACTGAATCTTAACTGCATGTTTAAGGAATTTACATTTAGAAAATGTGGCATTATCATTTCAGGTAATTTAAGGAACAGCTGGTGATGATTTACGCAGACAGCGTCATGTACTTCACCGATATTGGGAAATGAAGGTTATAAAATACGGTGTTCAAGGATATGTAGCATACAATACCAAGAAATTATCCACAATGACAATGCAAAAAATTGTCCCAGGCTATGACTGCCAGACTAATAAAACTAAATGAGCAGTAGGCTGACACCTTCTCCCTTTCTCTGCTGTGCACTGCTTTGTCTCCTCCATTTGTATGGTTCTTCCATTCAGTTAATATTACTTTGCACATACTACATCTTGAAGCTCTTTTTTCAGTTTTTATTTCACGGTGTGTACTTGTAAATAGCTATAGAAAGCACCTTACAAATGAATACTGTTGGTATCACTGTTTTCTTCCAATGTAAGCACTTTTTCTTTACTCACTGTTTTCTCTTTTTCTTCACTGTGCAGTTGCTTTACTCCCGAGGTCTGTTAATTGACCTTCTGATTAAGTCAAATGTTAGCAGATATGCGGAGTTCAAAAATGCGACACGAATTCTTGCCTTTCGAGAAGGAAAAGTAGAACAGGTATTGTAAAACAATGTGTTGTGTATGTTTAATACCATTTTTTTCAAGTCAAGAAACTTGAAATTGGTTTCTTGAGAGTTTTGTAATAATAAGCTAGTGTTTTTCGTTAAGATTCTGATTTTTATTTCATTTCTGGAATGAGAAGGTGTTTCTATGTGTTACATATAATTTAAAAAAAAATCTAAAATAAGAAAGTCCATTCCAGTATATTATTGACATAAATCTTTGCTTCATGTCAAATATTTTGACCATGGTTGACTTGGCAGTTAATTCTTAAAGAATTGTAGGGTTTAGGTTTTAAGATTTGTAGGATAGGCTTGATTTGCGTCTCTGCTACTTAGAAGAGATGTCGTTGGTGTGATAATGGCAACAAAAGATTTTGGCAGAGTTAATTATTGCAACTCTTTTGATTAACTCTGCAGTAAGATGTGCAAGGGAAATTGAAGGGAAATAAAAATGGGAAGAGGCTGAAAAAGATTTAAAAATATTTTTATTGTGGAAAATTGGTAACTTAGTATAGTTATAATAGGAAATGATGGAAATAAATATGTAAGAAAATAACTATAATAAAAATAGTAATTTAAAATATTTGTTAGGTAATCTGTAATGTTGCTTGATACTTTTCAGATCCAGAGTATGGAAAGTATCTGAAATTATTAAAAAATATATTCCAGGTGCCTTGTTCTAGAGCAGATGTCTTCAACAGCAGACAGCTCAGTATGGTGGAAAAGAGAATGCTAATGAAATTTTTGACATTTTGTTTGGACTATGAACAACACCCTGATGAATACCAAGGTAGTGTTTCGTTGAACAGTGTACACTCTCTTCTTACGAGTTCATTCAGTTGTGCACAATGTTGATAACTCTCCTGTGTTTTCATGCAATTTATTTTTATGGATTCTTTTTCAAAGTATGCTTTGACCTTTTTATGACCTTTTCACTTCAATGTTAAATTCTTCTACTTAAGCACATGCTCTTCTAGTTCCCACATCATTTATTATTTAAGTTTTTCTTTAACAGCAAAATTATATATTGCAACATGGTTGCACATTTTTAGGTGTTTCGTCCCCACTCCCAGGTATTTTTTAACATGGTGTGATGTATCTGATTTTTCTGGGGTTTTGGATAATATGTGAATCTTCACAATATGTTGCCACAAAATGAGAAATAGAGAAAATGAAATTTTTTTTTGCTTTGAAAGTAATGTAATTTAATGCCTTTTAGTTTTAGAGGGCTAGTTCAAAGTGCCTTTCTCAACTCTTGGCTTATTTAAACGAGAGAAAATCTGAATAGATTTGAGCTGCAATGTGCAAAGAATAATGAGCATCAGGTCAGAGAGGGAAATGGGCTAACAGAAGAAAGGTGCTTTAGGTTTATGTACTTCAGGGTACAAAGGATGAAGTGTTCTTCTCAGTTCTTGGAGTCTGAAAGGAAACCAAGCCAAAAAAAGAAAAATCTGTCAAAAAGAAATAATGAGGGAAGAAAAATAGTTAAAACTATTGACATAAGTTTCAGACTGAAATATATCGGTGCTTTTGTAGTTTGATGGTGGCTTGGCTAGGCAGTATTTTTGAAAGGATCTAGTGTTAGAAAAAAATAATTGTTGACGTACTGGTTTGATTACTTAAACAAGACCCTTAGATTAGGTACAACCGTTAGAGAAAAATATTTTAAGCATGTGAAGAGACAATTGGTCAGTACTGAAAACAATCTTGTAAGATTAGGAGAAAGTGAGTCTGTAATGAACTCCAGAAAATCCTGAAGGGGAAAAAAACTCATTAGGCTGAAGTGGTTTATAGATTACAAGTAATTTCAGGTTTGCTGCCACTGGAAGAAATGGAGGTGCTCAGCGTGAGAATATAGGTGGTGTTTAGAAAATTTATTAAGTAAAAAAAGGAGACGCCACATCAATTTTAAATGAATCCATTGATTCATGTACCTAAATGACATTAATTTATTTTACTTGCAGAGATAGTTAAACAGATTTTGTTCCTACCTTTTAAAATAGCCTGGCAAGTAATTGGGAATAATTTTAGTTAGATTAGTCTAATGTAAAGACTTCAGAAATTTAAAGTTGCTCTCGGCGAGATCATTACATTCGTGGGAAGGCAGACTTTTAATAGGGAGAGTTCATGATAGTGTAAAAATTTTTTAAGCTTTTTTCTGTAAAATTTGGAGTTATGTGAAAAGTCTGAAGTGAGGAAAAACTTGAGAATTTTTTTAGCGTGATAAAAAAACCCTGTGATTTTATGACTTGCTGCATGGCTGCACACAGGATAGCAAGGTACATTTGTAATAAAACAGTGGTTGAATCTTGAACAGAATATATAACTTGATAAGACTAGCCCACCATTGATAGAAGTGTTTCTGAATTACCTATGAATTTATCCATGACTGAAATAAGCTTAAAAGCAGATTTCTGAATAATGTGAAAGTATGATACTGCTTAAATACAGTCTTTTCCTGGAAAAAAGTTTATTTAGTTATTAAGATAACTGAATTTTTCAGACATGTATCCATGGCGTACGATACTTGTGTTGAACATCTTCAAAAAGGCTTGTGTTTCTTTCAGTTTCAAAATGTGTCAGCAATAGTATTAATTTAAAGGGGAGATACGCTTCCTCATCCCTGTGATCTTTGTGTCTGATCCATACTTGCTTGTTGGAGCAAGTCATCAATTAGAACTAAATATTTTACCTTTTCATCTTTGGATTAAAACTTCATGTGAATGGCTTGGCTGCATATACATATACACTCTTACCATACCAGTATGGATGCAGCAGTACTGTTCGTGAATGGCTGTCATTCAGGTATAACATTTGGGGTAATTTACAGGCAACTGCGTCCCAAGGCACTTCTGAGGATTTTTGTCCACAGTTGCTCACTTTTCTCACATCTTTGAGAAATGGGTTTAGATCAATTCCACCAATGAAGAGATGAGGCCATATTTAGAGGTTGCCTTCTAGACTGTTGGAGACCCATTACAAGGGGTTTGCATTATTTTGAAATATTTTAATGGAGTGATATTTCTGTCTTCTCAGAACTCACTTTCTGGGACTACATTTTTAAACTTTCATTGATTTAGATTATCCATTTTCAGCAAGACGTTTCTTGAAAAACTCATTTCCTTTTGTTTAAATACAAAAGTGTTTAAGTTAAAGTGTATGAGAAGATACAAATGCTATACTATACCCTTTACCTAAATTTATTTTTTCCTCAGAGTATGAGAACAGTACATTTGCTCAGTTCTTAAGAACACGAAAGTTAACACCCAGCTTGCAGCACTTCATTCTTCACTCTATTGCAATGGTTTCGGAGACTGACTGCAGTGTTCTTGAGGGTCTTCAGGCAACAAAAAAATTTCTTCAGTGCCTTGGCCGCTATGGCAATACACCATTTTTGTTTCCTCTGTATGGTCAAGGAGAGATCCCGCAGTGCTTCTGCAGGTGAGCTTCACTGTTCTAATAGTGTCCTCCAAAAATAAAATCGTTGGTAACCTAATGCTAATAGATACCATTCAGTAGGAATCTTCATGTTAACAATTGCATCTTGATTTTGCTCGCTTTACATTTTCATTGGCTATGAAATCCTCCTCCCCACCCGCCCCCACCCACCCCACAAGAAAAGGAAAAAAAAGAAGAAAAATGTTGGAAATTATGCTCCTCTAATACTTTGAAACAATTTTCATTGTATGACAAATGGAGCTTGTAACAGCTGGCTGTTGTAGTGGGTGCCTGTGGTAGGAAGTACTAGGAAACTGGAAGGATAATTTAACTTACTTGTAGCTATCCCTTTTTAAAACTGTCAGAGGAGACTTGGGGTGATGTCTTTCCAAAAGGATGACGACTGTATTTTGGGAGATTAAGAAGATCTGTGTTTTACTCTTCCGGAAGTTACAGGGTGATGTATGTTTTCAATGTGTTACTGATTAATGTTGAGAGTGCATCTGCCATTCATGGGTAGATACTTAATAATGAACTGGATTTTTCTGAAAGAGGAAGAATTGTGCCTTTTATGAAATGAATGAAAAAATACATAATTCTTTCACCTTTTTTTACATCATAGACTTACACAAACAGCGCAACTGATGTGAAATCATGTCCTTATTCTCTTGGCATCATTTTGTAAATCTGTATAGACCACAAGCTTCCACTTGTGACTTGTACAGCAGAAAAGACTATGAAGCCCTCTCACACTGAGCCGTATACAGACTGCAGTTTTACATTCTAACCTCTTAACCTCTTAGAGCTGCCATATGTTCTCTACTACTTGAGCCCTAGAAAGTAATTAAAACAAAAAAACCCTATTGATTCCAGGATAAAACAACATCCACTTCATCCCCTTTACTTGAACTATGTGCAATGATAATGTAGTCTTTAGCATGACTCCTGAGGTGTGCGAGGGATTGTGGTTCTAGCAGAGGAGCTGTTGATGGATGCTTTTGGGGACCATCAAGAATACATGTGCAGAGGGTGGGCGGTTTTAATTTTCAGTTGTTTCCAACAGTTCAACTGGCTTTTAAAAGGCTGAGGGTTTTTTTTAATCATTTCTTTTGCTGGCAAGCAGCCTTTCCATCTGCTCTATGTGGGTTTATAATGTAGTAACCTGTTGGTCTGAAGTAAACATTAGCTTTATTTAAAAAAGCAGTATTACATGGTGAGGCCATTTTGTTATGAGTGATGTATTTGTTTATCGTTCATTTAAATAATCGGTGCAAAATCTTACCTGCTTTGTTCTTGGTTGGTAGACAAGTTCTGCTTTTTATTAGTGTGCTACTATTAAGAAATTCTGGTTTACAGCACGCTATAACTGAGAGACACTAGATTTAGATTAGATACTAGGAAGAAATTCTTTACTGTGATGGTTGTGAGGCACCGGAACAAGTTGCCCAGAGTGGGTGCCCCATCCCTGGGGGGTGCTCAGGGCCAGGCTGGACAGGGCTGGGGGCAACCTGGGCTGGTGGGAGGTGTCCCTGCCCCTGGCAGGGGGTTTGGAACTGGATGGTCTGTGAGGTCCCTTCCAACCCAAACCATTCTATGGTGATGAATCTATGATTATCTTCCTGTCTTGTCTGTATGATAGACTCTGGTTTTCTTCTCTGTAATGGTACTTAAGTTACTGCTGGAAGAATGGCCTTAGCAACCTGAGCCCATTTGGCAGTGTGTAGGGTGGATGCAGTTGTATGTAGATAGAAACATTCTGGAATAGTTGTCATAATTTGTGGAAGGCATCTATAAAGTAGCTGGTTGGCACCAGCAGCTGGTCGTACTGTGGAAGGTCTTATTTGGCCTTAGCAACTAATGAAGGCCATGTGGAATTGTCCTGTATGATGTATATGTGTATGTTAACTAATGTTTCAATGAGTTCATTAGACAACTAGGCATTGTTCTGTACTACATTGAATAGAGATGTTATTTGGTAACATCTTTTGTCAATAGCCTTTCATCTGTACCTTAAACTGTATTTGTACAGATGTCGGTACGTGACCAACAGATTGAAAAATCCAAATATTATCAGAGCCATTAGAGTAGCACAAGTTTTGTGGTTAGATCTTTGGCTTCAAGTACCTGGGGGAAAAAGTATATTCAATAATTAAAGCTGTAAGTAGAATGGTAGTTACTTTTTTTCCCACTGTAGTTTCTTCTCAATCTAATTTTTCTCACATTCTTGAAAGCCCTTTGGCTTTATTTTGTTTATTAGCCAGCTCATGCGATTTTGTGGTCTGTAACAGCAGTCTGTTTCAAGAGTTAGTAGGAATGGTGTCTAGAAGTCTTATAAATATTCTTACCAGAAAATCATTCTGTGCTCACAGGAATTCCTCAGATGGCCAGAACTTTTTATTTATGTCCATTAATTGTTATATTTTAAGCGTTTCTTGCTGAATTGTAAGTGTTAAAATAAAGACAGTATTATAATAGTTGAAACAAATTACTCTAACATCCCAAGAAGTAATCATACTTTTAAAAGGTTTGTATTAGAACCATTCTAATAGAAAATAAAGTCTGGATGTCTTTGTTTCTAAATAAACAATTTAGGAGGCAATTTTAGGTTTTTTGGAGATTAATCAGGTTTTATATGTGGTCTGCCTTGGATATTATGCCCTGTTAAAACTGAGCGGTTCTGTTGAGACTGTATAGTAAAGTAATGCCACAACCTATACATCATACCCTACAGTTTTTATCACCAGGTTATCAGAGTAAGGTGTCACCTGTTCTGTGATTTCTAACCACTGTTCTATATTCTGTTTTAATGTAAACCTCTTAAGCGTTTCTCGCAGCCAGTTACACTGTGTGTTCTCATCAAGGCTACTGTTATAAATGGCATGCATGCATATTTATGTGAATGAGTCAAAGACATTTGTAAGTCACATCCTTGCATTCTAAATGAATTCTGCATAAACAGTACAACGTTTTATAACTACTGACGACACTTGAGTGAGTAAAAGCGGTGTTAGTTCTTTATTGGTTTAAACAGGTATGGTTTAGGAGAGAAAATTAAACTTTTATATCGCTGTAATGTACCTCCCAATATGTCGAGCTACAGATGTGAGATTTCTGTCTCCATAAATTGGATTCGTGGTACAAGGAAGGTCATTGGAAGCCTCACGCTGTGCTGAGCTGACAAGCAGCAAAACTTTACTGGCCTGTATAACAGCTTCCTTTGGTTCAGACTTCTTAGTATAAAATGTTATGTCTCTTACTTTCTAGTGAAGTAGTAGTAGTGTTAAGTTTAGTAAAAATAAATATAGTAATAGCTCATTCTTGAGGAAAATCAAAGCAGCCTTTACATTCGATATGGTGAACATAAGATGCCAAAACTTCAATAAGTAAGGCAGCGAGGGAAATCAATAGATGCTTTGCAGTTTGCTGTTAGCATGTAGGTGGCAAATCTGTAATACAGCTTTTGTTTTCTTGAAAAATGTTACTAAAGAAAAACTGTAATTGGGCACCATTGTAAACTATAAAGTCCCTGTGATGCAGCATTTACAATATTTACTGTGATTTTGATGTTTTGGTCTTGTTTTAGAAAATATTAGGAAATAGCCCAAATATTTTCTGATGTAGGAGGTTAATGTTAAAATTATCAGCTTCCAAATTTCCTTTGTAACCGGGAAAAGAAGATACTTGACTTAAAAATCTGAAGTAGCTGTCAAATACAAGCACGTATTTGCTTTTGCATGTTGTACAAAATTCCTCTTTTGTAACTGGAATCTCCTTTGCAGTTTTCAGAAGTAAAAACTGGAGGTTTTTATGGTTTTGAGAAGTGTTTGCAAGTGCTGTTTTTCAAATATTGTTTCATATAGTTCACTTGGTTCACCTCAGTGAAACATGCCTCTTATTTTCAGTTTTCCTTTGCAGGGAAATCTTTGTGGAAGCTTTCAGTTGTGCATTTCTTCACCCATGACCAGTGTTGGTTAATGAATGACAGCTGAGAAGTCACTTGTAGGTTGGGGCCTCACTTTGGTGATGTTTTCCAGTGCTTGCTTTGTGAGCACACTGAATTTTGGGGGAGACTGTGCATAGTTTCTCTTCAGTTTGGCTTCAGATTCTTTTTTTATGGACTCTTGCAAATACAAACATCCAAATGGAAACAAGAGTTTTTGAAAAGTAATAGTGCATTTTTTTCCCACTTGAAATTTTAGAGGGAATTGGGGAACATACGCCGTCAGCCTTCTCATAAATGTTCTAGGGGGTTACACATAGTGTCTTTTTTTCTCTTTGTTAAGTCATCCAATAATTAACAGATGTGGTTGTGGTAGTAGGTTCCGAGGCGGTAGAATGCTTTGTCATAGGAATTAGTGATTCACTGACTTTTATGGGTAGCCAGTTAATGACTTATATTTCCTATAAATAGGTTATGAACTTTTACATTGTGTATGTATTCGGTGGGCAATTTAACTTTTTTTTTAGTAGTTGTTACAGACTCTAGCTGAAATTAGTCATTTTGTGACAATGACAGTAGTAATTTTGTGATGGTGGAAAGATCTGATTAAGACGGTTCATCTCTTTCAGTCCCTATATTTACAAGAAGATTAAGAGTTCAGGCTGAGATATGATGGATTGTGTGATTGATTTGGAAGGTTCCTGTATATATTTCAAAAATGAATAATTTTTATCCTTATATTTGAGCTATTACCTGCTGCAGATTTTGAAGCTTCTGAGGTAGTCTCAGGTACTTAAACATTTCCAGTTATGTCCCTGTTATAATCTGTAGGAAGGTTTTAGTGTTCTGAAATCAAGACTGGACTCCAGGAAGCGTGACTGCAAGAAGCACTTAGAATTGATAAATTAATAATTCAGTGCAACATATTTTTCATTTGAGTCTATGCATGAGTATCATGTCTCCATATGTAAGCAATATGCATGACTTTTCTGTATGTTAATTGTATGATTTGGCATATTAATGAGAAATTCAAGCAATGTTAATTCCTTGTGACAATCAGATATGACAGATTTGAGTCTTAGTATATGTGCAATTTGGTGCAAGTGTGAAAGAATTATAGGTGATTTAAAAAACATAGGCTGTATCTGAGTTATTACTTCAGTGCTACATTTTAAAATACATAATTTTCATATTGACAGATATATATTTTATCACTTAGGATTATTCCATTTCTTTGGACCTGAAAATTTAATCTGAAATTACCAACAGCTTGCTGTATTACCTGTTTTTTACTAAAAGACTGAATGGTAAGAGTAGCTGCAATGCTGCTTTCTTCTTAATTGTTTTCACTTGCATTTCAGTGAAATAATAAAACTTTTTTATGTAGTTTGGATCTTAAGACAAACAATATATTTCTTTTCACTGTGTTGGCAGATGAATGCAAAATGGGCAAGCTTAGTTAGCATAACTGTTTGTAGGATCAGTTGTTTGTTTTTCCCTCTAAGGAGAAACTCTTTCTTGGGATAAACATCAGGGAAGTGAGATAATCCATCATTCTGAGACCTGTTCTCTAGTGATGGATGGATAGATTGGTAAAGTAACTCAATAATCTTCATTTTTTTCAGGTTATTCACAGATCAGTGAGCATTGTCGTTAATAAAGCTATGGAATGCTTTTGTGTCCTTGCCCACATTATTTCTCAGAATTTGACAGGGAAAGACTTTTAATTTGGAACTAAGCTTTGTTGTGAAATACATTCTAAGTGTATGAAACGTGGAAAATACCTTCCCATTATAGATCTTATCTTTTCAGTGAGATGTTTGTCAGTTCTTTGTTTAAAAAAATATTTACCATTATGAGAGCTTTTCTGCTCATTATTTCACTGTTGAGAAACACAGCATTCTTCAGAAGTTTATACCTTGTGAAGGCCTTCAACTGTTAGAATATATCACATGGGATACTCTGAATCATACAAATGTTGTCAAAGTATATTGAATTCAGGTCCCTAAGTAGGGATGGGAAAGTTTTCAGTCAAGAAATTGTATTATAGGGGTTAGACTATACCCTCTGGTATAGGAAAAATAAACATAGCACTACATATTAAAAAAGGCTGAAAATAACTTACATTATCCTACTCTCATTCTTGGTCATTCATGGTTCATTTTACGAGCATATTTGGAACTTAAAAGCACGAAGTATAAATGCTGTAATGAGATGGTATTTCAGTAATTATTTGCTTTAATAATTAAGATGATTATAATAATAGAAGGAAGTATATCTCATACATTATTTGGTATTACCTCTTAACAGTCTCTTCACAAGTAAATTACTCTCTGCTTGTGTGGGGATGTGCAGATTCTGGTTTACATATTCTTCCTGAGAATTATGACTCAGGCATGCAAATATGTTACAGCTTTATCAGAAGATCCATGGAAATGATATGAATGTTTATTATTGGAGCAGATCTGGGATGTCCATGCAAATGTAATTTAGCAGAGTCTTTTTTCATTAAAGTAGAAGACAGAGAGAGGTAGCTTCCAAAACGTTACTGAATTAGTAAAATAGTCCTTGAATTTCATTGTGGGTTAAGATAACTGGAATTTTTATGTCTTTTCTGGAGGCAGAGAACACATAAATGGGTTTTATAGATGAGCTAATGCTTAGTGACTGGTTTCTAGTCACTCATTTTTGTGTCTCTGCCCTACGGTCCTAATCTTCCAAGCTCCTCTTTGACGGTAGAATTGTTGTATAATTGCAGCTGAACGACCTTGTGGGAGGAACAGCTTCATCTCTTGCGAGGTCGATAGAACTTAGAGCAGGGAGGTCTCGTACTTCCACGTTCCATAGACATCAGTCTTCAGAATGCATTTGTAGTTAACTGCCATCACAGTAGTGTGGAATACACTGAACTTCTTTTGGGTTTTGGTTTTCTTTTTTATTTTTTTTTTCCTTTATTCCCCTCCTGCTATGTAGTAATTTCTTCTAATTTCCACAGTGCTTTAGGTGTAATTTCTAGGACACTTGCTAATTAAGTACCGGAATATGTTGTCTGATGGATCTTCACCTTACTTTCATGTAAATTACCTGGGGGTTTTGAGTTTAGCATCCCAGAGAATGATTCTTAACCTAGATTCACTGCAAAGCAGTGTTAATTGCAGTATCCTTGAGAAATACTTGTATGATTCTCCCATTTAATAAACCAGTATGAAACAACTTTTCTTTCAAATCCTGGTAAACTTTCCTTAAGCAGCCATGCTAGTACAGCTACAGTATGGTTAAATGTGATGTTTATCCTCTAGTTCATTTCAGGTCTTTGCCCAAAACTCAGCTGAGAATACACCATACAACTGAAGTGCAAGTTAATTTTCTAGCAACTTCATTTTGAGATCTGTTTCTATATCATTTTGTAAAGCAAGATGCAAGTGTACTAAGTAAATGTGTTGAACAAACTATTTAGGATTAACAATATCATTATTTTAAGAAACGGCACTTTTTACGTTGTGATTCACAATCTTGATAAAACTTCATGGCTCTGGAACTACTTATTTTAGACCTAGTCTCAAATTTTTTACCTCAAATTTTGAATTTTGCTGAGAAGACAGTAGCCTCATATGTTATCACATCAGTCATCATCTTTGAATAGTGTTTGGATTTACTTTGCAGTTTCTGGAAGCACGATAAATTTATTCTAAAACAGAACTTATATCACTTGTTGCTTCAACAAGCAACAGTACTTTTCCCTGGATAGCTCTATGGGACGTTTTCTGGCTATGCTTTTACTCAAATAAATTTTCATAATTCTTTGTGAGTTATGTTTGCTAATATGTTCTTCATTTTCACTTCTCCTGAGATTTTCTTATGAATAACTTGTTAGGTTGATTTGGTAAGCTTTAAAGCAAATTTATCGTTCTTTCTAAATACTTTATTCAAGAAGGCTAAATCCCCAACTGTTTATTTAAAAAAAAAAAAAAAAAAAACAACCAATGAACAAACAAAACACCACACACTTTCTTCTGGATAGAGCAGTTGTGTTCAAGAGAGCAAATCTGAAGTTTGACAGAAATCTGATCCCCTCCCCCCCATTTATTTGGTCAAGAGACCTGTTACCAGGAAGTAATCTAGTCATCAGGAGTTTGTGGTCACGCTTGAGTTTTTCTTCCTCGTGAGCATTGGAAGACCTACTTCTTGCACAGATACGTTTTCACCCTCTTAAGTGTTCCAAGTTGTAGGATGTCACATTTAATATTTTTTTCTCATAAACCAAGAAATTAGGTTAATCTTCTGCAAAAACATTTGCTTTCAAAATCCTATGTGAAATGTCTTCTCTTTTTTTTCGCTGCAGAGGTTCTTTTATTTCCTGTTGTAGAGAGGGTTTTTCTCAAGGGCGTATGATCCCTGTGTGCTTCCCATGAAGTTAGCATCTTTTTTCCTTACTCACCGGCAGTAGGAGCCTACAGGAAGCTGAAGTTGGGTGGGTTGTACGCTGTCTCACAGATTGCAGGTCTAATCTATCAGATATTACTTCTACAAATTTTCCTTCTACAAAAAAGGAATGTCGCATCTGCTGAATCAGCAGCTGTGTGCAGTAGAACAGCCTGCAGAACGCTTCAGGCAGGCAGAGGCTGAACGGGCTGCGTTGCTGAAGCCCAGGTGAGGGTGGGGTTGAACCAGAACTCTTCTGTTCACAGTCAGTGCTGTACTTCAGAAGTAGACTTCTGCTTCAGAAATGGCATAAAGCAGCTGCTATTTCAAAGCAATTTTTTTGTAAAATACCATGCACATATGTGTTGGCACTTTTATTTTTGCTGTTATCATATTTGTGCAACTTCAGTATTTCTTAAACAAGGATTTTTGTTCTGTTCTAAATGTGGAAGATGGGAAATTAGTTTTGTAGTTGAATGCTTGTAGAGGAGGATGGCTAACAAGTGTGCGTATCTACAGAAAATTTCTGTGGTGTTAATGACTTTCAAGTGCATTATTAATAAACTGGTCTCTTTCATTTTTTTATTTGAGAATGTATTAATCAATACAACTAAGCTACTTTTCCACCACTTAGACTCTCTAAACAACTCTTCTACAAGAGTTGTAGTAACATGGCTCTTGTGTTAGTAATTGGCTTGCTAATGCTGTAGGTGCTTAAATTGCTAACAGATTAAGTGCTTAAACTAGCACTAGCTTAAACTTGTTGAGAGTTTAAACATGGTCTTATTTTTGTCAACAGAAGTTTCTCAGGTTTTAGAAACACCTTAATAAATCTAGACGTGCATGAAACGACACTGGAAGTCTAGGAACGTAAAAATGTATGATGAGCTAAGGTTTTTATTGCAATGTGTTCTAACATTTGAGTTTCAGAAAACAGAACTGGAATCTTGAGCCTATAAAAGGCAGCATTGACTTACCAAACCCCTAAACTTGCATATCACTTAATAGGAACTCAGATGTTAAAAGTCTTGAAATAGTTGCACTTCACTGCAGATTTGGCCATTCAGATAATAATAGTAAGTATTAATCCTTGCCAGACTCTGATGAAATAGATTTAAATTATCCCTATTTTGTAATTATGGAAAAATTGCAGAGAGGGTCTAATGCATGTTGAGGTAAGTGGTAAGTAGGTTTATTACCCAGATTCTTGAGTTTAGTGCTCTAAACAAAATCAAGTACACCAGTTTTTATCTTGTCACCTATGTTACTGTCACATACTATATGCTCTACTAGAATTCGTCACAGTATGTGAATGTATATTTCTACATGTAGCTGTCTAAATTTCATACAAGAGAAATGAGCGATTTCTTAGTTTTAAAATTAAAGCTGGGTTTTAAATCCCTAGAAAAAAATATGAAATCTGCTATAAAATGATACTTGATTGAGCTACTTTTTTTTTCTTTTCCGTCAACCCCTCTCTCAGCCGTGGCACTTCCTCCGTGGGCTGTCTCTGTTCCTGCCTGCTGTGTCTTTCTCCATGAAAAGACTTCGCTGACACTGAAATAAGCAGAAGTCCTTGTTCTCCCGGCTCCACCACTGTGTGGGTTGGGAGCTCAGACATTAGAGCAGCCCTTTCTGCAGCATTTCGCAGTCACGGGGCTTCTGTTTAGCCAGTCGCAGCCCTTCTGTTCTGCCGTGCTAGGACAGAAGTGAGGATCTGGTGAAAGAAATGATCTTGCTGTATGAGTATAGGCATCACAATTGTGACTCCTGTGAAATATTATTTGCAAGTTAAATAAATTCCAGTTAATAACTGTGCAAGAACTTTCTGATGGTTTTAAAACCGTAATTTTGCTAATTGGATTTAGAAACTAAGCTGATTTCTGTAATTTTTCAGGACCTTTTTTACATTTCACAGAAGCGCCAAATGCAGTCTCCAAGAATAAGTCAAAATATTTGACTCCTGATTTGCTTCTTTAAGTATTTGTTATACATATTATCCTTTCCAATAGCTCTCCAAATACCAGGACAGTTCTGGTTAATGATCATCATCTTTATTTCTTTGGTGCTGCTCCTTGGTTTTTTGGGTGGGGTTTTTTTTGTCTTTATCCAGGTGCACATGCTGAGGTTTGACTTTTTTTATGGGAACTCTGTTGGGAAAATTAACTACCTAGGGTTTTTTTTCTGTAGCCATTTTATTGATTTGATTGTCTGTATTCTGCTTGTCAGTGTTTTTAGAACATACAACAATACTGTAGGAAATGCTGAAGTTCTAGGGACCTTTCAGGAAACAGAGCTTAACGTAAGAACCAGGTGACAGCCTGCTCTGTGTGGAAAAATAAATGGAAATAAAACAATTCATTAATTCAGCACTTGACATGTTTTTCTTTGATCTTTCTGCAAACCTTGCTGTGCTGTACATGAAGGATTAATCTTTAAGGAGAAAAGCAAATACTTTTTACTACAGAAGACTGTACAGTTGGGGAGAAAAATACTAATTTCTTTAATTGCTCCATCCATTTTAGAAAGTAGAAGACAAACTGTATGCTAGAAATAAAACTTACTTTTTTGGTTTGAAACTGCGTGATATGGTTTTCCAATTCTGTGTAGTTTCAGAATGAACTAAGGGTAAGTCTGTAATGTAAGGGTGCCTGGTATCTCTGTGTTGAAAATCAGTATGTCAGATGGAGAGACATTCTATTTTTGTTCAATTAATATCAGAGAGCATTACATCAAAACAATAAACTCCTCTTGTATCAACAGACGCAGCAACCCTGAAGCCTATTTTCTCTCTTGTTACATTAGTGTTTAATTAAAGAAAACACCTAGTTGGAGGCAGTTACTTCTGTGAAATGTAATGAAGATATATTTTGTAAGTGACCTTCACTGTATTAGCTGAATCAGTAATCAGTAAAACTAATAGAATAATCAAATTATATACAAACTCATAAATCATCATGAATATGCTGTCAAAAATTCAGCCTTTAATATGTCCTATTGTTTCACAGCTGTATTAAAAATCACAACTGCTGATTCCTGCCTTGATGGGAACTGAAATGGCATTTTAAAGGCTGCGTATGATGGAGGGCTACTAGGCCAAAAATTTTCACAACTCTTAATTTAGCTGTAATATGATTTGATGTCACCAGGGCAGAGTTGAAGTTGAGTACAGTGTTGTTGCTGTCTTTCAGCAAAACTTGAATTATTGGTGTAGGCAGTTGCCAGTTAATTAAGAGTAATATCAGTTTAAATGTCTTTCATTTAGGGTTAATGGTATCAAAGAGTTGCCTTGTACTTGAAGTACAGTCAAATCATCTTAAGTAGCCTATTGTACAAAAGTAATGTTAGCACAATGATTTTACTCTGTCATAAATTATTGGGGTGCCATTTAGTTTAATATTTCAATTTCTATATTTAAATCATTTTGGCAAGTTCCTCCTAATCATGTAATTTTTCATGCTAGGCTGTTTTAATAAGTATTTTGGCTTTTTGAAATTGTTTAACACAACACAATCAAAAATCTTTTCCATTTTCATTTAAAAAGAGAAGTTTTCTTCTGGCCTACTGTGAAAGCAGGTCATGCCCTCCTCCAGTGGATAGCAGGCTAGTCTTCAAAATAAATAATGCACGTTTTTGCGCAGCCAAGCAGCAAAGTTCTTTGGAAGCGTGCTAGAAAAATAAAGTGCATCTATCAAAAAGCCCTTGACTGTGGTTGAAGTCAAAGGAAAAATATAATTTATAGTTTTTAACAAAGAAATCTTAGTTCCAGTTAAGTTAATAGTGCTGTTCTTATATACAACATATGAAATAAATTCATCCGAGTTGGTTCAAAAGATCCTAATACATGCTTTGTCAGGCAAGAAGCCATTGATTGCAGCATTAGAGATAATAAGGCTGTAGCTCAAGGCTCTATAATAACTCTTCAGTGGATGTTTAACCTTTGTGTCATCTTCAACAATCTCCAGACAACCAGGGTTGGGATTCAACATGGTGTATATTCTCCCTGCTTTTGCAGGGTAGAAGAGGTATTTCTGGGGGACTGGATTTTCCAATTCAGCCGGTAGTAGGTGATACTGCTGACATTTCCTTAGAGTGTAACTTTTTGGAGCACGACTCAGAAGTGATGTGAGCTGGTAACGCACTTAAGCCTTTTGTCATGCTTCACCATCCATGCAGTTTAGAAGGTACTGTTGCACTGTCTTCGAACTACCTGGTAAGACACTTGAATGCCAATATGGATTCCATTTTAAGAAGTCAGGTTTGCAAAATGAAAGTTTTCTTTTCAAGTTCGTCACTTATGAAGCGATACCTGAAGGTTTTTAACTTCAAAATAAAATAATCAATAAGAAAACCAAAACCAAACCAAAAAAACCTGTAGGAAAATCCTGCTGTCATCCCAGAAATCTGGGAGAACGATATTCCACCAAACCAGCCTGCCTTTCTCATACTGCTTGCTTTAGCTAGTCTGATGCCTAGCTCATGCTGGGCGGGTATTAGAAATGTAGTCACATGAATCTGTTAACTTACCATGTATACTCTACTAAAAGAGAAATAAAATTACACATTCTTATTTTAAATACAATACCTAGGCAGACTCTATTAATGGAATAGCAGGTGTAATTTTTAATTTTTATGCTCTCCCAGTTTCAGCTCTGTCCTTCCATCTGTGAGCTGAACATCAGATGGCTGGGTCACACCGAAGCTCAGGTGAATCACGGGAACTCAGAAAACTCAATGTCCTTCTCCAACAGGGTACAATGGAACAGTGTGTCACTGTATTGGATGTGCTACAGGCTGGTTTATGATTTACTTCTAAGAAGCTATTTACTTTTGAATAATGGGGACCACAAGAAGAACACAGATGTATTTAACTTGTAAAAGAAGGGAAGAATTGTCAAATTTCGTTGGATAGCATTTGACAGTTCTCTCTTATAGAGCAGTTCTGAGAAAAGGATATGCAGTTTATGTCAGTATGCAGATTATGTTTGATCTTTCTCTTCAGCATACATGAGAAGAGATCACTAATAGCTAATTGATCTGAATGAACCACTGCAAGTTCCTAAATAAGTAAATAAATAAATAAATAAATACATTAAAGATTCCCATAATAGACCAGACATTGCATACAGTCCAAACTTGCAATTGTAATGTAAGGGTTCAGACACATCTTTTTTTTTTTTGCCTTTTTCCACTAAGTGATCTCCATGCTGACTGGAAGTTTTCAAGAGAAATACTATTTATTTTTTAACATAATTTTAAGAATATTTTTTGAAAGTGTTCTCACTGGTTTACCTTTTCTTGCACCAGGTTCTAGAGAACTCTATCCTCTTCATTTTGTATTATTCTTATAATAAGAATACCTCTGAAATAATGCACTGTAAACAAAAAACTGACTGAAGTTTATCTTAATTCACAGCTTTGTCTTTGAGAATCCCTGACGCGTATCCTGTTTCTGTAAGATCATGAATTTCTCTGCATTGTGATGCTCTCACAGAAAGTTTTAAGAGTAGGATTTTTTTAAGTATAACAAAAAGATTATTGGTAGTTTATATTTGCTTGAGAGCATTTTGAAGTGCGGGCTAATGTTAAAACTGTTCAGGAGCAAGAAGTAAAAAAAATGTTAAATGTAGCGATATCACTAGTTATTTCAATGTTAATGTGGGTCCAGTAAAAATTTTAGGCATCACTTGCAGAAACTAAACTTTCAGGTTTTTTTAATTAATTGACCTTGTGTGTGACATCAACAGAAAAGTAATCCCCAGGGATTAAGCCTGGGGTTTGGCAGATACGGAAAGTTAGGATGTGGGGATTAAGATGGGACCGCATTTATCAGCAGAGCAGCTGAACTTTTACTGGGTAGCTTTACGGGAGAGCAGTTTCAGACTTTGTGCATGGGACAGATTCATCTGGAGCAGTTTCAGACTTTGTGCATGGGACAGATTCATCTGATGAAGAGTTTGAGTCAGAGATACCTACAAGGGGCTGATGAAACAGCCTGGCTAGTGATGAAATTTTGCAGTGGGCTGACTTCACGTGGGGGCCTTATTCTTTAAATGTAATAATCTAGTTTCTTCAAATTCTGTGTCTCCTTAGAATTTAAAACCAAATGAGTTGCAATACTGGCTTTATGTTTGGGTGGCATAATTTTCTCTGGGTTAGGTATTGGATTTTGTTTGTAAGTGGAAAACTGTGAAATGGCTTGGTCTTCTTTAGCTTTTGAAAAACTGACCTGTGAAGCTCGTTCCTTTTTTTGTTTAGGAATTTTTTTTTTGTTTTCGGTCTCTGCACCGAATATCTTAAGCAACTGTATCATAGCAGAACCTGGAAGAATTACTGTTTGTGAAAGGCCATCTTCAGATTTTAAGAAGTCTTCATTCTGTTGGGGCCCTTCTCAATGCCCTCAATTTGAGCTGCTTGTAGTAAAGGAATTTCCCACAGTATGTTTTGTAGGAGTAGAGAAATAAATTCTGAATCACACTTGGAATCCTAGTAGGAGGTTGGTATGGTTATCGTGCATTCTTACATTCTCATCTACACCATGTGCCAAGGTAGTGTGGTCACAGTATCAGAAAGTGTTCTACACGTTTTCAGTAAATAGGTACTTTTCCGTCCTGAATGACTGAAGATGGTAACAGAGAATGAGTGCTCAAGCTAATGTAACAATTTAGGTGACTAAGATAAATGCTAATGCAGAAAAAATTTAACAACATATCCTTTACAGAAACTATAGGATGTGCTTTTTTTATTATTATTTTTTGATTGTCAGATTCAGAGGTTAAGACGTGTCATTAAAAACGTACTACAGCGTGACCAGTACTTTGCGCTGCTTATGAAACATGCGTTGATTACAATTAGTCATGACAGGAGTAACCTTTATTTTTTCCTAATCTGTTTCTAGGCTGTGTGCTGTATTTGGTGGTATCTATTGTCTCCGACATCCTGTGCAGTGCCTTGTAGTGGACAAAGAATCTGGACGGTAAGGGTAATACAAGTAACCTTCTGTTTATGTACAAAATACAGATGAAAGATGTGTTAAGTCAGTTTAAAAAAAATGATTCTTCAAAGATCCTCCTTGGTATTAATAACACATCAACCTTGATTAAAAGTAATTTGTGTATAGGTCCTCCAGAACAAGGAAAGTGGGTCTAGAATATAGAAACTAAATTAATTTCCCTGTGATATTACTACAGCTCCTGATCACCCAAGCTTGGAAGACAAATCATTTCAGCTGCCGGGGGGCTGGTGATGAGTGATGTTAGTTTTCCTTGTGGCCTTACCTACTCTAATTGATTTTCATCAGATGACAACAAAGCCCTCTGTTATTGCATTTTTAAAAATGGAGCTCACCTAAAGACTCATCAGATTAATCTTTGCTGATAATGCATGTCACTCCAAGAGAAAAGACTTTAATGAGTTTTTAGGTAGATTGTTGTCATAAACTATGCTGCCCTCTTACCCTAGGATAAATTCTTTTACAACAATACCAGGCCTGTAGGCAGGTCTAAAGTTGAACTAAGAAAAATCAACTCATAGTTTTTCCCATAGTGGCATTTTTCACATCTGTAAATTGTCATGGTTTCTGTCCTGTACGTTCTGTCAGCTATTAGTCTAATTGCAGACTTCAGCTCTTTTAAGAGTCTGTTTTCAGCTTAGGTTTTGTAATTGAAAAGTTCAAAACATTCCGAAGAAAATTTTGGAAATAAAGCTAAAAAATGGGTAGTAACATTCTGTTAGGAAAATTAGTAGTCAAATGATCAGTGTAATGTGTTTACTTTCCAGTTGCACTGCACATTTGATTCTTTGAGCATGGTACTTGCAGCTAGATTTGTCATGACGTGGTCACGTAGTGTCTGTTTTCCCTGAAATCTATAAGCAACGGATTTTATCTTTCTCTCAGTTCCTTAAGGTTCTGAAATTCATTGCACAGTTTTAGACTTCGAAATGCAAATGTGATAGTATTTCATCATGTGTGGTATTAAGTGCATGATTCATGTGCAAATGAATTATGCCCCTTTGACAATATCTAGTTTATTTTAACAGTAATAATTTAACTTCTACTGTAGGCAGTGTATTTTTCAATAATGTTTAAGTATTTAATGTGCTCTTTTAGAGGGACAAAGCTTAGAGTTGTTAGCAACTTCCAAACAGCTTTATGGAGATCTTAACTGGCCAATGATGCTGGTTGCTCCAGTTGGCAGCTTCTTTTGCACATTCTGAAGACCTTTGAAATTAATATTTTCTTTGTTAAGGTTATATGTATTCCAAAAAAGGTGGAGTGCTGCTTTTCCTTTAGCCGGCTTTTATGTTTTGACTCTTAAGTTCTGCAGGGTTCCAGGTAGGTTTCAGGTGTCTTTTTTAGGCTATTAGGCTGCTTTAGTGATTTACTTACGCCATTTTTGCTTAAAACCGAAGGATAGATTTTTGAGGTGGAGAATTACTGAAATATTTTTAAAAGACTTAACGAGACTTTCATTATTCCAAAAGCATTGGTCTTTTAATAATGTCATTATCTGATGCTGAATATGAAGAAGCACAACACATCCAGCTTCCCAAGTCTAGTGACATGCCTTTTCCTCCGAACCACCTGCCTGCTTCTGTTGTCGCTCTTTAGGTCTCCCATAGTTTCAAGGCAGGTATTTTACCAAGTAGCATTTCTACATCAAAATAAAAGTAAGCACCAAAAAAAATGTATAGAAGAGAAGGAAAGTGTCAGAATTCTTTGAGATGATGAAAATAACACAAGCAAGCTCAAAATACATTTTTTTTAAAAAGCATTTTCAGCAGTGAAGGAAGGATCGTACAACATACTCCTTCCCTAGTAAGTTTACAAAGTCATGAACATCGTCTTCACCAGAGCAAAAATGTCACTCAGAAAGCTGAGTTTTTTCTCTGGATTTTCTTTTTGGTCACCTGAATACAAAACTGCTTTTATTTGCTAAATATTTTTGTTAGATCGTTACTTAGCAAGCTGTCCAGTTTGTTGCTAATGTCATCACGGTCTCCTGGCCTTCATTCTGTTTCTTTGTATTACCTCTTTTCTTCCTGTGTTTTCCCTCCCTGCACCAGCTCTAATTTCCCCTTGACTTTGGGCTTCAGTGTTTTGCCTAATAAAAACTAGCTATCAAATTGATAATGAGGATATTTATGAGTTACTGAGCTTTTGAGTCAACAGGTTGGTAATAGTAGTTGGTAATAGCCAAATTCTTATCTCGTCGTCAGTACAGCTCTGTCTGTAGTTTGAGGCAGTTTGGTTACAAGTAGGTTAAACTTAGAGTAGTAGAAATTTAGTCAAATTGTGCAGTATTCGTTACTATTTTATAAGCATCTTCCGTAAGCTTCCAGGCTTCATCAATACCTTAGTGCAGTTATATTTTTCACTGTTGTTAATATTCTTGCTTTAGTTGATCTAAGGAAAATTTTGCTTACAGCTACCACCTTGATTTTCTTCTAAAATTTGGTGTTAGTTCAGTTTAATTTGAAGTCCCTAAATATCACCAAAATTTATTCCAAATCCTTTCTAGACATGGCTAATGTTCTCTCCAGCACAAAAGAAATAAATAAACCCTCATTCAATATCTAGTTGAATTGCTTTTTCACTTTTTTACTACTCATAACTGTATATACAGAGAACAGTAGATTTCATCCCCAGCAATACAACTGTTTTTATCATTCTACCATAGTAGTTTTTACAGTTTATGAAAATAAGAATCAGGAAGACAGTGTGAAAGCATAGAAACTTTTAGAGAAACTTATTTTAAGGTTTTGGTAATCCACTTTAAAATTTTTGTTGCTTTACATACTGTATCAGATTAGGTCTGCTGTTTTAACACGTATGCAGAACATCCTGCATTCTTGGTAGAGCTTGGTAGAACTCTGCTTTGTTAGGAAATAAAAACCACATCATATTCCTTAGGTTGAGGAAGAAGCACAGTGAATGTATGCATGATAATTTTCTGTTATTATTTTCTCCGTGTTTATTGTAGGTCACCTTTTTGAGTACATATGATAAAATTTAAAGTATTTTAAATTACCTGGATCACATTAATAATCATGGTAGGCATTTTATGTTGGTCAGACTTTACATGTGTTTTCAATTACATAATTCTGTCTCAAAAATGGGAAAGATATGATAAATGGAAATTTATACATCTGTAATAAAAAGATATAGCAAACACATAGTAATTTACATATCTTTCTTGAAATATTGCATACTGGCTTTGTCAGTGCTGGTAAGTCCATTTCAAGGATGTCGCCCTTAGTCCATTAGTTTGGATAATGAGCCCTATAAAGTACATTTATAACTCGTGGCACTGCAAGGAGATGGATTCTAATTTTCATCCTTTTATCTAGACACATTGAAAGAAGGTCAATGGAGGGTTCTGTATGATTCATTGTCGCAACACATATCAGATGACAGAGACCTGATAATGTCAGTGCATAAGTGTTTTCCATATTTGGAAGCAGTACTTGAAAGAAATTTTCTCAGCATCATCCTTTGAAGTGAAGTGGAGACTGAAATTAAAAGTGCTATCTCTCTTTCTGTTTAAAATCTTATCAAACATACGACCTGATAGCTATTCCTGAACAAAGGAGAGGAAACAGCACTTAACAGGAAAATAAAAAGTGTGTAGTTGCTTTTGCTGGCTTTGAGTGATGCAACATGACATTTAATCAACCTTTCCCCTTAGATAATGTGTAGGGGGGTGGCAGGGGAAATTGTTTCATAAACAATGAGAAAGGTTATTTTTAGAAATGAACTGTAGCAGCTTGACTTCCTTGTTTATTTGCAGTATTCAAATGAGTGCTGGAGAATGAAGTCAGTTAGGTTAACATGATGAAGAAACTTCTTAAAGTTGGAAGTGAAACACATGTTGAATAGAGTGTCATTGAAACTGTAAAAAGAATACTACATGTTCAAAGTTAAACCATGCTTGTACCACTAGACTCCTAAGTACTGTTTCCAAGTTCTGTTGAATTTGAATATAGCTATACATGCAGTATCCAGATTCCTATGAAATCAGCATTAGAAGTTAGTGTTACAAAAACATGCTTAATTGTCATAAACCTCTTAAATTTATAAATGTGTGCACCCTTTTTCAGGTCTCAGTTCAGGCTACAGAAGCAACTGGTTTACTGAAGCTAGTGGCAGCTGATTGCTTTTACTTACTTAGGTTTGGTTCTCATCTTCACTAGTTCTATAGATTGTTTTGATCACAGAAGCTAATGAATAACTTGGAAGTTACAGAAATGCTGTTTATTCATAAGGCAGAACTTGCATGTCAGATATTTACTGATACAGGCGTAATGTTGCACTATGATAAACCACATTGAAATCTGTAAGAGATCTCTGTCTTGGGCATCCTTTAGTTTCTTTTGAAGTTCCCACGCACATGTGTGTGTAAACGTGTGCGAGAGAATTTACTGGTTCGAATCCTGTGTATTAAATTGACTGAAACATTGACATACTGATTCAGAAGAATTTAATCTTAAAAAAAAATGCAGTAACTTTTATACACCAAGCAGTAAAAGTTAAATGAAGATAATTTGCTTTATTTATACAGTAAATGTTCTGATATTGTAGAAAACCTTAAAATCTTGTTTTAGAAATCTGTATTGGGCCTTAAAGATTCTTAGGATATGGAAACAAGCCATGACGAAAGAAAATGTAGTGCACGCGTTTTCCTTGCACTTTAGATAGGAAAAGTATTCATTAAGATAGGCACTCTTGAAACCTGTAGGGGTTTCTAAAAATGTTTGCAATGTCTGGGTTTGAGGAAAATACATGCAATTAAATAGAACACTGATCAAGGCGTATAGGAATCAGCAACAGAAGTAGTTTTTAGGTAGTTACTATCTGTATGCAGCCTCCTTTTTGATTTCTTGTGTGTATGGTTTAGTCTCACACATCTGAAGTTTGTTCTTTCAGAGAGATTTTTCCCATTGAAATCTGAAATTGTGTCCTGTTCTCCTTTAAACTCTCTGAATTACTTTTTTCCTGTGGTTTGCATTTCTGTTCCATTTATAAGAGCGTTAGTCTGTTTTGTTACACTTCTGAAAATTTTTGTAGCAGTATCTCAACTTTTAGTTATTCTCCTTTTGTTCTGACCTGCTTTGCGTTGAGAAAGATTTTTCAGGAAGGGTCTTGGGGGGGTGGTGTTTGTTTATTTTTTTACTTTTTTGAAGTTTTGCCTGAGGCAGACTGATACGTGTTTGGGTTACAATTTGTATATATTCAAAGACAAACCCTATCAAGAACGTTTGTGTTGCTTTTAAAGCAGTGTGCCTTAGTTAATCCTTTTGTTTGTAACTTAGAGGTAAATAGTATATTTAAGCACAAGTATAGAAGCTCAGAGAAATTCTCTTGGAGCAGTCTGATGCACACATTTCCTTACATCTCTTAAATTAATTTGCCATTTGTCAAATATTATTGTCAAAATAAACTTGTTTTTGGTAAAGCTTGCTGACTGGGAAAAAAACAACACTGCAATAGAGTAGCATCTACAAAATAATTCACAGTATTGCTGTTCCATGTATCTTGAGGTAAGAAACATATGATGTTTTCACATAAAAGCAAATGCAAGTGTTATTAGCTTATATTTAGTTTTCCTTATAAAGTGATAGATCTATTAATGTTCTGATATCATTATCTATAATAGCATTGCATGTAAGAGATTGTATATACCCCATAGAATGTATACATCTAGGATTTAGTTATCAGTTTCAGTTGTTTCAGGGGTTCACAGGTTAAAGAAATGTGTAGCTAACTTATTTGAAAGATATAAACAATGTGCTATATAACTCAATTTTGAAAACTTACATATGCTTTTGTTACCTTATATCTAAATTTACTAATTTTTTTAATTATTTTTTTTACAGATGCAAAGCTATTGTGGATCATTTTGGACAAAGAATAAATGCTAACTATTTTATTGTGGAAGATAGTTACCTTTCAGAGAGCATATGCACAAATGTGTGTTACAGGTATGTAATAAAACAGTAGACATAGTAAATGTCTTTAAATAATAGTGTGTAAAGTACCCTGCAAGTTAAACTCTTACGAGATTATTGTCTCCTGCTTTATCTTCGCAGTACAGCTTGGTTCTGTGCCTAGTTTTTCTCTTCTACGATATACTTGAGGATGTACTGTATAATCTCTATCTTCAGGTTTCCTTAAATTGTCCTCTAAATCATATTCCCCTTTTTCTTCTAAAAAAAAAAAATCCAATAGCTCTAAGTGCATTAGGGATTTCATATTTTTTCAAAAAGTGTTTGGAAGGTGGAGATGCCTATTGTGGTTCTTGCTTTAAATTTCTTCAGGTTTAGAAAAGTATTAAAATTAATTGTTTTCCGTGATTTTTTTGTTGTTGTTCTTGCCAAAAGCTTGGATGTGTACTGCCTTTGTCTTCAAAATATTGCAGATAAAATATTAGCAAAACTGTAGTAGTAGGTGCAGTGCAGAAATAATGACAGGCAATGGAGGATTACAAACTTAAATTCATGAACTCCGTCCCAGTGTATTTCCCCTTAATCCAAAGTGTCCCAAACATTTTAAAACCTTGCAGTAGGCATTGCTGCTCTGACTCCATCAAGAGGACGTTATGGAAGATGGTAATCAAAATACATTTTCCATGTTTCATATTGAATCTGTGAGCAAAATGCATGCATCTGTGTTCTGTTGCAGTCAGTTCAGAACCTGCACAGAGCACAAGGTTTTACGTTTGTAACATGAAAAGTCATGTAATATGCTGCTACTAATCTTGATCAGATAAACCAAGTATCTTTTAAAAAATTAGAAGGTTATTCAGGTAGTTTTATATAATGGCAGTGGCTCATTCATTCATCATCATTTTTGTCATTGAAAATACTACATTAATGTTCCAGATGTGTTCCTGCTTCAGCAACAGGTAAAATATCCCACTAACGATCATACTAATAAAGATTATATGGTTAAACAGCCTTCCCACAGTATCATGTTTGAATCCAAATTGCCATTTTTTTATGTTTTTGTGAAATTCCATAATTATTTTATTTTCTTGTAGGCAGATCTCCAGAGCAGTGCTCATTACAGATCAGTCTGTACTAAACACAGATTCAGAGCAGCAGGTATGTATCAATTTTGTATCACTTACCTCTTTCTGATTTTTGTGTATTAATATTTAGCTGGTAGGAATTAACGCTTTTGTTTCTGCTTGAATCCAGCTTTTTAGTCGGCTCTCTGTACTGATAATTGTTTAATTCCTTAATCTCTTTAAAAATATCAGGAATTTTATTTTAGTTTAGTTCAATTACTTGCATTTCCCTGTTTGGTTCTCACTATATTAATTAACAGAGTTTCTAAGCTGCTGTCTTAAAGGCAGTTCATTTTGCTTGCTTTTTAATAAACTGTTACCGTTAGTATTCTGTTAACTGTTATTTACTTGTCTAAACTTCGTTCAAAGTTCTTTTGGTTTTTTTTAACATTCACTTTTGATGTTCAGAGTTCTTACTGTATACTTTCAGATCGTTCTTTAAGTGTTTCTGCTTCATCAGTCTTTGCAGACCTTAATTTTAAAGGATTTTAATCTGGGTTGTTTCTTCTGTACACTTCCTGTATTCTTAAGGGTTAAGCAGGATCCACAAAGTAAGAACACACATGACAGGGTAGGCTGGTCTTCCTGTCTTGCCACTATCAGCCCTGCATGAAAGCACTCCAGTCGTCCCCACCTAACATTCCTCTGCCCAGTGTTCACAATTTTACAGTCTCTTTGCCAACTGAGTTTCTAAACAGTCATACTTTTGGAAAGGTCTGTGATAGGAGGTTTTCTTTCTGGTCCACAGCTGCAGACATTCCTAACAAAGGTGCCCTTGCTGACTTGGGTAGAAATTCTTGAATGTTCAAATTCTGCAGGATTGATT
This sequence comes from Falco cherrug, assembly GCF_023634085.1. Lineage (NCBI taxonomy): Eukaryota > Metazoa > Chordata > Aves > Falconiformes > Falconidae > Falco > Falco cherrug. Next base: position 21,139,031 of record NC_073711.1, read on the forward strand.
GCACAAATTGTTATAATAAACCAGAAAACAAAATTGTGAAACTGCAGTTATTTTTCATCTTTACTCAGAGTTGTGTTGGTTGACTCATCCTCCGTGTTACTCTGCCTTAACATAAGCCACTCTTTCTGGCTGATAGGTTTCCATTTTGACAGTGCCTCCAGTGGATCTAGGGAAACCAGCAGTTTGCATCATTGAGTTGTGTTCCTCAACCATGACATGCATGAAGGACACTTGTAAGTACAAGGTGTATGTAATCATAACTATTTTTCCCTTTGACTGTGTCAATGAGAGGAAGAGTCCATTGTCTTCATTCTGTAGCAGTTGAGCTGTTTCATATGGTGTAGAGATCGTACTACAATTCTTGCATTCATTTTTTTTTAAACTACATATGATCATTATTTATTTAGAGTCTTATTGTGATTTTCATAGTAATAAAGTATATTGTTGTTTATTGTCAAACAAATCAAACATCAAATGTTCCTTTTAACAGTTATGTGGCTAATAAGCTTGATAGTTGTAGTCTTACTAGTACTGGGACAGTATTTTGTTTACTGTACAGTCATTATAAAATAGCACCAACAAAGAGCTTTTTGTTATGACTGCTGTATTATTTTGTAGATAAAATATTAGAATTCAACATTTTTTTTTATTCTACAAGATTAAGACAACCGAAGTTTTAGTAGAGTGGCAGATAAGGTTAGTGGAGAGCTGTAGCAGACTTTCTTCCCCACTATAACTAGCTAAGGTTGTGTCTTCAAGACAAAATATTAAGGTTTTTGTTTAACATTTAGAAATGTTTTCGTTGTAAAGTTTTCTGCCAAGAATTTCACTTACCGCTATAATTAAATGACCAAAACCCACCAAAGTATTTTCTCAAATAATTTCTGAAAAAAAAACTGTAAGCAAAAAGGCGGGATCTTAGTTAACATAGATGCATGGGGTTTTTTAATTCTTTCAGACTGCCTTTGAAACCTAAGAGATTCTTTATGCTGTAGGACTGTGTGGCCTCATGAAAAATGCTACAGATTTTTGTTTTCATAAGGATAGGTTCTCAATATAAGCATCAAGTACATTTCAGTATTATTTCTAGCAGATTATTTTGGAGCATATATTCTTGTTTCTTCTGCAGTGTCTACTTTTTTCTTAATCAGCATATACTGAACAACTAATAACTAGGTTAATAGACTTATTTTCATTTACACAATAATCCATTTTTCCTTCAGTAGATTTAAAAAATACTCTAAAGTATGTGAATCTTACTGGTAGTTTGTCATCAAGTTTTCTTGAAAATAAACTACCTTAGCTGAACTATTATATTGAAGTACCTGAAGTACACTGTATTTGGGGGCTTCTTATCTTCTGAAAGTTTTGGTAGAGCTGGGATTATGTCCCATTATGAGATCTGGAGGAAAGGAATGCATCATGATATATTTGAGTGAAGTTACAGAAATTCTTTAAGAACTTTGTTGTTGTCGTCTACTGCATTAGGTTCTTTAATTCTAAAAATATGAGAGATCACCTTTCTAGAAGGAACATTCTAGTATTCCATTAACGGTTTTCTGTGACTGTTGTTGGTATTCTATGTGAACTTGAAACAGATGAGCAAAAAAAGTTCTTGTTGAGTATTTATTTATCTTTGCAAATTCTTCTTCTGAATGCTGTTAAATAGATTAACAATTTGGGACACTATGGAACATAGATAGAATTAGAGGTTACCTGACATAATGCTTTTTAACAAAAAATAAGCAACTGTAATACTAACCAATTTGTTTTACTGTTACCTAGGCTTGAACTCAGTTCTTTGCATATGAAAAAAGAGGGAACTAATTAAGTCATTCAAAGTTTATACTTAAATAATAAAAAAAGATAAATCTGCAATTAAGAACTTAGTGTTATAAAACATGTTGTTAATATTTATCCTTTAAATAGCTGATTCGTGTTATTTAAGGGTTCACAAAATACATACAGCAGGAAGTGAAACTAAGGGATTGATGTTCAAGTAGATATAAATTATTAGTTTCATGCAAATTTCTGCTGTGCTGAAAAATTAAGATTTCTGTTATTTACTTTTCTCCATAAATTCTTTTCATTTCAGAAGAGAAGGTACTGTGTTCCTTAATGAAATTTGTCTTCATGTATTGAAATAATATAATTCTTTTGTAGGTACAGCTGAGTTCTAGTTATAAGGCATATTTCATAATTTTTTTTAACTTTTACATCATTATCTGTAAATGGGTTTTAACCTGACTGATTTCTCCTTCAAACAATTATTTAAGATAAGTATACAAATACATCTACTCTTTGATCACACTGCATAAATGACAGGCACATAATCTGTATTGCCAGTTGAGTGGAACCAAACTCCTTCACTTGCCCTAAAAATTGAGACTGTAATGATGAAATCATGGACTAAACTCATCGTTCTTCTTGCTAGAAGAATTACTTGAAGACAAATGTTGGCAACCACTGTAACTAATGCAGTTATACTTCAGTAAATCAAATATAATCAAAATATATACTGATGACTGTGACTCATAGTCATAACCTTAAAGATAATAAAAAAGACTTTATAGAAAGTAAATTATGTGAACTTTGGGGATTTATAGCTGGTTTTTTTGAGGAAAGAATAGATTGTGTTACCATGTTTGCCATTATTAACATTTAGTTAAGGTTACAGGGAGGCTTTCATTATCATCACCTGTTTTCTTTTACTTTTTTTAGTACATATTCCTTTTAGAAGGTTTGGCTTCGGTTAAATAGTTAAAAAAATCTGAGTATAATCTCTGTGTGTGTAATCTGAAAGAAGAGGAGCATGAAGTGTTAAATTTCTTGTTCTTCTGGAGTCAGTGTCAAAACTTTGTGGCATAACTGCAGCCAGGAAGTCATTCAAGATATGTACAATGTACTTGTAGGTAATGACACAAACGTAGCCAGGCTTCAGAGTGAAAGGAGAAAAATGTCATATGGAGTTAAAATATGGGTGTGGGTGCCCCATCCCTGGGAGTGCTCAGGGCCAGGCTGGACGGGGCTGGGGGCAACCTGGGCTGGTGGGAGGTGTCCCTGCCCCTGGCAGGGGTTGGGGCTCGGGGGGCTGTCAGCTCCCTCCCAGCCCAAACCAGGCTGTGATTCTATGAAAGTAACGCCATAGCTATACATTGCTGTTAAACTGGTCAGAAATGTGTGGTCATGAATTAAAAATTAATTGGCTTAAACTTTGTACAGAGTCTTCATGATCCTCTGAAAGATACTTACCTGCTGGTAAGTTCCCAGACGACCATTCAGTAGCAAATGAGTCCGGTAAGGTGGTTGTATGAAAAGCTTTAAGATGAGGCTTTTACATTCTGAATGAATGGATGTAAAATCAGGTGGATAAAGCAGCAGAGTAGCTGGTTCTCTATCTGAATAGAGACCAGTGGACCAGAAAAGAGGTTAAGAGCTGCATCACATGATTATCTTTTCTGAGGAGTCAGCAACTTCAATAGTTTGAAAAACAGAATAAAGGAATAATATGTTCCATGAGGAATCTGTTTATCAACTTTAATTTCATGCAAACATGTATATGAGCAAGAAATCTTAATATCAAATGTGCGTTATTCAAGCAAAAGTGTGGATTTTCACAAATACAGTATTGGATTTAGTGACATTGATTTGCCCATGCTGTAAGGTGAATTTTGATTCTATAGTTCCACAGATCTGTTCTTGCGGTCCAAAATCTTTTCGTGTCATCATTTTCCGATACATGTTTCCATAATACAGTACTCCTCTGGCTTAAAGCAAGCAATTTATATGAAGAGCGGTGATTTCTAAAAGCCTGCTGTGCCTTTTAAAAATTGTAATAAATGATATTTGTATATGTGTATATTGGTGATTGTAATTTGTGTTCTCTTTTAACAGATTTAGTCCATTTAACCTGTCCATCAACTAAAACTGCTAGGGAAGATTTAGAGCCTGTTGTACAGAAGTTATTCATTCTAAATATGGAAAAAGGTAAAAATAAATAACTAAAGCATTAAGAGATTATTTTGCAAAAAATCATTTTACCCTTGTAACTAAAGTATCTATTACTGAACATCTGAATCTGTCATCAGAGTCAGCATATGGTGAGCTGCTATTTAGATATTAGCATTTCAAAGTAAAGGAATCTATTTTGAGAGTGAGATTGATTAGACAGATGTCAGATTTTTTGTATTTCATGATCTAATGTTCCAAGTCTTCTTAAGCTGTGATTTAACTTCAGTGTACAAGGGCCATGGCTGTAAGTGTCTAGGAACTTTTGACTTTTTCAGGCTTTTTTCATGGAATCATATTTGCTTCTCAGCATGACTTTCCAAAGGTACAGTAATGAAATGAAATACTTGTGAATCTGGATTTTTATGCTGTCCTGTTCTTAGTGATTTCTATCACTTGGGTATCCCTAACAAAAGTGAGCAAACCCCCAAAAGTTGGTGAACTGCTTTTCTCCTCCAGCTGCCAGATGTGCTCAGTGCTGTAAGCTTCTTGGGTTTCTTTTGTCTTCACTCACTCTTAAGACTGTTGCTCATCCTTTTGTTATTACCTTCAGGTGCTTCCTTGTATGCTGTTTTTAGTTGAAATAGTCTGGATTCTGCTTTAAGCAGTAGAAGCTTAAAGTTCTTACACACTGCAGTGTTATTAGGAAGATAGATCACTGGTAATCTCCAATAATAAACTGTTTGGCCCTAAATTGAAGGAAACCTTACCAGCTACTTGCATGAGCTTTGACCTCAAGATGGAGAATTTCACAGTCCCAGAGGAAAGCAGCTGTTGACAAAGAAAGCAGTTGCTGCCTAGAAAGAAATTGTCCCTCAGATACTTTGAGCAAGTTCCACAGAAGTCTTTGAAATTTAATCACATTTTTGGTAGATGCTCATGGAATAGTTAGTATTCACATAGAAGAGGTTGCTCTGTTCTAACCCTGGCAGAGCATTTTTAATTGTAGTGTGCACATACTTCAATACAGTAAGTCGTAGTTCTTCTATGAGAAAACAATACTTAGCTGTCAGTGGAAGTGTTTATGTTTGTATATACACAAGTTAATAAGATGTGGAAGTATTTTATAATAGTTGTAATTGGTTTGCTTATAATATTTGCTGTTGTGCTTCATTCATGAGACATAACATGAATTCAGATAGAATTTTCTGTTTTTCCTCTCAGGGCCCTGTAACCAAGAACAGTGTTTCATGAAGTGTTGAGTTCTGCTTTTCACAAGTTTGGTTTTCTGTGTTCTTTTCCATTTTTACTTTTTTTTTCCCCTCTACTTTTTCATGAAAAAGCAGATATCTTACTGGTTTTGTTAGAGAACAAAGTGCTTTTAGTAGGAAGTTGTAAATAACATGCATTTCCTTTCTTGCTTGCTTACAGGAAAGGCATCTTTGACGTCTCAAAGATGTAAATCTTTTACTAGGTTTGTAGTACAAGAGCCTTTAAAAAACAAATATGTAGAATGCAGCTAGGGTTTGTAAATAGAAAACTATTACACTGACGAGCTGCAAACACTTTTCATGTTTATATCTGCTAATTTAAAGCCTGCTAATTTCCAACTTCTAATATTTATCATATATCTTAAATGTTCAAGACAGTGCCATGTGTTTCAAAGACTCAATTGGTGAAGAAAAGATTAGCTTGCAGTTTAGTGTCTTCTGATCATTTGAGGGGGTTAGCATTAATCTTAATGTTTAAAGTGATCCAATTTTGAAATGATATATTGTTTAGAACCTGACTGAAATTCTTCTGTAGAAACTCTGTGATCATAGGGGTCCTCAGGTGCACTGAGGCACTGAAAAGCTAGTTTTCACTGACACATAGGCCTTTTTATCATCAGGATGAGGTAGTGGTCGTATTTTAATTAAAATGTCAGAACAAATACTGTTGGAGTTATTGAAAATGAATCACCAGATAAAGTGAGCACTGGGCCATGGCAGGTCAAAGAGGCAAAGTCACCTGGAGAAGAGGACTCCATTCATTTTCCTGCCTAAATGAGGAAGAAGTAACTTTTATGAGCAATGTGAACTTTTAAATATATTAAAGAGCATCTTGCCCTGTATTAGGGCTCAGGCTTTCACAGGCTGATGAATTTAATTTATATTTCAAACTGTTCAGTATGGTTAGCACCTATTTTTTAAAAAATATTTGACAGTTATAAAAAGGTACTGAAGGAATAGCATAGATTTACCTCTTTTTTTCTAATTCAACTGCTTTAAAATACTGTTTTGAATGCCGTTGTTATCTAGAAGTTTCTTCCTTGGAAAGAAGTAAATCTTGCAAGGTCTTTTACAAGCTTCATTTATTTTAGAGGAAGTAAAATACCAAAAAGGGGACAGCAAATACGCCAAACAAATAGTATCTATTAAGCTAAGAATCTATGTTGTGTATTCCTCCATTGCATTCTGCAGCATTAAAAAGTGACCTTCATCTTCCCAGGGGTTTTTCTGCCTGTGTACAGAGGGGCTGTGTGAATGTGCAAAGTAACTGCAAGAAGGTACAGGTGGTGAACAAGCAAGGTGTAGTTTATGACCATTTTGTATTCATAATGAGTCTTGTAGCACAATAGAAGTCCTCAACAAATGTAGATAAATGTAAATTAATCTTTTTTTTTTTCATTTAGCAGTATTTCCACAGTTTAGAGATTCTACAAACTGCATATCACACATCTCAAGTAGGGTAATTCTGGGGTTTGGTAATACTTGATTTGCAGTTAATCTGAGGGGGAGGTATTCTTTGTGGATTTTTCTTTAAAATTTCTTGTTATTTAATCCATGAGCAATAGTTAGTCTCCTTAGATTGGCCTGAAGATGTTCAATCCTAAAGCACACAAAGGTCAGTTATGAGAAGAGTTCCCATACAAAGATGAACTATTAAATGAGGGTGGAGGGGAAAGTGTACATCAAAAATACCATTGCGCATGGAATGCAATAGCCTCAAGTTGGCACAGCCTGTGGAGGACTTGTTCAGACTGTCATATGCTCATGGAGTTTATCCAGAGTAAACTAGATAACATGAAGTAGAAAGGTGTTAAATTTAGACCAAGCTTCTTGTTAGTATGCTTTTAGGTGATAATTGGTTCTTATGTGGTATAGTCTGTACAGAATAAATAGTTTACATACCTGTAGCTGTAAAAGAAAAGTATGATGAAAGACTACCTCAGAAAAGAAACCAAAATTAATTGGCTTTTTAAAGAAAAATAATTTACTTTATTACAGTAATTCCATGTTAATGAATTGACTTTTAGTATGCTGGATTACATATTTTCCTTATTACACCTGGACAATGATAACAGGAAACACTTTTTCTTCTTTTCAGAGACTGAAAATGAAGAACTGCAAAAACCTAGAGTCCTCTGGGCAGTTTACTTCAACATGAGAGATTCTTCTGGAATTGAGAAAAAATCATACAATGGCTTACCTTCAAATGTTTATATCTGTTCTGGACCAGACTCTGCTTTAGGAAATGACTGTGCTGTCAAACAGGTTGGGCAGATCATTTTTTTTGATTGCAGAACTTGAATTTTAAAGACTTAAGGAAGTCAAATAAAGGGAACCTAGAAGACAGCAGTACCTGAAGATGATCTTAGTAGAATGGCTACTTGCTGTAATTCTGTGGAAAGGGAAAACAGTCAAATAAGTCGGAAATATAGATGATAACTCCCCAGAATATGTAGTCTTTCACCTGTAAGGTTAAAGAGTGGGTGCAGTAGTAGAGAAGCGGTACAAAATTAAAGGTCAGAAAAGCCTGTCTGCAGTTTCAAGTTGGAAAAATCATCAGAGTATTTTAATACCTACAGCACATAGTCACAAACCTAAAACTTACTGGGGGAAAAAACCCATCAGAATTACTAATCTGGTCTATTAAGCTATCTGTCTGAGTTTACCTTCTCTTTGCCTTAGTATCACTGTATTTAAAAACTAGGGTGTAATTGTGTCTCTGAAGGAGCTGAGGGGAATGTCATTCTATTTGTGACCTTGACATAGTATTTGGCACCAAATCACACTCGGTTCTGATTTTTAGTTCTCAGTCTTTGCGTGTGTCTACCATAGCTAGTTCCTGCTAACTAGAATCCTGAGCTGAAAACTACTGGCAGCTTGCCTAGTAGTAGGCATAGCATAGCAGTACTTAAACTACTGGTGCTTCGAATGTGAAATGGCCACCTTCTGTGTTGGCAATAGGCAGAATCTGCAGGGACACTAGGTTTTCAAGGGTAGTTATGTGGAAATTCACAAAGAACTTAATATCGTACCTCTCATTGTGCCTTCTCTGCTACTGTTAAGCTGAAGACAATCATGAGAATATGTAGCTCACAACTTGTTCAACAAAAGGCAGCTACGGGAATGCTTCTCCATTGCTCTTTTATTCAGAGATCCATCTTGGTAATGAAGGTGTAAATTCTTAGGCAAATCTACCACAGCAGTCCCTGCGGTGTTAGGGTGCTTTCAGAGCTAACCCAAGAACACTTTTACATCTTTGTAGGATTAACTGGCACTAGTCATTTTTAAAGCTGTTTTTTTAATGACCATGTTCAGAGAATGTGCATGCCATCTTCTAACCAGTTGCAGGATTTTTTATGACAAAGTCGTAAACCTCTTAAAAATAAGCTTTTAAAGTGGAAAGGCTGACATAGCTTGAACTGTAGGGTCAGAACAGTATAATTAAGGGCTAATAGTACCCTTCATTTTGCTTTATAAGGCAATAATTTGCCTCCCAAGAGGATAAAGAACTGTAAAAACAAAAAATAATGCAAAACAATTATTATGGTAGCAGTTTTAAACGGTGAATGAGTTCTTTTCTAAATGAGATCTTCTGTTATTTAAAACAGTGCAAGTTAAAAGCTGTTTAAATACATTCAAAACCCAGCCTATTTCTAATTCTTACAGCCACCTTTCCTAGCATTCAACTTTGTCTTACCTTAAGAGCTCTTTTTCTTTCCAGTGAGTAATGGTATTGCAGATCAAGCTGTGTTTTAGGTGCTGTAGTTAGCCTTTGCGTTAAATCTGTTGACCATCAGTGAGATAGATGTTAAGCAGATCTCAGAGGAGGAACAATCAGAAAGAGCAGGTAGAGGCTACATGGTTTTGAACCTGGTTTAAATTTTGAAACAAATTGTCACTAGAGTGAGAAATATTTTAATCTCAACATTTTTATAATTTAAAGTCCTAAGGGAAAATAAAAGTGAGGGGCGTGTGTGAGAACCAAGTGAAGGACAGGCTGAAGATAAAGCAAAACTTGCAGTTTGAATACACCCTTCCCACACAGCTTGCATGTACCTTCTAGACAGCTGAAGGAGGGAAGCACATGTAAGCTGATGTGCCTTCTATGCCCAAATCACTTTCATCTTCCTAGCAATGGGATGGAAATCTTCAGACGTTAAATATTTACAAACTCATGTATCAGAACACTTTAAAAAAAAAAATAAAAAAAAATCACTGTGTGTGTTAGTCTTGGAGATACCTTGGAAAATTGAATTATTTTCCTTTAATCAGTTCTGTGTTTACTGTTTTAATGATACTTCCCCTGATTTACGTTTTCATTACCATTAGTATTGCTGACTTCTATATGCCATGCTGTTTGTTTGTATTGATGAGACATTATTTAGAAGGCAAGACGCCACAACTTTTACAGATGATTAGCCATCTACAGCTCAGTATAGAAATTACTTGATTCTTGTTTTATTTTAATCTAGTGTTAAATTGCTAGTAAAATATTGAATTAATTTTGATCTCTGCAATTACTTACTCTGAGGATAGGCTAAATAAAATGTGCCATTTACGATTCCATTAAATTCTGTATGTATGGGTCAAGTAAAGCATCTGACTTTGAGTTTTCTATTTTTCAGCTGCTACAAGCTGGCACAAATTATTGTGTCCTAAAGTAGTAGTATGTTCCTTGAAGGAGTTCAGATTTCTGAGGCATCTTCATGTTCATAAGAGGAAGCAATAGAATTGGCATGGCAATATTTGTCCTTTAACCTGTTTATGTTTTTTTCTATATCTGGAAGGATTTCGGCGTTAGTAAAATGTGTTGTATTTCAAACTACTGTGAGTCTGGTAGTGTTCTCTGTAAAAGTTGCTATGAATGCCCATACAGCTTGTCTGCATGCCATCAGGGTATGTAGCTGGGATACAGTAAACCAGTAACAAAACAGAGTTTTATTCAAATTCAAACAGTTATTAAATTAGAGTATCCACACACTTGAAAGCTGGTACACTTAGTTACCAAATATTGAAGGAACTATTTACTAACTTAATTAGTTACAATAAGTATCAAGGTGTAATAACAAAGGAGCTGTTGTATTATTATTGGTCATTCTACATCAGCTGAATAAAACTTCAAAAATTGGTAGACCTGAAAGCACTCTGTACTATGAAGTTCCTCAGTTATAATCAATGCCATGATGTCCTGCGTAACGTATTGAGTATTTCCATGTTCCACCTCATAATTATGTGACTATTTTTGGAGTGGATATTTGCTGACTAATTGGAGTTCAAATAATTGTTGAGAACTACTTAGGAAATGTTTTGTCTGCTCTAGTTTGTCACACGTGTAGTGTAGAATGACACTTTTCTTCAGTACTCTATTAAATACAATAATAGTTGAAGTATATTTTCGGAGTCTCAAGGACAAGTGCAGACATGAAATAGAAAGTCTTTCTCTTGCCTTGAAAAAGTTAATTTGTATACTTTCTGCGGGATATTTTTATCTCCTTGGCCCTTAGACTTACTAGACAAGGTTTTGAAATTACAAAACCGTGTTTTTGAAGTAGAGAATAGATATTTTTTTTTGTATTTTTTTATATACTAATATAAATAGTTTTAAAAGAGTTTTAAGTGGGTATGGAAGAGTGACATTCAGGACACAGAATGAAAAATTAAATTGAACTGAGAGTAGACAGGGTCGTTTAAGCAGTTAATAATGGAGTCCTACATCCATGTGCTGGTGATACAAATCCACTGCTGGTGGGCAGTGAAGTTTATCACAGAAAGCTGTTTGGTACATGCTCAATGATGTATTAATCTGAAAACAATTCCCTCTTGTCCAGGGTTCCACATCATGTAATCAGCCTTTGCAGTTGGCATTAACTGACCCTACTGTCAGCTTTTTCAGTGCAGTGTCTGGTAGCGGTATGAATATAAAGATTAAATGTATTCTTGCCTATGTGGGAGCTCTCATCACAGGTCGTCTTTAGGGCATAGTTTACTGAACAGACAAAATCGAGAGGCAATATTCCTTTGTCTTTAACAAAGCTCCTTGCATTCTTGTGGGTTTTTTTAAAGGCATTTTTTTGGTTCATTTTCTCCCAGGTTTTGTAGTTGTATTCTATATGTTGTAATAACTACCCTGATGTTATCAAGAACACATTTCTTTTTAACATCTTTCATTGCAGTGGTCAGAAAACTTGACTTTTTGTGTGTACTTAATTTCTAAACCTCAATGGCATGAAGAGTTAAGTGGCATTGCAAATTAAATCCTTGAGCTATATCTTAACGAGTAACTGAATTTTTATCTAATAGTTGCTTATGCATTTCTTTTCAGAAAGGCACAATTCGTGCACATAGGTGTATGCACAGAATACGTTGAAATAATAGACATGTTTTTTGAGTAAGTTAGAAATGTATTGCATACAAGTATATATTTTTAATTATAATGTTCCACTGGAAGAGAATAGTTCTCAGCTGAGCTATGTATGAGCTGTTCAGAAAAAAAGAAATGGAAATTGTTTTCTAATTTTCAAATTTAAGATGGACACCCAGGGTTTGCTTGTTATGGGAAATGGATTCTTCTCCCAGAAAAGAGGCAAGATCTTTCCCATGCTTTGCATTTGACTTCAGCTAGGGATATTTTTATAGCGGAAAAGATGATTTTGCTGGCAAAAAATTATCTTCGTTGGTCTCAATACAATGTAGAGTACCCAGCATTTTTTAATGCTCTATGCTGTGCCTTTCCTAGTAGAACAACGTAAAAAAATAGATTGCTGCTTCTTTTTTGAGGACTGCGAGGAGGAGTGGACTTCCTTTTGTAATTGTGTTTACAATACTGTCGAAGTATTAAATCACTATTGATTTGAAAGAACAGAGGTTAATCTTAAATATATGTAAACTATTGCTGCAAGGTATTACATTTCAAGGTAAAGTTTATTTTACGCTTCTTTTTTTCCTGAATAGGCTGAGACTATTTTCCAAGAAATGTTTCCTACAGAGGAATTTTGCCCACCACCACCAAATCCAGAAGATATTATTTATGATGAAGATGAGATTGCATCAGAAGAGTCTGGAGTCAGTAATTCTCCTGAATCCTCAACTGAGGAAAGCAGTAACAGAGGTAGTACTGCGGTTAAGAAGGAAGATAACGAAGAATGAATTAGCGTTGTTCTCTTAGTAGAACAGGAGGTTGACCCAAACTAAAATGTAAGGGAGGAAGGGTAAGAAAATGAGATTTAAAAACCCCATAGCCGTATTATTTGCAATTGCCTTACTTTCCTTAGCTTGAATAATCTTTCTTCATCTAATAATTTCATTGATAGCTGAGACATTTCTAAATAGTCTAGGTCTACCAGATCGTGGGGTGTTTGTAGCTAAATAAAAAACACAGAACAAAGCATTTGAATTTAAAATGCTAAAATAGGATTCATGATTTGCTGAGATAATTTGGTTTTGATTTACATCATGGAATAAATCCTCCATCTTTTAAACCGACAAGAAAAAAAAATGTGCAAGTTTGCTTACCAGTCAGAAGATGATCTTCTGATACTACGTATCAGAGTTCTGCTAAAAATCATTGGATTTGTGCTAATTAAACAGTTGAAGGTGAGCTTCACAACCTGCCCTTCAGAGTGGTTTTATGAATGGAACTTAAAGGCAATAATACTGGCGGTTCTGGAATGGCTTCAGAATATGTAATAGGTGTAATATTTAATTTGTATAATGAAGAATTTCTTGTACGGTTTTGAAACTGATGCCATAATATAAAAAGCAAGTATAATGTAATAGATGTTCCTCATATGAAACTACTTTACATCATATTTTTTTTCAGTAAGATCTAATAGATCATTAGTGACATAATTTACTGTAGTTGGGAAAATAGCATAGTTTAAACTTAATTTCCCAACAAAATTTAAAATCATAAATGGATTGTACCTGTTGTTACGTTTCCCTGGACTTCTTGCAGTGTTTGGGCCTTTAATAAGCCAGAGGTTAATTTTTTGAAGTATGGTGTCTGAGAAGTTCAGGTGATCCTTAAATGAGGTTTTCTGTGGTGGGGAGGAGGAGGGTTCAGCTGATCATTCTAAAGTTTTGTATTGATCCTGGTTAATAGGATTAAAATTAGCGTAGTAGCTGTAAATTATGTGTTTTGTAATGATAAAGCATAAACCATTTATATAATAAAATTTATTGAAGTATTTATAAGTAGTTTATATGAAAAATTACAAAATGAGAAAGCTGTTGTAAATGACCATGATAAACTTGCACATCTGAACAGTGCTTGAAATGAGGTACTCAGATGATGAAAAATATTCAGGATTTACTTAAAGATTTACTTTAAAATGTACACCCAGTAGTTCAGCAGACTATCTAAATAAAGAGATCGGTGGATTTTGATGAGTCGGGGTTTAAACTGATACACGAACGTAGATATTCTAGCAGTGCGTAAAGACTGTATGTAAATAAAAAATGCCATTGAGTAATCAATTTTCAGCACTGCCTGAACTTGACACACCCAGGCTTTTGTACAGTTTCGCATTGCATGTGCCTGCCTTTAAAATAGCTTCATGCCATAAAGGTTAATTTATTTTTTTACAGCATAACTGATACTGTTAACTTTACTTTGCCTTGCATCATAATACATTGTCCAATTTGCATTTCAAAACCCGTTTCTTAGTGTTTACGTTCTTTGTTTATTGGATAGGTACCATTGTATGTATAATCCCAAAGTCCTCAGAAGACTATGTCGTTGAAATGTTCCCAGTGTTAAACAACAGTTATCTTTGGATGCTTGTGATTGAGCAGTTATTTATATATAGTAATAAGCAGACTGCCTTTTAATTTAGCTGTAATTTTTATGTGTACTGGAAAGCATGAGTATATGGTAATTGTATCAAACATCTACAGATCTGTTGAAGAGCTAAGTGGAGGACCTAGTCCCTGTTTGTCTTTCAATAATAGGGATCATGGTTGAATTTTTCATCTTCTATGTTTACAAGGAAATCGTTTGATGAAAATTAAAGGTTTGCTTGCAAGTGCATTTTTCTGTGTTTTCTTTCAATTGCGCAAGAAAAGCAGTTCATTTGTTAGCTGAGATTTCCTGGTAATTCTGATGTCTACTTTCATCATGTTGACATCTGTAGTAAGATTGAAGTTTATATGTGTGACAGTATGTTGATGTAAGTTAGCATGTGTGTATAAAGTAGTATCTTAGTGCTTTGTGTCCATGTGAAGCAAAGTTTGAAAATATTGCAAATTTGATTTTAGATAAGACGGAATAATCACAAGTTGTAGGCTATGACTTTACACTACATTGATTGCTTAAAAACTGTTTTCATGTCTTGTTCGTATGGTGAATGGAAACATAAAATGTTTTTCCTATGGTACTTGAGTACCCAATAGCTCACTTGCAATAGCAGTAGATTAGACTATTGATCTTTGTATTTTACAGAAATCATGCACTGAAATGCATTTTGTTCTTACTTTAAATTATTTAAGCATACAGTGTAAGGGTTAGGCTTACTTGAAGTAGTTTTTAAGGCTTGTCATACAGGATGTATTCAAAAGATAACATGACTTTTTAAAAACTGGCAATTTATCAGTAGGATTATTAATAAATCAAGTTAAAGAAAGATAAGGTTAATTGAATTTTTAAACAAGTAGCTGTATTATCCTTCAAGCACCTTGGAGCTCATACAATATTCACACCTTTTTTTTCTAAGATGTGCTTTGATATGTTTGAATTCCTTTTTTAATGAGTACTTTCTTTTTGAGTTGGTTAATTGGATTAACCCTTAATATTCAAAGAGTCAATTTTATGCCATTTTCCCTTCTGCTGTTCTATTGCCTTATCTGTGGGACTGCAATTAGTTACTGTTCCTTTGGAAGTATTTTCAGCCATGAAGCTGCTACGTCTGCTTTTTTTGGTGATGATGATGCTTAGGACCATTTGACAGGTAATCATTAGAACTTGGATCCTTGCAGACTATGGGGTCTTTTCTCCTATCATTGCAGGGGGATTTATGTAGGTAACTCCTATTAATGTTAATGGGACTTGCATGTGTAAATCCTCCTTGCATCAATGGGAAAATTGACCCCTGAAAAAAAATATCTTCATGTTAGACTTGCTGATTCAGAAATGTCCAAGCGCTGTCAGTCCCTATGTGGAAATATGGTGGAGCATTTGCTTTGTGCCGTTTCACTGAAATGCTCTGAAGAGAACTTGGGGAATTTTCAGGGGTTAAGTCTTCTATATTGTGTTTTATATTTTCCATACACTTCCAAGTCTTGTCAGAGTAGATTCTTCTAACAATTCTTTTGAAGTAGCTAGTATCAGTTTCACTTTCTGTACTCAGGAGGTTGCGTGGCTCTTTTTGCTTCAGATCTCGCTGTATTTTAGGCCCCTCTCCCCTCCAGACCCTTTAACGTCAGCATTGTGAGTTGCAACAGCTTAATTTCAATAACAGTTTGCAAGTGAAATATTGATTAATGACAACTCAGAAGTATTAAAATACTGGTTTCATACAATAAGAGACTAGGTCACTTACAATCCATAATCTGTTAAAAGGGTAAAATTAATTTCAACAACACTTTTCCATGCTGGGAGTGGGAAAATATGTGAACTACCCACTTTCCTTGGGTGGTGGGAAGAAGAGAGACAGACAAATGGAAATAACTAAAGCAAGATTGTTACACAGGGAGGGAGGATGAAATGGAGGCTGTTTGTCATAACCTTCATGCTCCAAAATCAATTGACTCTTGCACTTTTATTTCCCATTTTGCTATGTGAGATTTCTACACAATTTCTAACAGTTTATGGACTATGGATAAAAAAATATGTAGGTGCTTTTAGGAATGAGGCAACAACAATTAATCAAGGCTGGAATGACATAAGTGGAGTAACACCTGGCTCATGCACTGAGGACTTGGCAGTACAAATAAGAGTATTGGTTGGGTTTTTTTATCTGTGGATATGTTTATCTATTCTTTATTCTTTGTTGCTCAGTCAGGTACTACAGTAGATCTTTTATATAATCCTCTGCAGTACGTTTTGGATTCTTACCTATTTGACAATTTTATATCAGTAGTAAATCTTTACCTTAAAAAGTAAAAATTCTGGTGTCAGAACTAACTTAGCTGCTCCAGAGAACTCTCCTAGCTTTCCTGCCATAATGAATGTTTTCTTCACCCATTAATTATCAATAAGCTCTGCAGATTCTGGTGGGTTGTCTGCTGTTGACTTTTTTTACTTAGGATTCTGTGACTGCAATTAATGCAGTTGCTAATTTTCCAATTAAGGGAGCAATTTACTGGGATCACGTCATGGAACTTAATTTACTTGTGTGTGTGTACAATTTTTAACAGCATTTTTTTAAAATAGTATTAATTAACTTTGTGTGTGTGCCTCTATATAATCTTACGACAAAATTTTTAACTCATAAAAGTTTATCATTTAAACTTTTGCAGAAATGAACCACTGTAAAATGTCCAAAAGTTAGAATTACCTGCTGTTACCAAAACTATCAGAAATGTGTGTGAGAGTTGTGGTGGCAGGGCAATTGCTTGCATTCCTTGGGTAAGCACTAATGCGAAGTATCTTTGGTAAGATGTAAAGTAGTTGTGACACTGGAAGTTTGAGACACTGATACAAAACGTTCGTTTATTGCAACCCAATTTAATAGTAAGTTTGCTTCAATAATCAGATGGAAATCTTAGCTTAGGTTTGTATGATTTCAAGAATAACTTTTTTAATGTGATAAAAAGTTACCATAGAGGGATACTTTTAGCTGTAGAGGCAAGTAGTAGGAAGTGGTCAACCATGTGGAATTCATGTTGTCAGCTTCATATCTAGCAAAAAATTACTTTTGGTAGAAATAGAGCTTAATAGCAATTCCACCATTATGTTTATTTACAAGCTGCCAGTTCCTCTTTGTAAGAGTGAATGGTTCTTAAAAATCTGGATGGGGGAGCCAGGCAGGAATGCTGTAAATCCCCATGACATTTGAGATTTAGAAAGTTGACAGTGAAGTATCAGGAAGATGCAGTTGTTGACTGCATGGGAGTTCTGATCAGAGGAGACTTTAATAGAAAATACTCTTCCTGTCACAATTCTAACAGACAGTATATTTAAAGCTACTTGCATATATTGACAAAAAAGATGGAAGGTATCAACCTGAGTGTATATCAAGACCCAGATGTATTTGACTAAACAATGGTTGCATAGACAGTGGTTGACTCCAGTGTATATAATGCTGCTCAAGTGGCAGTTTTATGTAGGTGTCTTCTCAGTCTTGGGGAAAAGCTGCTTTGGGAGTGTTGCAAGTTTTATAACTGGCCAGTATACTCAGTTTGGAGGTATAAGTCTTCACTTGATTTTAGTTTTTCCTATTACCTGTCAAAAAAATTTTTTTACTCAAAAAGATGTAAGCATTAAGTAGAACTAAAATGCTTTCTTAGTGACAGTCTAATCTTTTGATTACCATGAGAGGCATGGCGCGAGGAGGTTGTGCTGTTAATACATACAGATAATGCTGATTTTTAGGAAATCTCAGAAAACCTGCATTTTTTGATACAGATTTTCAGGATCTCATACTTATTTCTGGAGTGCCAACCCATAATTTGTAGTATATTTGGGTCTCTGGAGAAGGCTTTAGTGCTGTTCCTCTAGTCTGTATGGTTAAGACTTCAGTAAGTGGTGCGTGCCAAAGACTATGGACACTCCACCTGTCCTCTGAAACATAGGAGGCTTCTCTTCTGAGGTGTTACTGCATAATAGCAAACACTGCTGGTGGCTAATGAATGTGACTTCAGCTTTCATAGCCGCTTTTTTGCTTCTCCAACTTCAGGAAGCTTATTCTGTAGTTGAGTACTAGTAGCTTTATTTCATTCCTTTTCTTTTGCTCTAAGCATGGAACTGGACTTAAAAAAGCTTTTCTGTTGGAAGTGGTGGTTGTCTGCGTCCTGAAGCTATTGGGGTTATCCTGAAGCTATTGGGGTTAGTAAGTCGTATTAGCACAATGATAAAACATCTGGATAACATCATGCTAGACTGCTCATCTGTCTGGTTCACAAGCCATAAAACCACTTCCTTCTTGTTAGTGAGCTGGTATTCTGTACCTGAATTGAATGTCCAGATTGAGGAACGAGATTTTTAATTATTGGCTGACCTCATACTGGAAACTTGAGCCTAGAAACAGATAGCTTACAAGAGTCTTCTCTCTTAAAGAACAAAAAAAACCAGAAACAACCCCCCCAAAAATTAAGCTTTTATTTAAGAAATCATAAATCCAAACAGTCCTGTACTCCTGTTCAGACTGTGTGCACATAAGAAACATTCAAACAGCCAATGTGGAATTTTAAAGAATCTATTCTGTTTCAAACCTGAGCATATTTCTGGAGCTCACCCAAGGGAAAGCCATTTAATCATGATGAGAGACCGGCTGTCAGACCAATGTAAGGAAACATTTCTCTGCTCTGGGAACTTTTCAGTACCGTGAAAGTCACTGCAAGTCATGGTTGAGTCCTTTGTTGTGAATAAATTATCCAGTGAATTCAGTCTCTGTCCTGTGCAAAAATCTGTGTAAACCCTAGCTAAGTACCTTCAGTGAGTAATTATTAGATTATAGATTATCTGGAGAGAATCCACTCTATGATTCTTAGAGCAACTTATTACCTAAGTCATGTGGTGTTTTCCTGCCCTATATTTGGATGCTGAAATAATAGATAAAACTTAATTTTTAAAATGGTACATTTTTTATTACATCATATATTTTTATGACAGAAAAATAAAAGGCTTTTATGAAAAACAACAAAAATGCTATCTGCTATTAAGGATAAATAACTTACTTTGGTGACAGTTGTACTTGATGCTTGCATTTTCATTCCATAGAAGTTTTAAGCCAGGAAGCCTTAGGTTACCTTCCAGACTCTGTCTGAATCTAAAATGAAAATGTGAGCACGGTAAAAGCTAATAGCCCTCTCAGTTACATTTTAAGGACATACTCATCTCTGCTAAGATAACACTTGAAATGCACACTGCATAGAGTATACATTTAAGGATTTGGTTTGCATCAAATCTCTTCAGATGGCCTATTCCAGTCTAATGTCTGAAGTGATGTCTGTAAATGCGTGCATGTGCACAAGTGTAATAAAGAGGGGATTAAGCAGTACTCAAATGAAGAGTAATAGCGAGCGGTGGGTAGTGTATCAACTTGGGATTTCAGACAAATGAGTGTATTTTTTGGCTCTGGCACTGGTTTCCTCAGTGAACCTGGTTGAGTCATCTCCCTTTAATGTCATAGTAAAAAGACGTGAAATGGTGACAGGTATTTTCTGAAGCCTTTTGAGAGGTCAATAAAATATAAAAGTAATATGTATTTGAGAAAGAAAATGAGCAGTGTTAATGATAACTGTAAAAATGGATAGCAGTAATACTTGAGGTGCAAATGATTCTGAGAAAAAAAAATCAAATATAACTATTATAGCATGACTGGGATAGCAGATGTTCTGTCAGCTAAGTCCCTTTTTCCATCTCTGACATTTTCTGTTTCACAAGTAAGGTTTCACCAATCAGTATAAACTCTTTGTTTACCACTTAATAAAAATAACACAAAATTACACCTTTTCTTGAAATCTTTTTCTGATTATGCATATTTTGCTGGCAGATTGTAATACATATTGCTTCATTGTTTAATTAGGACTTAATGCTAATGTCATTAACATTCTATGTGATAATTCAGTACGTTGCCTATTTATAGACATAATGGAAGTCACAACTTCTTTATAGTAAGGTGCTTTCAACTGATATTAAATTAAAAATAAAGTTACTGTAACCTGGCATTAGCTTTCAGTTTCATTGTCCATAGTCCAGTGAATCTGAAAAATACTCCTACACGCACTAAACGAGTTTGGTTTTTTTAATTATCAATTATTATTTTTTTAGTAGAGCCTAACTCATCCTTTCCTTCGAGAAAGAAAAAAGAAATAGACTGAATTAAGCAGGAATCTCAGAAAACTGAGATCTGAAGTTTGAAATTACTTTCCTCCTTGAAGACCATTTGGAGTTATGACACTGAATTTAAGTAATCAAAATCTTATCCAAATTTTATTCTGTGATACTGCTCATAAATCAGGTAATTAGGCAGCGCTTCACCTTTCAGCTTATTACCACAAATATGGATGTGTGCTTTATCTGTGATTATAAAGTCCAACATAACCGCTGAATTCTGTACTCCATGGTATCTCTTTAGTATGGACAACTAATTCCATGGATTTCTTTCTACACAGCCTTTTTCTAAGCATTGGTAATATCCTATTTGCATAAATGATCTTTCCTAGAAAGGATTTTAAATAAAAGCGGACAAAAATGTGAATGAAGTACACTTCAAGGAACTCCTAAAATTGTGTTATGGCCTTATTTTGGATAGTATTTCACCTGTTGTCCTTTTGTATGTAACTTATAGATACAGTAAGTATACAGCAAACATACTGTGCACGTTCTTATTTCATTCCCCTTTTTACAGCTTGAATTATGTGTGCCTGTAGGCCTCTTTTTCCAGGCTTTGTAACGTGTACCAGTGTAATTAAACGGGTCTTTTCATTGTGTACTCTACACTCTTTAATCTGTGAGTCAAACGTGATCAAGGAGGTTTAATGATGCCAGGCCAGTGAATAATACTTGAATAAGTGGGAAATAATAGGAGGTAAAGAAGATGAATAGAAGGTGCTGCTGGTTGCCTCCCTCCATTACGTACACGTGGGGGTGTGCTGGTGGCGGGAGTGGAGTTTGGTGAGAGGTGTTGAAGCGGTGTGTGCTCCGTGGGCTCACAGGACGCACAGAGAGGCTGTGGCCTCCTCCCAGCGAGGCTGGCGGTGGGTGCTCACCAGGCGGGGCTGGAGGCCACCAACTGCCCTCACCGACCCAGGTGGCCTGGGCTGGCGTGCCCGGCCATGAGGGGCCCTGGGCTGGCGTGCCCGGCCGTGAGGGGCCCTGGGCTGGCGTGCCTGGCTGTGCCGGGGGGCCTGGCTGGCGTGCCCGGCCGTGAGGGGCCCTGGGCTGGCGTGCCCGGCCGTGAGGGGCCCCGGGCTGGCGTGCCCGGCCGTGAGGGGCCCCGGGCTGGCGTGCCCGGCCGTGAGGGGCCCTGGGCTGGCGTGCCCGGCCGTGAGGGGCCCTGGGCTGGCGTGCCCGGCCGTGAGGGGCCCTGGGCTGGCGTGCCCGGCCGTGAGGGGGCCTGGGCTGGCGTGCCCGGCCGTGAGGGGCCCTGGGCTGGCGTGTCCGGCCGTGAGGGGCCCTGGGCTGGCGTGCCCGGCCGTGAGGGGCCCTGGGCTGGCGTGCCTGGCTGTGCCGGGGGGCAGGCCCTGTGAGGGGGGGCAGGCGTGCCTGCCAGCAGCGCTGAGGAGGGCCTGGGCTGAGGAGGGTGGCACTCGGCTGCCCTGCTGAAGGACATGGCACCCCTCGCCTATCCACCTCACCCTCATGGGGCTTCTTCTGTCCCGTACATATTCGGTTCCTTCAGAGGGAGGAATAATCCCCCGTCCTCCTAGGTGGTTATGCCTGACCTTGCCACTTCCTTCTTGAGAAAATACGAAGTAGTAAACCAGTAGTAAATTTGTGGTGCAGTACTATGCAGGATGGTGTAAGTGAAGGCCTGGGGTTTTGGGTGGCTCCTCTGAATCTTCTGAAGCTTTGCAGTCAATAAATAATGGCTTCTCTGGCCACGGATGGTCACAGCCAAGCAAAAAGTACTGCTGCAGCACTGGGGGTTCTGCCTGTGCCCACAGTCTTCAGCGCCATGGGAGCTGAGGTGATGAACCGGCCTTGACCAGCTCATCCTGCACAGGGAAATCTACATACAACTCTGGATGCAAAGCCTGGAATTCTGCGGATTTTTAGAGTAATATGAGGTGAGTTTTGAGTTCCTTGTAGGCACTTCTGTGGTTGTCATCTTTGATGATTTTGAAAAGAAGTGTAAGAATTAAGCTAAGAAAATGGTTCTGTGGACTGGACCTGCACCTCTGTGGTGCTGGGCTGGGAGGCTCTCTCCAGGAACGCTTCAGCAGTGCTGCTCTCTGAAGGAGCTTCCTTTAGTGTTGAGCCTGGTTGAGGTTATGTATGCTCTGGTAGCTACACACTGCAGGGCTTAAGCCTATTCTTATGGAAATCAATAGATGCTTTTCTTACAAAGCCACTTGGAAAAGTTTTTAAAGGATTATTGGAAGTTTTGGATTACCACAGATGTATTAATTCTGTTTCATTGCATCATATCTGTTGCTGGTAAATTAACAATATGTATGAAGCCAGCCTTAAAACATTGTTCCTTTGTGAAGTCACTTTAAAAAAAAAAAAAAGAATAAGCAGTAAGTAGGAAGGATTTTTCAAAAATGTGTATTTTTCTCAGAGTAATGTTGCATCCAGACTAGAGATTGCTGCTTCTACTGAGTTGCATAATGAAAAATCAATCAGTTTAATGGTTGACAAACTTTGACATTCAAATAAAAATGTTGCTGGTATTTTCATAAAGACCTGTAGGCAAAACTAGATTCAGTGACTTTAATTTATGCAATAGTAAATGTCTGCCAAAACATTCTACAAATGAATGTATAATGAGGCAATAATAACTGAGGAACGGAAGGAAAGCAAACAGAGGCCAAATTTCTCAGTTTTTACAGATTATATAATTTCGCAAAGCCTTTCAATGTAAAATACATTTTTACAGCATCCTTTTGAACAACCCGTCCTGTTTTGAAAGCAGTTGTTCAAAATAATCAAAACACATTTATCTGAAACTGTTGCAGTATCAGATTATGATGTTTAGTTTTTCTGCTTGTTTGGTCTTCTACCCAGGCTGCATCCCCTTCTCGACCACTTCTCATCTTACTGTATAATCTGCAAAAGCTAAATAAATAAACAAGTCTTGTTCATAGTGGTTCTGTTAAATTTTTCATGTGCTTGTGAGCAAAAAGAGGATAAGAGAAGTCAGAGAAAAAGAAAACGGCAAAAGACTTGACAGGCTGCTGGTTGTCCATGTGTTCTGACTTTCATTTTTTTAATTGTCTTTGATTCAGAGAGGAAAGAAATCCCAATAAGGGAAAGAGGACACCTTCATTCTTCATTTCTGCTTTTAGTGTATGTTTGAACACAGTGCTCAGAGGAAGAGCAAAAGGAGTGCTGAACCACTTTCAGCCTGTAGTCACTGCCATCCTAGAGACTGCAAATGGCTAAATAAATCCCGTTAGCCTACGTTCTTCTTCAGCATTGTCTAGCTACAAGCTTTTCAGTATCATTTAGTTTAATATATTCCTTCTTCCAGTCACCTTTATATTGCTTTTCCCTTGCCCTATTCCTAGATGCTTCTTCGAAGTTTTCCCTCCTAGTCGAAGGATAGGCTTCAAGGACCAACCAGAGGACCTTCAGTTGTGTGAATGGTCTCAAACTGGGAGACTGAGGGGCACAAAAGATTGAATTGGAGAATTGGTGTCTTGGAGGTCCTGCCACTGACTGAAATGTAATACATTTGAAGTACAATTCCTTTTACCAAAAAATACACTGTTTTTACCCATACCCTTTGATTTCAAAGCATGGCTGGCTGTTACTCAGGCTCTTGCTCATACGGATGGCAGCGTGTTTTGGTTGTGACCGTGTGTGTTGGCTAGTTGGGCTGTTTGAATGCAGGTCTTTGGGTGCTTCGTTACTGTCAATAGAAGTGACTGCGAAGCTTTGCCTTGCTTCCCGCCTCTTGGCACGTAGCCACTTAAATCTCTTAAGTTTTGCGCAAGGTCCAGCTCCCGTTCCTGTATGCTCTGTGTGCTTTTTCTTAGTCTTTTTGTTGTAGTCACGCTAGCTTGATCCAACTCATCCTTTTTCTTCATTTTCCTTTCATGCGTTATCCCAAGCTTTGAATACCCTGTTAAAACTGACTCACAAGATTACTAATTTTTTTTAGTATAATTATGTGTCTGAATTCAAGATATGAACTAAACTAGATATAACTTTTACTGTGTTGTCTAGTGGGGGGGTATGTGTGTGTGTAGTTACTCCTCCTGTGCTGTGTTCCAGTCCTTACATGATAACTTTGCAGCTTTGCAGCCACCTGCCCTTGCTACTTCAGTTGTCGCCTGCCTCTTGTTTGAGTTGGTTATGTTGTGTTGAGTTCTTCAGGGTAGTGACTGTGTCTCTTTGTTTCAGTAATGTCTAGTAAACTTTGTGGTGCTATATTCAATAATGTGACTGGTTAATTATGTGTTTTGCCATTTCTTTTCTCAAAAGAAATAATCATTTTCATTTTTGTTTTCAGGAAGTTCAGGAGAGTATTCTCTTTTCGTTCCACAAAATTAATGATAATTATGCTTCTTTTCTACTTCTAACATTTTTCTGATCTTTGTCTCTATGTGATGACTGATTTTCAGTATCTGGTTTATAACTAGCAAAACCAAATTGAAGATGTTAATTGATTTCCCTACGGCCATAGATAAAGCCCACATTAAAGCATTGTTCCTGGTTTTTCCTTCTAGCTAAAATTAGAGATAAGTTACTCCATACTTTTCGTTTCTATAGTAATCTGTGTGAACTTCTAGCGTTTCTCTATCAAGGTTGAGTCTCTGGTACATTTTACTGAAGAGCTTTCCGTTACCACAGACGTTAATACATAGATGGAAGATAGTATGGTAAATGTCTATTCCCAAGTGTAAAAAGTTTTTGATAGGTTGTTTTGTTTCTTTAAATATAACCAGCTGTAGTGTTTATTTGTACTGATGTATCTTAGGTGTATTTTATTATTTTTAGGGGGGAAATGTTACTCCATGTTTACACTTTGGAAAAGCTGTGGCAAGGACAGAAACATAGCCATGGCTCAAAGAGGGACTCTGTGCTTTTGCAGTAGGGTTCTGGGGCTTCTCAGCTGTTTTTTTAGCAGCATGTGTGGTAGGATTGGGAGCTACTGAAAAGAAGGTAAAGCCTGTTAGCTGTCGTAGTATCGATCATAAGCACGGGAGCGTGTATATACTTGGGTATTTCTTTCCCTGTCATAGATGTGAATGAACTCTTAAGGCACATGGGGTTTGGTACTTAAAAGCTTAAACAATTACTCATGAGGACACATGTTTTTTCTTAGTGTTTGGGAGATTTATGCTTCCTGTTGACGCAGCATGAAAGGAGCATGCATGTTGTGTCTAAAAAGTAAGACAACATTTGATATTTACCGTAAGATGAAAATGCATTAAAAACCCTAAAAGAAAATACAAACTTGAGGAGGCAGTAACTGATTGACATCCATGGATGTCATTTTTCTTTTGTGATTCTGGCCTTTCATGCATTGCTAAATGTCATCCACAGCTATCTGTTGTATGTGTCAGTAAGGAGTACAATGTGACAGCTGCCCTTCACTGTTCCATAGCATCAATTCATTCAGTAATGAGCTTCTGCATGGTTTTATCTTTGTTGTCTCTTTCATAACAGTTCAAAATAAAAATAGATAGTGATTACAATGGATGCAGAATTCTCCCCAGTGCCAAGGTCTTGAGTAAGCAGCTCTATGCACTAAATAAGCTATTAACAGTAGGTCTTCTCCTTCTTGGTGTGGTGCTGTAACATATGTGAACTTCCTCAAGCACATTGTGGATTCGTTAACACTATCACATTCTGTGCAGTGAGATAGAGATATATATACACACACACTCTTCTAGCCAACGTTAACAGTAATTTTAAAAATGTTTTTCTTGTTCGTAAGTAATACTGTATTCTGAACATAATACCTTCAGAATGGATGTATGGATAGAAATGCTGGTTTCATATTCTGAAGTTTACCATTTTTACTGGTAGTATATAGTTTGGAGCGTATATAACAAGCACAGGTGGAATTGAGTTTTTAGCTAAGCCCTCTTCTTATGATCATCGTTACATGAGTGCTTCTAAGGAAATAACATTTATTCATTTTATGTCAAGAAATATGCACTCCTTACTGAAATGTTTTTACAAACAATTGCTCTAACAGTGTATTTTAAAAACTATTGTACGCATTCTGAATCTTTTGTGATTCTACTACTGCTGTAAGTTTAAGAAATATTTTTTAAGTTATTCATAGGCTTAGCTATGATATATTTGGTCATCTTGATAACCTTGTTAAGCAACAATTGTCAGTAATTGGTTTTTTTTTATATAATTAATATAGTTAGTAAGTGCTGTAATCTAATATGTAAAAAACATAAAATACAAGATTTTTTTCCAAAGTTCTAATTTATAAGTAGATGCCTGACTTCAGTCAGAGAAGAGGCTGGTATCAAATACTTGCTTCTGCCTTTGAAAACTTTACCCCTAGAACTATTCTAGCAAATGAAGTGATATGCATAGTATATGTTCTTGCTTTTTTTAATTGACTCAGAGCTGCTCAGTTGCAGCAGATGTGCTACTGCAGACAGTTGTTGGGAAAAGTCTTTTCTAATGTTAGAGGCCTGTGATTTTTGAGCCAGAAGGACTGAATTCTGTCACTTTACAGCTCTGAAGTTCTGAGTACCTTCATTTTCAGACTTCTACGTCTTTGAAATTGTAGGTGGTACAGATTTGGCTTAAGTTGTTCTTCAAAAAATGTCTTTTATCCTAAACTATAAGGGAACCAATATCCACAGAATATGAAAATGTCAATCAAAAAGGCTTAACTTCTTAAATGTGTTGATTTGCATGGCTATATAATTTACAATAAGTATCAAACACAGTATAAGATACATAATAAACTAAGATTAATACTGCTGATCTACAAAATGAGTCTACTTCATGAAAGTTATGCAAAAGATTACTGAAATGAGACTGCTGTTGGCTCTAAATTCATACAATGTCCAATATATTGAGTATGTATTGGGCCCCCAACAAATTGAGTAGTGGGTATTTCAGATGTTAGATGAGTAGTTAACATTTATTTCTCTTTACAGTGATGTAGTTCTAGGTGTACTCACTAAGCTTTCTGTAATGTCAGACAATGGCAATTTATGTGAAAAATGAGTTGCAGTGCATTTTTTGCATACCACCATCTTTTTTTCATTGCCCAAATGTAAAACTACCATTTAAAAGAACTTGCAGAGTACTTGTAGTGAACAGGAAGATCGGGAAACACTGAGTTACATGATGAATAAGAATGTGGGTGGGGGTTAGAGTCAGTTTATCTCCTGCTACAATAGGAGTTACATCAAGTGGGATTCTTCAGGTTCTAAGCTAATTGTTCATTAGCTACTATATCAATTTGGGTTTCATGTGAAAAAACAGATTCTAATTACATTTTCAGTCTAATGGGCTCCTAGGTGAAACTTGCCTGTAAAGAGTTACTTGGGTGTTTTTCAGTGTTATTTTAGCTGAAGTTAATGTTTGTTTAAACATACTTTTAACACCAGAGACTTGTCAGAGAAGAGATCTAACTTAAAAACATTTCTGAAACTCTGTACAAGAAGATAGATTTAGCCCTTTGAGATGAAGAACCGTTTTATTTTTCTAAACTTGAAGAACAGTTTTATTTTTCTAAACTCAGCTTCAGTTTTGGCAAAAGAGCATCCTAGATTGCTCTTTGGTAAGTTGAAACTTCATAGCTGAATACCCATCATCACACTAATGTGTGGATACATCACAAGTAATTAAAAATGAAGCAACAAAACTTTCTCACTTCTTCCTGACTAAAGCATGTTTCTCAGCAGTAGAACTAAACCAGTTTGCTAACCTCCAGCACTTGTGTCAGCAGCAAAATTGAAAGTATTTTTTGTCACCTGCACTGCTGTCAGCAGAAAAAAAATAGAAAGTAGAGGAACATAATTTCAGCACTAACATAAGTATCAGAATGATTTACCTGTCTGTTCTGCTTCACTTTCATCTCAGCTTTCAGGGCTTCATTCATCAATCTTTTATTTACACACGCATATCTCATTTTTACACAATTTCTTTCTCCCTGACCAGATGGCTGCGTTGTCTGCTTGGTGTTCATCAAAGAGAATGAGAAAATACATGTATGTGTAGTGTCATCTGGGTAGGATTTGGCTAACTCTGTTTTTCAGCAGCAATTTTGTAAGTATTCAGATAATGAAAAAGAACACTTAGATGTTTCAGAAAAATACCACAAAATTCTCAGACTTTTCAATGCATTACTTTTTTTTTTAATCTATATGAAAATATTATCTCTTAGTCGGGGCACCAGGTTTGTTTCATCCCACACAGCCATTTAAGTGGCAGTAGTTTAGTAGGATTAATATAAAACTGAAAGCTGGTCAAAAAAAGAAAGTTACATCTTAAATAGAAGAAGGAATTCTTTCAATATTTTTTTTAATTGCTTATATTTATTTGAATAGCATATACAAGTGCTGTAGTAGTTCAATTTGTATTTTATCTGTAGTACCCATTTTGCCTGTATACAATTCTGGTTTTAGAACAAGCTTAGTGAGTTTGCTTCAATGAGCTTTTCTTGAAATGTGTAGAACTTTTTAGGAAGAAGCTTGCTTGTTCTATTCTTAAAATGCTTTCAAATCTTACTTCTGCTCTAACTTTTTGCAAAATTCTTCTTGCTTATTCTCATGTAACCTGTCTTGTCTGCAGTATTTCTAACAGATATTTTTTTTGTTGCATTCTTAACTTCTGAAATACTGTTCACATATAAATTTAACCTATAAAATTTAGCTTTACTGTGATCCATTAATTTTTGCACCTTGTTTAAAATCTAATATATACACAGTAGAAATAAATATTTAGCAATAATGTTTCAGATTTTTATGAGTCCCATCATTGTAAATTAGGTATTTTTTAAGTGTTTATTTGCTCTTTTTCTACCAGACTTAATTTCTAGCTTTTGTTTGATAGTAGAGTTTGTGATTGGTTTGGAATTACTTACAGGCTGATTAACTACTAATCCCAGGCAAAGAATGGAAAAGAGAAAGTTTGTAGGGAATTGTCTTCCATTCCTTTTGATAGTCAGCATTGTATTAGTGATAACACGGATGATTAGATTAAATTTATATCATTCTTCAATATTAATGTTCATAAAGGTATTTGTACAGATGTAATATGTATTTTAGATGCAAGTCATTGGCTTTGCTAGAACACAACAAATTATTAGAGTATTATGAATAGAATACATGTAGAATGGATTTAAATCAGCTAAGAGACCTCACAAAGGCACTAACAATGGGAAATGGTCTTTGAAAGGCAGTAGTTTTGGTAGGATAGAAAAGTATTATGTTCTTCAATATTCTTATCAATAATGTAACATAAATATTGTACTACCACTCAGAACATTTGCCACTGACAAAATGATTATGGCTTAATAAGCATTGACAAGGACAGAGCCATTACGCATAGTAATACAGCTTGTAATGGTAAGCATTGGCCATTATAATAAACTAGATGTTAATGCTGCTGTAGTCAGATGTATTCTTGTAGAACAGAGAAAATAGGTTATAACTACAGAATGGACACTATGTCCAGGAAGGAAGTGACTTTGAAAAGGCTTTAAAAATAATGGTAGTAAACGACTCAACAGAAACTCCAAGCAAATGCTATGTAACATAGGATAAATTTGATAATACTACAAACATTATTTTCTGCACTGCTGATGCTAGTATGTTTTCAGTTTTGATTCTGCAGTGTGTTCTCATTAATTTTAGTATTTAAATTGTAAACAGTGTTGAAGAACTTACAGAATGTAGAGAAGAGCTTCAAATATGAGTCAGGCTAGAGGAACACCTGCAAATTAGAGACTTCAAGGTTGGCTTGCTGAGCTACTAAAAAAGGATTTAATAGGATAACTGTTAGAGTACAAATAACTTCATTGGATCAAGGTTTGTGTACTAAAGTCTCTTTAACACAAACACAGCAAGGACTAGAACCTCAAGCAAAGTAAATTCCTAACTGAAAACTGTGAAATAAAGCAACCAGACAGAGTGATGGCTTTTCTTTCTCAAGAAGTCTTCGAAGTCTGAATTGCCTTACTGTAAAGTATGTGCCCATCCAAGGCATGTAATACATTTCTGGAATTAAAGACTGAAATTCAGTGACTGTGACACAGAAATCAGAATAGCTCGTTTAAAGTGAAATTCTGCTCTTAAAAATACATGGGAATTTCATTTACTGAAGAGGTATGTTGAAAAATGGGTGCAGAAAAACAGTGCCTTGAAACAGCAGTTCTCTCTGGAGAAATTGGAGGAGTTGAAGGGAAAATGCCCAAACTATTTGCTGTGGTGATTTAATCTCTTTTACAACAACTTGCAAAACTGTTTTTACTTAGACTGGGAAAGAGCTGATGGGCATAAAAGAGCGCAAGAAACTGAGCAGAACTGAGAGAGGTTTTCTGTTAAATGAGAAACAGAAGTCACTGAAGTGAAGCTAAACTGAAACATAGCCCTCTCCTCTCTCCTTTTATTCTTTCCAGTCAGATTGCCTAAAGAAGCAAGCTCTTCCTAAACTGGAATGTAAGAAAAATATGCGTTTATATCAGTTATTGTTTTAATGTTTTTAGAAGTTTTGTATGTACTGTTGTAGATGGCTTTTGGCTCTGATGACAACTGTGTCATTTTATACCATTTAATACATATTTCCAGAGGAAAAAAATATCAAATTGAAGTATAGTCTGATTTGAAGCTGGATACATACAAAATTATGGCTCAGGGCTGACACTTGGAGAGAAATACAAAGTTCTCTGAATACAAAACAAAGGGGGGATAGATATTGCAGTTGGTCACTGTCATAGTTACTTCATTTTGCTTTCAAATTCTCCATACTGTCTTTTGGTCTTCTTGATGAAAACATAGGACTAAACCCAAGACACTTAGTCTTGTCTTTTCTGTACAAGCACTTTAAAGGTCAAAATTCAAGAAAAACAATGTCTGCAGCTGTAGTTGTAAACAGTCACAAGATCTATCTGTGACATTTATTTTAACTACGTCTGTTGTTTCACATTATTTACATGGAAGGAATGTTAAAAATTAATCTGTTTAAAAAAAAACCCCAAACCACTACTTTCTTGTAATCTGTGTTGAAGGATTGAATTCTTCTTTCCTGCTTCTGCTAGAACTGGATGGTGGTTGTAACACTGAACTTTTGAGTAAAGGCATAAGCATTTTGAACACTTTAAAGGGCTCGTTCTACCAGTAGAGATGTAACAGACCAGTTTAGAGTCCTTTCTTCACTGTACGCAGGGAACACTGCCATCTGGAGAAAAAAAAGGGAGAGAACTGTGTTACACCTGATGGCAGCAAACAGCTGAAAATTTCAGAGTTCACTAAGTGACATGGGACACATTTTCTTGGGGCAATCTAATAGGCTGTGAGGACAGCAGGGCATCACTTACACAAGAGCAGGATAACTGTGATTTTGTTGATGGAGTGTCCTCAGCAGGGCATCTCAGATTTCACGAATGGTCCGTGCTAACAATAACTATCTTTCTGAGGCTGTGAACTGCCCTGAAAATGAATATGAGCCCTTGCAGCATAGAAATGAGGAACTTCAATTTCTGCTGAATCATTTTTCTATGTCTTGGAAGAGAATAGCCATGATAGATGCAATGCAGTGAAAGAACAGGAGCTTCTGGAGTTCCATGCATATCAACAAGTTCCAAAACTGCTATCTCTCCATCTTTATTATGATATAAAAGCTATCAAAATCCAAATACCTCCTCTCCCACCTCCTTTCAACATTATGGAGCTTAATACATAGCATAGTTTGTTAGTTTGATAGTGTTTTTATAATACTGTTGTTAGTACACATCTGTAGGATGATGCACACTTGCAGACCTCATAAATAGGGCCAATATCCCAATTTGTGAGGACAGAAAACTCAACAAGGAGGTTGTGACCTGCCCAAAATCACGTAAGATATAGGTATCGTAGGTATCTGAGGCTAGCTTAGTTCACAGATTTATCGCTGCGTAGCCCATAAAATCAAGAGTTTTCAACTTAAGGAAAAAACACTTGAACTAAAAACTGTGCATGGGAGGGAAAACGTTAAGTACGTTTTCAGGATGCAAGTTGTAACTCAGTTCTAACCATCGAGACTGAGGTCTTGATAGTTCTTTCCAACTGTCAGCCTAGTGTTGCCGCTATGCCCAGTGGCCACTCAGAAAGAGAAATGTAAAACTTAAGAAACAGAAAACAAAAAATGAAGACACTCTTCTGCTGAAGTAAGTCCTTTCTAGTTATCAAGTTCACATGTGAGTTGGCTCAGAAATACCCTTACTTCCAAAAGCATTTTGGAAAACCAAAGAAGTTGTAAGATGACAGGGAAATAATCTGCAGTATGGAGCAGGTTCCTTACAAGGGTAGACTGAACAGACCCGGACTCTACAGCTTGCAAAAGAAATGCATGCAGGATGACATAGCAGAGGGCCTGTAGCATTGAGAATGGTTTGGAGAAATGTTTAGAGAGCAATTTGTAGTTATTTTTTCATAGCACAAGAGAGAACAATGTGCCAAGGCATTATCAGGCATGAAAGAGTTTAATATATCTAACTGTGACATTGGGTTCTTTTCAGTTGAGGTTTGGGTTTGGGTTTGGCTTTGGGTTTGGCTTTTTTGTCCCTTCAGAAAAGTAGTGGCTATTTATTTAGTCAGCAAAGTGGAATAATTATAAGGGTCTGCTCAGGAGAATATAAGTAGACAATCAGTTTTAAGCTGTTTCTAGTTCTTTTGTCTGCCTTTAACAGTAGAATTTTAAAGCTGTTCAGCAATGTAGATACATTTTTTTCCTTCCTCAGTGACAGCTAGGAATATTAATGCATTGAATCTTGATCATAAACCCAGATTCAGTATTTCTTATGTAAGAGTTGGGGTTTTTTTTACAATTTTTCACTTAGTTTACAAGAGGCATTATCTAAGC
Organism: Falco cherrug; assembly: GCF_023634085.1. Lineage (NCBI taxonomy): Eukaryota > Metazoa > Chordata > Aves > Falconiformes > Falconidae > Falco > Falco cherrug. The sequence goes on from NC_073711.1 coordinate 21,172,067, forward strand.
TTTTCAGGTTAGATCTAGTTGTAATGACATATTTTTTTTTAGGAATTTAGGAATGATAGCTAGCTAATAATTGTATTTTTGTATTTTTTTAAATCTTTATGACAGCTACAGTGTCCTTAACTACCAATTCAGAGAAATGAAAAAACCTAACCACAAGAATATTTAATTGCTGTAAGTACCTGCTAACTATTAATCTCTGCTAACGTACAGCAATATAATAAATCTTGTATGGATATACTGATCACCACCAAATGATTATCAGACAAATTACTTATGGTCAGTGCTTTTCCAGTGGATTCAAACACTGCTATTACTGTACTAAACTAAGCAATGAAATGATTTGTTCTTGAGCTGAGTTGTCAAACGCCAAAATTGTCACTTTTCCCTCATGAACGGCATATAGCCTTCCATGTAAGAAAACTTGTTGTGTGTTCCTGGAATTCTTAAACTCTTTAATCACTATTGGATTAGAGTGATTTTTCAGTGAAACTTTAGACTTAGTGACATCTACCCATAAGATGAAAACTTTGTTTTGGTTCAGTTCTCCATCTTTTTTAAAGAAAACGTGAGTGGATGAAGGGATGCTGAAAGCTGTGGTTTATAAAAAGATGGAATATGTCTGCATCTTCAAACTGCCACATATTAGGCATAAGGACTGTTGACAGACTGTGATGGAAATGTGTTATATCAGATTATAAGCTAGCCTCGCCTACCCTAACTTCTTTGACCTGAAAGTTAACACCAAAAGAGAGTGTTTTATTATTACCTTAAAGGTACAATAAATAATTTTGTGTTAGGCAGAACATTACCAGACAACATTGGGAGACAGAATTAAAAGAGGCTAGAAATAGGGAGGGGAGAATGTGCTATGAGATAGCCACTATTTAGAAGGAAAGGAAAAAAAGAAAAAGTTGCAGAGGAGACAAACTGCTAGTAGATTACAGTTGTCATTCTTGATTATATGAATCTTTCATGTATTGTATTATCCTGTTGTCAGTCACAGCTGGTATCAGATGCTTCCATACTGAAATCTGCAGAGGTGCTTTATGGATCTTTGTGAATACTTTGAAGACACATTATTTTTAACATCAAGGTCTCCCATCAGATGCACAGCTCTCTGAAAGTCTTAGCTGGGGAGATACCTTTCCTCTGAGCTACCATGCTGATCACCTACAGTAGGATTTGTGTGGAGACATTTCAGAGAAACGCTTTCTATTAAGTGCATGGCTTTTGTTAAACTGATATCTTACAATCATCTTCTAAGAAAAAAATTATCTTGAAAGGATGTAGGTTTTTTCATTTTAGGAAAATATAGAAAACCTTCTTAAAAATTAATTGGTACAGTTGCAGATGTTAGCAGTTTTTATAGAGATGTGTAGTTCCATGCTAATACTAGTAAGATCCTTGTTTCTTGTGATATCTGTTGGCAATGAATTTCCCAAATTAATTATAGTTCAGTTTTGTTTAAGAAGAGTGGGAGTTTTTTACCTTTAGATACACTTCCTTTCAATTTTCACTTTCCATTATGAAACTAAACAGAAGCACTTAATTTACCTTCTTAAATGTTAGCTGTTTCATCTCTTAATCATGTCTTCTCTTACTCATCTCAACTTTAAAGAAAAATGTCCTATTTTTCACTTTTTGGTTTTGGGGTTGGTGGGGTTTTTTTGGTAGCTTTGATCATTATTGTTGCTCTTCTCTAGAACCCTTTGGTCTGTTCTGTACATTCACTCTTTTATTTTTAAAAGAGTATGACCAGATCTGAAGATTGAGGGAGGAAGCTGGCTTATTTATAAAACAGACTCATAATAACATACCTTCTACTAGCAAAATAAACATGCTTGACTAAAGAAAAAAAAAAATCCCTTTAAAATTCCTGAAACAGTTTTGTGGATTTAGTATTTTTGGTAGATTTGTAATAGAGGTTTTCCCCAGACTTCACCCTTACACTCTTTTTTTTTCTTTTCCCCCTTTGCTGCTTAATATCTGTTTAGATTAGGATTTTCCAAGGCTGTAAAGTACTTTATGGAACTTTTCTCCCACTGAATTTAAAACTCCACTAGACTCCTTTGAATAGCCCATTCTTATTGAAAGACATTTTCCTACTATCTATCTATGTATGTTTAAAGAGCTCTTTAGATTTGAAAGGAAGAATGTAAACAACTGTTTCTTTTAAGGATTGATTCAGGATCTGGACACCTAGTTACATGTATGTATGGATATGTATTTTAATTCCAATCCGTTACTTTTAAATGGAAGAATCTCTTTTAATTTTAGTATTGAAGATTGTGAACTCTGAACTTAAGTGTGCGAGCATGGTAGTCACATCTGGAAGGATTACTTAAAACCTCCATGTGAATACAGAATATTTTTCACGTTTTCTTAATTTTTAAATTACAACCTACAAACTAATTTTGCAATTCTTATTCAGGTAAGTGTCATGAAGTATACTTATATGTTCCTGTTATGTTTTATACTACTTTATCTCTCTTCTCCCTTATCAAAGGAAGATACAAGGTGCTGTATATCACTAGAAAAGAACTCCCTTCTTTTCCTTTTCTTGTTCATTAAAAAATCAGATTACTTGGTAATGCTGATGTTCATTGCTTTGGTTCATCTGGATAAGAAGTATGAAATTTCCAAAAATAGTGTGTCCATGTGAGCTGGTAGAAGGAAAAAAAAAATAAATAAAAAGAGTTCTGATTAAAAACCAAGACCAGTTAGGTATGCAAGACTGCATCTAATTTATGCATGCAGTTGCCATGACTATGTATGCACATTGGATAATTGCTAGCACAAATGACTACTGGCATTTGCACACACATTTATCCAATTAGTATGTGCAATCAAAGTAATTTCATGCACAAATTAGCTGCACAATTGTGCATGCCTTCTGCACATGTAATTGTATGCCTAATTGGTCTGAAAGTCTTGTTCACAATGTGTGTCTTGATTTTTTTGCAATACAACATAAAAAAGTGAGTTTTATTTGCAGAACTGCAAATTTTGTGTAATGTTAGCATTGAGAAATAACTCCAAACTCTTTTTACTAGATTTCACAAAATAAATATTTCTGTGTGCTACCTACAGGCAGCGTGATCCCACATTCCATAAATGTTTAAAATTGAGCTTGCCTTGATTTTTTAATAATTATAGTCTTAATAAATCCTATAAATTATTCTAAATTTTATGTAGAAATAAGGCCACAAAATTGCACGATTTTTGTTCCTTATATGCTACATATAACATTAAAAACATATACTTTATTCTGAATGCTTTAATGGAAAAAATGTTGAAAGTATTGCCACAGTTTTATATGAAAAGAAAATTTATCAAACACTAAAGTTAGTTCATATAAGCATAAAAGGCCTATAGAAAAAAATACTGGATTCAGTGAAGTCATAATTTCATTTGATGTAATTATTCCACATTTGATCATAGACTCGAACAAGGGCTTTTTAAAAAGTGTTTATTTGTTTTATAATCATATTTACTGGAAGAATTTTTTTTAAACTCCTGGTTATAACAAGGAAAGGAAAGAGTTTAAGAAGGAAGTCCTAGTTTTATTTAAAAGTACCATTGAAATGGTAAATCTTGACCAGGCTGTGTAAAGTAATCAGCTAACATAAAGTAACTTCTTGAACATCTATAACTTATTTATTGTTTTATTATCTATAAATCATTTAATTGCAAAAGCTTTGGCATAGCACAGTGCTTTCTGTGTTTTCTCATCTTGCATCCAGTGAGAGATAGTCATAGGAAAGGAGATTATAGATTGTGGCTTGGAAAATGTTTAAAAACAACAACAGAGATACTGCCTGCCTTTGAATTCCCCTGGATTATTTTTTTAATGGTTTCTTTGGCCTGGCAGTCCTAAAAGCAGTTTTTCAAAACTAGCCCCAAACTTGCTTTTCCAAAAAGAGCAGCTCTTAGTTAAGCACACAGTATCAAGGAGAGGTAATAGGTCATCAGGCACTTATTGGCAGATAAGGGAAGCTGATGGTAATCTTCAAGAGCTTTCCAATATGAAAGAGCTTTTCTACCTTTGATGTGCCCTAACCTTAAGGCCATCCTGGTGATAAAAAGTGTAGAGAGATGTTTCTTGCTATTTGGTTAAAAGACACTGTTCATGCTACTCTCATGGTGTTCAGTGTAATTCTGATAGCGTGGCAAAATTTCTGCGTTCCCCAAGTGGTCAGCCTACCAAGGCAGCATCCACAGCATGCAGCAAACCAGCACCTCTTGGGAAAAGACAGAATCCAGTTGTTGACCAAACCACTGCAGCTACAAGAAAGAGCAAAGCTGGCCGGACAGAGCCCCTGCTTGTGGCTCCAATAGCTGGCCTCCTGGCTACTTAACTGCTAAGCCAGTTAGCATTTGAGAGGTGGGACATGCAGCATCCACAAGACATGCTGCATCTAACAGGGAACATGCCACAACTTTGTCTTTGGCTGTGCTTTCATGTGAGGCTACTGGGGTATCCCGCTTTAGCATTTGGACCAACAGGTTAAAGTTAACTTTTGCTGAGCTAGTGATACAAAGGCTGAAGGCTATCAACCCGGCGTCTTAAATCCTGATAAAGATGCTTTGTTTGGTGGATTTATTCATGCTTTTGGTTTTAAAAAAAATGAAAGAACTAATAAAAACAGTCCAACCTATTAGAAGGCTAAACTGCAGAGTTCAGCAGCTGTTATTTGGGAAATGTCTGTATAAGCATTGTTTATTTCCTTCTGTTAATACAGGTGAAGATAAGAACCTTGTAGCACAGGGCCTTCTTAGTCTGTGTGCAGGGAACTAGTTTTCAGCGAGAGAGATGGATTATGCTGCAAGTTTGTTGCCTGTAAGAACAGCCCTGTATTTACGGGGAAGCGGCCAGCGCACTACACAAACCAAAAAAAAAACAACCCTCAGCAACCCCAGAGGGACTGTAAGGGAAGTTTGTCACGTCCTCCTCTTGTAACAGACTTCTCATAGGGTACCCAGCAAAGGCTTCAGCCTTGGCAGGTTGTCCCCTAGAAAAAGAGCAATCTAGTTAGGGGTCTTGGGAGATGCACAGTGCTAGACTTCTTGGGCCTGCAAATGAACTTAGTCCGAGTTGTAAATACTTGCTTCTGAAAAGAGGCAAACGTAAACATGAGTCCCAGTTCTGCTTTGCCAATGGTTTGTTGTGTTTTGGGGTGTATTGCTCTGCCTCAATTTATTTATCAAATGGGATTCATAATGTAATTTATATTCTGGGAGAGCTGAGTGTATAGGGTAATTAGTACTTTTAAGAAAACCGTTAAGAATCAATTCCAAATAAAAGACCTCAAGGAAATGGACAGTTCTATTCTCAGTTTTTGCATGGAGTAAATGAAGTAGGGAATTTCATCTAGAGTAATAAAGACTGAGAGAAATATTGAATATTTGCCTCAATGAGCACACTTCGTTTTGTGCTCTAATAAGGAGGGGAGAGGTCACATCATTAAGTACGGAATGATGATCTGTACAGACAAGAAAGTTAAATTAGCATTGCTGGTACAGTATTGTTCTGCTGCTTAGGTTTTGTTTTTGAATAGTTTATTGTCTTAAGAAAATTAACATGAAATGTTAGTATCTGTATGTGCAGGGGTTCCCCTCATACATACGAAGAAAAGAGCAGGGGAAAGAATGACTGAACTTCTGGGGCAAGGGGGGACTCTGGACACAGCTGGTCAAATCTTGGGAAAATTTGTAAGTATACCCTCACACCTTTGGATGATCTCTGGTCCTTAGTTGGTCTTACAGCTCTATATAGCCTTAATTCAGTTATTCCAAATGCTGGCTCAGTTTTGTATGCTCTTTATCAATAAATCAGTGCTTCTCTTTGTTAATGTATTTGATAGTTGTGCATTACCAGGAAATCAGGCGATCTCCTGCTATTTTGCTTTTGCTGCTTTTCCAAGTTGAGCAGCAGAGGTTGAATTCCCTTTGGCAGCGCTGCCTTACACTGACACCTGCCGGGAAGGGGCCAGGGGCTTCTGCAGAGAATTGTGAGAAGAAGCACACATTTCTGAGTGACATAAGTTTAAACCACACAGAAAATGTAACTCCTTGTAAACACAGGTTAAACAGTATCCTACACATTTATCACTGTATTATATAGCACTCAGTGTATCTTTTAATATTATTTTCTGTGTTTACTTTTATTTACTTTTGTGTATTATAGTGATGACAATTAAGCATGACCTACAAGTGGTACATTTGAAATATTTCAGTAGTTAGAGGATGAAGAACTTCATTATACACTGATATTTGTGACTGTCTGCTTTTATGGTTGGTTTGAGGGGTTTTTTTAAAGGCAAAAGTAAGTAAAAAATTGTAACTTGGGCTTTGATGAGCTTTTATGTGAGTTAGATGTATTACACCTAAAACATTTTTGATGTTACTTGTCTGGCTGTGGTAGATGGGATGATTGATTTTATTTTCTGTAGCAGTGTTTCAAATTAATTTGCAATGCTTTAGATAATGAAAGACTGAGCACCGATTAGACTAAAATTTCTCTTTGATATTCATAGATAATTTAAAAACATTCAGTGTGTATACTTACCTCTTGCAGAAATAACTATCAACATCCGATGATGAATTTAGTTCCATAGTCTATTGACTGAAATTCAGTCCATAGTTAACTGAAGGGACTAAATTATAAATAGATTTTTGAAACAAAATTGACAAAACATTAGGTCACGTAATATCAAAAAAGGGTCTTTATTGCATTGTGGGCCACAAGTCATAAGTTCATTGTACAACTATATCCTCTGTATCTCCATGGAAAAGCTTAGGAGCAAGCAGAAATCCTTAATGGAGTTCTTACAATAAAGTAAATTGTGAATACTGTAGTAAAAAACTAGTTGGACCAGACACAAAGAATATTGAAAACTGCTTTTTAACTTTTTCAACAGCAAATAATCAGATTGAAAGGGCTAGCTAGTGGCATGAAAAAATAACTAAGGGCAAAATTTTGGTTTTATTCTTTAGTAAGAGTTGTCTTGAATGTCTGAAAATATACGAACAAGGAATTCTGCATTATGAAACAGCAATGATTATTACATAGATGTGCTATCAAAGCAAGAAAATTAGGCCACTGAGTTGCACGCCTCCTTTTTCCCTCTACGCAAGCAGGTGCACAGCCTCCTGGGCTTGCTGCACCGCTCCCACCCCCCGAGCTGTACAGCACCCTCCCGTCCCAGCCCGCTAAACCAGCCTGCAGTAACTCCTCACTGTGCTCTGTGCACCTCACAAGTGAAAGTACCAGGAATTCGAAGGGCTTTTAAATGTAGTCTCTTTGCTTCCTTTAAGGATGATGAACAGGTCTCTATATCCTTCCTTAACATAGCAACAAAGCAAAAGCTAGCAGACAAGTATTGTAATTTAGCTTTTAACTACTCGTGAACCACAACTCAATCATAGAATATTATCAATCTGTAATGCCACTGTTTAGAACATTTAGGTAAAGTTGCTGAAGTTCTGTTCTCATTCACTTTTGAAAAAAAATACAAATCCTTCCAGTTATCCAGAGATGAATTTTTGCTTATTTGGAGCAGAAAATTGTGACAAGAGCTGCCTATATCGCTGCTGATTGTGTTTCTTTACATGAGTCATCTCCTACCCCTGAAGGTACACAGCAAATCCTGTTTCTTTTGGCTTATTTTTGAAATTGTTTTGAGAATGCTTAGCACAGCAGAAGCCAGCCTGCTTGCACTTACAGAACTGAGAGGATTTTAATACTGCACTTTCACTTGACCAAAATCTGTTCTTTTGTAATCTACTAGTTAGCAGAATAACTGGGTGATTGCAGATACTGCAGCTGATAAGTGTGAGTTGCCTCTGGGCATCCTGAATAAAAATCTAATTAAAAAAAAAAAAAGAACCCTGCATATGTAGCACTTACACGTTTTCAAAACTGTTTTTTGACAGTGAGACGGCGTATACCATCCTAAATAGGGAGCCTGCACTTACCTTAGCTCATGCAAAGATTGTACTTCTAATATTGTGATTTCAAAAATAAATAAACATAATGTCTTAAAAAAAAGAAAACTCCTACTGATACCAAAGAATGGTTTGTTGCAAGTAGGAACTGGCATTTTTGTTAGAGTGTATAACCAATGTGGGGGGAGCAGGCCTTTACTTTTGGTATTTGTATTTATTTTTTTTTCATATTTGAATTTTAAGATGAAGTATAATTACAAGGTACATAATCATAACTACAGGAAAAACTAATCATTAATTTGTACCAATAGGTGTTAATCTCTTACAGTTTTGTCTTCTGTTGCCCAAGGTTAATTGTAGATTGCTGGAACATGCCTTACCCCTCTAGGAAAGAGAGAGAATGCTCAGGGACTGTTACAGTTAGGCCTGACTTTGATCACAGACAAAGCATAGGTATAGACAAGCAAAATAAAATTCAAACTGATCTTAAATGTGAGTTGAAAAAGACATCTAAATTGTGTGGATGTTTTATTCAGATTTTATTTTAAGTTAGCATTTGTGGTGAACTTCAGATCCAGCTGAATCAATGGTGGACTTAGAATGACTTAGAATGTATTTTGTGAGTAGCACTGAGAAACACCATTGTGCCACTGGAGTTGCTTAAGGTGTGTCTGTATGTTGAACACTCTGATGCTGGTCACCTCAGCTTCAGAATGATGTAGTGGGACCGGAAAAGAGCCAGAGCACGATACAGACCAACAGCGGAACGAGCGCCTTCTGTATGAGGAGAGCATGAATGGCTGAGGGTCGTTCAGCCTGAGAGAGAGGACAGAAAGGGGATACGGTAACGCTCGATATAATGAAGAAGGGATTGAAAGTAAATGTAAGATGATTACTCACTATTTCACTTAACCAAAAAAGCAGTCAATTATTAATGTGATGCTTTAGAACAAGGAAAAGGAAATACTTTTTCACAAATGGTGGAACTTTTAGCACAGAGTGATTAAGGTTAAAAGGATTAAAAGGACCAAAACAGACTGGTAAAATTAATGAAGCCAGAGTTGAGCAGTTGCTCTTATACACAACAGTCTACATGAAATATTGGTCAGAAGCTAGGGCAGAGTACCTGAGGAAAGACCACTGTCAAACCTGTTCTGTTCACTCTTTCCCTAAGGATTTGCTGCTGGGCATTATAAAGATGAGATACTCAGATAGATGCAATGTGGCAGTTCTCCGATGCCCTTATTCGATTGATTACACTAATTCCTGAAGCTTAATTCTTGTAGCTTGGAATGGAGTTTTTATGGGCTTGGGATACAGCTGGCTGGCTGACCCCTAAAATCCAAAGCTTAAACATAGACATGGGCTGAATAGAAATAAGTGCACTTTTTTTTTTTTTTTTTTAAGCACATAAGAGAACGGTAACGTGTATTTCTGAAGTACTAATACAAGCTAAACATTGACTGTTCCACCTGAGTGTCTCATGCACAGATGGTGCTATGTTGCCTATGTTGATAGGTTGGTTCTATCCAAATCCAGGTGACAGTATGCCCTTCACTATGCCTTTTGGTTGTTTTCTTCCTTTTCAGATTAAATTCTTCCGTCTGATTATGGTTTACTGCTGAGTTGGAGGTTAGTGTACTTAGTGTTTTGCTTTTTTTACAGAAAGTGTGTCACATGAAGAATACAGACTTTTTGCTTATCCTAAATGTATTTCTACTTTCAGCTTGTGATCTAAAACTACTTAAGCAGCATTATATTTTTTACAAGAAAGGAACAGTAGAGGGAGGTGTTCTCTAACTTTCTAACTAGCAACTATTCTGATATATGCAATGAAAATCAATTTTACCATGTGATTTGAATAATATCAGAATACAACAATTATTACATTGTGCTTTAAACATTTTGTGTCTGAAAGCAGAAGTTGTAAGACTGTTGACAGTGTCCAAGATACTTAGAATATGCTCCGGGATTGAATTTGAATGTGTTTATTCAGTTACTTGGAAAGCTTTATATACATTTGAAGGGAGACAGTTCTGGTTCCATAAATTCAAAAAATCATACTAAGATTGATTTTAAGACATACATTTTAATGAAACTGATTTTGGCGTGTTTTCCAGGTTTCGAGTCTCTGGAAAAATTGTGATCATTCTGGTTTTTTTACATTTACTGTTGAAGTTTATATTCATTTTTTTAACACAATTCCAAATTTTGGCCTCCTTGCAGCTTCTGAGGTCCGGTTTCTGTATGCTTGTCATACATCTCAGGATGTATTGAGCTGCAGTTCTTTCCCCTCCTTTTCACTGTCCTCTTCTGCTTCCTTTTCTTTCATTGTCCCAGCAATCCAGTGCATTCTTTTCCCCCTCATCTTGCCCACACTTTGTTTTCTCCTACAGTCTCCCTGCATTATTCTGCACATAATTTTCTTTTTTGAACACTCCTTATTTCAGGGCTTGCAGTCTCATTCTCTCACACCTGTCCTGTCCCTGCCTTCTGTGCCTTCATGGGTGTTTGCTCTCTGTTGTGCACAGTTTCCCACAAACAACGACACTTAATTTGTGACGGTCTCTTACCAACCACTGCCATATTCAGATTCACGTTCCTCTCTACCATCTCCTTGCCATATTTCCTAACAGCAGGTTTGCTTTCATTGAACCTTGAGGGAAGTAGCATCACATTGTTGAAAGGTGTGTGGTCTCAAACTCAACTAAAATACGAGGACAGACTCCAGCCAGCCTGAACGAAATGTTCACAGAAAAACTGTAAGTTTGTGATAAGCTAAATATTTACAGAGGCTGGTGATGGACGTGTAAATGTCTGCATGCCTTGTGTAACCAGAAACATACATTTGGATGAGTTTTTTTCTGAGTGTCAGTTAAGTGGATGAAAATAGGTTTTGTCATAATAGACATATGGATTTCTTCCCAGCTATTTCCAAAAGGGTTCTTGTCCCAACCTCTCAGTAACCTCGTTTGTAAAATGGGGGAACAATACCTGCTGCCTTCGTATGGTTTTGCTCAATAATTGGGTCTTTGAAGCATGGTCTTTTGGCTTCTGTCCCGGTGCACCTGTCCCTTGATGAAAGGGTATTTGATGGGGCTGTTTGTCTCTCAAATTGCTGATACGTTGGTCAGACACTTTCCCAGCTGGGGAGCCATATGTCACAATTGCTTATGTTCGGTGCTTTGATTAGGCATTTTTCTTTCAAGTAAATGAAAATTGTCAGATTTTAAACAGAAGTATTAAAAGTGTCCATTTGCTGATAAAAGGTGAAGTCTGTAGGAGCTATGGAGTAACCAAGCAAGTACAAGTTTATGTAAAATGGGTACAAGATTTGAGACCCAGCAATACTTCTGAGATGTATAACTTTTGATAATAGCATGGAATTACATACCTATAACGAGTGCTATAATGAAATTTTATAGATTAGCAAATTATTACATTTGTTTTGCTTTTTCAGAAGGTAGAAACAAACTATTTGTTAACTTTGTTTACTCTTCAAGGTATGAGTTGTTTTACATGCAAATCATAGTGTAGCATTTATTTTCAAGTGTCTGTTCTTTCCTGTACAGATGTTTTCACACAAATACTGTTAATTTGGGGGTATGAAAGTATTGAAAACTGTTGGTACACAGATGCAATCCATCTCTGTAAATTTGTAGCAGAGAATGTAAAATTAGCATTTTTTTCCCAGTCTTCAGACACATTTGTAAATTATTCCTGCTATATTGTTCTCAGTATGGGAGTATTGATAAGTGCAGATACCTGAAGCAATCTTCCATCCCTTTTCACAAGAGAAAAAAGTTTAGACGAAAGCATTTTGCAGCATAGACAGCATTAAGCTTTATGCAACTTTTCCTTCATCAATAGAAAGCATATATAGGCACCTTTTATAGAAAAAGGTTTACTGCTTGCTGGGGTTTTTTCCATTAACATTAGTAAAAAATCAACTGTCAACCATGCTGAGTAAATGCTTTCTACTTTAGAGAGAACTTTGCATTATTTTGACATTTAAATGGAGAAACGTCCATAATGCTTGGTTGCTAACTGACAGGTGAATGAGGATTATTAAAGACCAGGACTATAGTTTCATAGAATTTTCATGTGCAGTTATTTAATTTAGAATTGTACTTATCATGTCTACTTGATACAAGCCATGTAATTGTATTATACAGATACACCTTTTTACACAATTTTTATTTGCATCCAGAAAGAAAATGTCATTAGGGAAAATAATTTCGTATCAGCTACTTTTGCATGTCTTCCTAGCCTGTAAGTGGTATTTGACTAGTGCGGAAAATCTGATAATGAATCAAAGTTTGAATTTAAAATCTACCCCTTAGAATGAGTAGCAAGGCTTAAATGATGGAAACTAAACTGCTGAGGTTTGTCTTCTATGTAGTACAGTCAACTTATTTTGCATTTCTGTGACATCTCTAAGGAATCTAAAAGCTCTTAGGTTTCTTACAGAAAAAGCTATGAAGAATTGAGTTTTAACTACATCTTTCCCTAATCCTTGATAAATTGGATTTTCTGTTCCATTCAGGGCACTTCATTTTAGGAGATTTACTGAGGACCTTCACAGTAATGTCAAATTATGAACAAATGGTCTCATGAACAAAGGCGTACTGGCCAGCTGGTAAGTGAATGCTTCATAATGTCACAATTTGGTTAAGGAGGAAAAAGATCTTGGATTTGAGTGCAGCACACTAGTATGGGTCCTGTTTGGACACCAGAATCGTAAAATCTGCATGAAAGAGGCAGCTTCAGTGATTCAGCTTGTGGCAACAGTTGCTGCTTATCCATTACTGTTGGCTGTATCTGCATGTGGTGAATTGCTTAAGGTGGAATTATTCTCAAGTCTAACTCCAAGGAGGTAAATACATAACCTGACTAACAATGACCACTAGGCCAAGAAACTCTGCACAGTTTAAAACAGTAAAGAAGGAGATATTAAAAATATCCTAAACATCAGATGTGTAGGAACTCTGGAACCTCAGGCCCTGGCACATGTTTGTTCCACGTGTCTGTCAGATCTGAATGTGTTTTTTATGACGTGTCAGTAGGACATGTCATTTAAGTGTTGATTTTGGGGAAATAAACATTTGAAAGTGAACAGGCTTGCCACCTGCTGAAGTATGTTTGAATGACTGCTGTTACTGCTGTTCTGTTTTCCTAAATTTCAACAAGAAAACTAGCTTGTAGTCTTCAGGAGTTAAATCTGTCAGCTTTTGATACAAAGGAAATTTTGAAGGGCTGGAGCACTGCCAGCAGTGGGGATGGAAGCACAGTTGCAGAACAAAAATCAGAAATAAATACAGATTTACTTTGCTCTTTAATTTACATTCTTGCCATATTTTAGAACCCAAAGCAGAATAGCACTACCTTAAGGCCAGTGCTAGTAAAAAATATTTTTAAATGTGGTGGACATATGTAATCTGCTTTCCTCACTAGTTCCAGTGAAAGTCAAAGTCAAGGCAGAACTGAGAGTGCAAGGCAAAGACAGCACAGCTGTGGCTGTGCGTCCTCAACAGGGGGACCAGGCTAGAGCCCATCCTGCGTACTGCACTTGCTATCGGTTTATTACACTTGTAGGAGTGCTGGTAATCCTCACCATTCTCAAAACTCTTGGTCTGGTGCATGGTTATAAATTAATAATGCTTTGGGTATCATATCTTTGTTTCTGCAACTGCTGCTAATGAAGTTCTCTGTGTGCAGATTTTATTTAAATTCTACTTTTCTTTTGATCTTGCTGTTAGTATTTGAAGTTGACTGATATTTATCACTGCTCTCACTACCTGCCCTAGTTTCCCTGGTGCATACCCCATGGCCTTCTTGCTTAATGCTGAACTGACAAAGATGCTGGCAAACGTATCATAGGCAAGCTGATGAAGTCAGACTAATGACTTAGGCTGGGTTCTGAACTGAAAGCTTTTGCCATTTTGGTTGAGGTATTTTTTGTTTGGATTTTCTTTGGGAGGGGTAAGGGGTGTTACACCCAAGAAAAACTTAGTATGGAAGCAGCTACTAAGCTAGCATAGCTAGTCTGGCAAAGTTAGCTTAATATTTGGTAAGCATTCAATGATACACCATGGAAGCCTTGAGCAAGCTAAATGAGTATTTTAATTCATAGTTTTTCAGTGTATTCCTCCTACAGTTACGTTACTGATTTTAAAAGTGGCCATATTTTACTGTCAGGATCATTTAAAAAAAATAGCGCTCATTTCAGTATAAATGAAAGGGAAGTGTTACCGCAAGACAAATTTGTGATGAGCGTTCTTCTGTTGGTACAGATGGCATCTGTGTATTTTTATCACTATAAATCACTCACAGTTGGAGTCATACTCAGTCCAATATCTTGCTTTATGTTTATTAAAATTATCACAGTTTTAGATATGATATTAATCACTCAGTTCTTCAGAAACATTTGGATTGGTAGATGAAAAAACATATTTATTTTGAGAAAGCAAATGGTATAATTATTTTCCACATATTTATAAATTTACAAATTATAAACAAACTATATTGCAAAGCAGTGAATTAGGAAGCTGACATATTGATTTGTAAGCCTTATTTTTCTCATATAATATATTGCAACTGTATGACTTGGGACTTCAAACAGTACCAGTAAATGCACTGGGGATAGTTCCCTACATTTAGATACAAACTGCATTTTTGTATTTTTTCCCCAAAGTCCGTCTGTTGCTAAGACTCCCCAAAAAGTCTTGAATTTGTTTTTTATAGTGATAACTACAGTTGCATTCCAGCTGTGAATTAGTAATAGGCTACAGCTTAGAGGGGAGGGCAGAAAGATTTCAGTCTAGGTTTTCGGCTAGAAGACAGCTACTTGGATCTAATAGATTTGGATCAAACTACGTTTTTATTTCTCACCTTCTGGGGATTGCTGATGACTTGTTTGGCTGTTAGCACAACCAAAGCAGTTTACAATTTGCCAAACCAAAGCAGTTTGCATTATACATGTTACTTACGCTCCAGAGATGCCCTTTCTCGGATTAGGAGTGCCCTGTCTGTTCTTCCAGCGCCTGAGCCAAGCCCCACAAGCACAGAATGGGAGAGCAGAGCCATAACTGTTTACATGCTACTAGTCTTTGCTGTATCTGGTGAGTTTGTCTAACTTGTATTATAATGTCTACGTAAAATGGACTATGAATCCCTGCAAATGATTTGGCAGCGTTCCACACAGCAACAGAAATGAGCTGTGGGCTGTGCTCCCCTTTGTCTTTGCAGAATGGTAGAGGGAGCTTTCCAAACTATGAGCTACAGCCCGAAGGAAAACAAAAAGAGTAATTTCTTCATTCTCTCAAATGAAAACCAGTTGCCCCCTGCTTTCCATAGGGAAAGCAGGCCTGCATGTACAAAGTATGTAAAGTGATGCCAACTGGTTATATAACCTATGTGACCTGATCAAGATAGACAACTTCTTACTCAGTTACTGTTTTTTTCATAATTAATGCAGTTTTCCTGTTCTGAACCTCAGCTATTACCCAGTTAAAATAACTTTTAAAGAATGGTATTCAAACGATGAAGTTTTTAGATATAGCCAGATAATTTTTCACCAGTAATATTTATTGAAAATTGTAAGAAAATGTATGTTTCTATAGGCAGACACACCCAACCTAACCAGTTTCAAATTTGTACACACTTGCATTAGCAAATTGTAGCTTGCTTTGCTCAACTGAAGTATGAGTCATAAAGATATCAAAGAAAATAACATCCAAAATTCCACTTTAAGAGTAACACATAATTATAAAATTGGTTGACTCAAATGAACAGTCGTCTTCATAAGCAGAATTATCTTGAATGACCTTGTATCTAAATATGCCTTTACACGAAGGGCCAACACTATGTATCCCTGTTCATGTGAACCCTCGGAGCATGTCAGCAGAATTATTCAAAGGGCAGAGTTAGAAAGTCAGGACAGCTTTAGCACTGCTAACCTACTTGCGTCTAAGAACGTGGGAGGTGGGCTTTTTTGTTTTGTTCTTTATTCCTGTAGTACATATAACAAATGTACCTTGCTGTTAAATACTCTGGATGTACCAGGAGGACACGACATTTGTATTTGTGGTATAAAACATAATTAGAAAGAGTTCCCTGTCTTCACTTGACTGGTAAAATTCAGTTGCCTCTGTAATGGTGAAGGGACAAAATTTTGACTTACATTGTTCTGATGGGAGTAATTCCATTAACTTCAGGGCAGTTACTCAGTATTTACTGCCATGTCACTGAGTTCAGAATGTGCCCCCTCAGACCTGAAAACACTCACAAAAGAGTTGGGAGAAGATCACACTGCCAAAGATTGTAATGGGGAGAAGGGAATATTTCGGAAAGTAATTTGCCTAATCTATTTTAAAAATTCATACTTGCACATACATACATTTATATTTACATATTTCCACATCATAGAAAAAAGGACATCAAAAGTCACCCAATTCAAGGCACTGAGATGCGGTGGGATCAGCTCTGCCCAGAGCATGTTATATGAGAAACCATAGTTTACTATTAGGACTTCCTGAAATGGAATTCTGCACTTTGTAATAAAGCGCAGGGAGTAGATAGAAATGTTTTAGTTTGAGAACCTGAAATTCATAACAGAACTGGAGAGAAAAAAGGATGATCCCATATACACACATTTTCCTATCAGCTAGAGAATCTTCACTGTCTTACGATGGTAATGATGGCCCTACCATGCTTACCGGCTGGCATACCCAAATAACAGGGGGGGCTGGTAGAAACGGCTTATAATACTTTACATATTGAGATGTTACTAATGTTTAGAATAAAGCTAGATGTGTTAAATAGACAGTATTAACCATGTTTGTAAACAGAAAATAATGTAATTAAGAGATAATTGGTTTTACTTGTAATTAAGTAACATTCTCTAGTGAAATTACATGCATTATACTTCCTATATGGGTTCAAATGTCATTAATAGTAAAATGCAAGACAGACATCCTTCAAAAGAACACCATGCAGTGGTACAAATAATTTTTAAAAAGGAGTTATATGATGGAGCTATTTTCCTTACAAAAACATCATGTAGTTTTGTGTATTATAACAGTCCACATAGAATCTGGAAGGAAGAGCTGCAGCTATAAGAGCACAGAATTGAGGTACTACTGTGCAATTCTTTTGGAATTTATCTGTGGAAGAATAAATATCAAACATGTCTTGTAATGCCCTTATAATTATGATTACCTCAGTAAGATATTTTTTTGGTGTATTTCTTTACTTCCTCCTTCTTCCACTTTTATCACTCAGTACAAGATATCAGCTTGTATTTTCTCATTATATAATCTTTATTGATGCCATGATGTAATACTATTGTATGTCTCAGAAAACACTATGGGAACTCCATACAAAAATACTGTATAATTATTTCTTGCACTTGATTATAAGTGTGGAGCAAGTCTAAATCAAAAAATCATGTTTAATTCACACACACAAATATTACTGGACTAACAAATTAGAAGTTGTCAGATATGAGAGAGTAGAAGTTGTTTTCCCCACATCTGCAGGAATGCAATCGGAGAATTGATAAGGCAGATCATGCAATTTTTCCCCCAAATTTTCTAAGATTGCCATTGCAAGATTTCTGCCATCTGTAACTCATTTTAGTGAGACCAGCTGTTCTTGTGTTATTTTGACCATATCCATTTCATAATTGCAGAATTAATCTTTTAGGCTTGGATCTAATCCAAAATAAAATTTGTAAAGCAAAAATAAAATATCAGAGTGCAACACCAGATCCTACCCTGCTTGTCCTTCTCCACTTTGAATGCAGTGGCTCTTACACTTCATATTCTGGCTTATCTGTAAATGTGAGAGCAAATGCAAAAATACTATCAGAACCACTTTTTAACTCTGTTGTTATGGTATGTATATAGCAACAGGCTATACAATAAGATATAAAAAATAGTTCATTAGATATTATTTAAGCAATGTTTTATAAATCTCTTAGACATCCTGTAAGAAAGAGATATTTAATATCTGGGATAAAAAGTTTTCATAAGTATTACAATGATTTTAAAATTCTTCTCGAGCACTTGTTGGCTTGAATAAAAGCATTGGGTAAAAAGGATGCATAAACAGAAAATTATAGGCATATATTTACAATTTTTGTCAAGAAAATAGCAGTTTAGATGTTTGATGTCAGAAAAATATAATGTACCAGGTATTAAACGGTTATTAAAGTCTACCTGTGAGGTACATCAAAGTATATAATAATAATTAAACTTTCATATACTCCGCTTTTCTGTTTAACTCAAATGTTTTTTCTATAAAGATTTTTCTCCCTACGGGTAATATGTACTAAAGACAGTACATAAAGATATGGATTTATTTATCTGGACCCAGTACTTTAGAGTAATACCTATAATAATCTGTTGTTTGGTAGGTTTATAACTAAATTTTAGTACTTGTATTTGTGCACCTAGGCTTAACTACTTGAATGCTGTGACTCACTCCATTGGTAGGTGAGTGGTACCATCTTTCTTCCTACATCTTGTTGGTGTTTTGGCAAGTATTTTCAAATGCAAGTGTCTGACGTTAACTAACTGGCCTGATCTTCAGACTTAGTGGCTCGAAATCCATGTTGCATTAGGGAGTATTCAGTAGTTTTGAATGTCATATTACTGGCTTGTAATATTATATAATTACCATCTTTTGTACTGAAGCTCAAAAATATAACCTGTGTGCATTTAATTTCTTTGACATTAGCTACTGAAGAAAGGGAATATATCAGATTGAATAGTTAATCCAGGGACTGGTCTATGTTTTTGATAATGCAACTTGTTCTGCAGTGGCTATGGACAGGTTACAGCATGCCTATAATTATATATCATATAAACACATTACAGCAGTAGTTTCTATAGGCACAGTTCCAGGAACAATCTGGGCTTGTTCTAAATAACAAATATAACACCACTGCAAAGTGTGGGAAACAGTGCATAACATTCAGTAAAAATGCTTGTGCTGGTAGGACTATCATTTGGCTGTTATGCACAGAAGAATACAGGGAAAAAATAATTAATTGGCAATTGTTAGGAAGTGGCTGGAAGTAATTGTTTTGCTAAATTAGTAGTCTTGAAGATAAGACCAAGTTCACTAGAAAATTCCTTACTGTCACTATTTGGCAAGAATATATGAAGGGGAGGTTAATCAACTGGTGTTTAAAGTAATTGAAAAAAGCCTTTTTTTGAGAAGGCACCTCCTTCCTACCAGTCATTATTCCTTGACAAAGTGCCAGATGCTTAACTAGTTGATGTTTCAAGTATATCAAAAGGGGGTGATGGACATGTATGCAGAATATGCAGAAGGATTTTTGGTTGATTACTTGGACCAAGCTGGGAGATACTTGCAACTCTTTGTGACTAAGTTCCTTTTTTTTATTATTCTGAGAGTGAATTTTCTCTATGGCAAGGTGGCTCCTGGAATTTAGATATTAGCTTCTGTTACATCTCTGCATTCAAAAATAAAAAAAAAATATACGTCGTTTCTTCCAGTGATTCTTGTCTATTACTGGGTTTATCCTTACAAAATATAGTTGGAACATACTGGATACCTTCCTTTTCCAAGAACTCTTCATAATAGTCTTAAGAAGGATTTCCTAACCAGTAATAAGGGTATTACTGGTGGGTTTTGTGCTTACTGAAAAACAAACATACAAAACTTCACAACAAAAGAAATAAGCTTCAAATAACTAGCTATTACATATGCCGTAAGAAATTGAAAATGCACAAGGAAAAGAATGTATCATGCTGTCAGCTTCAGGACCAGCACTTGTTGCTTGTGGGTGTAGTTCCAGGTGGACTGTGCTGACCCTTTCCTATCAGCCACAGAAGTCGGGCAGAGCTTGAAAGGCTCCAGCATGGTGTCAATGCTTGGTTGCCCAGAAAGCACTTCAGAGCAGATACAAAACCTGCAGCAGGAACTGCTGAGGTCCAATTCATCCTATTGTTATTTAGAACAACTATTTCAAAACTCACCTTTTTTTTTGCTTTCTAGAACATGAACTATGGCAAAACTGATCAAATGTATTAATTTCTATTTCTGTCATCTTTTTATCATTTTAGAGTTTTACTCAAAAGGTCTGGAGGATAAGGTTTAAAACACCCATTTATAGAAGGACAGTTTATTGTATAATTACCATACTACAGGAGAAAAGAGTGTATATACCTAATCCAATTTCTTATGTGGGAAAGGAAAACAGTGTAAAAATTAGAGAATGAAAGTCAAGATTTTTATTCTGAGTCTGCAACTACGATATTATACTTTGTGATGAATCATTTAACATCCCTTTACTTAGTCTGCCTCCTGTAATACGGCACAAAATGACAATTTTTCAAGAATATGTACTGACTAAAAAGAAAAAAAAAATCACATCTTTATAAGGATACATAGGTGCAGTACAATGGCAGAGTATAGTTCTTTCATTTAGTGAGCAGGAACTGTGGGATTCTTTGAAAAATTCCTCTTTAAAGAAAGAAATGTATCAGTATATGTTACAAGGAAATATTTTAGACAGTACTTACGGTCTAGAACAGCATGTCTATAACAGCTTTTAGAAGCATTGGGCATGTGATCTTGGCTTGCTCTCATAATAACTTTGGTGATGACGCTTATCATTCTTATTACTGTTATTATTTTTGTATAGCTGATTAAATGTCATAACACTTGGAAATTAATGTTCTACTTAATTACAATAGAAGGACAGCTGTTAGGTGTAATGATGACTGCTCTTTATTTCACTGTCTTTGAAGTTCAACTCCACCCTACAAAGCACCTTCTTCCTGATTTATACCCATAATTCTCTCTGTAAAATGGTTGCACAAGATTGATGTGCATTGCCATCGATTCAAAACAACACCAAGGTTACAAATCAAAACTCTTTGAATCTGAGTCACAGTAAAACTGCCTAGTCACTTATCTTTCCCAATGCATTGGGATAATACTAAGATAATCCTGACTTATGTTTCTGCTCTGGTCTGCAATGAATGTTTGATAGCACGGTCCATTCTAGTGTTCTAGTGTTATCAAACTAGAAACATTTGAATTATGAAACTAAATTACATAGAATTATTTTATTAAAATTAGCTAGATGACTTCTGTGATATTTTTTATTTAGTAATTTTTCTGTATTTTCTATATAAATTCCTTTAAGTTAATTTTTGTCAGCTCACTTACTTTCACTTTGCATTGTATTTTGCTCAGTCACTGGCCCAAGCAGTACTGACAAAGCTACTTCAAATTCAAGATTTGTTTTCAAATTTTGTTTATATTTTAAGAATCCCAAAACAAGGTAACTTCTTTAAATTATAATACAAAATTGATCTCAGTTAGAGAAGTGCAGAATACAGGATGTAATCTGTAATTTGTAAAGTTTAGGAAAAAAGTTGAAGATTCTCAACATCAGGTGAAGAGTCTGGAGCACCAGTCTGATGGGGAGCAGCTGGGGGGGCTCAGCCTGGAGAAACGGGGCTCGGGGGGGCCCCATCGCTCTGCAGCTGCCTGAGGGGGCTGGAGCCGGGGGGGTCGGTCTCTTCCCCCAGGGAACCAGCGACAGGACAAGAGGGAACGGCCCCAGGCTGTGCCAGGGGAGGGTCAGGGGGGATCTCAGGAGAAATTCCTTCGCGGAAAGGGTGGCCGGGCAGGGGGACAGGCTGCCCAGGGACCCGGTGCTGGCACCGTCCCCGGGGGGGCTCAAAACCCCCGCAGGTGCGGTGCTTGGGTTCAGTGGTGGGCTTGGCAGCGCTGGGTTAGGGGTTGGACCTGATGATCTTAAAGCTCTTTTCCAACCTGAATGATTCTGTGATTCTATTTTATTGTTTGTCTCCAAATACTACACAGAGTGAAAACTATCATAATTACAACGATGCTGCAAGTTTGAGTTACTGTGTAAGACTGTTAGTGCACACAACTTTTGGAGATAATGAACTCAGCTTTCTGTAACATATTCTAAATTGTTGTGAAATAATTTATAAAAGTAATTATGGCACTGTGCTGACCTTTATTTTGCATATAAAGGTTTTGAATCTTAAATCTGAAATGAAATGTCATCCTCTTTCCCATTTTGAAGGCAGCAAGTTGGAACAAAGCACTCTGCTTTAATACTACGATGGGGCTCTTGCTGGTTTTTTTCAACAAAATGTTACAGTTCTTGGTTTAACAGTCCCTTGTAGGTCACTCCCGAAGAAGGGAAGGTCACTCCCAGCAGGAAGGTAACAGCACATGTAACCAGATAACCCATCCCCGTGCAACCAGCTTCCAAACATCCTGTCTGACCTAAGGGTGCTTCATAACCTCTTGAGCAAACCCAAAGAGCTTCCAGGTTAAGTGTAGAGATTTCGGGATTCTTTTGACTAGTTTTGCAACCCCTGACTAATTCTAAACGAGTGCATTAGGTTTGCCTAAAGAGCAATAGCCTACCAAGAAAGTTGATTTCTCCTTTTGATACTCTTTCAGGTATTTCTAGAGAGAGTTTCTGTTTTGGTTTGGTTTGGGGTTTTTTAAGTGGCTATTTCTTTCTGATTATGAACTTTGTTGTTTTACATTATTTAACCTGTAAAAGGAAATAGCATTCTTCTCTCTGTTCACCACAAACAGTTCTAGAAATAGTGGTCTTGAGGGGCAACAGGGGAAATTTAACCTAAATTTGAGGAAAATACTCTGATGATAACAGTTAAGCACTGGAATAGATTGTCTCTGGAGGTTACGCTGTTGCTAGAAAGGGACTGATAAACATTTAGGTGTAGCTGATCCTGCCTTGGCACAAGAGAATGTATGAAATGACCTCTTAAGGTCCCTTGCATTGTCAATGAATCAAGAAAAGAAAGAAATGTGCCGCATTCCTTTTCCACCTCAGCAGAGGCTGACTTAGATTCCTTTCCTTTCCTTGTCAAGGCAGAAGTTATGACCCTGATAGGATTTTATTCTGGTGGTTTATTGGTTTATTACCTATTCAGTTTATGTGGCTTGGAGAAGCAGGTTTTGCAATTGTATGCAACAAAGATAATCATGGTGCTTTGTAGTTCTCTTTCACTCTTCTTAGACTGACAAAGGATCTTTACAATATGAATTAAATTATAACTGTCACTCTTATAGTCTTGAACTGTCATATCCGTGAAAAATATGCCAATATGTCTAAGTCCACACAGAAGTGTTACAGGAACAGAGATGAGTTTTGCATCCTCAAAATCCTGTCCCTCAAAACGTGTATTAGTTGGGGAAAAAAAAACCCAACCCAAACTGTTGACTCTAGGAAGCTATACTGCATTTTTCCTTAAAGTGTATGTTGTAGGCAAAGTCAGAGTTTGTCATTAGAACCATGAAATTCTTATCTCTGAAGCCAGGACAGTTTTTCCAGGTAGAAAGATGTTTAATTCACTGGGATGTGGGAATGGTAGCTCATTTGTCAGAGAGCACGCTCCCATGTCTGAAATCCTAGAATGAAATTCTTTGCACATGTTTACGCATTCGGTGAAATCAGAGGTCTTTGTACGTGTTTACTGAACAGCTTTTATGAGCTATAAATACCAGCACATTCTGGTAAGTTTCTAACAAACAGAACGGTCTCCTCAATCCCAATATGGTCCTGTGTCAGAGCAGATTGGATAGTACACTTCAATGATGGGAAATGCATTTAAATTTTATCCACTGGCATATATGGTTTATAAATTTAGATACGTTGTGGGTGTATAGAAGCTGATTGTATAGCATTTTTCATTACGTGCCTTATATCAAGTTTTGGCTCCTCTTCTGCTCAATGATTGCACATTAGCATTCTTCTTGATCTTTGTTGCGTGAAGCTTCCTGCAGAACTGGTTTGGACTAGTCACTCCTGCTTAAAAAATATTCTTTCTTCTGTTCCTGCCATTAGAAGAATGTATTATTGATAGTTGATGATTTTCCAGTACTCTTCCCAGTTCATAAAACTACAAACTGGATGCTCACAGACCAGCCACGTCTGAGGCACTGTTGATAGGTGGATAGATAGGGGACTGATGGAGCATTTAGCAAAGGCTTCTGATGGTCACCTTCTGCTTTGGCCACAAGTAGAAGGTTGTCTCTGTGTCTTTCTGACTGATGCGTTGGGTTATCAGCTAACTTGCAATTAAAATAATAAGGCAATTACTAAGTCAAGAGTTCTGGAAGTGATAGTCTGAATTGCACTGGCCACAGAATGAGTAGTTGAGTAGTTTGTGAATTAGTAGCTTGTGGGGGAGAACAGAGTTATTCTGTCTTTACTCTCACTGTCTGCAAAGCACGTGCCTCCTTCTACTACACTTTATTTTAGCCATGTATTCTTTGGTGTAAAATGCTTTCATTCTACTTTGTGGATAATCTTGCTTAGAGACAGAGAAGTTGGGCTGCTAGGAATGGGGTTTTTTTTAATTAATGAAGCCAGGTATGACTTAGACCCATGGGCTGGATACGGCCCCCCAGGGTCCTCAATCTGGCCCCCGGTATTTACAGAACCCCCCCGCCCCCACCCACCCCCCCACCAGGGGTTGCAGGGGGAAACCAAGCAGCCGCAGATGACTGCCTGCCACTTCATCCGCGCCGGCCCCCTGGCTGAAAAGTTTGAGGACCCCTGGCTTAGCCCATGCAGGCAGAGAAAGACTTTGTGTCTGAAACTTGCCGTTTCTTATTTATCCTTCTGGTTTTACTTTAGAAAAGAATTGCAGTTGTCTGATCTTAAAACAATAAATCTAGTTTTTCAAATGGTATAAATTAGCACAGAAGACCACTATCTCCCTTGCAAAGAAATAAAAATGCCTCAAGCTGATTATCTTCAATAGTCTCTCAAGTAAACACCGCTGTCACTGCAGGTATTACAAAATACCTCACGTTGCCTTTAAGATTTGATGAAAACAGGATAGTCTTAAAACAGTCTCTTTTAGCTTTAAGTTTTTAAGCCTCTTTTAATTTGGCTTAAAGCCTGAACCTGTTTATGACTGAAGATTCTAGCTTGTTCAGTGGTCTAACAGCAACAGAAAGCCGGGAAGTGGCTGTGCTGACAAGTGTTCCAAGAGGCTTGCATCCGTTCATGTAGGTCACTGACTAAACCTAAGTGAAAATGTTGCTGCTCACTTCAGCTGTCTTAAGGTTAGGGCCATGCCCACACCTTCGGGTACCTAGTCACTTCCTTCAGCACTGTTCAGAGTGCCAGTCTGGGCAGAGCAAGGGTCCCACCACCTGCAACAGAGGTAGCTTAACGCTTTGTTAATAAATCGCTCTCTAAGATCAATTGACGTGAAACATTTTGTCTGGCACTGAGAACGCACTTCAGGCAGAACGGAACTACTGTTCCACACAATACACTCCAGAGAAGTTTCAACTTCTGAGAAGTTTGTAGGAAGGGTTTCTGTTATACCATTGTTACAGGACAAAAGAAGCTGAGCGTTAAAGCAGATTCTTTAGAACTGAACTAATGCAGCAATATTACATGTCACGCATAGGCTTGTTTTAATGTGTGTGTGTGTAGGTATGATAGGCTTGCGTTTTAGTATGTGAATAACTGACAAGTGACTCAAGTAAAGACTTTCTTGACAAACATAGTAAAGCACAAATGAAAATAGTTGTAAAACAATTATGTGTGAACCAGATAGCTGAAAGCAGGGCTGGAAAGCTGACGTATTGCCTGTGTATGAATAAGTTATTGTAGAAAACAGAATCTGGTACTATTTAAATGCATGTCTGTATAATGGAAAAATACTTGGGGAAAAAGTGAATAATCTGATACGAGCATAAAAGCACCATCTAATGTAAATTGAAATAAAAGCATGATTTTTTTGTATTGTGCACATGTAAGCACATATACCTATGTAAATCATCAGTACTCCCACAATAGGGAACCTCTTACTCTTCTAAGCTACTGGCTTAGAAGAACCAGTATCCAGAGATGAGAGGAAACTACTAATTTGTTAAGCTGCTTTAAATGGGGAAACAGAAGGCAGTGAAAGCCAAGACTCTTTAATCTCTTGCTGCTCAATGGACTTTGTTCTTACTCTGTAGCCTTACATAGAGTATGTGTGTAAAAGACCTACCTTGGAGGAAGGTGCAAAGTACAATATTATTCATAATAAAAGAGTAATCCTCTGTATCATAATATGTTGTTTTAAAACATCATGTACAACCCAGCTGAATGTGGTTATCTAGGAGGAGGTATGTGGGGGGTTGCACTTACAGAATTAAAATTCTCATTGTTTTGTATGACCTCTTTGAATCTGTGATCCAGAAAGAAATTTACAGTTGAGAAGGGAGTAATTGTATTGAGACATTAAAACTAGAAAATGCTTTCTGAGTCAGTTGCAATACTTACTAAAATGGTGAGTGGTATGTTATCCTACCATGTACCTACACAATTCATGAAATGTTGTTAAAGATCAAAGTATTTGACAGTCTGGTATGATGTTTCAAATTCTGAAGACTAGTACTCCTGGAGAATTAGAAGTAAAAGCAGCTCTGCTAGCTGATAGCACAGGCTGACCGAGCCCCTGCATCTCTGCCAGGAATGCTCTCTTCACTTGCCCAATGCACACCGCTCATGCACTGATCCTCAACCATTCTTCTTTCATTTTCACAGACTCATACTGTACATAAATAAGGGTGAGATACTGAAGTAAAAAGAGTTGCAAGATGAATGTTATTCCTAAAGCACATTTTTAGCACTGGGTACATTTTACTGGCTCAGGGAGGTTATCAGTTTTACTAGCAGGGTGGTATAGGGTTAGCTTTACCTTGGCTTAATTAATTCTTGTATTCTAGTTTGGGCAGAGGGGCAGAACAGTGGCCAGCTGCTGTGTTTCCAGTGGGCACAAGGAAAGCAAGTCTGAGAACAGACAACTAGTGGAACTGGGTCAAAGTAAAACTGCCCTACTTCAAGAAAGCCCAGCAGTTGTGATTCAAAAATGCCATCTTTCTAGTCATGACATTAAAATTAAAATACACATTTAACTGACATGTTTTGATTTTGGCTTTTTTCCAACTTCAAATGTAAATCAAAAGTAGTTATAAAATGAAGCGTAACAGCACACGCAGTCCCTATCAGTAAAAGAATCTCACTTTTCAAAGGGTAAGTTAAAACTCATCAGGTGTCTTGAGGGCTTAAAACCCCCTAAAAACGTTGCCCTTCAGTGTATTCTAATGCACACCACAAATGATACAACACAATTGGAAGACCAAATATTCATTGCTTTACATAAGGGTCCTATCTGAATTCTTTCTTGTGTTAGAGTCTTTGCTGCAAAAAGGTTTTAAAAGATAACAAAAACTTTTATGCTTAAATGGGTTATAAAAGCCATAAAACCTTCCAGTAAATGAAGGCTCTCATAAACAAAATTATCAAGTCCTATTTAAAAGAACTGTTTCATGTTGTTTACGCTGCCAAGTTGCTGATCGTGCATAAAGTTGTTCTCTTAATAATGAGTTGGTTAGAGTAACGCCCATCACCCAAAAATGTGTTACCTTGCAGGAGATCTACATTTTAATCAGCTGATGAAACAGATGTGGGAGGATTGTCATGAGCTCTGTTTCTGAAATACAAGAGAAGTAACTACAGATCTATGAAAAGGGGGGGAAAAAAAAGCTGTCAGATTGGTTTCTTGCTTTCTACCTGACCAGTAAGAGACAAATTAGAAAATAGCTTTCTCAAACAAGAAAGCCCTAATTTAAGGGCTCAGATTGAATAATTTTTTAAAATTGAATTATGTACAATGTTTTACTTAAGCAAAACCAAAAGCTTGCTAAATGCATCCGTAGCCTGGAAACTTCCATGTTACATAAAGACAAAGCAGCATAAACTGTACTCACAGAAATAGTTGAAGTTTCAGGTATAAATTACAGGAATATAACAAAATTTAGGTCACTCCAGAGGACAGGAACTATGGCAAAACCCCCTAAATTTCATGACAAAGATATATGCTTATAGCCATTTATATATATGTCCAAATAGTATGGTATAAAATAGAGGTCATATAAGTCACAACATGGAGACGATGTGTTTTACTTAGTCTGTTTGTGGTCACACTCTTCCAATATCCAGTAGCACAAAGCCGGTTAAATTGTCCCTATTCCAGTTTCTGTCACCAGATTGCCTGAGCTATTTAGACATTTTTTTCTAATCTATGAATAGATATGACATATATTGACCAAAGAACTGTCTATTAATTACACTTGTTATTTTAAATTCCTATCATTCTTCATACTTGGCCATAGAAATCTTATAGGAGATGAATAATGTGGAGATGATAATGTGTCTGAAAATAAGTATATCTTAAACCATTCTTTCTTCTTGATAGATTATTGGGTAGAAAATTAGTCTATAAAATCTATAGTAGATTTTATGTACACATGTTGAGAACTTACTCCCTTGCTTTTAGTATTTTTTGATTTTTTAGACAGTTTCTAAACACTTTTCTGTGTTCTTTGTTAATGATTTCAAATTTTCTTTAAAGACAGACCAGCTGTTTGTATGACATTTTCAGTCATGTACATGTAAAAGCAAACATAAACTTTGACAAGACAAATTCCTGTCTTGTTCTTCCTAAAAATCCAATGTACCAACATTTCTTTTAAAGTATGTTGCAATTGCAGCTCCTTTATCTCCTTTAATAAAGAGGATTTTTCCTTAGGCAGTCTGTCCAGAAGAGGGAAATGCAAATTGTTGCTTTGGAATTGAACTCATTTCCTGCTCTTTGGTCATAATGAATGTAATATCTTTCCTTGGCGTGAAACTTAAAAGTATCTAGCTCCACAGATCAGCTGTTCCTTACTATGTTCCACATGACTGCAGGCCCTTTTCCTTTATCAGTTTTCTTAGAGCATCACTAAGCTATAAATTAGAACTGGCAGCATAATGTAGATATGACTGATAGGTGCTTAGAGGACTTTTGCAGTATCATGGAGAGAGAAGAGTTTAGCATTATCTTTTGCTACTTGTTTTGCACTAAGCCTTATATTTGGATAGAATTCTGTATTTAGTGTACGATATTATGTTCTCAAATAAGTTACATTCCTGGGTTATTTTTTGCGGTCAGTTGCTGGTAAATGGTGGCTGGGAGTTTCATTAAAATGAGGCATTCACTCCTTAGCATGCTGAATAAGGTCTTTAATGGATACGAGAAAAGTTGCTCAACGTGTTGGGTTTTTTTGTTTGATCACCAATCTCAGGCATAGTATTAATTATCTGGAACAAAGTAAATTGACTGTTAAATAACCTCAACAATTCAAACAGGGAAATGGTTAGAACAAAGGAGTGACTTCTGCTTAAGGGTAAGTACAGTACTATATTATTTCACTTCATAGAATGAAATACAATCTTAAGAGCTTTTTAGTTTTGAAGATACTGACAGCCATCACAAAACCAGTGTCCTTATAAAACAAAGTAATTTTATTCTGTTTTGTCACTCTGTGTCCTGTTGCTATACTATAATGACTATTTTTCCCCTCTGCTGGTATAGCAAAAATAGGAGGGGTGTATTTGCATGTTCCTTGACAATTTAAAATTATAAACCATCCTAGCTATTAACCAATAGATGCAGTTTTTAAGTCTAGATTTTTTGGTGTGTTCCCAGGATTTCAGTTTCTTTGTGAAGTGTATAAACTTCAACTGATACCACAACTTATTACAAGGAATGTATTAATGGGATAAGAGAGTTTGCCTCTAAACTTGCAACAGTTACGTTATGGTCTGATCATTAGTATATGATCTGATCTATCACTATAAATTATAGTCTACCCTAAACTCTGTTTAATCCTTTCTGCTTGCTAAATTTTCTTACCATGGAAACACTGCAATGAGAGAATTAAAATTCTGAAATCACCTAAGAAGCCATTTTGGATCCAGTCTTGCTAGCCATGCATTGCAAGATGTCTTGTTAAAATATATTTCTAAATAAAATACAAAATAAGACAGCAGATAAAAAGTCATTGTAGATGAACATACAGTAATGTTTGTATGAAAATATGAAATTATGGGCTCTGAGCAGTCTATTACTGCTGTAGTGCAAGACTCTGTGGTCATGACAGATAACTCCAGGAAAATACCAGCTTAGTGGGAGTCAAAAAACCAGCAAATCTACCATTAGAACGTATTGGAAAGGTAATAGAAAACAAAAAGTAAACATCATTGCACCGTTGTATAAATCCATGATTTTTCCACATCTGGAATGCTGTGCAATGATCTATTAGAATTGGAAAAGTGTTGTGAAAATCACCCATGATACAGAATAAGGCCTCTATGGAGAAGGTTGAATAAGGCTGTTTTTTTCTAGCCTGGAAGAGGGAGGACTTAGCGGAGAAATTATGAAGTTGTACGGAAGAACTAGGAGTCAGAATCAAGAGGAGATTCTTCATGCAGCAGTAGCAGATCCGCTGAAGTTCCAGAGGACTTTGTGAGTGAAAGAAGTTCATGTGAATTCAAGGGGTGTACTAAGCAAGTCTGTGTACATGAGACTGGAGGTTACTGGTAAGGACAAAAACATACTATCCTTATGAAATATCCAGAGTTGAAAATAGTTGTTGAGTGGGAAAGCATTGAGAGAGAAGGGTTACAGTGGCTTGTCCTCTTCAGACACTTTTTGGAACGTACTGATGGTTGTTTAGCATCTGCTACTGCCTGAGATCTAGATGGCGTCTAGATGGTACAGTTGTTCTTCTGATTTTAATTAAAATACAAATAGCCAACCAGTGTTGTCCTAAAACAGTATCAAAATACTCCCTAAGAGGTGCCTTTTTTTTTTTTCCCCCACATGGGAAATAAAAGTATATTGTTATTGCAGAGGCATGAACCAGAAGGGCAAAATGATCAGGCAGTACAAAGAACAACCTGTTATCCTTTCCCTCAGTATCTGCTATCCTGTAATTGCTGTGGAAATGTGGCAGATGGGGCTCCAGGTGCCACAGAGCCAAGGCTCCCTCTACACTAGCTAGGTTTTCCCCAAGTCAGACCTTTGCTCGATACTCATCTGTTGTTTCCCCCTCCTCATGCACCTCCCAGGAGCTCCTCTGTAATCCCCTCCACCCCAGCGTGCGTTTGCATGATACATTCACACAAACGTACCTCTGTATCAGGGGGTTCAAGCAGACGATCGGAGATCCTGATGTGTGGAGCAACTGTAGCATATATAGTTGTTTAATGAAAGAAAGAGG
Organism: Falco cherrug; assembly: GCF_023634085.1. Lineage (NCBI taxonomy): Eukaryota > Metazoa > Chordata > Aves > Falconiformes > Falconidae > Falco > Falco cherrug. Next base: position 21,203,186 of record NC_073711.1, read on the forward strand.
CATTAGAGAACAAAAGGTATTCTAAAACATTTAAGTGCAGTTTTATTACACAGTGTATCAGCTTTGCAGTCAAAGATCAAATTTCTCATTTCCCCAGGTGTCAGGCTGCCACCTGTGTTTGCAGAAGAGTAGATTTAACTTTACTGCTTAAAAGTATTTACATTCTTCCCCCTCTCCCTGACCAGTCACTTCTACATCCTTATATATTCGTATAATAAGCCAAGTCTGATTTCTTTCTTCTGTCCAATTCATTCTGCCTGTGTACTTCCAGTGAAGTATTACTCTGTATTCTGCCCGATGACAAATGTTACATAGCTATCCATACAGAACTAAGGTCAAAAAAGGCAGCTGAGAAGCAAAAGCTTGGGAGGAGGGGGGAAGACACTCAAATCAGAAAGTGCAGCCTGTTTATACAAGCAGTTTCATGAAAGGCAAGATCATGAAGCCTGACCCGCATAAAGCAGGCTATGACCATCACAAAGGAATTTTTGCTATAAACACACTTTTGACTTAGTGGAGCTCATCTTTTGAAAGACAGTGATGTACTTGCAATTTAAACAGCAAGTTCTAGGCACTCGCTGTCTTGTCTGAAATTGCCTTGCTTCATCTTTATAAGCAATTAATGGTGTCAAGCTTTTGCTGGTTAAACAAGGGCAGAGCTCTGCAGCCGGAGTGTCCCAGGCACTCAGAACGGAGAGAGGCATCTTCATGCTTATGTTCCTTTCTCTGCCCGGTGTTGCCCCACGGTCAGCGCAGTCAGATCCAAGTAGCCCAGGCTTAAGAGGGTGATAGGAACAAAGCGGCTGCACTGGGCTGTCTGGAGCAGTGTCTCCAGACAGGCTCCTTCCACCAAACCTTAAGTGCTTTATGGCTCAAAGGGAGGATCAGAAAACCAAACCCTCTGCTTAGCAGCTGGTTCTAACTTCCCCTACAATTTCTAAAGCCTTCCTTTCAGCTGAAAGCAGATTTTTATCTCTGCCTCATCAAGTTGCTTATAGGGTGCAGCTGTCTGCCAGTTTGCTGGCTTCTTAACCCTCTCTTCCTCAACCCCTTCAGAGAGTTTCCCAACCTCATATGACAAATAATTTAAATAATTTCAGCCTAGACATCACAATATAATGTTCTTGTAGTGGTCTTCCCAAGTGTGTATTCTTCTGTCCTGTTTTATATCGAAATACTGTTTTGTTCCTCCTGGCTGGGACAGCAAGGACAGCAAGAACTCATACTGAACAGGTTAGCGCCCCGTGAGATACAGAACACAGTATCATTCTTGGTTTCAGATGTACATAAAGCTTTGGTCACATTAAAATTCCAATGCCGTGTTTGAGGCTCTTCATTAACTAGTACAGATCACTGTGCATATATTACTGCTGTTATTATTTATGACTCCAATAATCCTCACCACATCTACAGACTTTTCTGGAGGTTATTTCGTATTTCCATTACAATAGGATGACCGAGGGCTTGCTTTCTGCTGACCCTTGTAAGAAACTTCCAGGACACTATTAAACAGGGCAGTATATACTGCACGCTGGTAAGATTCTTGAGCTGGCTAACCAACCATGTTTGCTGTATTCTACATCACAGCAGCTTCCCCCCCCCCCCCCCCCCCCCCAGGAGTATCACTGTAGTTTCCTACCTAAGCATAAAACAATTCTTATGGGTTGTGTAAAGACTGGGCTGTTGTAACTATGTTTTGTTGCTGTCCAAGAGAGGGTCTTTTAAAAACTGTTTTGTAAATACGGAATTGTTGTAGGACCTCATCCTAAAATTCATAGCTTCCCAAGTACCTGTTGAAGAGCTTTGTGGGCTCTTTTTAATTTGAGACGGAGCTTTCAGTGAACAGCCAACGTAACACCGTGTAGAATGAAACGCAGCAGGTGTTGCTCAACTGCGTCACAGGTGTTTTGCTTAGCACGAGGTACTGCACACACTGTTTTTTGTTCTGCGTGACTTTGAAGCATAGTAAGCATGTAGGGGAAACAAACTGACAAAATTAAGAATCTAAGGTTTATTATTACGAGCAATATTTATTACACAAGTTTCTACAATTATGTTATTGCTACATTACCTTGCAGAACATAGTTACGTTCTCAGCTGGGGCTTGCCCGATGCAGCCAAAGGAACCCGAACCAAAATATGCCGGATTGAGAAACTAACTGGAGCTGCCGTTCTTCCGTACGAGCGAGCTCTGGGGCGGTGGCACCGGGGCGGGCTGGGCGCCGCGCAGGGGGGCGCGCAGGGAGCGGCGGGCACCCCACCGGGGGCTCGCTGCGCGGCGGGCGGCTCCGCGGGGACTTCGTAGCTTACTGCTAGGGCGGTTTCAGGCTGCGAACTATGCATTTGCGCTCCCCCTACACGCGCTGCAAACAGGTTAATAACAACGGGCTCTATTAAACAGTGTCACGCTTTATTCTCTGCTTTTTCCATTAGCGGGGTTTCCGCGCGGTGCCGTACCCGCCGCCGGGAGCCGAGGGCGGTGTCTGCTCCTCTGAGTGCTTGGCCAGGCAGGACCCGAAGGCGGCCGGGGAAGGTGCCCGTGCGGCAAAGCAAGCCCGGGCCGCCTGCCCCCCCGGCCCGGCCCGGCGCGCCCCCGCTGCGCCCTCCCGCCGGCGGCCGGGCGAGTCCCGGTGCGCGGCAGCGGCGGGCGCGCTGCCCGGGGCGGGGGAGGCGGCCCGGGCCCTGCCGCCGGAGGTGTGTCCCGGCCTAGGCGCGGCTCTCCCGCAGGTACTAATCCCCGGCCTGCCCCAGCCGCCTTCTGTATTTGCCGCCCCGGAGCCGGCGGGCCGGAGCGCGGCGCGGCCCACGGCCGCCATGTACGGGGGCCAGCAGCAGCTGCAGCCCCTCGCGCCGCCCCCGCACCTGCAGCAGCAGCAGCACCACTACTACCGCCGCCAGCAGCACTACAGCACGCTCCCCGCCGCCCGGCGGCCCCTGCCCTGCCCGGAGCCGCTGCCCCGGCCCCTGCCCTGCCGGGAGCCCCCGCCCTGCCCGGAGCCGCCGCCGCCGCCGCGCCCCCCGCCGTGCCGGGAGCCGCCGCCCTGCCCCGAGCCGCCGCGGCCCCTGCCGTGCTTCGAGCCCGCGCCCCAGCAGCCGCAGGACAGCAGCCCGGCGTGCGACCGGGTGCGGACCTACGGCCCCGGCTGCCGGCGGGTGAGCGCCGCGTCCTGCTCCTCCCGGGCGGCCTCGCCGCTGGAGTGCGCGCACGGCTACCAGCAAGTCGGCTCCGGCTGCGACCCGCTGCAACAGGTACGGCGGCTGCCGCCGGGTCTCCGGCCCCGCCGCCCGCCCCGGGCTGCGCCGCCGTGCCCCGCTGCCGCCCGGGCTGGGGCGGCGTCGAAGCCGAAGGCCGCCCCGGGCTCGAGGCGGCTGCGGGGCTGCCCGGTGGGGAGCGGGGTCGGGGCGGGACGGGGGGCCCGCGGGCCGCCCTGCCTGTGCCCGGGGTGTGCTTTGAAAAAGTGGTTTTACCTCAGGCTGAGCGGAGGGGACACGGTCGTGGCCCTGGCGGACTTTGAAAACACGCGGCCCGGCCACAAAACCCCTCTCGGGGGGAGGGGGGGGACGGGGACGATGGCTGTGCCGCCCCGGCGGGGGAGCGCGGGCTGCGGCGGGGAGGGCCGGACCGCGCCGCCCTGAGGGGCCCGGCCGCGGGGCTTCGCCTCGGGCGGCCTCTGTACCCCAAAGGCGCCGTTTAATTAATCCGTTAATGGCGGGTGGGCTGTGGGCCTGCGGGGCCGCAGCGGCGGGAGCGGGGCAGGCGGCTGAGGGGCGCCCGCGGCCCGGCCGGGTCTTGGCGCCTGAGGAGCCCCCTGTGACCCACTGCCCTTCAGGCGGGTTCTCCTTTGGACTTCCCCTTCCCGTTTAATTTTGAGCGGATCGGTCAGGCCCGTGTCAGTTTCCTGTTGGCAAGTCCTGGATTTTGTTTTAAATCGATATCGGCCACCCGCGATGTGCTCGGCACGTTGTGTGCGTCTTCAGGGAATGGCTTGAATAAGTTAATGGAATTTTAACAATGTGTGATTGATATCTTGGCTAAATCTTAAAACTAGGAACCAGTGGCTTAAGAACAGCTTCGACTAAAAAGGAGAAAAGGAGATGAGAATTTATTCTTATCCATTTTTTTCTCTTATACCTCAGGCTGTCATTAGTAGAAGTGGCACTGGTATGCTGTACTCGATACCATAATGTATGTTTGTTTCAGTTGAACCCCTGTTTAATTTTCTTTCCTGCGGTATAAACATACTTATCTCTGAAAAAGAATAGGAATTAAGATCAATGTGAAATCTGATTTCCTTTTAAAGCCATATTTGCATAGTTTAAGGGCTGCCTTCTGCAGGATGGCTTCTGCTAAATTCTGGAAAGTGAGCGGCTTCGCTAACAGCTTTACGTGGCTTGGGTCTGACAGACTCATTCCCGCTGTATCAAAGCTGTTAATCCCTCTCCCGAAAGACGTAGGGCAGGAGTGTAAACACGGGTCTCACCTTCCAGATAAGTGATCTGCTCAGCTAGCTTAGATGATAGTCTGAATGGAGTTCAATTAATTAAATATTCATTAGAATAAATACTGCAGTCTCAGGCTTCCTCTACTTAGATAAGCTTGTGAACAATTTGATTACAGGCTCAAATGTTGTCTCTGCTCTATGAAGTATGTTTAATTCCAACTTCTGTTTTAGTCACTGAATCCATTAAGTCGTGCTGATGAAAAATAATTTCTTGCTGAAGCGTTTTGCTGGATTAAAGACAAAAGAGGGTGTAGTTCAAATCAGGCTTTGTGTGGACTGCAGTTTTAATGGTGGAGAGGGAAGGTGCTTAATACAGATTATTAGGACATGATTAAAGAAGAAGAGTAACAGGGAAGTCAGCTGGGAGTAGACAGAAGTTGCGTACTTGGTGCTGAATGGAGTTGTGAGGAGGAAGTGCTGGGAAGAGTGTAGGAAGCTTTCAAAGAGGTGATTCAGTTGTCCTTTGTGCAGATCGTGTATAGCTGCATGAACTGAATAACGTAGTGATACCTAACTCACACAGATGTTTTAATTTAACATTAGAATTTTCAGTTAATGGCAGCCTGGAGGTGTAGTGTAAGCTTCTTACTGTTGATAAGGCAAGGGCTGTCTTTGAGCAATATGTAATGAACTTCTGCAGAGCTTTTGTAGATAAGTGATAAAAAATGTCTGCATCACTGTTGATACACTTACTATTTAGTCACGTGGTTGGTGTGTTCCATTGTATTTATGCACATTTTTAATAAGCTAGAAGGAAGGTAAATTCAAAACTAGCGTGTGCAAATAGTACACATGGTGGTCTGTTTTGTGGTTCAGGATTCTGTCTTTTTATCCTTGATGTGGAAGCCAAATGCTGCTCCCAGAAATGGCAAGTTTTGTCTGGAGTAATTCACGGCAAATTTTGCTCTTGTCTGCTTGATCTAAATGAAGAATGTTTGGAATACATTCTCTTCCAGGACAGCTTACATGTATGAATGCTTTCACCACAGTCATGAAAAAATAATATAGGAAAAGGCACACACGAGATGCCTGCTGTCAGTGCAGGAGGCAAAATCCTGAAAGCCTTTGTAGGCGTTGTCTACCCATTGTGAGAAATTTTGTAAGACCTTTTCAAGGGCTGGTGCTGTGAAGCGCTAAAGACTTTCACCTCCCACTGCGAGAATGGTATAGTATCAACCAGCTTGTCAGATTGGGCTGTATTGTTTGAAACAACCTCCAAATGTAGCTTGCCATTTCTGCATTTCAGCTGCCAAACGTAATTCATAAATCGGGATTAGCTGACTTGGATCGCTCGTAATTTACAAGACAATACCTTACAGGTAAAAGGTTTTGACAGAGATTAAATTCTCACCTTAATCGATGGTTTGGCTGAAGATGAGGGAAACCTGTTGAAATAAAAGTTAGTATACTGATTGTTTTTGCATAAAATTTACATGCAATAACTGGATAAACCTATCAAATGCTTATTTTAGAATTTAAAGATCTTATTTAAAGATCTTGAAGACTAGCAAAAATCATTATGGAAGTGTTAGCGTATACCTTTCGAAATGATCCTATAAACAGACCCAGAATGACTGCTGAGGCAGTTATAAATCCCAAACCCAGTTGCGCCACTGAAATCCACGGTAGCACTGGGCTCTCCCCTTTAAAACCCCACCCTCCCTTCTTTCAGTTACAAAATACTACATCTCCAGAGCACTGTAGGACATCAGAGAGTAGCCTGAGCTGTGCCCCTTGGAATGGTGGAAACCTGAAAATAGCTCGAGGTCATCTTCCATCACAGCGTACCCCCTGCAGCACACTTGCACAAGTGAAGGATGGGCCCCCGGGGCCTGGGGGGTGGCATCCCCTGTGCCCTGCCGGGAGCTGCCTGGGGGCAGTTCAGGCTGGTGCAGTCACCCGGTTTCTGGCTTCTCTGTTCCTTTCCTGTCCAGCCTGCTTGGCTGGTGTGGGAGGAAGCGCAGGCAAGCCCGTGTTTGTAAAGGAGCGAGGGAAATGTGTCTGCACCGGAGTTCTTTGGAAATGAAAGAGTTTGGGTATCTTAAATATAAGCATAATGTTATCCAAAAAAAAAGAAAAAGTTCTTAGGTTCTGTATAGTATTCCACATATGATTAGACTGCCCTTTTTGAATATTACAAAAGTATATTTCAACTTAAAATGCTGCAGTCTTCTCACTTCTGAGTGTATTCCTCTGAGAACATGTAGGTAACTAGATAAAATAATTTTACATGTTATTGTCTCTGAACAAGTCAGTGTGAGTTACGTATTCCAAAGCCCTGTGGCAGCAGCATTTAGTTCCGCCAGGTTTGTTCCAACTTTTCAGTGCATTGAAAATGTAATTTCATGCAGAATGCTCGTCTCATTTTCATGTGCTGTACAATGGTTGTCAGCTCCGAATAGGAACAATTCCTGCTCTCCCATGGTGCTGGTATTGTAGCACCAGAGTGCTCCAGGACGGACAGGCTCGGTGCAAAGCTTGGAGCTGCCTCGTCTGGGTCAGAGGAGCGACTGGGAGTCAGGGGTACGCCTGCTGTGAAACTGGTGTGATGGAAGTGCCAGTGGGCATTCATTTTTGAAGTATTTTACTTCAAATTCTGTAGGTGTCAGAGTGATGTAGGAATTGGGCTGTACGTTGTAGACCTCCATATTGTCTCCTTTTGGTGTCAATATCCCAGTACAGAGTTTTCTGTTGGTGTCGGGGGGGTCCCTTCCTCGATGGGCCTACCTCAAGTACGCGGTATCTGGATGGAGGAGTAAGCAGCTTTCTAAGTTTTCTGCAGCAGTTACAATTTTGAGATTTCTTAATTACTATGATTGCTGCTCAAACAGTTTCTTTTCTACTTTGGTTTATCTTTCCTGGTGCTGTTATGATTCACTCTTGGGAGATAGGGAAAAACGCTTCAGGCTTCTACAGTTACGCAACAGTTCACAACTGGAAACCTGACCTGCTTCAGAGCCGCTCTCACCCAGCTAGGGATGTCTCCGAGACAACTGCAGTAATATAAACTTCCCAAGCACTGCCCATGGGTTAAAGGAAGAAATGTTTTATTATGAAAATGGAAGTTTGTACAGTGAGGAAGAATAAATAGTGTGCTGTAAACTAACAGATTGCCCAGTCCTTTGATAAGATTCAGTGGGAATTTTACTTGCTTGGATAAAGAACAAAATGTGGAGACTTCAAGCGATGTGTATGATTTGTTACAACTGGTGGTGGTCCACAGAATGGAAGTCAGTGTCCGCAGTAGTTTGTAGACAGTGCTGGGGAAAAAAAATCTATTTGAAAATGAACAAGACTGCTGCCACTTGTGGATTTCTGTAGCTTAAAAAGGCCTATTTAAGTTTTCATTCAAGAATGTGCAGATTTTCCACATGGTCATCTTTGTTCTTAAGTGTCAATTTTGGAATTTTGTGACCACTTTTTGAAACAGTTGTCACTGCTGGGTGCAAACCTGCCGTGGTTTGTTGGCAGTTCCTCTGCCCTTTCATTTCAGTGTCTAAGCAAAATACAAGTTTTCTTCCCTTGGTGAAAGAAAAAGTCTTTAAGATGCACATCTATTTACAGCAGCTGACCTTGGTTTGTGACATGAAAGACAGTGTCTGTGGAATAGGGACATGGGATCCTTGAAGACCTAGTCCAGTATGTCAGCTTGGATTTGTATCCTGTTCTGTCGGCACTTACAGAAAATAAGGACTTACTCCTTCAGACCCGCAAAGAGGTGACGGAGAAAAAACACTCTCAAAACTGAGAGTTGCAGGTTGTGTGCTGCCACGCTGTACGTGGGGCATCTCCTTCGGGGTGGGAAGGCCCTGGCTTTGCAACACTTCTGGGGGTTTCGGCCAGTGGATCTCAGGAAGTTTACAGCTGATGACCATATTCAGATTACTTTGGGAATCCATGTGAGCCTGAACTCTTGAGCATAAAAGGTTTTAGAGATTGAAGCACAGGAATCACTGAATCGTTGCTTATTTTCTTCCTTGCAGGGCACTGTTCGAAGGATTATTATTGAGAATCCTGATCAGGTAGGAGAACTGCTTAGTGCTGGTGTTCTGCTTGTGTAACTCTTCCTCCCTTACCCTGATTTGGTAAAAGTGCTCAGCTGTTTCCATCTGTGGATGCTGAATATTTTGAAATCACGTGGCCCGTATCGCTGATGGTGAGAGATGAAATGATTAGGGATTGAAAATCCTATGGAATTGCCAGTCAGGCTTCCCACCTCTCAGCAGTTAAGTCTCTGTTAATATCCTTCAGTCGTACTGCTAGCACAGATTGATTTCTAACTGTTTGAGTCTAGATGGAAGCACAGTGGTTTGTTTCCAAACAGACACACACTCAAATGCACATATCTCAACAAATTATCTCGAAGTATATGTGTCTTCAAATTATAAAAATACCTTGTATTTTTTTAGGCAAAATTACACTGATTTTGAATTTGCTGCTTGACAACATTTATGAATGTTTTTATTAAAATGCTTTACAGGAGCCATTATCCCCATTTCTTAGAGGGGGCAACTTCTTTCCTGGAAATAATGTCATCTATGAAAAGACAATAAGAAAATATGAGCTATTAAATCCCCACCAAGTAAGTTGGTTGTTTATATTACCTACTGCAAAAGAAAATTGAGATGGTAGCAGAAAATTAATGTTTTTGGGGGGTGGGGCGGGACTATTGTCAACCTGAGAATTGCCTTGTTGAGGTACAGGGGACATTCTTAAAGTAATGAAAGTGTCTCTGTAAGGACAGCAGAAGTTGGAACATTCGCTACTTTTTTATTAAAAATGTATTTCAGACCAACAATGAAAATGGTTGTTGTATCGTAAGCACTGTCAGTCTGAATACTGAGTGATAATTAGTTTCTTGCAGTAGCTCCACAACAAAATTACCAATATAAATTTGTACAAAAACTGAATTGAAAAAAAAATTTTTTCCCTCATTCTTGAAAAAATACATTTGACAAAGTTGTCTGAAATTTCATCTTGGAATGGTGTTCTGTCAATAACAAAAATACTATTCTTTTTTTATTGCTCTGAAACATGGTTTTCAACAGGAAAAAACCTGAAATGAAGGGTATTTCAGTCCGATTTCTCTTGTCTGGGTTTGGTTTTGTTTTTTAAAACTGAAGTTTTTGTGCTGTTCTGGATTTTAGATAAATCAGTTGTAATACCCGTTCTCTGGAGTGGAAAGGGGGGGGGGCGGGGGGGGAAAGTAGTAATAATGAATAATAGCTTTTTTCCCACAGATGGTGTAAAAAAAAACCCCAAACCCCACAATAAAAAAAAGTGTGGAATCTAGTCCTGGAAACCGTATTTCTATGTGCTCTGTTACCCAGGGTATATCTAGATTCAAGTCAAATCGGGAGTATAAGTTTTGACGAATTTGATTTTTACGCTGCACCGTGGGCTGGGGCCATGCAACTAGATTTCTTTCAGGTGAAATGAAAAAGTGTTGGAAGTGCACCCACTGTGCTGTGACTGCCAACGGGTGTGCAGCCCTTCCAAAACCTGCTGTAAAACCTCCTCGGATCTGTAGCATGTCAGCGTTGAAGGATTTGCATTTATATACTTTGAAGCAGAATATGTGATTTTTTGAAGTAAACTTGTAAAAGCCATGATCTAGACAAACAAGTTTGCTGAAATCAGTAATTTTCAGTGTTTTGACTGGAACACAGGTTAGTTTCTAGTTTATTGTTTTGGTCAGTGTATTGTAAACAGCACTTTTCTCAGATGAGGCAAAGACAGGTGTCCGTATGTACTGTACGCTCTGACTCTGGAATTGCTGAAAGCATTTATAGAGGAAATGCCTTGAGCCATTTCCCATGCAAGTTTTTTTCTGAAACGATGAAAACACAGTAAGTAGTTCCAACTGGTGCTCCTTTTTAATCTCTAAAATACTTCATGAAACAAGAGACACATGATTTAAGTTAAATACTGGAGGTTCCCGTTGCTTTGAGTATGTTGGGAGTAACAACATACTGAAATATACAACTCGGGAAAGGTGTCTCTTCTGTGCTTTTCATGTGCAGCTACTAAAATTTTGAGGAGTTGGTGGATCATGACCTTAAAGTATGAAAGTGTGAGGCAAACTCACGTTCAATTAGGAAAAAAAGCAACTTTATTAGGATTATTAAAATATCTGAAACTGTCACCAGTCTTTCCAAGTAAAACCACATTTCATTCATTTATATATTCGTATTAAGCTTCTATCTCATCAAGATGTGTCTAGCAGCTTGAAAAAATCCATTCTTGTTTCTAGGAGAAGCAGTATCAGTTTTCCCACCAGTGTCAGATTCCCCAGGCAGCCGATCAGTGCCATGTGGCCCAGCACTCCGAGCAGTCCCAGGTCACTCACCAGTGCCAACAGACACAGACCAGCAGCCCTTGTGAAATAATTCCAGTCTCTGTGAGTGATGACTGCAGAGGAAACACAGTGAGGAGGGTAACAGTTCAAACCTGTGAACCGGTAAGAATGATTTTCTGAATGCTTTACTGTTCAGAGTATGAATAATACACAGGCACATAAATTTGCTATCTCCAATCTCAAAAGTTTTTGTTTAAACTCATAGTAATTAAGCACCATTGTAAAGTAAACAGTAGAGTTTGTCTGTTGCAGGCAACTTCTTGGTATACTGTGACTGCAGATGTTGTCTAGGACTGTCCAAGACTTTGTCACATGCTGTTAAGGAAACAAAAAAAAAAAAAAAAAAAAAAAGCTCTTTTAGATATTGTATCCTGTTTCTAGCTGGCACTGACCTGTGCTTAGGTGTACTGACTGATCGTCCTTCTCTTACCTTCTAAATGTGTTAAGCCATGCTGGTTTGTTTGTTTTCCTTGTCTGGGAGTGTTACCCCTTGACCGAGTCAGCTTTCATGTCAGTTGTCACACAACAAAGATCAGTAACGCAAGGCCTGTGCCTGTAGCTCTGGAGAGACGATATGTAACTTTATAAACTCTGCATACATCACTTCAGGATCGCTTCCTACCTAAACCCTTCAGTAAGGACTTCAAATGTATTTCAGTTTGGTGTAGAAGTGTTTGACACAGATTCACTGGAAGCACAAAACTGGCTTCCTTTGCCCTTCATTTTCCAGCAGCTTGCAAGTTCGGGAGTTTCTGAGGGGTGCAGGCAGCGTGCTGTCCGTGCGTGCTGTCGGTGCAGCTGGCAGCGTAGCCGGCCTTCCTGGGCATCCACACAGTGCGCAGGGAGCAGGGCAAAGACACTTGGTGACAGCAGCGTTAGACCTCTGCGGAATCTTCCCGAGCCAGATGCTCCCGTAAAGCAACTCGGGTACGCTCTGTTTGGGTCGTGGCTGAAATTCTTCTATTCACAAACGTAAACGTTTGAACTGGGGCAATACAAATACCATCTTTGCAGTGGGGAATCTTGAACCCAGCTGGTTTTATCTGGGTGCTGCCCACAGGCGTTTTATCCACCACAGCTATGGAAGCACGTCTGTTAATGAGATACCCAATTCCCAACGGTTTCCACGTTAGCATAATGGTGAAGATGCTGCAGGAGATACTACTTTGCATATTTCTTGTTGTTGTAAAAGAAGTAATTTCTGTATAGTGTACTGAAAACCAGAAGACATGAAAGACTCAATACCAAGGAAAAGAAAAACAAATTGCAACTTAGTAAGAGCAAACAAAACCAAAACTATCATATTTGTAGCATTTTCATGTTCACCTTTCATCCCAAAGAAGGGAACTCAGTTGTGACCTTTTTGCATATCTTCTGCTAGGTGAACTGCTCTCAGGAAAATGGTGACCAGCTGGACTGCCGCTACTTCGGGGAGCTCCTTGCTGAACTGAACCGCAAAACCAACGACTTGTACAGTTGTTTACTACAGCATGTGGAAAAGATAGGAAGGTACTGGCATTCTGTCTGTTCTGTTGTTTTTGTATTCCAGAAATGCTAGCAGTGCACAGTTGAGAGGACAGTGCTGTCAGCAAGTTGTTTTTGTTTTCTTCCCTAACAACTAGAATTGACTGTATTTTACACATTGATCTAATCTGCTGAGTAACTCGGGGCATAAAATTGCAGTAAGCCAAGTAAATTCAAGTTGTTTAGACTGTACGCACTAGAGTTACGTATCCCATGCCCGTCTGCACATAGAGCAAACAAGTACACTTACAGCATGCACTGATGTGTATTTAATGATAAATATACATAACCCAATATATAAATAACCCAAATATCCCAGACCCCTCAATGTTCCTTTGTTTCTGTCACGGCGTTGTGTTATGTCATGTCCTGGATTAGGAGATGGCCACCGTAAGGCATAAAGCTCAGTATTTACACACAAATTAACGTTAAGTGTGTATTCTGCAGAGCCCTATGGACTGTCTTTGAAAAGAAATGCAGATTCACAGCAGCCAGTAATCTGAGTCTTCACAATGTCCTCGCCCTTCCCTCCCAACCACCGTTCCCTCACGCTTTCCCCCTCGCTGCCAGGCTCCTTTGGTGCTTTCTGAGGTTACTGAAATAGGAAAATGGTCCCACAGCAGGGGAAAAGTGGAATTTAAGCATCACAAAAACCTGATGCTGCCAAGTAAACACTTCGGGCATGTCAATACATTGCAGCATAGTTCTGGGTAAACCATTACCCAGCCTATTAAGAATGTAATTGGGTTAACCAAACATAATGGGGTTAACTGCCCAAAGAAATGGAGATGGTTAGCCTGTGTTAACTGTACTGCTCTTAGTGTTCCGGTCTCCTCGGAGATTTCTACACGGAGTTGTATTTAATAGTGCATGTTGCCTGGCACCTTAAAAGGAAGGTAACAGCTCGTAACCTGATCATCTTCTTATAGTTGCGAATGTGGGTATGAATTGTTAAAAGTTCTCCCGGAGCTTTGTGTTAACTGGTTCCCTGGATTTTGTCTGTTTTACAGGAACAATGACATCGAGTTTACGTGTCAGGTAAGCATCAGGTGTGCTCTGAGCAAGCCATTCCCTAACATGCAGTGTTAATGTGGCTCTTCATGCAAATTAACCAACCCAGTTTAAATTAAGGATGTTGTTCTTTGTTAGTTAAAGGTTCCTGCTTGTTAATAACATTCGGAGACTGAAACCTACTGCTAGGCGTGTATTTGCAAATGTGGTAATACTGAAAGAAAACTTGAATCATTTGCATTATTCCAGTACGAGAGTCAGATTTTGGAAGTCTTTCCTGTTGTGCCTGTAATGGTTTCAGTATAAACCAACCACCACTACATGTACTTTCAGTACGCAGAGTGCTTTTCTCTGAAGGATCTTCCATGCTCTTGCCAATAAAGCTGCTGTTCAGGCACGTGTGCTGCCGTGTGCTCCCAAGAAGTGAAGCGTATTGCCTCTCGCAGAAAGGAGAGGAACCTAAGCTGAGAGAACAGACTGCCCAAGTCTCCAGAAAGCTCATTTTTGTGAATCAGGCCGTGACAGAATGATCAGCACCTCTGATCTTTAAAGGCATTGGGTGTATATGGCAGAAATACTTGTGTAGGATTAAACTACATGAAGCAATGCCACTTAATCACTGGCAGCATCTCCTGTGATGGGTTGGTCATCTCTTGTTTATTGACAGTCCGTTCACTGTTTAGAAACAGGAGGTTTGCTCCAGTCACCAAGTGCTGGGCGTTCTGTTTGAGCATCAGCTGTTATTTCGAGAGGATTGTTTTGAATACTGCTTTTAAAATAAATGTTAAACTTAATGATTTGAATATATGCCTCATGTATCACTTCATCTCAGTTTTTGTATGCCACATATATAAAGAGTTTGGAAATCTTCTGGATACACTTTGATCTATTTTCATTCTTACTTGCCTCGTACTAAACATGTTTCTCATAGTAGAACTGTGTAAATAATGAAGAAACCACATTATGATCTGCCAGACAAAACCCTTAATCAAGATGTCTCCCCTTTCCTCTCTTCTTTACTTAGACTGAAGATGTTGAAGATTTAATTCCCAAAGGACTGTCTGAGGCAACAAAGCAGCAGATTCGTTATCTCCTCCAGGTACGTGAGCGGGGTGGAGGGCGTGTGGTACAGTAACTCGCAACAGTAGAAGCTGGCTTACACGTACCAGGGCTTACATGCACACGACGTACTTCACTCCATATTCTGCTTACTCCTTTGTGTCCAGTGTAAGTGGTATGGAATCAAGACAGGTGGCCTCAAGTGGCATGTTGTGGCAGTTGGTTCCAGACTACTTGTGTATTCTAAACTGAGCTTTACAGGTGGTTTTTTGTGGTTTTGTTTTGCTGGAAATCATCTTGGCTTTAGGTTAGAGAACACAGAACTTCCACCTTTTTACTTGCATGTGTTGTCTATTACTACTTTAAAAGCTAAAGGCAAGCCGTAGGTGATTGATGGAATGCTGAACGGGGTATCAGTTGCCAGCTACACATAATGCTTCTAACTTGGTGGCTCTCGCCTTTTGCAAATGTTCTGGTTAAAAACCTGTGACACAGCGCAGAGTTCTGAGGTGTGCTTAGGATGTTCGGTACCAAACCCTAATAACCGTTCCTGGTGTGGTTCCACTGCTGCTTCTGGTCTTGTGCTTTAGCTCCCTCACCTCAGCCTGCCTTCTCAGCCGCCAGCCACATGGGTTTGGCTGTAAGACAGCAACGGAAGGTTCGGATAATGGTTGTTTATTTAGTTCCTTCCTAGCGCTGTATGTTCTCAGCAGTGGGATCTGTGGAAAAGTGCACCTCTTTACGAAGTGCTTTGAAGACAGCTGATTGGAATTGGCCCCTGCCTTTACAAAACATGAAAACCAGTGCTGTAGCTTGAATCTCACTGTCTAGTTACTCAGGAGTATTCATTTTCATTTTTTCCTCTTAGATGAGAGTGACATCAGATAAATCTTTGAGACTTGTGCTTTCCACTTTCAAAAATCTACGTGAAGAGCTTCGCCACTTGCAGGATGACTTGGGGGTAAGCCGTATTTTTCAGTTCTTTTGGCCTTGTCTGTTTTTTACCTGTCAGTAGGAAAGCTGTTGGGATAAAATTTAAATTGTGAAGTCCAGGCTTCAGTTGCTTTAGTGAGAGTGACTAGTTTATTAATGGACTTGCAGGACGCATACAGTGGGTGAGGTTTGTTTGTGATTTGCTGAAGCCTAAAAACCCAAGTGCTTGCAAAGGAAGGACCCTGCCGAGTGAGATTCGATTCAGGCTCTGAACTGGTACATACTGTGCCCTGTGCGGATGTATGGACTGGGGTTCTGCTTTCCACCTGCACAAGGAGCGTACACCAGGCGCCTGTTGACTAGTGCTGGTCCAGGAATCGGGAGCCCTTGGTTCCATTCACTCCTGCCAGTTGTATTTCCCGCTCCACAGGAAGCCTGTTGTCAGCAGTTAACAACTCCAGTGTTCTCCCAGGGTCCAGGCATCCCCGTTTGGAAGCTGGAGCTCTGTGGCTACTGCTGCGGACTGCAGCTAATTACCGCTGGGAAAGCAGAAACATCGTCCACAGCAGCCCCAGTACCGGGCACCGCTGGATACTCCACAGCATGCTCTTGCAAAATGCAACATTTGGGGGGGGGAGGGAGGTTTAACTGCTGCCTTTAACACAGAACAAGGAGCCTGTGCAGTGCAGTGGTCTTAGCTTTGGAGTTTTTGTTGGGTTCTCGTTAGTAACTATGAGTAATTTTGTCTACAATACTACAGTGACAGGCAACTGTATGCTATGTAGTTAAAACCCCTACGTTTCAAGAAAATTGTGTATTTTCTCTGTTATAAAACATCACTTACTAGTTAGTATGATGCATTGTGAAAATGGGAAATTTACTGAAAAATTGCAGCTATTGACCTTAAACGCTTCTGTCTTACAGAAGTTAGAAACTGACAGTGTCTTACTTAAGAAGGATTTGGCTTTTAAAGATACTCAAGTGAAAGAATATGAAACTATGTTGGCTTCGTTGAGAGAGAATAATCGTCAGCAACAGGTAAATCTAAAAACGTGTTTTCAGTGTAATTAGTGTTGGCCGAAAAGTACAGTATGCTGAGTTTTGAGTATTCCAAGTAACTGCTGCCTGGCACACGTTTGTGTACGTGTGTGATCCTGCTGCTTCCCCAAGGATCACCGTGCATTCATTCCACTCCCCTGCTTTCCAGCAGGGACTGCGGGACAGCACTGCAAGATGTCGCTCTCTGGAAGAGCAGCTCCTCTCCCTTCGGCTCAGTGAGGGAGAGAAGGACTGTCAGCTGAAGGAACTGGAGTACTGCAAGCGTGCCTTGGAGCAGGAGATCCAGAGCCTCCGGCTGCAGGTAACGGGCTCGCTCACCCCGTGTTCGGCAGCGGCTGCGCACAGATACGGATGCATTAATGTATGGGAGTTCCCTATGAAAACTGTCTTTCCGTTTTCTGTAGACCTGCTCTAGCCCAACACTGCAGACCACCACAGACGAACTCTCCAGCCGTTACGTGGAGATGATCAATAACTTGAGAGAGGATAAAGATCGTGAGATCCGCAGCCTGAGGGTGAGTTGTTTAACTTGGCACGTGTGTGTTCTTCACCTCGCGTGACTGCGCCTAAGCAGATGCTTTTTTAACTAAGGAACACAAAAGATCTGCCCTATGTACTTGTGTGTCTTTTGGTTCTGTAATTACTTTATACATAGACACTAATGATGGCTTAGAAACCCTTATGGTAGAACATAAAACTGTGATTTAAAAAAAAATACAGTTCCTTGGATGTACAAATTAGGGATTAATCGGCTCATAAGGGGATATTTTGTGTGTCTTGCTGAAGAAAGAAACCAGCCAGAAGACACCCAACAGAAAACAAAAATAAATCTCAGTCAAAATTGTATGTAGGAAATCTCATTTAAATCATTGTAGTTAATTTTACCACCCTGGAAGCCAGTTCAACTTGTTCAGTCTCGTACCGGCTTTACTGAGTTTTAGAACTATTAAATTGATATTGGGCAGAATTTAGTCCAGTTAGCACTTTCTGAATTTACTGTGCAGCTCAACTTTGTTATTTGAAAATCACTGCATTTTACTGCTCATGATTTTAATGAAAAAAACCCCAAACCACAAAACATCGAGAGACAAACTGAAAGGTCACCGGCAGGGAGCCCCAAACACCTAACTGTTCCTCACCGTACGTTTGACAGGCTCAGTTATGCCAATTCCAGCAAGACATATCAAGGAGAGAAGGAAATAACAGTGACTTGCAAATAAGGCTGCAGGAACTGACATCGATGTTGGAAGAGAAAGATGCTTTTATTAAGCAACAGCAAGAGGTAAAATAACACAACTTACTTCTACTTAAGCTTCCAGTTAGGCTGTAGGTGGGCGCTTCCTGGGAATTCGTTTGTACGCTCCCGGCTCAGGAATCGGGGTTAGGATTTTCTGTAACTGAACGCTGTTCCTCGGCCAGCCTTTTGGAAGGACAGACTTCTTTTTGAGAA
Source organism: Falco cherrug (assembly GCF_023634085.1). Lineage (NCBI taxonomy): Eukaryota > Metazoa > Chordata > Aves > Falconiformes > Falconidae > Falco > Falco cherrug. The sequence continues at coordinate 21,221,082 of NC_073711.1, forward strand.
GAATTTCTGCAAATACATTGTTGTGACCTTAGTGAACTAATCCTTCAGAAAACATTATTTCATTTGAATGTTTACTTTTGGTTTTCTCAGGACCTCTTCAGATTGAAGCATGAGAAATTATCCGGCAGTCAGTCCCCCGGTGTAACAACCATCATCACTAAGAAGTAATGTAGTTATTCGCCTTTCTTAAAAATACATCCTTTTGTTTTTCTATCGCGTATCCTCTATGAGGCAAGTTATTCCTGCAGGTATCTTAATGCTGCCCCTTCAACTTGAAGGGGAACAGTCGCGGTAGTATTGGATCCTCCCGGGACAGGAAAACCTAAGGTGGCCGTTTCCGTGGCTGTGTTACCTGCTCGGTTACTAGTGGAAGTCTGGGGGGATTAATGACTGCAAGTTCACGATTTGGCTACACGTTTGCAACTCTCTTCAATATCTTTAATACAGGTACAGGAATCAGTATCCTATCCTGGGTCTCCTGTCTGATGACTACAAGGTTACATCGCCTGTCAATAAATCACAAACTGTTGTGATCGAGAGGACTGGAGAGATATGGAAACACGTAAGTTTACCTTAGAGACTGTTCAGTCTCTGAAACTCCAGAGTATTTGATTTAACTTCAAAGAAAGTATTAGCCAAAATTTTCATTAAGAGAAAGCCACAGGGTTAATTTAACCTGGTTGCAGAAAGCAAAGTGACTGATCATAGCCAAGGAACTGTACTGCCAGGCGGCAGTAATTGTTGGGTGGAGTGTAAATAAAATACCCTTTCCTGGTTTTCTCTGACACATGACGACCTTAACAAAAGCAGTGGCGTGGCTCTAGCGGCAGGCTCCGCCCTCGCACGGGGCCTCTTTGGGCGTCCCAGGCCTGGGGACCTGCCTAGGTGTGTAGGAACTTCTTCCGTGTAGTGCTCCCGGCTGAGGGAGGGCAGTATTCCTGCTCTGAGTCACGAGCAGCAGGGACTCCGGCCTAGTGCTGGAACAGGTTAAGCACCACATCCCCGAAACCTGCGCTCAGACAGGGCAGAGTGACCCAGGGAAGGCAGAGGAGTGGTGACTTTAAAGAGCGAGTCAAAATAAAAATAGGAAACGGGCCTGCAGAAGGTATTTATGTTACAGGGCACGAGGTAATGGAAGGTGAAACCCCTGGCACGTTCTACAAAGGAATGTTACCTAGAGCAGGAGTAAGAAAAGAAAAGGCAGAGAGGTCACTGCCAAACTGGAGGTTTTTTGTGACTGATCTCTAAAATACTCATCCGGTTATATTGCAACCCAGCAAAATGTCAAGGAATTAAACATTAATAAAGAAATCACAAAAAAAAAAAGGTCAGGCCCCCTCCCTCCTAGCTTACTTGAGAAGTCAGTCATACTTTGCATTATAAAAAAATGGCAAAGATGAGCGTACGCTGCATTTGAAGAGATCAGTATTATTAAATGAATGAAAGTGTGTGATCTCTGTTTCCCAAGGTCTCTGTCAATCACTAGTGCAAGTCTCAGCTGAAACAAAATTACTTTGCTGTCAGACAAACTCGAGAAGTGCCAATTTCACCTTTACTCCAAGGCTCACAAGTACTTTTTCTGTGTTTCTGGACTGTCAGCCAGCTCCTTCCGCCTGCAGTCATCGCTGAAGAGCGTGGTAAAGGGCTGAGCACAGCAACTAGATGGAAGTACTTGAATGTTCCTTTTAACAAAAACTTGTATTATTTAGGTATCTGGTAACTTCCCAGGTACAGAAAAAGCTATTGTCCTTGGGGGCGTTTGCTGGAGAGACCGAATCTCTGACACCAAACCCTTTAGGGCTGAACGACCCAGCTTTGGCCTTGCCAGTACCAGCTGCTGGCAGCGCCGACACACTGAGCGTTTGTTAAGGAGGAAATGCTCCCTGGCCACTGAAGACACTTGAAAAGCTAGCTGGTTAGAGAACCCAAGTATGTAGCTCGGCTAGAGACGCTTTATATACCAGGTAGTTTTGTTTTAGAAGAAACCACACCAGCTTCTGTATCTAACGAGCTGCTGCTTTCTTTCAGGAATGAAAGAAGTCTCAGAGCCATCCGAGCTGCCCAAAGGATTCACAACAGTAAAATTGCTTTACTTTCTGCTATTTTGCATCCAAAAAAGGTTCAGTCTGACAGTGAGAAAGGCTGGGGAACATCCTACAGACACGGAAGCACAAAGATGATGGAAAAGAGTCACATCCCCATCATAAAGGACTCTGTTACTCACGTCCATCCTCGGCCACTACCATCTGTGTACTTCTCCGCGCACTCACTTTCTCTCAGAGGAGTGGTGTGCCCCGCTGTCGTGGACTTCAGTTTTTCTCAGCATGACTAACTTCTGTTCTTCAGCCAGCCCTGGAGCGATCTAAGAGGCAAAAATGACGCTGCCTGAAACCTTTTCTGCTCTGTACTAGTAGCTGTCTTCTTCTGCCCTGTCTCCTGGCGCTGACGAGCGAGGACGGCCCAGGTCAGCCCCACACGTACCGAGCGGCTGGTTTCAGTAGGTGCGAGCTTGCCCCTTGCCTAGCGCTGCCTGGCGCAGAGGAAGCAAACCCCGACACAGCCTTCCCGGGGAGCTTTAGTCGCTTCCCTCGCGCCTGCCCGGGTGGGAAGCTGCAAGCCAGAGGCAAACACGGCTGGCATGCAGCTCCTCAGGCTCGGCGACTGAATTGGCACGTACCAGTTCCCCAGTGCAGTCAAACGGCTGGGCAAATGCTCTTTAAAGAATGTTACTGGCCTCCGAGTTAGTATGCTTTCAGCTGAGCCTCTGTAAGCCCCGAAACCAGCCATAAGTATTTATGTGCTGTGCTTGAGAATTTCAAGAACCTGGTATATTTTTATATTAAAAAAAACTTAGTCTAGTCTTTGAGTTAACACTATTGGAGCAACCTGCCCTTTCCAATTTCTGCTCCTTGCAGGACTACAAAAACGATCTGAAAATGATTTTGTATTAATAATGGAGTAGTTGCTTGAGCAACACAGTGCAGAGAATCAACAGGGAAACTTCAAACTATGCAATCAAAAGGTGCTAAGCTCTATCATGGGGTTCTTGCTTTGCTTCTGGAGACATGTATTTCTATTCACAAGTAACATATACGCAGACAACCTTTAGTGGTGAAAGAATGCTGTAGGCTACGTGTAACCATGAAATAAACTTTCCAATGTAACATTCTGAACCGCATCTGTACTGGAAACATCTCGTGTCTATGCCCAGCTGGCGGGCAGTGTGCTAGGTGCTGTGATACTGCCTCTGCTTCCTCCAGGTGATCCTTACAGGTGACAGGAGAGCGCTGGTCCTTCCGGCTGCCACCCGTGCTCGGGTGTCCACGTGTAAGTGGGAGAAGGAGCCGAGCACAGACCCTGCTCATTGCGCTGCGAGGGGCCTTGAGGGCCTGCACCAGCAAATGACATCACTTTAGCCTGGCTCTATAGAAAGAGGTTCTAATAAGTTGAAAATTACTAAATTTTTAAAACAAACCACTCCCTTCTGTATAGCATTTAGATAAAGCGTGTATTCTACCCCAGTTAATTTTAGTTACAGTGTCATTGGAAGACTCTTCAACTTCAGTGACCTAAACGTTAAACAAGACACAGAAGGGGGAGAACACCGCGTCTGCTGAATGCCATCCCACCGCTCGCCGTGCCCAGCTGTGCAGTCACCCCCACTGAGGGAGGCAGAGTAATTCTGACTTACTGTGGTCTTTGCCGTGATCTCAGCTGGGCGCGTTACTCCAATGGCTCAGGAGAAGCTACGAGCAGCAGAAACACGAGTTATTAATGGGCGCGCTGGGCACTCCTGGATAGCGCATTCACCAGCCAGGGCTTCCTTAACGCTCTGTGGCTGAAGGTGACGTGGCGCTGCCGGCCGGAGCGTGCCGTGCGGCTCTGAGCGGAGCCCCGGGGCCTGGGGTGCAGTGTCACAGCGCACATACAGCTGGCGTCATCTGAAATGTGAAAACATCGTGATTTGCCCCCACACCTGAAGGGCAACATGTGCTATTTAAAAAAGCCTGCTTTGCCAATCAGAACAGGAGAGACAGCGCTGTGCCGTACCAAACATCGGCTTCGCTGCTGCTCCTTCGGGTATCGTAAGACTTTTGTACGCTGTAAATGCTGCGGAGCTGACAGTGCTCGTACCACATTTTACTCAGATAACACACAGCAACAGACACTTGTCAGAAGGCCAGATCAGACTAGCAGATGAAGCATAATGGCCCTTTGGGGCTGGTTTTGTTTTCCAACCAGATTTACTTAAAAAAGCAGACCACTTTTTTGTTACAGAAGTGCATGTTAGCTGCTGTAGTCTCAGCTATTGCCTCTTTCCTGTTGAACTGAAACCGACTTACCTAACCTCATTTGTGCTGGAGTTTACAGAAACACATTTTTCTCATTTACTCATCTCTGTAAATGCTAGTTAACACCCCAATTATAAACAGGTCAGAAAAAACAAAGACAGCATTTACTTAATGTATTCACAACACCACAGATACCGCCCGCCCACCCGGACTGTGCGTCTTTACCCGCGGTGCTATGAATTAAGCCCTCGCGGCCTGAACGGCGCAGGGGTCCTTGTTCTTACACTGAAGAGGAGCACGCTCTGCTCTGGTTTCTATCACTGACGTTCCCACACAACTCTTGCAATACGCAGCTGTGTCCCTGCCTCAGCTGTAAAACAAAAGCCGAGCAGAGCCCTGGCTCGGAGGTGACCGACCGCTCTAGCGTCCTGCCTGAAGAGGTGACACAGGCTTTGCATCAAGCCAGGGAACTTACCTCGACCCTGAGAGCGCTCTGCCGGCCTTCCTCCGTAGTTTCTTTCGCAATTTCATTACCTTTAATTGTGGGCATCTGAAACCTGAAGAAACAAAAACACAGATGATGATCAAGACATGAATCACTTTTAACTGCTCCTGGCTTTTAGTTCTTAGTCATTCAAGTAAAAACCAGTAAACAAATCTGACATTTCAGAGCAAGCCTTCCACAGGTTTGTGAAACTCGCGGCTTGCTCAAGCCACCACGATGCGTCTGCACATCACAGGCAGCAGCAGGTGAGGAGAAACCCAGACACAGCCCAGGCGGTCCCCGGCAGCGAGCAGCATCACAGCAAGGTCACCCCTCCTCCCCCGTACTGGGGAAGGAACTGGCGGTGCGGGGACAGAGCTGTAGTAACTGGCCGAGTGAGGGTGGCTTCAGCAGGACGGCTCAAAGCCCTCCGTGGGAACGGGCGGAGGGGCAGGTGCACGTACACTGGGCTAAGGCAGGCACGCGCGGTGGTGGAGTGTCGCGTCTACTAACAGGTGCCACTGCAAGAACAGAGACCGTGCAACCTCACAGTGATGGGAGGCACCACTCGAGTTTTTAGGACGAGTAAGAAAACACGGCACCACCAACTTTTATCATTCAACTCAACATGTAAGTCAAAATGCTCGCACGGCTCACAGGCGGTTTAAGTGTCTCTCTTTCACTTGTTCTCACCACCAGTTAGGAACTCCTCTGCTGTGAGAGTGAGCCAGCAGGACCTGCCTGCAGAGCACTCTGTCCCACCCCAAGGGCCTCACTGGTCTGGGCAACAGGAGGCGTTTGCTGCCAGCTCGGGGGAGGGAGCCAGCCGGGCAGGACGGACTACACAGAGCAGGGACCCGTGAAGTACTGAGAGGCAAATTCTACTGTGATTTGACAAGAAGCATTTTTAAAATCATGACACGTCCACGGTAACAATACAACAGCCATCCCAAATTCTCTGAAATATTTACTGGGAAGTGCACTGAAAAGAATCTAGGAACTGTGCCTCAAACTGCTGACAATTCAGGTGAAATTTTATTCTTACATTTCAGAAGATTTAAACCACCACTTCCTAGTCACTTCCTTTTCACATCACCAATACCAACCAACCGCCTGCTTCAGTTACAGAATTTCAGTTATTGGGGAAACATGGGGGCAGGGGTGGAAGGTTCTACCCAAGTCTTACCCTCTGTTGCATGAATACATACACAAGATATATGTGAAAAGATCCTAAATTACTCAAACATACACAAAGAGCATTGCATGTAATACCACCTCCTCTCAGGTTTCTCTTGGTATAGCAGGTACATTCCTTTATTTTCCCTTCCCGAACCCCAAATTCTACATCCTTTCGTCCACAGCCCCATGTCACACCTGCAACATTGCACAGGCTTTCTCCTGTCAATTCCCTCCTCCTTCCATCCACATTATTACTCTCTTTTTTTTTAAAAGCCACCAGCGCCCTCCTAACCTCTTCCACCCCCTCCTTGGCCTATTCACCATCCAGCTTGGACTGAGTTACAAGAATCTTCGACACAGGCAGGTGTCCGCTCTGGGAGAAGGAGCGGAATCACTGGTGGGATTACAAAGACCACCACATAAATGCAGCCTCAAGGCATCAGTACCTAAGCAGCACTGGCCAGAAGCAGCAAAGGGCTGAGCAGAAGCACGCACTCTTGCAGTGCTGTCACAAGCTACTGAATTCTAAAACCACCGCTCAAGCAAAAAGTCCGACAAACTTATTTTTTCAAACTGTTGGAAAATTCAACAGCACGGGTAGTACTGCATTACCCTTAACACTGTGCGGGTTCAGTCCCAAGGCTCTTCCTCTCTTAGCCAGACCTTGTTTCCACAGTTTTTCTTCTCAGCTAGGTTTCATTGTCCATTGCTGCCGAGAGAGGAAGAGACAATTAATATCAAGAAAGAGACGTTCAAAATGCTAATGCAATTAGCCAGCCACAGAAAGCCGGTCACTCCAGACTTCACATTGGGCAGGGCTGGCTGTGACCACACGCTTCTGCAGCCACCGCCGAGAGCAGGGCTCACACACAGCATCGCACCGGGCTGCGCCGCTCCACGTCCTACACGCCTTCCCGTATCTGTACCTTAGTGGGTAACAACCTACCACAGACATGGGCTTCCAACCACTGTCCCCTCCCTTACACCTTTACAATCTGTGAGGAACGTTTTTCATGTTCCAACAGGTATGGTATTTTTTTCCTTAATTAAAAAGAAAAGAGCATGAGGTGGACTTACAGACTGTTAAAACCTCAATCCCAATTTCAATTTCTGTAATACAAAGTTGCAGAAGTTAATCATTCTACAATGTAACGATGAAACCGTAAATTAATTAAACTTTTATCCAGCATTCACTACATACTATCATTGAATAAGTTAAAATTTTTTTTGCACCCTTTACCGTATGTAGCTTTAGGACAATAAAAAACCAGACGCAGCAGAAACCCCAGGTGCCAAACCCTGCCGCCCCACGCTCCGAAGAGCAGCAGATACCGCTCACCGACGCCGAACAAAACACCATCTTACACTGAACTGCCCGCCACAACCAAATAACCCACATCGCTCATTTTAAACTATCGGACGTGTAAAGCTCAAAGGCTTTCACTGCACTCCTTGGAAGAAACACCACTGTTTTCCTCAAACATACACTGTGAAGTGTAAACATTAATACAGGCCACCAGTGAATACCGAGTATGAACACTAACAGATACCAAACACGACCCAAATGCCATGGCCAACGCACTGTGGCGGGGTTTCACACAGCTGACCGCAACGCTGCTCTTCACAAGTGTCATTCCTGTCATTTCCAGCCCCCGCGTGCTGTTCTGTCCCATGAACTGTGACGGACCCTTAGGCAACGTGGGACTAAGTCCTTCTACAAAGTTGGCTACAGCAAATGATTAAAATACTCAAGTACCTGATTATTCCATCCATCCATAAGGTGGAAAAATGAGCCAGCATGGACATGTGCTTTGTCACAGAGTCAGAATCATCATCTCCAGTCTGCTATGAAGAAACTCCTTCAGTCTATGTATTCAACATAACGTCCAGGAATAAAGCATTAAAATTGTCAAAAAGCCACAACTTTGATCTCAAGATTTTCTTGGAATCCTACGGCCTCCTCCTTTGATTGCTGGACATACAAAAAGAAGTAGCGTAAACAAAAACCAGATGAATACATTCACGTCTGCATCATTTCTGGGGTTTAATACACCACCGATGAGTTCACTGGCTAAATAAAAGCCCGTGGAAATCCTCGATGGAAGAGTTCATTTAGTATCACACTCTCTTCTTAAAAGTTCTTAATCTATTACTGTTGTCATAATTCAAGTATTCTAAAAAGAAAGGGAAATTAAAGACAGCAGTATTTTTAGCATTTCATTTTGCAAGCTGCTCTTATTACACAGATAGAAAGACAAAACCTACCTGGCTTTTCCCAAAATATGTGAGAAGTTTTATGCTCTACCTTTACTTAAGGGAAAGAATTTCAAAGGAATGTCAGTGTCACATTTGGTAACTGTTTCAGAAACAAGCACAAATCCATTACCTGTAACTTTAAAGGGTTAGTCAAGTAAAACAGCAGTACCTTCCCCTCAGTAGTCTGATAAACATACCTCAGGTAACCTGCTTACTGGAAGTGTTACTACACATTAATTACTGAATAACATAATTAAAAATACCAGGCAAATTTACACAGAATGAGACATTCCTAAACACCATAAATGAAAAGCAAACTCCAAAAAAATTGGAGTGCAAGAGATGCGTTTTATTGTATGCCCGTTACGATGAGTAACACATTTAGAAATAATAATCCCACATAACAGTGACAATCTTATTTTACAGCGTGTACATCATTTTTTACAGCCACATAAAACACGTATTTTTCTAAGAGATTTCCCAAATTTAACTTTCTGAAGTTTAGAAATATAAAAAAAATTTATTCTCAAGGAACTGATTCTCATCTGGTGCAAAAACAAAATATGAACATTATCTGAAACACAAAGCCACAATATAGCATGAAGTTACAATTTCTCATGTGAACAGCTGTGTGCAAACATGAAGCAACTAAAAAAGTAAAAAATACACATTATATGCATAACATTTATGAACAGGTTTTTCATTAAATAGCCCTAGACCAGCTTGTTATATTAAGCGCCATTTGATTTGCAGCATGCTAACACAAAGCATTGTTTAAAGGGATGCATATTTTAAATGTATACACTGTAAACTGAAGATCCACCTCCAAACTCTAGTGGCAGCGTATTTTTCTGGTTAAATACTGCATATATACTTTCTTACAGATTGAAAATGCATGTTTATAGTATCGTATAGAATTTTTTTAAAGAATTGATTAAAAGGTGCAATTTTATGTCTATATTGAAAATTTCATATTAGCAGGTAGGACAGTAACAGTCACACCTGTTAAGAACACTGCCCTAAAGAACTTCTAAGTACTTTGAAATTTAATTAAAAAACCCTACATTTTCAACTTTAATTTTTTAGAGAAGACTTTAAAGTAGCGAGAAAAAAAATCAAGTGTTGAGTCACAACACTATGAGCTGCATCCATTTCATCCTTAAAAAAAAGTCAAATTCAAAGTTAATTTTGTTATATGTGCCATACTGAACAACATTCAACTGCAGTTTCAGATAAAAAAGGGAAATTATATACATACACATCTTTAACCCTAGCACCAGAACACCACCTTTGAGACCATAACATAATGCTGTATTTTAAACATCATTTCCTGCAATAAAATAGGTTAGCAGCTTTGAAAACCATTAAAGAAAATTGCTTGTTGGACCTAAACTAATAAAGGAAACGAGAAAGTTCCCCAATGAAATGTTTAAAAAGGAAATAAAATAAAATAAAATAAAATCCCCCCCTCCCCCAATTTGACCAGTTCTGGAATTTAATTTCTAGGCACGATTTTAAAATGTTATGATCAAGTGACTGACTAATACTCTCCTTTAAAAACTGCACAAGAAGTTAAGACTCGGTTGCCTTTGCAAACAATTTGTAAATAACCCCACCATGTATCGGAACTGTTTTCATATTGGAGACAAATGCTGTTACTGACAAAATGGGTAACACAGTCATCTTCGTTTTGTCTTCTATCACTTAACAATATGTAATACTACTAATTTGAAGACATTCATCCATCTTTCTGCAAATTTAAGACATTCATCCATCCTTCTGCATTCTGTAGTGCTCTTTAGGTTCTGATAAGCAACAATCATAGGGCTATGAGATCCCCTGTCAACCCTAATACTTTTAAGACTTTTAATACAAAGAATGTAAAGTTATGATTTAATATCAAGCTTTGAAACCAGGAGAAACAGTTCATGAGATATTTTTTTTTTCCCCAATTAGCGTATCACAGTTTCTAAATTGCTTCCTTCTTGAGATCATATATTACATTATGGCCTCTTTGTGGTGCCTCATTATATGCTGATTTTTTTCAGATGGTCTACGGAATCCCTTTTTGCAATACTCACACCTATGGGGATAGTCTTTTGTGTGTATTGATATTACATGTCGTTTAAAGCCTGACGCATCCGTAGTGCTATATTCGCAATACTGGCATTGATAAACTTTTCTTCCACTGTGGGTCTTCATGTGCTTCTTAAGTTCATTTTGCTGCCTAAATCCTCTTTTACATCTTTTGCATTTAAAAGGCAGGTCCTTGGTGTGAACTGAGAGGATATGCCCACTAAGTACAAAAGGATCTGATGTTTTAAAGTCACAGTGTCTACACTGATGTATCTTTTTACCTTTATGGGTTTCACTATGCTTTTTGAGCTCGGATGGACGATGGAAGCCTTTTTCACATACCTCGCATTTGTGGGGAAAATCCTTTGTGTGCACTGAAATAATGTGTCGCTTCAGGTCACTTGAATTGGTGCTCTTATGGTCACAATGTGGACACTGATGAGTCTTATGCCCTTGAAACAATTCTGTGTGCTGCTGCAGTTCCTTCTCATCTGTAAACGCCTGGGGACAGTGCTCACATTTAAAGGGCAGATCAGTCCCGTGTTTGGTTTTGATGTGAGTTTTCAGATTGGACTGATCAGCACACCTGAAGACACAGTGCTGACACTGGTATGGCTTTTCCCCAGTGTGGGTCCTCATATGCTTTTTCAGCTCTGATGGGTGACGGAATCCTTTCCCACACTCCACACACACATGAGGGAAGTTCTTACTATGAACTGCAAGCAGATGTCTATTGAGTAGTCCCTGCTCTGCAGTTTCATAGTCACAGTATTTGCACTTGTGTAGCTTAGGCTCCTTGTCCCTCAGTATTAGTTTATTAGAACTCAACGGGCTTGCTTCTCTGTATCTTCTCGTATATTCTGTAAACTCATGGGTTTTATCAACTTTATTTATAAGTTTATGGCTTTCCAGATGATTGTGGAAACTTACTTTTTTGTTAGTTGTAAAGTCACAGTCTGTACACTGGTATTTCTTCTTAATCATATGATCTGGATGATTCTTCATATGCCTTTTCAAGAATCCTCTGGATTTAAATTTTTTCCCACAAATATGACAAGGGTAAACTGTTAAGGGCTGTCCATCAGGACCTATTATAACAGCTGTTTTTAAACAAACAAAAACAAGTTATGAAGGAAACAAATTTACTGATTAAGAAGCTTTAAATCAGCCAACTGCTGTTCAGATTCATGCACTTACACTTGCAGCAGACAAGAGAATGGTTCAGTAGTTTAAAAACAAGCAATCCACAGCACCTATCGTTTATATAGTTTTGTTTTAGAAACTGCTCAAACAGACCAGTAATACCGTATGTGCAGCAAGTATCTCCATGATTACTTTTTAATAGCTTGCAAAATTCTAACGAATTGCATCAGTCCTAAGTGTATTGACTCCGAATAGCAAAAAATATTAATCTTCTACACACAGAATTGGAGGGGGGAAGGACACAGGAAATACGCAAAACATCATTTATATTTTTTAATTCTGCTCCGTTTTAAAAAAAAAAAAGAAGGAATAGTACAGGAGTAAGTGCCACTCCATGACAATATGCATAGCCATACAGTGTTTACCTGTTTGCCATTGCCTGGCCTCTCCTCTCCTCCTTTTCTTGGTTTTTTGTTTTAGCACTCTATTAGTGCTAATGCTATCACAAATCTGCAGGTACTGTGTTGCATTACCGTTTTTGTTTTCTAATCGTGTATCCAAGTTATTTCCTAGAAACAAAAATTAGACACCATAAAAAACCTTAAACAACGTTTTTCTTTGGGACTGATGACTGGAATTGCACAGCAGCATATCTACTTTTTTTAAAAAAAATACTGCCCATTCCTCTACAATGAACATATATATTAAAAAAAAAGAAAAGAGCACCACTATAAAGCACTATCTATGTTTGCTGGCAGAAGCCAATAATATTTTTTAACCACTGATTAACTTTCAAATGTATTCCTTGATTTCTCATACTTTCAAGACCTTAATTTCTTCTGAGTTATGCTGGTTGTTTCCTTTTGTTTAACTTGGGTTAATCTCTTAACAACTGCATTATCTCTTTTCTGACTACAGAACTGTATTAAAAACCTGGCAGATCCTCCCAACTTCCCCACCCACTCTGAAGTCCTACAACACACCTAGAATTGTTTTCATTTCAAAATAGTAGAGAAAGACTGTAGAGTCCTTCAGCCTATACTTTATGGGTAATTTTCTGCATTGCCTGATCAGGAGAATTGACATGTTTCTATTTTCCAAGCCAGCAAGTTAGTTTAACGTGGTACCAAGGACTGTTACATGTTCTTACCTGCCGCTTGACCATCTTCGTATCTTCTGGGTAGCCTTCTTTCGTCTCCTGCAGAAAATGGTATTTTAGTCGTTATAAATTAATTTTTTTTTAAAGACGATGCCTTTGCAAGTCTGATAATGAAAGAAAACTAACTTTAAGGCTTAACTCTATCCAAACTGAGACGTGCGGTTCAGAATCAGTTCAGTGTTTTGTAATTATGAGCCCCAGGAAATAAAATCACATCTCTGTAAACAGTTAACATCCACTAAAGCTGTCTTTGCGTGCTTACCATGCTGACTGTCTTTCCTGCTTTTCATAATTACTATGCTTGTTTCTGCACACTTTTAACCTCATACATAACCTCCACAGAAACAAGGTTATCTGAAATGTACCATTTGTTCTTGAGATCAAAGTACTTTATCTCTCTGGAGTAGAACTAGGCTGATTAAGACGACTTTATCAGCTGCTCAGCACTCATCTGTATGAGGCACTACAAAGTTCTGGGAGATGCAGAAGGAACACCTTAAAAGTGTATTCCTCATTTTGGATTAAAGCGTTTACTGCTACGTACCAAGTCTCTGTGGTTCTAAACCACTTTATCAGCCCAACTACTGAGCTCACAAGTACCACACCAACGGATTTTAACTGACTACCTTGGTCACTTAATTATAACATGAACCATGGATGACCTGATACTCTCCTAACAAACATTTAGTATGCCAAAATCCAAGAAAAGAATACAAAGTAAAAGAACATTCAGAATTTGCAGTATGTCCTGATAAGACACTTCTGCTATTTGAAGCATGGCTGCAGAGAACAAATTACCTTTTTTCTTTTTGTTTCTAACCTGAAGGACTAACAGGCTTAGAACAGGTATATAAACTGAAATTACAAGGAATATGTTTACCCATTTATTCCTACTTTTTAAAAGTTTTTTCCCCTTCCTCCTAGCTGATGTAAAATACTTAAGGTTGTTCTTCTTTTTATAAGCTCTTCCAAGAGCCAGATTAACCAATCACTGAAACCCACACATTCGGTGCATCTGAGTTAGGATCAGGAACAGTATAAATATTCTCCTAACAGCTTTCCTTTCTATTTCATAAACTCAACATACAGCAATCCATTCATTATATGCAAGACAATCAACTACTAAAGTTATCCATAACATGTTCGACAGGCTACCACTGGAAAAAAAAAAAATCAATGTAAAAATGGAACTGTTTTTCATACTTAACTGCAAAAAACCTAAGGACCTTATGTGTAAAAACGTCATGAATGACGTCAAAACATTTTTTCACATCACTTCATCAACTCCACTAACTGACACTGCTAAGAGATCAGAAGATCTGTTTCCAAACCCTTAGAACAAGGCGAGAGATTATCACATTTGCACGGAGATTCTGAAAGGTAGATTAGGGAGAAAATAACGGAAAGGATTTTTAGAAAATAAGCATACAGCTTCCTACCGTAAGCAGCAGCCCAAGCAACAGGGACAAAAGTTTTATTCACGCCAGAGTCTTCAAGCTGTGTGTCTGGTAGTGATGTAGCTTCTTCTTCACCTACAATAACTTCCATATAAACTTCATCTGCTATTTCAGCACAGCCTGGATTAAAGGAGAAAAACACATTTTTAATTTTATTCTGCTCATCCTAAATTTTCCTTCATTTAATTTGCTCCCACTCTGATTGATACCCGTTACAAATTACTTTTCTTCCTTTGGCATTTAGAGTCACCCATTCCCTTACGGGATCATTGTTTATTCAGACATTCCTTAAAGAGAGAAAACACGTATCAATAAATATAAATCCAAGACATATATCAACATAAATTCAAATATACAAACTTATAAACTTGTAACTGATGACATTTATTTGCCACTTTGCCAGAAAGCTGATTAAACAAGGCAATTCACAGCAGGAAAACAGAAAAATGAGAAATTTGACTAACCTCATTAACTTCATCCATGGACATGTTAAATTTAATATAAATAATGAAATGATTGCATACAGTATGCACAAAGTGCATTTATCCACATCAATTAAAAAAATAATTATAGCCTGCTTTTTATTTTTAGTGAAGATGAGCTTAGTTTTCTACTACTTCAGGCTGAAGAATCCTTCAGAAAAATTAAAAAAGTCCTTGAGAATGATGTTTTATATTGTTGTATAAAACAGCATGAGAAACAAAAACGTTTCTTATTATGCTTACTAATATCTTCATCTTCCTGAGAAGAGTCCTTAACAGCCATGTAAACCATTTTTTCTCGCTGCATTCTACCAACACCTCCTTGATCAATTACTCCAGCTACAGAATGTCCGTTGTGAAAGTCACTCTCTGTGACAATTTCTGTCCCACCTTTAACAAAAAGAAGTTACACACATTAAATAAATAAGAAAGCCACTGTCAAGATTAATTTCAGTATTTTTCCCTTGTTTACAGCAAAGCTATTTCATAAAATTCCAATTAAATGTTTTTACATCCATGTCTGTCATAAGATCATGCAAATTTGATACTCTGCAGCAGGTAAAGACAAAGTCTCTCAGCGTGTCCTGATAAATTCAAGACTGAACAACCACTACCCAGGAAGGATCACGAGCCTTTTATGCACGCTAGCAGTGACCTCAGGTGTGAGTGGTGACATGCCCATGCCCACCAAAACAGTGACTGTAATTCTCACCTTGTAATTTTCACACACAGCCTTTACATTCTCCCTTGACATGTGAACAGCTTATTCTTACCCCTCTTCCCTTTCCAAAACACTATTTCGTCACCTTGCAAAAAATGGTTTTTAGGTAATTCTCCCCACAAAGATTCTAACGTGTATGTCCCAGGCTCGTGACACGGGATTAAGTAGTAACTTACACTGGCATCATACTTCTCAAACCGTGACGGTGCTAATGCTACTGCCAATTACTTCAACAAGAACAATCTTGTCTCGAAAGACAGACTAGCAGGGATGTAAGGTGCTGCACCAAATCCCCGGATACAACGCAATCTGAAGAGTAAGAGGCAGAAGGAAGGAAACAAGACCTGCCCACACGGTCCTGCTCGGGGTGACTGACAAGCTTTGGCCCCCTGACTGCTTGAACAACCGTCAGGGGGCCAAAGAGCAAGTTCCAACCTGGAACTTGATATTGATGCTTGAGTCTGAGAGAGGCGGCAGATAAATATTGATGTGCATAGTCTTCCACATATCTCGGGGACTGAACGGGGAGTAGAGAAGCTGCAGGTAATGGCAGAGCAAGCCAACACCTGGTACACCTTATTTACTACTTATTTAGTAGTTCTGTAATAAATAGTCCTTATTTACTACTACAAATGGTCCCAATGAAAGATACTCAGCTAAGTGGTTGAGTCCAAATTAATTCTTCCTGCTGCTGCATTAGCAGTCTGTCCCTTGAGACTCACAAGCCATCCCCAAGCAAGAAACTGGGCCTGGTGATTCAGGTAGGCACTTGCAGATGACAGGAATGCTGCAACAGATAAGGAATGACAAGATGCTGCTTCTCTAGATCCTTTGCCCATGGTCTTGGGTATTCATGCTAAATGCACATGGTCTTCATAACCTTCTTCTCACACTTGAAAGGAATTAAGGATCAAATACTGGAAATACCTGGGCCTTACAGAAATACTCACTAACCTTTAGCCAAATCAGACACTGTCTATTCCAAACAGGATAGCAACACGTGTAAAGTTACTTTGGCGACCTTGTGACGGACTTTACGAACAGGCTTCCAAATCTACACTGCATCATCTTGCAGAAGATACCAAGCAACTCGTAAGACAGTTTTAACTAATCCTGAACCTACCCTGGCAGTGCAAACCGAAGACAACGGCCCTATTAGCTAGCAGTCTGGTCATTCCTGGAACAATCCTCTTCTGCCATTAACCTGAGCTGAAAAGATGACTTGTGTCTCAAGAGCAGAAAAATAAAGGTATCATACAGCCAGAAATTTCATGAAGTAGCAGTTCAAGCTACTTGAAAAAAGGCATCAGGACTGTTACTAATTGGAGGACTTTGCTGATCTAATCCATAGCTCTATTTAAAGTTGAGACTTTCACAGCATAGCCAGGCCAACGCTACCGGTCCGTGGGAGGTGAATTCCCCTCTCAACTCCAGGAAGAACAGAATCAGGCTGGTTTGCGCTGCGAATGGGGCATGCCCTGTGAATGGTGCTGGGGCTCCAAGCCAGCTATGCTCCAGTGAGGCAGTTTCAGTACCTAAATGCAAAGGGTAACATGGAACGAGCCAAAGGTTTCAGCTCAGAGGACAAATGGCAGGGGAACGCTGCTTTTACAAGTCACGAACAACAGAACATGGGCTACCTGCACATCTGCATGCAAAGCACCTGGAAGTGCTGGGTCTATCCCTTGTGAAAGAGAACTGCAGAGCAGTTCTGAGTTTCCTAGTTAGGTTTGGACATGACTGTATGCCTAAAGCCCCAGCAGTCTTCCCCTCCCTGTATCAAGGCCAAAAACCGTCCAATGAAAGGAATCTACTCTAGAGGGTTTTCTGTGCTAACACACAGTCTTACAAGCATCAGAGAAAAGCAGCAGCTGAAAAACAGTGGCAGACACCCGACGACTTCTACATTTGGGCTTTGGCTGCCTGAAAATAAATCCTGCTAATCAAGAGAACTTGAGACCAATACACACCCAGTATTTAGTGCATACAGGCAGCCTCCACAAAACTCACAGTCTACGGAACATTCCAGTCAGTAGATTATATGAAATTAAGAACAAATAACAAGATGGCACTGAAATACTTCATACTACTGGAAGAATACATAAAATTTAAAAGGTACCTATTTCAACATCATCTTCAGCTTCAGCTTTAAATATGTACACTTTGATAACTTCTGAACCAAAACCATCATCTTTAGCAACATCATCATTTGTCACCTCGGTACTGATTTTCAAGGGAGTGCTTCCTATATGGTCCAATTTTTCTCCAACATCATCCACTGTAAAGAGAAGAGAACAATAATGAGGTTCAAACACATTTTTAAAAAGTCAAATTAATCAGTAGTATGATTTTCTCCAGTATTACCCCCATGCATAATAAAGGTTTGTATTCATAAATGACTTTTACAAAACAGTTAATCTCAAGATACTTAGAAGAGATTCCGGAAGTTCAGTACTCATTGTACTGCAACTCAGGACACAGCAACAGTTACAGAATGAACAACACAAGAGGGAGCTTGTCATCAAAGAGAATGTGGTAATTGGTTGTGTCTGAAACTACTACACTTAGAAAGCAAAAATGTATCAAAATCAAGTAAAATTAAACACCTGTCAAAAATGTTTAAAATTAACCCAGAATTGCCTGTTACAGTCTAAGAGTTCCCAAAAGTTTCACTACTCTTAAGATACTGGTGACTAAAAATTAGTAGCTGTGTGAAGAGGGATGACTCAAGAGTATATTCCCAGTAAAAAAGGTGCACATCAGAAATTTGACTACACTTTCACTGTAAAAGGAACTGTGATTTTATCTACTTTATCACTTGAAAACATATACATTAACGAAAACTACTGTATAATATACAGCTGATTAAAAGATGCAGTGACAATAAATCCAAATACTACTATGTGAAACTGACTTCTCATCCTTTATGTATCCATCTTAGTCACTCTGATTATTTGGTCCATATATTCAAAATGCTCATTTTACTTATACAACAAAAAGTACATTCGAACTATGAAAAATGCAGAATTAACACTATTTTGGTAAAAAGGGTATTCACATAGAAATCCATATATATATATATATATATATATATATACACACACACCCCCCAAATTGCCAATACGGAGGCCACTGAACTAGGCTTCTTTCTGGCATACATACTGCCAACACACTTCTCTTGGTGGATAAAATTAGCTCCTGCGCAGATGGCCAACACAAACCTGTGCAATGCTTAACACCCACAGAAGTCCTCTAAATAAAGAGGAATTCCACAAAATGTAAACAAAATCTGAATTAAATACATTCCAGGGAAACAGCAATTTAATGCATACATAACATTAAAATAGGTGCATACTAGGTAAAAAAAAATAATAATCGTATTGAAATGACAGTAGCTTTTCATGACTAAGACCAGAGTCCACCCCACGCAGCCCCCGAGGGCTCTGACGACTGGGGAAAGCCTGGCTTACTTTGGGATGGCTGCAGTGGTTCCCAGTCCCGCTCTAAGCCCCCTGCCCTCAGTGCAGCCATGGCTGCTCTTGAAGAGCTGCTTTTAACTGCCCCAGGCTACAGCCTGGTCTACGCAGCTACACTGGAGTTAGTTTAAGCTTTTCTGAACACTCTAGGCAGTTGTGTGAGGTGGTTCAGAACCTGCTAGAACAGGAGCAGATGCCTTCCCTGCAGCAGGGCAGGAATCCACCACAGCAATCCCAAACTAAGCCCTTCCCACTCACGGACAGGACTCCCCAGAAACACCTCTCTAACACGTAGCGGGTGTCACCCCCGCACTGAGGAACCTTATTCCCATTTCACAAATCCTGGACTGCACCAGAAGAGTATAGAAGTTATTGAGGACAGAACTAGACATAATGCAGGTAAGTACAAATAACTCTTTGATTTCATTTTGGAACCTCTGAAATGCATATATTTTGATGAAAATTAAACTGAAAATATTAAAAATGCTGTTTTAGCTGTTTCTTTTTGTAAATAAGAGATTAATTGCATTGCCCGAAGAATCCCAAACTTGGATCAGCAGAAAAAACCAATTTTCTCAGGAAAAGTTTGGTTGGTTTTTTTTTAATTAAAAACATTCTAAATCTCTATTAAAATCGATGTCAGCAACATCAACACCTCAGTCTGTTAGTATCTGACATGTACTGCCTGGCACTCCCGTTAACTTGCAGCACAACAGGAACAGTCCGAGTATGAATAGCACAGATGAGAACGCCACAACAGAGAACCTGGCACATTCCTTCGACAAACTTAAAGCTTACCAGCGTTAGATTGTTAGTGTATCTTTATATCCAGTATGGGAGTGTTACTGCATCTGCTAATTGGTATTTTTTATGCTGACAGAATGGATTTAGAAGAGAGAATTATGCAACCTTTACCAACAGGAGAAGGGAAGATGCTAAAAGATACTTATCTCGGAAAAAGTACTTCCATACATTTACTGTGTTTGAATTTATTAAAGACCATTTTCTTTTCTGCATGGCTTTTAACGTTTATAGAAGTTTCTTATTCATATTCTTCAAAAGGATACACATATGTTTAATTTTACTACAATGAACATTTCCACTGTATCTGTAAGTCTCTCTGAAGGACAGAAAGTAACTAATAGTACATGGCAGGAGTCATTTTATATATATAGCTGTATGACTAGACATGCTACCAAAATGCAGAAAAAAAGAGTATTTAAAGACCAGGTGGAAGAATACACTTAATTATAAGCTGTTACTATAATTTCAGAATTGGTAGGTGGTAGTAAAGTTATTTTCAAAACTGCAACTCAAGCAACACCAACTTTTTCTGAACTCAGAAATTTTATAAACATAATGCATTATCAGTCTAACAAAGGAAATATTTCTGTATCGCAAGGTTCTTTAACAGCAGCAATATCCTATGAACAGTGGCATTATCACACATGTATGGTAACAAGCTTTCTTTACGGCAAAAATTCCCAAATAATATTGGGTGACCATGACTGCACACCACTATGTATCCGGTGAAATAACATAAGAAAAAAACCTCACAATTTTAGATAGCTGCCTTACTGGGACATCAGTTGCAATACAACAAAGATTACATAAAGTGACCAATTTTTTTCAATTTTCTAAGTATTTTTACCCCAAAATATGAAGTAAAATACATTAATATAGCATGTACACTCACGTGCTGCATTTTACCACTTCAAGTAAAGCCCCCAGATCTTCAGCATGCTTTAAAAAACAGGGAGCCCTGTCTTAGAGGGGTCTTACAACATGATTTCTAAAATTAGTGGTTATTTGCACAGCATCAACCAACCTGTGTATTTTCAAAGATGTTCACTCTCTACAATTTAAGCTAAGGTAATATCAGGAAGTCTGCGTATCCAGGGCCTCTGGAATCACTTTTTTAAAAAACACCAAACTGTAATATAACAAATTCTGAAAAATATAAACTGGACTGAGAAAATAATACTGATATAGACTGTCATTTTTAAGATCTTGCCTTGTGTTTCAAATACCGCAATAACAAACCACACTAAATTGGCAACTGCTATTGCTTAAATTGCTGTCTTATATGAAGTAAATTTCATGGTTTCAATCTATTTTTTAAACATTTAGATAAGGGGGAAATAATCAACACAGCAGGGCATTGTAATCTCTGTCAAGTTCCAAAATATTAAGAATTCCTTAAAAAACAGATCATGAAAGTATTCTATTGTCTAAGTAATATGGCTTCAATAACAGACTGCTAACCCTTCAGTGCTAAATTATCTGGTGACTTTTCCCAGTGATAGCTCTCAGGAACAAGAATGCTTACTTTATGTCAACGGCCTATGAAAGTGTCTTTCAGATCTGACTCATCCACCAGAAACACTACATATTATTATCCCATCACTTAAAATTAACTGAAAAAACACAACAGAGAACCTTTATAAATATATGCTGAATCCTCCTGCATAAACAAGGTTTAAAGGAAAACTCAGCACACTTCCGATTTTAAACTTACCTTACTTTGCTGTTTTCAGGTGTGTGATGTCCAGATTCACCGTGGATTGCCAGCTCCCAATTCATATGATGCCTCAGCATGCACTAACGCTGGTGATATCACACCCACCATAGGAGCCCATAGGGATAACATGAGGGCAAGATAAGTCCTGTGGTTTTACAATTTTTCATATTTTTTAATGTCTGATATACTTATTTTATATCCCATAGGTTACAATATAGGAGTATTAATACTAAAATGTTTAGCAGATTATGTAACACTGTACTGTAATACACTAAAAAGGAGGTGGTGGTGGAACAGTACCTTACCCCTAAAGGCCAGCTCCAGTGTTGCTCTTTGGTGGGTATGAGGTCACCAGCATAGTGCATGCAGGGCCAACACACGGATCGGGAGCTGGCAATCCGCTGTGGGTCTGAATATCGCAAACCTGAAAAACAAAAAAGGGTATGCTTTAAGCTACACATGTGCTAACTCCTCCCTGGCAAAGTGGGATGTACTGTTCTTAATCTTCCCATCTCAGTACGAGACGGACTGGGTTCATGCTCACACCATATGCATTCATTTGCTATTAAATTTCCTCTTTAACCAGTCCCTTTTAAACAGGTATTCTGGAGATTCAGCACAAGGATCATGCATATCCCGTGGCATACATTGTGAACGTATAAAAAAAAGCTTTACGGTTGTAAGGCTGATTTTAAAAAGCTGAAATCAGCTCCACTGAGAGAGCAGACTGGTGATGATGTTCCAGTGAAAATTTCTAATCACAAAATCACACACAGCTAGTTTCCAGAACTATCAAAGACAAACCGATTATTTTCCAAATAGTATGTACGCAAAAATATAATTACAAATAGAATATAAAGTATCTACATGGGAATGTCACCTTAAAATGGTGAAAAATCACCTTTCAGTATATTTCAAGTGTTAATTTTCAACAAGAGTAAGGTAAGTTAAAATTCCACACAGCTCAGCTTCACACCCTAAAATGTAGTATTTTACAAGTTCCCCAAACGTGTTCCACAGAACAGCTGGTGGTATTCCCTAAGGGCGTTATCTGGCATTTAATGCAAAGTCCCTCCTTTTTAGATGTTAAATTTCAGTAAAAGACAGCTAAGTGTTTTGAGATTCTTTACAACTATCATTTTGATGTGGTTTATGTTATAAAAAAAGTTCAAGTCATGTATATACACCCTGAAAGAAATGTCATAAAATCAACTTTCTACAATATTTTCTGAACATTTGACAATATAAAAATATAGGTAAATAAAGAGGGGGTTAAACAGTTATCTATTCTACACAAAAGATTAATAAATGTAACAAATTCAAGGCTAATTTAAAAAGTTTAAAAAAAACTACCAAAAAATGAACAACTGTGTAAGACTGATTCATTTTTGCAGAGAAAAAAAATTATTAAGATACTTCATTGGGTCAGGCTGGTGTACCCAGCACAATCCAGCCTTGAAACAGCAGAGGCAAGGGATCTCATCCCTATCGACAGTCTGGACATGGGGATCGAGTGTCCCCTCAGTCTGCAGATGACACCGAGCTGGGGGGGTGGGGGGCTGGGGCTGACCTGCAGGGGCCGGCAGCTACACCCGTCCCCTGCGCCCGGCACTGGGGGGGCCCCGCGAACTCGGGGTTCAGGGCTGGGCCCCCGCTACAGGACAGACCCCGAGGGGCTGCAGCGTGTCCAGGGACGGGCACGGAGCTGGGGAAGGGGCTGCGGCACCGGCTGGGGGGGCTGGGGGGGCTCAGCCTGGAGAAACGGGGCTCGGGGGGGCCCCATCGCTCTGCGGCTGCCTGAGGGGGCTGGAGCCGGGGGGTCGGTCTCTTCCCCCAGGGAACCAGCGACAGGACAAGAGGGAACGGCCCCAGGCTGTGCCAGGGGAGGGTCAGGGGGGATCTCAGGAGAAATTCCTTCGCGGAAAGGGTGGCCGGGCAGGGGGACAGGCTGCCCAGGGACCCGGTGCTGGCACCGTCCCCGGGGGGGCTCAAAACCCCCGCAGGCGCGGTGCTTGGGGACACGGTTCAGCGGTGGGCTTGGCAGCGCTGGGTTAGGGGCTGGGCTGGGTGGCCTTAAAGGTCTTTTCCAACCTGAACGAGTCTATAATTTTATGACTGCCTTAATTTATCTAAAACAGTAACTTAAAATAAAATTATAATTAATAATGTAGCTTCCAGCTGTGAATATTCAGACGTATCATGATTATACATATATAGAAATCTAACTGCTGAAAATTAGGTTTCACACTGGCTTCGAAACATTGCAAAAAGCCATTAGTAGGCTTGAGAACACCTGACAAAAATATAAATGTATCAGACACAGTCGAGGTCATCAGGGAACTGTTACTTAAAAGTTTAAGATTCTCTGGTCTAAGTGCAGTGGTCATCATTATCAATCACACTTAGCTTAGAAGGAATTCCAAATTCCAAACGTGACTTTACTTACAATAAAAAGGTGCAGCTGGAAATACTGCAGTTACAGAATACAACTCACCATAAGTACTCTATCAGAAAGGAGGAATTTTTTCAGTGAAACAACTGACTGTAAAAATGGTGTTCCTTCATTTGCAAACACACGGGATTTTTTCTGTTATAGGTCTAATTTGCTTTCAGATTGAGGGTTTTTTTTATTCTTTTGCCAAAAAAACCTTTTTGACTTCCACTGCTGACATATGGCATTAGTCATGATAGAATGATAAAAAAACCCGTTGCTGTCCATCCTATACTGAACAAAAAATAAATAACAAAAAAAAATATTTTGCATAAGGGACATAAATACTACAAAATATGAAATCATTATGATCACTAATCAGTCATGTCCTCTGTCTTGACATTTTTAATACAGGCAGCTTGCTGTGAACAGACTGACACTTCTGACACACTTGGCACTGCCATTTTTTTTTAGCATATTGTTTCTGACTAAATAAAATCTGGTTTGACCTACTCACATTTCAGTAACTAATTTGGAGAAGTCAAAACTTTAAAATGAACTATCATACATTTTACCAACTTTGTGTAACAATAAAAACTCTTTATCTTGAGCGTAACTGAACCACTGAAGAAACAGAATACACCTTAGGTCCTTCCAGCAGCTCTCACTCCGCAAGCAGCGTAGGGCCAGTCTCCTCAGAGTTGAATGTGGTGCGAGAACTGCAATGGGCAGCCGCCCAGTGTCAGAGCCCATCAGTTAATGCACACAACCCCTTAAGGTCAAGTTCAGCCCAGAACAGCGCAACATACAATAAAATGCCTACTGTAATTTTTAATACAACTAAACAAACAGTATTTTGTGGAAACTTAAGAGAAAACTTTACGAGTCAGCTATCTTAAAAAGCTCCCTTCTTTGCTGGATTCTACTGCTTAAACCCAACACGTTATTTTGACACAAAACTACGTAACGTGGTTAAATACCTGTGTATTTAAAAAATAAAAAAAGAAAGTATGACACTCAAAATACACAGAATGTTTAACTTTCCAATGTGTTTTTCTAAATTTTCAGAAACATCTAGTTTCAGAAATACACACATACTCACTCAACAGCACATCACTCTTTCTTGCTGTATCAGCAATAATGGACTTTACATCAAGAAAATCCAAATCCAGACACCAAGAATTAACTGGGTAATAGACTATTACTTGAGCGTTCCAGTACAGAATGCAGCAAGAGTCCAGTTATAGTAACTTCTCCCCACCAGACCACTTCTACTTCAGATAATCTCCTGTTTATATCTACCTTTGTTTAACTTACAAGATATCATTAAGTAGTCTTCAGATGTACTCTTGCCATCATCATCATCTTCTGTTTTTATAGTCACTGTGGAGCCAGGAACAGTACCAGCTGCTTGAATGACTGCTTCAGAATCTGAGTTCGTTACAAGAACTTCTTCTGAAACCATTGTAGGTGAGTTGGCTCCTGATACAGAGTCTTGCACCACGTGCTCCAAATGTCCATCAGGACCCATAACAAGGTCAGCCACAAACACCTGATCGGGAACTCTAACGGTTTCTGTTATTAGATCAGAAGTCAAAACATGATCACTGGTATCTAAAGCTTCTTCAATAGCAACATCGGCTTCCAAAACAGAATCAGGAACAATTACGCCTTCTGTCACAACATCAGTTTCAGTGATGATGTCAGGTCCTTGGACAACTTCAGCTGCTAAGCCATGATCAAGAGTTATTCCATCATCGGTAACAACATCAGAAACTAGGACAGCTTCAGGGACTGATACAACAATATGGTCTCCATCAATATGAGCAGTGCCAGCCATTCCAGCCACTATGAAACAATTACGAATGAGGAGAAAAATGTTAAAATCATTGCATTAGCAATTGGTTTACCTAAGGCATGGAATAACTGTATAGAGCACTTAAACGCAGATATACAAATCTATTACTTTTCAACAATCCACATTTTGCCTTTCACTTGACAAGGACTATCCAAAACAGCCTGTATTCTTTAAAATAGGAAAACCAAAACATGACACTTCTTTAAGACGTAATGCAGAGTTTGCCCTTATTTGGGTTTTGCAATGCTGCTATGTTAAAACCTAGAGGCCAGTTTGCAATTTCATTTTTTTATAAATTTCAGTTAGAAAACATCTGATTACAGTTGCAATTTGAACCTTCACAGAATTCTTGCATGACACTGGAAGTGTGGTAACAATACATTAATTGCTGTTACGATAAAAGGACTCTCAGCCTTCAGACTACATGGGCCTTGACAAAAACAAATACTCGGTTGTATGCAGTATTTACAGTACGATTTCCAACAACTTGCCACATTGCAAGGAATGGCTAGGAGCAGAAATCTGTTTTCCACTAACAGACTTGACTGGCCAGTCACGTTTGCAGACTACTTTTCTATACATAAAAGAGAATGCACAGTGAATCATTTTAACACACACATAAATAGCAGTTTTAATCTTAATGAATACAACCAGAAAAAGGTTCTTATCAGAATGAAAAAAATAAATTATTCAGCATCATACTGCAAATGCAGTTATTTTGGTACACTCTGAGGGATATTAATTCATGTTAGAACAAAGACATGGTCATTTCCACTACCTGAGAAGGTCATCTCACCATAATGCAGAAATGGAGACCAACAAAGAAAAGAGCAGAGATTTCTTGCTGTCCTTTCTCTAAACCTTCAAAATTGGTGCGGTTAATTTAGCACTGCCACCAAAAGAAACGGTGCTTATTTAAGAAAAAGTATCCCTCCCCCCAACTCAACTTAGAAACAAGTTTTCTTGTATCAGTCCAGTCCAAGGACTAACGCTCTTGACAGAAGACTTCTAAGCACATGTGAACATGCAGGTTCAGCTAAATCTGTAACCTGCTGCCTACGTAACAGGTTGTTTTCAAAGACATTATTTCTCACCACATTTACTGACACAGCCTAAAGGAGAACTGGTGACAGTAATCAAGGTAAGCACACAAAAGCTCGGACGTTGTGTACATCCTGTACTGGATGTTATTTACATCTCCTGTGTGTTGGAGACGTAGCTACTAGTCAACATGAGTTCAAGCAGAAGCTCACATACCACAAAACCATTGAACTCCAGGTAACATTTTCTGTCTCATCTAGAGCCCTCTGGGCCACAGACTTAGTTGCTTTTTTTTTTTCCTCCAGAATTACTTCAGTATTTTGAAGTAAGTGATTAAGCAACAAAAGGATACACAGACATAATATATGCCACCTTAAAATCAGAATTTTCTCAAAAGCCATGCAAACAGCATTATCATATCAGTCATCTCTGCATCTTGGTATCATTTATAAACGTACAGCAAAAGCCTGAAAAACAGTCTTGATTTTATTCATTGTTTTTAATAGTTAAAATGTTTACCAAAATCCTGCATAATCATAGTGTGAGGCATTTTGGATTCTTGTGTTTGCAATCCAAGACTTCCACCACCTGGATCCATATTCAGCTAAGTTCATTCACAAATAGCTGCAATAAAAGCAAAATCAGAATTTATGTAAAACAGTGTTACTGTGTTGATTAGCTTTACTGGATTAATATGTCACACTGACAAACACAGAGCATTTATCCAAAACTTCAAGAAAAAAGCATGCAGTACTTCATACAATTCACTTTGCTTTATTCTTTTGGTTTTATATTTTTTGTCCCAAAATCCTGAAAATGTTTCCATCCATAAGTAGTCCTACGTTAATCAAAAGAATTACACAAGCAAGTGAAACCAGGTTACTGCCTGGCCTAGAACAGTTCTGTTTATATTCCATAGAATTTAATGGAAAAGTGCTTTCTAGCTACATTCAGCCTGCAGAGGTTCAGACTTCAACATTATTTCTAGGAGCGGTAAGCAGAAGAAATGCCTAAATCTTCAATTTCCCCACTGCAAGCTGAACATTAAAATATTTTTGCCATTTTATGAGACTATGCCCACAGGGTAACAGCTCATTGACTGACAGTAGAAATCTCATCACCTGTAATACCAGCAGCAACAGCATCAAGCCATAGTAACCAAACAACAGAGCAAGCAACTGAGCCTAGGTACCAGTAACTTATTTTCTAGAAGCAGAAACTTTGTCAGGAAGGAAGTTAACTTTGCCTTAAAAGAAACTGTAGCTGTCTGTAGAAGCAAGAAATGCAAGTCAGCCGTCACACTGTGCACAAGCTATTACTAACCGCATGCCTTACCATAGTAACATACACGAGCAACTACACACTAAGAAGTCACTTTTGCTCTATCCCTGTCTGTATATACCCTTTAATTATCGGGACTGGTTATTATGGTTGTGTGGAGCTGCATCGAAGAAAGTTGAGAATTTCATCAGGAGTATCAATTTTTCAGATTCTTTCACGATTTTCTATCTATCAGCTATTTCAAAACTAATTTTAACACGTAAATTTGACTGAACATTATGTTTAATTACATGTACATTTTGAAAAAGCTGTGTAGTGCACTGAATTTACGAGAACAAAAGCGCCAAAGCCGATTTTGTCTTCCAGTGTCTGTGTATGAACCCCTATTTCATTAAAAGTCTGACAAAAGGCCTGGTAGAAAACATCATCAGCCCTTAGTTCGATTTGCACGCACAGTCCAGAACCACACATCCATGCTTGCTGCACCTTCACTGTCAAGGAAGGAACTGAGCAGTGACTATTCCTTCTTTTACACTCCTGAAATCCTCAGGCAAAGAAAGCAGCAAGCAGTCCACGATGATGGCAATTTCAAGAAAAAGTCACTGATCCACCCCAAGGAGTTTTCAACTACCTGAGAACACAAAAGAACCAAAGAACTTGTATATCACCTAGTGTCACTATTACCCTTTCAACACTTTCTCCACGTATTATTTGCTCAAACCTACTTCTCTCAAACTGTCTTTAAAAAATCTTCAGTACTAACTCTTGGGGACAATGACAACACAACATTCTTCTTGCAGAGCTGCAAGAATTCCCCAATGTAATTTCTCGAAGGTGCCGTAACAGAGCAGTTAGGTCCACAGACCAGCTGGTATCACAAAAAACCCAGTCAAACATGATCACTGACGAAAGCAGTCAAGGATTTAACTGGCCCAATTTCACCCATACAATCAAATTCCAGTGCAGTTTTAAGATTTAGCTCCAAAATCAAATTCTTTCACCATGTGAGAATTATAAAGCAGTTTCAGAACCTTAACGCGATGGTCTATCACTCCTAAATTACAGTCACAGCCACCTGAAATTTCACAGTAGCTAACGAATACTTGCTGTTACAAAATAAGATACAGCTCTAGACCATAAATAGCTAATTTAATATAGCAATTTCAGAATTAATGCAATACTCTAAAATTTCCTGACCACAGCCTTGACACTCAGGTAATCCTTCCTTCTTAATGTACATGGATATGAAAAATTACCTTAAATTGTATCAATCTGAGATTACAGGAAGGATATGCTAGGCTCTTCTTCCTTCTCAATAAGAAATTTAATTTATTATCAGGTTATATAATTAGATGCCCAAATATACTGTATTTTGGGCTACACTGAAAATTCAATACAAAGGCAGGCTATGATCTTAATTTAAATTAAAAACTCTGCATGGAAAGTAAGTTCTCGCTAAAAGGAGTACTTTGACAGTAGCTAACAGGACTGTAAAAACTACTGAACTCACGGGTGCACGTAGTACTATGAATACCTTAAGCTTCCACTAAAAACAGATATGGATGATGACACATTAGCAGTAAACATGCTGAAGCTGCACCTCAGTTGATGCAGCTGGTATTCAACCACTACTTAAGTATACTCTTCTAAACCCTCAATGCAGACACAGGACTGAGTTGCACCAACTACACAATCACAGATTTATTTTATATATCTGCTTTCAGGTCTTAAAGGAATGCAGTGACAGCAGGAAAACCCCTTCCTGCTAACGCTGGAACAATTAACAACAGCTAAGGCCCACAATTCTCCTACAACTGGGTATTTTTGCTCCTAGGTTTCAGTAGTGCAGATGATTTAGTTCCATGCACTACATATGCATGCAAACCTTATTATTGGAAACAGCAAAAAATGTAGTAGTACAGTAATTAACTCTGGTTCTTCACAGCTTCCTTCTGTAGTACAATGTGTTATATACCCACGCAATCATAGCAGAAATAGTCCAATCCTATGTTTCAAAAAAAGCCAAAGAAATAAGGCAGAAAGTAACAATCCTGTATGCTACCACAACCCTACACTTATCCATACTTCTCTTGCCTCTATTAAGATCTCAAGTTTTTCCTCTGAATTCACCTTTTCTTCTGTGTATTCAAAAGCAACTACCATAAAAATGCTTTGTAAGCATCAGCCAACAAAATAATACCACTTTATGACATTCCATTAATATTTTCATTGATTTTTCTTTTAAATACAGCATGCTATCTTGCACCAGGAAGGAGTATGTTATCATCAGATCCCAAAATGTTGAATTTCATGAAACCTAAACTGAGACTCCCAGAGCAACGTCTGAAGGCTAAATTTTCAAAACATGTATGTGATACTGCTTTTCTTTTTTGAAAAATATAGTTCTTTTTCCAACTAGCTTCAGGAGAACGTTGATTTTAACCTATTTCAGTTCTTTATCCCAAAGCTCTTCCTTACAGAGGACTCAGCTGAGACCAGGCAATGAATTTTAGAGTGAAAAATCCCAACTACATGATGCATCTGCCTACAGGCAGGAACACAACTGTAAATTACTACTGTAAATGGTGTTTTTTAAAATCCAAGATAATGGTTGGCAGACTGGGACTACCTAAGACCACAGATTTATAACAGCAACACTCAATTGAAAAACTGGTAAAGGCCCAGGCCTTATAAACACTGCTCTTAGTATACAGGCTGATTTCTTAGCTTACTCTTCCCATAAAAGTATCATAAAATAACCATTAATACTTTAATTTCCTTTGAGAAAGCTTTCAGAAAACACTCTGAATTGAGAGATCTTCAGCAAAATATTTTGAGGAGGAAAAAAATGAAATGCCTCAGCACGTCTACCCTTCCCAGGAAAAAATATGGTCTTTCTTGTATCCGGAGGTACAATGAAGCTCCCAATCGATAAGCTGACTTCCAGGCATTGTTGCCATATTTAAAATTTTTATAACATTAGAAAATATTTCTAGAGAAAGCCCATTACAATTGAGTATTTCTTCATAAATAGGAACATATTTAATACATTTTGTTGTATCCTATAGCACGGTCCTGCAAATGCTAAGCATCTCTCCAGCTTACACATACAACTATTCCCCACATGTTCAGGTGATACACTTCCAAATAAAGCCTATTTGCTTTGTCAGCCCTTAAGCCCTCCTTTAAAATCGTGAATTTCTTCTGAATAATATTTCAGTCTTGTTTACATATAATGAAACACATCGGCGTACTTTGTCAGGCATCCCAGGTATTTGTACGCTGCAAATGACATTTTGATTAAATCAAAAGGATCGAGCTCAGCTATAGAGCAACGTAACACAGTAAGTGAACTTGTAGGTAGTTGAAAAATCCAAACCAGATCTTTTCTGATTACCTCAACGTTCAAGTTCAAGAAGAACACAGAGAATTATCCTCCCCTGAAGATACCTGAGGATTTTGAGGCTCCCCCCCAGCTGATTTTTAATGCAGCAACCAACAGAAACGCAATGAGAAACAGCTCGCCTCGGCAGAAATATTACACAGAAGGATCCAATTAAGAAGATCACGTGCAGGTTAACAGAAGCCCTTCAAGGAATAAAGACTGGGTATGAAAACTAACATATCCATTTTAAAGTCCTTTATTGTGTTCGCCCATCAAGCATCCATGACAACCTACCCTCACCCTCTGCATCCCCTTAAAACGACAAAGACAAAACCAGCGAAGGAGATTTTGTCCGGCTGCCGGCAAGCGAGCCAAGCAGGAGCAGCTGCGCCTCCGCGCTACAGCCACGGCAGCAACACACCCTCCCGCCTGCCCCCGGCCGAGCCCGCACCGCCGGGTCCGCCGCGGCGGGGGGAGCCGGGGGCGCTGCGCGGGTGCGGAGGAGCGCGGTCCCCCGCGCGTGCTCGCGGGGCGGGCGCGCCGCCGGGCGGCGGGTGCGCGGCGGTGTCGGGCGAGCCCGCAGTGCCGGCCGGGCAGCCCGGCGCGGAGCCTCCCGCCCGCACCCGCTTCGCTCAGCGCCGGAGCGACCGGCAGCGGCCCCAGGCGCCCCGGCGGCGGGCGGCGCGCGCAGCGGCGGAGGCGGCCGCGGGCGTAGGGGGCGCGCGGAGACAAAGGAGCCCGCGGAGGGCGCGCGCCGTGGGACGCCGCCCGTGGCAGGGGCGCGCAGGGCAGGGCCCGCCACCCGCGCGGCCTCCCCTCAGCCTGCCCCGGGCCGCCGCCAGCCCCTGTCCTGCGGCCGCTGACAACCCCCCCCCAGGGCGGGCTCGGGCGGCGGCACAGGGGCCGGGGAGGCGGGGATAACCCCTGTCCCGGCGGCGCGGCGGCCTGCGGAGCCGCAGCCTTCCCCGCCCCGCCGGCCGACATCTTGTTTTCCGCCATTTTCTGGCCGCCCGAAAAGGCCCCTCAGCCGCTGGGCCTGCCGGCGCCACCCGCCCGCCCGCGCCCGCCCGGCACCGCAGCAGCCGCCGGCGCCCGGGGCTCGCCGACCCGCGGGGAGACGGCGGCGGCCGGCCCCACCGGCTCCCGCGGCGGCAAGGCCTCGGGCGCGGCCTGCCGTGAGGCCTAACCGCCTCCATTGTCCCCACCCCCCGCCGGCCCGGCTCCGCCGCCGCGGCTCACCTGAGCGGCTCCCCGCGCCGGGCGGCCGCGGCCCGGGGGCGGGGGGGGTGCTGGGCCCGCAGGACGCCGCCGCCGCCGCGGCCTGGCATTCGGGTCCGCCGGGTCCGGGCCTGCACCAATCACGGGCTGGGCTGGGCCGGGCGGCGGGGCGCGAGCGCGCGCGGCCTGCTCCCCTCCCCCCGCCGCCCGCTCGCCGCCGGCCTCGCGGCGGCCGCCGCACGTCACTGCGCGCCCCGCGCACCGAGCAGGCGCACCCGCCGCGCCGAGGCCGCTGCCCTCACTCTGCCCGCGCCGCCGAGCGCGCCTGTGCGCCGCGGGGGAGAGGCGGCCGCGGGGCGGGGGGGAGAGCGCGGACCCCCTCCGTCGCCGCCGCCGCTCGCTGCCTCCCGCGGGGGTGCGCAGGGGTGGCCGCGGGACGCTCGGCCCCGGCTTCCCCCGGGGAAGTAACAATGCCCAGGGAACAGCCGGCGCGGCCGGGGGAGGGTAGGGGGCCCCGGCGAGCAGTAACGCAGCCCGCACGGAGCGCCCGGCACGGCACCGCGCCCGCGAGGAGGCGGCGCCCTGAGGGAAATCGTGATCAACGTCCGTGTGCGGCCCCCGGCCGCGCCGCGCCCCACACGCACTGCCCCTTGCACACGCGGCTGCGTGCGGCCCCGGCGTCGCGCCGCGCATTTTGGAAATCCTTTGCTGAAACAAGGTCGGGTCCAGCCCCATTTCTGTATTCTCTATTGAATGTCAAGTATTTCTATATATACACACTTATTTCGGAGAGAATGCAAAAGCAAGCGTGAAGGTAAAAGGTTTCAAAAAAGGTTATGGAGATCCCAGGTGAACTGGGCCTGCCTCACTG
The DNA here is from genome assembly GCF_023634085.1 of Falco cherrug. Lineage (NCBI taxonomy): Eukaryota > Metazoa > Chordata > Aves > Falconiformes > Falconidae > Falco > Falco cherrug. The sequence goes on from NC_073711.1 coordinate 21,254,413, forward strand.
TCCTCCCGGCCACCTTCAGTTCCCCAAGAAAAGATGAGGGCACCCCGACGCAGCAGCTGTGCCTGTCCTTGTGCAATAATGAAGCAGTACTCTGACATTAAAGACATGAGGTTTGGTATTTAAAATGCACTCTTGCCCGTAGTAGTAGTCTCACGTATAGAATTAACAAAAACCCTGACAGAAACCACTGGCGTAAATCACAGTATTCACATTTTTTTCAATTGTTTCAGGTACAGCTGCGTGAATACCAGCATCTCTACTCAAGTAGTTATCTTAATACAACATTGGTAGATCTAGCAAAAAAGAAGAAAAAAATAAAAGTCTAAAGAATTAGCATGAATACACCTTAGTAACCATAACAGTAAAATCAGTCAACACCTGAAAACAGCATATGCTTCCAAATGTAAATATGCAAAAGCTTGGGGCTAGAGAAGCCCAGAAGGTCCTTTCTCTGATTTAACTTAACAGGTTGTAACTGTCACTTTTTCTAAACCTGCTTTAAGCTAAGGGTATTTTAGCATACACCCCCCTCTGGTTTAGAAACTGACTTACTACATCTGTGCACAGGCTACGATGAACGGATTGTAGTACTGTTTTGTACTGAATTTCAAATGCCTGAATTTCAAACACCATTAGGGAAATAAAAGCAATTCTTCTCTTTTTTTTCCTGCTTGAAATACAGGTAACCCATAGAAATGGATCTTTGTGTTATAAAGTTTTGCCTTTACAGTTGCATTTGACATTAATTTTGTTCATAGACAAAGAGTGGGATTCAGTTGCCTACATGTCTGATAGGATGTCCAAAATAGATATGGCTGATAGAGGACTCGCCCTCTTCTAAAACAGCAGCAGGACATCAGATGGAATGCCAGGGAGTGTCAAAAATGGCACCAGGCAGCTATGTGTAGGTACCAAAATCATGCAAGTAAATCTCATTTTGCACTACACCATTCAATACAGAGTTACAGGGGTTTTTGTTCTGTAATTCTTAAAAGATTCTTACTCCGGGACTCTCACCTCCTTAGCACAGAACTCTGAGACCTCTCCAACGTTTGACCCTCCTCCCCTTTATTTAAGAGGTAAGCAATACAACAGTGAGGTAAAGCTGTCCGTAACATGCCACACACCGAAGTAAACACGTAAAAGTATCTAGTCAGTTCTTCCAGCTCTAGCAAAAGATACACATCCTAATGACAGAATAATTTCAACCTGATCAACACAATTAAGGAATGACAGGAAAAATACCTGAAAAAGGTAATCACAAAAACTGAATACTTAGGGAAATGGTGAGAGAGAATCTCACAAGGTGATACAATCAGAAATGCAGAACTACAGAGAGATTAATTATCCCCTTCAACAAAACCCCATCTGTGCTGGATTCTGTCTTCTAGAGAAATATCAAGGGAAATCTCAAAAGCAAAATGAACATAAAATAGCAACAAGGCTATTGCCAACAGCATGACGCAATGTTCAACATCAGACCCAACGTGCAAATTTGCAGAGGGAGGCAGCAATTACAAAGCATTGGTCAGAAGCAGAGAATGAAAAAAACCCACCAAGACGCCAAGATCACAGCGACCCACTATCAGAAAGTGCAGCAGTGAATCACAAAGAAAGCACAAAAGCCACAACACCATGCTATTTATCAATTTAAACTGTTTATACTTGACGGGGAAATAGCACATCGTAACTGTGATACCTAGCAGATGGCCAGCATTGCTCCTTACCTTTCATTTCACAACGCAAAGAGTTCAAGGAATTACAGAGCGGCTCTGCTCTCCAGGTAAGAAGCAAAACAACCAAAGCACAGTGCTTTGCAGACTGCATATTCAAAAAGGTACTCCCTAATATTATTCTTGTTTAGAAGTGACACCAGTGTATTTTAAGCAGTTTCTTCACAGTTTTCTTTCACATACAACTGCCTGATGTTAATACTGATGACCTGACCACAAGTGGTGAAGTGTATCAGGAGCAGCTCCTGTGGCTGATGTCCTGCAACTCCTGATCTGCCCACCCACAACTAAACAGCAGGCAGCAGAAGTCTGATGAGGAAGGCTTCATTCCCTGTGAAACTTCATTCATTGCAGGTTAAACAGCCTGAGTGCATTGCTTCCAGGCAGCTCTTCTCTCACCAACACCAGGTATATTTGACAGGATTGCCTTATCTCTTGCTCCTATTCCTTTTCAAAGAGTGGTCGAATGTTAAATAGAACACTCAAATTCTGTGATCACTTTCAGGTTGGTAAACAGAGCTACAGAGGTCAACAACCAGAGTTTGTTCAGTTATGGCATTACTGGAGGCTAACAAGTGACAGAAAAAAAAGCAATTCAGCGACAAAATTCACTGACACATGAGGATCTGACTTTCTGGGGTCAAAACAGTTTAAACTGATAGTCTATGACTGAACAGATGTGCTAACACCACTTCTGCATGTTTCTGAAGATAACAGAACTATTTTCACTTCTCTTATTTCTGATAGAAATTGAAAAATGACTGGATGATAGTAGGATGCTTTTACTGAACATGCAACAAAATTCTTGACACTGATGTTACAAGCATTGTTCTAGGCTGTCTGCAGTCTCAGAAGACACTGTAATGCAGGTTTGCAAGCAGTCGACGCTCAGAAAAATCTCTGGATTCTTTTTAATGAATTTTGGTGCATGTGTTTCAACTATTCATGAAAAATTCCTCTGCCAGCATTAGATGATTTAGCAGTTGGCAAATCTGCCCTTGATATATACATCAGGTGCAGACTCAAATGCCTGTGGGTATCTTGCAGCAGAAGTAAAACCATTAAAACTTACCCACTTTGGACATTTCTTACATTGGGGGCGAAGAAAAAAACTAAACCAAAACAGCCGTTTGTGGCTGAAAAATAGAGAACGCCACCAGGGATGGCAACTAAGTTACAGAGCCAAGAAAAACTGCCAGCTTTGGAGCCACCTCTCCTTTTTTCCCCAGCAGGAAGCTGTACCTACTCACTAAATACTTGCAAGGAACAGGAAGCAAAGCAAAGGTGTCTGAATAGGTTTCTGGCTTCTCTGCTAACGTACTTGCCTAGGGAAGCCCGTGCAGTCTGGGCAATTACAGAGTTGTGGAGGGCACTGAAAGTGCCAGGAAGCAGTTAAGGCATGGAGCTGTTGCAAGGAGAGCATTCCGATTTATATAAAAGAAATGCCGATATTTTCACCTTTCTAAAAAGTTAAGATTCTGAGATGTCTTATAGTTTCATGTATTATCTAACACTACAGAAAATCATTTAATACGAATGTTAAAATAATGTGCTTGAGACTCTTTGGAAAATGGGAAATATATCCAGGACTGCAGTATCTTTAATTTGTTAGTGGCAAGGTAGTCTATTTTCTATAGCTTCATTTATTTTCATTATTTCTGAAAAAAATTACCAAGAAAGCCACTGCATTTTTAAAAGCAAACTTTTTCAGGTCTTAGTATCCGTAAAATGATGAAGGAAAACAAAGTGAAAAAGAAACAAGGGACAACAGAATGGGCTTACAAGCTGAGGTTGCTGCATCAGCCAGTACTTGATGCATCTTGGGATAGTGGGAAGCCGAATGCCTTGTTATGTTTGTACAATGCTGCCAGTGTCAGTGGGACAAAATGGGTATTGGCTGAGAACAAAGCCTTCCTTCTACCTAATCCTGCAGGTCACTGGCGTAACAAGAATACAGATTCTGACTACACTATCCAAAATTTGATGTAATTTGTTGTTTTCTTTCTTTAAATATTGTGTCTTTAACCAGAGCAACGTCAGTCAGGGCACAACAGGCTCTACATGCTACAATGCCTTGAAGAATCTTTGTAATTATAGTTAAGAGAAATTCACAGTCCTACTAACAGAATTCGATTTGGAACCAGCATGTGGAGGGAGATCATGACAAAGAGCGAGGCAAACATCAAAAATAAACGGGTGAGCCAAATGGAGAAACTGTACTTGGCAAAAATGGTCTTTGACAAGTCTTCCTGAGAAATATGGAAAAAATATAACCCCTTACCCCCTTTGATACGGATTTAAACCATCCCAGGAAGCAAACAAAGAAAAGTAATGATTAGCATGCATATTTGTCATTTCTCATGGTGAAACGTGAAACAACTTTTTCCTTTCTCGTAAGTTTCTTCTAAGGAAGGGCAGTTTTCTCTTGTTTAGGCACAGGACGTACAGTTAATCACAGAAGAACCCCATGTCCCGACAGATATGCAACAATTTAAGCAATACGTAGAAGCAGCTATGTAAACTGTAAAATCAGGTGTTCACAAAAAGTCGTCACCAATTGCACAGTAAAATCAGATGCTAATAGCATGTTTTGTTTTATAATTATCTTCTATACCTTTTCTTTGCAACAACTTCTAGTGCTTTCCAATAGTTATGTCTATTTCCTCTGTGTCACAGCCCACAGGGTCTTACTGATCTCTCAGCATTTGGATCGTCCACTGATCACACAGCATTCCAAGACATTCCAGATACAGGAAGCACTGGTACTTAGTATTTCTGTAAAGAGATTAGAATTAAATCAGTAGCACGACATATGCTCCCCAGTATGCTTGCTATTAAAATAATCTGTATCTAATCAAACTACATTTATGTATTTCTTTTATTAGTATCTGAATGTCTGTGCTGCTTCTGAATGTGTGCTTACCAGTAGCTTTGGGAGATCAGCAGGGCCAGCTAAAAAGCAGGAACAGCAGAACATTTGATTGCTACTGAGGTGTATTTTTTTTTTTTTTTTAATATAAACGAAGTTTCTCTAGCCTAAAAAGGAGGGCTGAAGAAATCACTGGGCTACTGTAGAAGATAAAAAAATGCCCTGACATGGCCATTAACATTTCTCTTGACCTGCAGCGATCCTTTCTAAGTAATCCATAGACCAAAAGCACTACTCTGGAAGGAAAACGCTGTATTTTCTTTCCTTCATCATTTCTCCACTGCATTAACAGCAAACAATTAAGAATGCAGGACTCTAAAACACACACGTGCACACATACTTCTTGGAATACTTAGAACATTTTTCTACCCATAAAATTATTTTTAGGGATATTACATGACATGGGGGGAAAAAAAACACCACTTCAGATGGGTAAATTAGGTTGCAGGCTCTGATATAACGCACGACTGGCAAAAGATTTACTTGTACAACAATACACAGGTAGACAGGTAGTGTTCTCACCTTAATTAAGGACAGAGCACATCACAACTTTTTATTTAATTATTTTTCCATTTACGCTGAAGGCCCCACCTTAATATTCTTCTGCAGTTGAAAAAAATACCTTTCTGAACTGTGAGTTTGCTTTTTGTAAAATGTTAACATTTTTCTTTTACAATTAACTTCGCCCATTTTGTCTTTTTTTTAAAGTCCATTATAAAAAGAAATGCCTGTTTTTTACTGATGCCTTATACCAATTATTGGTGCCTCCTGTACAGAAGTAACCCAAAAGGCTCATTCACATAAACCAAATTTAATCACAAAACACTGCTCTATCAAGATCTGGGCCAGAAAGACATTAGTAATTGACTAACACAACAGTTTTAATGAGACTGGTTTTTTAGGCACAGAAAGGTCTTACGGTAAATACATCTGTCTACAGATCATTCAGTTGTTGGGCAGGGGGTAGGGGAAGCTTGCTAGCACACTTAGTCATATAAATGATTTCATAAGGTCTGGAATAATTTAATTACCCTGTACATCATACTATCTGTACTTTAAATACATAATAGCGACTTTCCATGAAGCTTTAATAAATTTGAATTATGAAGTGGTGGAGGGAGGGGAACAGGAACCCAAGAGTCTCAAAGGAAAGGTACTTTCTAAGAGGAAAGTACTAACAGAACTATTAACAGCCGTATTTTTCAAACATCAGTTGAAATTTTTTTGTATCATTATTCAGGAGAGAGTTTGGAAAAGTATTATAAATTTTAAAGAGTTTACCGTGACAGTAAAGGTAACAAGACAGTTGTTACAGGAGAGCACTCATATTATCATTACAGAAGTTTTCAGCATGGCTGGAAACTATCTTTGGCCATATTCCAGTGAAATCAAAAGAGATACTGGCATGAAAAAGCAGTGTTGGTGAAACGGACAAAGCTTTTAGGCATTTGTTTTTTCATGTCAGCCATATGAATTCCCTTCACTGCACAGGGAGTTGGAACATACAATTCCAGTAATTCCTCTGCCAGAGCTAAGGGATCTCTCTGCATTGACTGAACCGTCTGTTCTTAAGGGGCTGTTTTGGGCAGCCATCCCTCAGTTTGGTGAAAACCCTGTTTATATGACTTATAGTATCTTAAGTGTAAACGACTCAGAAAAAGATTAAAAAATTGCAAAACTTATCCAGTCTAGAATAGAACTGGCAGGTATGTGATATTCCTGTAGAAAACACCTGGATAGTAAAAGGTGGTTTTAGGCTTTTTATTAGGTCACATCTTTACTTTGTGACATAAATACTACCAATTTGAATTATGATAATTTGTACTCAGTAACAAGGCAGAAGACTATATAATATATATGCATAGGTATGTTATCAATATATACCTGATACTGTCTCCCCTCTGCCTAACCTGCATAAGGGGAACTCCTGCTTGAATGGCCAAATGTCTCATACTGAGGTCACTGGTTAGAAAAACAGGCTGTTGCTGGCTCTGGTCTCCCCTAATGGCTGAGAATGCATGGGACTACGCAAAAGAGAAAAAAAAGTTATTAAAAATATGCATAATAATATACTGCAGATTACTGGAAGTGTTAGTTTACACTGAAATATAAAAATAATAAAGCTCACTACTGCCTGTATGACATTGACGCAGTTAACATTAAGACTTCTAATGTTCCGTCTTTTTAAGTTAATTTTAGTGTCAAACCCTTATCTTGCAGCCACAAATAAAAGTGAATTCAAAGCAGCAACATATTCTTTGAGGTTTTGGGGGGTTTTTCACTGTTACACTGAACAGTGCCATAATATTTAATTTTCTGTATTCCTATAATAATTTTTAAAAGGTTCTAAATTCATGACAGGGATACCTTCAACATTTTCCAATTTTATGTTAAAAAAAAAAAAATCAGATCATCTTCATGGCCCAAAATACCAGAAAGCTCCAGTCTGTTTCTGCAGTAGAACCATGCTACTTATGAGGAAAACATTTTGTTGTCATTTAGTTGCCTCATGGTAAACAAGTTCTCTGCATAAGTTATAGGTAGGAGCTGCAACAGTTGCTCATGTTAGTGAGGAGGATTAAAGTGAGGAAACACAACTAAGGAAACTGCATTTCTAAAAATAAATGAAAATGAATAATTTGTAATTAATAGAGGAAAGCCATACAAGACATTGGATAAATCAGTATTTCAGAATTTAGCTTCAGAAGCAAGGGAAGCAGACACTGACTTCTGGCTGACACATGAGGCCTGGAGATTTTGTAAAGTCTTTTATGATTAAACATTTCAGAAAGATGCTACTCCATAAGTAACAGTGAATTTACCTCTGATTACACAGAGACCAGACATCTCCATTTGCGGCTGAGGGGCTCCAGCAAAGTAGAGAAAGCACGGGGACCATTTCCTTGGCTCAGAAAGCAGGTAGCCCAAGCTCTATTGTGGCAGGTCCGCGGCTGCCAAGGGAAGGTGAGGGCCAGCAAGAGAATTCCTGCCTGGCACTTTCCCTGCAAGAGCAGAGGCCAGACTTTCCCATCTGTGGCCAGTGATCAAACATTAAGATAACTGAATATTATCGTTTAAAAAGAGTGGATGCTGTCTTGCCAGACGTATTGCTAGAAGAAGGAAAACATCATGAAGAAGCAAAATAAGTATGCTATATTGTTCATAAAACGAGTAAGTGATGTTCATTTGCTAAAGGTACCTTCACATAAAAATGTAACAACCTGAAGTAATTATCAAAACTAGATACCTTCCGGAGAAGCAGCATTCAGGGCAGCTGATCTGCAGGAGCTGGTGCTCTCAGATACAGGTTTGGCTTCCTCTCTTGCCTCTCAGCCAGCTCTGGTGAGGGCTCTGCAGGCTGCAGAGCAATACGCTTGCCAGCATGGAAGCAAAAGCTCAGACAAGTAACAATGGGCTTTTCACAAGCTCACGTTTTCATCACCCCCGCGTCTAGCGAGGAGACAAGGCAGGCAGAAAGGTCCCACGGGCTGCCTCCGGGCTGCAACTAGCAGCCTGCAGCACGTGAAGGCTGCAAGTCCTGCAGCCCTTGCCCAAAGCGCTTCCTTCACAGCAGGTTTTCTTCCCTAACAGAGTGTGCAGGATTTGGTCTAATTCACACCTTGGAAATGCCAGCAGCAGTTGCACGCAGTCAGAATTAGTTCCAAATTAAACAGCACCATCTCCCGGTGAAGGTAGGCTCGTGCCTCATTTCCCCCCCCACTAAATTTCCAAGATACTAATACTATACAAATGTATTTTACAGGAAATAATGTATTGGACTGGATTCTTTCTTTTCTCTTTTACATCTTCATTACAAAAACAAGCCTGATTTCTTGTGTCTAAAGTAAATGAGACAGATCAAATCTGTACTTGGGCTCTCTACCTATACTGACACATCTCGTACTTGCAAAATTTGCACATACAGAAACAGACGACAGGAAGAGACCAAGCGAGTCAGGGCACCTAACAGGCTGAGAACAGCCAGTAATGGAAGCATAAAGTATGCAAACAGTAGAAATACATGAAGCACTACTGATACATCAGTGTAACTTCCAGCCAGCAGCATCTAAGTCATTAATTGACTGAGCTGGAGCAGAGTCTGTGGCTGGATTTGCAGCACCAAATAAAGCAGACTAATACAAGTGGGGCCCCACACCGACGCTTCACACACTTCAGAAAAGTTTGCTTTTCAGAATGTGTCTGAAACTTCGGCCCAGGCACGGAATGTTCATCAGAGATGGAAGCACACACTCTGGTTAGTTTAACCTAAAGGGGAACCAGTTTGTGCACTCCCAGGCTGCTCCGAGGCGTGAACTGCAGCACGCCAAGCGTAACAACCGGGATGTGTCCTACCTGAAAGCACACACCCAACCTGAACACCGCTGCCTCCCTGAAGAGGTGTCTGATTTTTTTTAAAAGTAATTTAAAATGTGAGTACATACTGCTGGATTATGCATTTTACAAAAAAAAAAAAAAAGCACTTTGTTTGCTTGCTTGTTTAAAACTTCTGCCCGATTTCATTTGACATAGCCTAGTTCTGACATGAAAAGCAGGGAATAGTAATCTCTCATACAACCTCTCCTCACACAGAAATCCATGCTGATGTCCCTGGAATTCTACATGTGCTACGCTGCTTGCTGAGATCGGGGCTCAAAATCATTTGGTGGTCAAAATGTAAGCACAAGTAAGATTCACACAGTAGTATTACAATGTATCTGGGTTTGTTTTCAGTTTCTTCCTAAAATCCCTAGCAAAACAAACTTTCTCAGAAAACATTACTCGAGACACCTGTTCTGAGTTCTAATTTCTCATTTAGAGATGACTGCTCCACACACAAAGCAAAAACTCCTTTTCTACACCCATTAGCTTGCATTTATAAACAATAAAATTAATTTGCCATTTTCTTGTCCAGTCATTCATTATTATACGCTCCCTCTGTATTTTTTCATAGTAAGGCTTGGTTTTGACGGCTCTGAGTACTGTGGTCTCATCAGCAAACTGTGTCACCTTACTAGCACTGCCTTTTGCCTGTCTTTACAGGGAAAAAAACCTTCAAGACAGGTGGCCAATCCTTCCTCTGGTCAAGTATAACTAGTAAACAAATGAAACTGCAGGCATGGCTCTGCAGCAGCCTAAATGGGTCGAAGTCTGGAGAGCATACGGATCTCTTCCCCTCTGGCTATGTACTCCTGCCCCTCTCCTTGCACAGGCGCTGGTGCCAGTAGCAGCAGTCAGCGTTCGTGGGCTGACCAGGCTGGCCCTGCTCACCCAGAAGCTGGAACAGCACAAGGACGACACAAGGGAAGCGGCTGTAGCATACAGCTGGAGCTCGTAACCAAATTATCACTCTTTTTAATGCTGGTCTTTTCACCGGCCTAAAATGAAATATTTATTTGAGCATCCTTTTAAAATAGTCCCTGGTTCTTTGTTTTCTCCTATGCAGAGATTTCTCCTAGATTCACTTCATCTTTGATGAAGAGTTTCACCTTCTCACATACATGCAGATGATCCTGGAAATCAAATACTGGGCAAATAAAAGCAAGATTTTAAACTCAGGTTACCTTTAATTACTCTATGACCTTTTTTGCTATTCGTATCGGTATATTTGTATTGTGATCGGTTGGATCACAAAGTCAGGTCTGGCTTCCACTACGATTAGGAACGTGTGATATGCCCCACACGCCAACATCTGTTACCCTCAGTGGCTGCCCCAGTTACCAGCCGTTTCAGCAGTAAGTGCTGGGTTATGTTGTGCTGCACAGTATGGAGGATTCGTCTGGTTCCTGGATGGGGGAACAATGAGATTTCGAGCATTAGCAGTGGTTTGGGGCTTCTTTTTGTACCACAGATTGGTTCAACAGCCATACCGCAGGTTTAGATGCACTGCTGCAATGACTATGCAAGAGCTGTGTATTACAATTTGTCTATGACAGAGCAAGTATCAGTGATATACACTAATGGGGCTCAATGAAAGAAGAAAAAACCCACATTGTCTGTGTGCTTGGGACAGGTATCAGTGGGGAACAAAGAAAGATAAAATGCTGAAAGCAAAAAGCAGCTTGAATTGCCAATGCCTAGGGCCAAAGAACAGGAAGAATTGTTTAATCACCAAGCCTCCTGTCAGTGTTTATTGGCGTTACTCCTTTTTTTTAAAAAAACCCCAACAAACCACAAACAACTTGCGAAAACAAAGCCAACCCTTAATAGCAAATAAACTGGCAAGACAGATTTGGTAGTCTCGAGTTAAAGTCATAAATGTATTTATCAATCTTTAAAGCTTGCCTGGTTAGCCCTGAGAAAGAGAAGCAACAACCTAGAGTGAAGTTCTGCACTTAGCAGTAAAATGCTGAATAACTGCTAAATGGTCTGGTAGGATGCTTTGATTTAGTTTTCAATTGTGTAGACAGCATTTTGGCAGAGGATTCCATATGGCAAGCTTGTTGATTTAAATACCCAGAGGTTAAAAATTAATCAGAATACCAGACTACTTTTGCTTTACTTCCATTTTGACTATAAAAACCCTTTTAACTGCATCCAAAGTAATTTACCCAGCTTTTCCACTTTTACAGCAGTAGACCCAGTAAAATATTAAAACAACTATGATAACCAGTGCTACTGCAGGAAGGACAGTTACTAAAAATCAGATCTAGAGTGTTCCAAAGGTGGTTACATTTGGGGCCCATGCACCAATACTCCATCCAGTCCATTCTTAAGTAACCACATCTTCAAATAAAAGTATTAATTTTTGGCAACATTATTTTAATTTAAAAAGTAATGTCAAAAAAAGGAAGGTATTTTGCTATATAATTATTTATTATTGAATACTGCAGGGGTCAAGAGATGCAGCATTTCTCCTGTTTGTCTAAAGATGTTACTTAACACACATCTTATTCTAAATTTGATGCAAATGCACTCTGCCAGGCTTCGGGTCAACCACGTCCAAGTTAGCATTCCCAAAAGTCCAAGATAATACGCTTTCTTGGGAATGGGGTATGTTACCCCAGTCATGGCATGGCGTGACCCAGGTCAATGATCTTTTCGCCAGCTGTAAGCGTGGCAAAGCCTCTCACTTTCCACAACAGACTATGCAGATATAATTGAAACATCACATTGCTATCTGTCATTATGACATTGATGCCCCTTCTATGAAAAAGCAGCAATACAACCCATAGTAGAGTCACACACTATATCCCCTCTGCTTTTAATAGTAAGACTTGTAATGGGATAAGAACGTTGCTTTATTTTCATTAATTCAGGGCTTCTTTTCCCTCCTCTCCTACAGCACTACTTCCTCTGCTAATACAAAGGATATCCCTAGAACGGGATGTCCCCAGCCGTCCTCATGATGGGAAGGTTCTTTTGACAGGGATTCTGCATCATTTGTTGATGCAAACAGTCTGGATTTGGGTAACCTTTTCTGGAAGTTTGACCTTGATCTCTATGGAAAATTCTTTTCTTACTGCTATTTATAGGTAATATTGGTATTGACCTGGCTATGTTTTAGGATACATATATACAGTTTCAATAATGTAGCATTCTATTTCTTTGGAGTTGCACTAATATTTGAACAGCGTACTCCGTTATCTAATCTGGTATATTGGCTACACCTGGAGGCTAGCTGCACATTCATAAACAACAGACTGGGTCACAGAGAAAATTTTGCCTTGAATCCACCAGATAATCAGATGAGCTTTGTAATACTGCCCTGGTATTTTCTTGCTAATTTCCTATCAAGTCTAAGGGCCAAGCTACGTGTAAAAAACAAATACACTAGCTACAGGACCAAGATTTACTACTCAGATGACTAGATTACTTTTTTAAAAAGGAAAGTAACAACTACATAATGGAGAATATGATATTAAGATACCTGATTTTTTTTAAACTAAAGAGATTTTGATCAACCTGGGGGAAAAAATTAACTTGCCATTACACAGCACAATTAGGGTCTAAAGCAAAATACCTGAGACAATAACGAGCATGTGAACATTGAGGATTACAGTGATTACCTACATTATGGATTACATGGCCTACACATTCTAAAAAGAGAAAATTCTGCACTTAGATCCCAGATTTGATGCACTGTAGCGGAGTTATTGAGCTTATGCAGATTGTAAATGAAGATCAACATCTACTTTCATGGATCACATTGCAGGGTCTAAATTTAGTTCATCATTAAAAATATATTTAACAAGCTGCATTTACATAGCATACATTTAAGCAAACAAACCAATCCCACACCCTACCTGCAAAAAGGTTTTTCATTTTTACATTGACAATAAATATTGGTAGGACAGAACTTGTCTGTATTACCCAGGCAGGTCTTAAAGTCTTCAACTCCAGTGCAGTCGGCTGTATATTAAAACAAAACAAACATTTATTTAATGCAATTATACATTAACATACTGTTAGTGGTCTGTATTTCTAATTACATCAGAAATTTAAGCTGCATATGACATAGTCTGAAGACGATACTAAGTCTTACTTTCCAATGACTTGCGCCTTCAAAATTTGAAGTTATATGAGAAATGAAAGTTTATCTGCTTAAATTACTTTACTCTGATTTCGTACCCATCTTCCAGTTAGCCACTAAGCTGTATAGCTTATATCATTATGATTTTTGTTGCATTATTTAAGTGCAGTTGTATCTGAATTCCACTATTTATCAACTCTGGATTGTTAGCAAAGGCTCAAAGTCTTGAAACCCATTTGAGACTCAAACCTTCTAATCATAATCTAAATTAAAACCTTTTTGTGTTGGGATTATTCCTTATTTTGGTGTACAAAAGGATCTGTTTTGCATCAACGTCAGTTCTCCTCCATCTCTTTTACTGTGTAAACCTTGTGGGCTGTAAACTATGTTCCAGAAGTTTGCAGTACTGCACAGGCACACGGCTGTCTAAAAATAACTGCCTCATCAGCAACCTTAATCAGACATCAAAAGTCACCGTGGTTGGTGCTCAAAGCTGACATTCTTTGCTACCTGTTCCTTTCCTATGTAGGACTCTGAATGAATGCTCTACTCATCGTTCATACCAGCAAGCTACAAGCTGACGCAGAGCTGCTGGTGCAAAACCACCAAAGTCCATGATTTATGGAGATGTACCTGACACCTTGACCGACAATGTTTAACCCAACAGGCAATTGCAAGACACCACTGGATATGTTGAGAGAGTCGCCAATGCAACAAGTATAATTCTGTGTAACTTTTCACAATGAGAAGAAAATGTGTTTAGAAGGAAACCAGTAAGTCAGAACTAGAGGAGATCCCTGGGCAGATCCTTCTGAGCCTACCTGGCAAATGATAAGAAGAAAGCACTATCAGAGCATTAATATTACCATTTTCCTATTGCAAGAGGGATTTTACACCATGAACAGGTGGATTAGCAGACTTGTGACTAATGCGTTATTAACTTGAAAAACTGTGCTATGGGCAGTCTTTATTTCAAGAAAAGATGGAAGTGTCCTTCCACCCCACTGTCCAAGACAATCTAATCCAACATTTACAGTTAATGAGAGATAAATCTAAATGATTACACAGTGGTCAAGGCTTGCATTCATACAGATCTATTTAAATATACTGCATTCCCTTCTCGCAAGAGGGCATCAGCATCGAAGCGCTTTCCAAGACAACCTAAATATAGGTTATATGTTACAACTATGAAGTACAGAACAAGGAAAAATCCCTAACAGTATTATCTAGGAGATAAGCAACACTACTGTTTTGTAGCTACCTGTATGATCAGTAACAACATTACAATTGTTTTAGCAACGTTACAAAAAATACTAAGGGAGTAGAAAATAACTAGCTGTGACTGTTGGAGAGCGAGCGAGCACATATGCCTTTTGATATTATTGCTGTAACATTCCATGTTATTAGGGAACTCACTGCTGATAGTACTGTAGTCTATATAAATGCAAAGTTACCCTTAAAGTGGTAATGGTTTTTTTGGCAATTGAAAGGCTTAAGTAGCATAAAAGGAATTCCAGTTCCTCAAATGACAAACCAAAACTCTATTAGAAAAATAACTGCAGCCGGTTTATACCCGTCAGGTCAGTAATACCTGATTACTAGTAACTGGTAGCTACCAGGTAAAGAACAGTTATAATAATAAATAAATAGAATTAATTTTTAGAGCATCTTTTCATAAAAAATTTTGTGACCGAAACTGTATAGTCTAACAAATCAGACACAATTTGACGTAACAACTTCTCATTTAAAATAACCTTTTTTCAAAGCATTCTGGTTGTCACACGCTTTAATTACTCATGATTTTCTCCCTGTTGATCTCAAAAAAAATTATCTAAAAATACTTGCTATAAAAACAACGTAGTTTTTTAACCCATATACCAAGTAATTCTTCCGACTGAAAAAGAACTGAACCATCTTACTCATTTAGAACGCATCCTTTTGACATTGACAGATTGACTCAAAATGATTTAAAACCACCAGAATACCTAAGTGTTTCAGTTGTAATTCATATGGTTGCAAGCTTTTTAATATACAGAAGTAAAAAGTAGATGCAAGTGACCACATTTTTGTCTTGCATACCTATGTCTGTAAAATATCACCATACTCCTGGCAGTACAGAACACAAGAACTACGAAACACTTTGTAACAGCAAACACAGGTAAGCAGCTGTCACATGGAGGTCTTCACATTTGCATTGTTTTCCCATTATTTAAAAATAAACATATGGAGAATTTCCTCAGAAGCAATATGGCTGGCATTGCAATACCAGAGCAGCGCTCCCACAGCTGAGCCAGGCATCTGACAGCCACAGCCCTGTTCTGACCAGCTATAAAAGCAAAACGCATCCACGTCTCAAGTGCTAAAGCTTCATGTTCACTCAGCGAATCGCTGGCCAGGAGCAGAATGAAACACAAGACCTCAAGAATGGACATCCTGAAGCCAACTGTGGTAAAACACCCTTTCTTCCAGCAGCAGAGTGCACTCTCCTTTCTGCTACTGTTATTTACTGTAGCAAGCCAAGGATCTTGGATTTTGAGCTTGTTTTACAGCATTTTCCTCTATGAAGAATTACTAATTAACTTGTTACAGATATAACTTCCTGAAAACTTCTCCAGCATATTTTCTTTTATGACAACTGGGTACTTCCATAAAGATGTCTCATTAATCTTGCTATTTCTGAACTGTTGAATACATACACAAAGTACTCCTTTAATGATGTGAGTTTCAACACACCAAAGTGTCTGTCACAAGCATTTATCTGTTCTCCTTTTAGGGTTATGTTACCTCTTAAAAGTTTTAAAGATAGCAAGTTTTGAATGTATTTCAAGACAAAGTGCCTTGAATATACATTGTTTTTAAAGACATGTCAAAGGCACAATCAAGAGTTTACAAATGATGATTAAAAGGCTATTACCAGACTGGTCTTAAGATGTTTACCTCAGTAAAAGAAACAGCACGATCCTTCTTTAGCTGTAATGCAGAAGCCCGAAGGACGAATTCATACACACACGCTGTTCTGCTTGGCAGGGAATTTCCCTCTGGTTCCAGATCACAGCTGCCAAGCGCCGCTACTTCGAGTTGTACACAAACAGCTTTACCTAGGGCTTTTAAATTTGATTAAGACAAAGATGCAGAAATGTAATTTGCAGTTTTACTTGGGTGAGATGTTTTAATGAAGCGGATAACAAACCCCAAGCTACTGACTTTGTCATATTGTCAGCATTTTATTGGAGGCAACAGGTCTGGACTGGCCCTTGCAGAAGGGCTGCAGAGGCCATCAGCAGGTGTCTCATTTTAGTGCCTAAGTAAAACCAATGCCAATAAGCCAAAACAGCTGTTAGCTTTGTATGCCACAAGCACACCCATTTCTCTTCTTTTTTTGTCTTAGTTTCTAGAACACACAAAAATCAAGTGCAAAGTTACACATACTACTGCTACAGTCTAGGTTGATTACACTAGACTAATTTTATTTTCTCAAATTGAGAGCTGTAACTAAAGCAAACTTACTGACCAAAATCAATGGTGGAAGCTGGTCAACTGCTTGTTAGCTTTAATCTTAAACAATTTCAGAACTGCTTCAAGATGGCTTTGGAAAACACTCTTTTCTACTACTGTTGCGTTGCAGGTTCCAAGGGAGGCGCAAACAGAAAGCACGTTACACACATCTCACACAGGGCTATTGCGACTGCTACAAATAAAGCATAAAAAAAGTTACCAACACTTCAAACCATGACAGCCTCAGTTTAGACCCAATACCTGATCACAGTAAGGGAAACGCATGGAATTTCCTTCAGCTATTTTACTGAAAGCAATCAGCCCATAAGCGAAAGGGTGAAGAATAACTGCACCTTGAGTACTAGTGTTCTGGCTCTGCCCCGCAGTAAATGCGGAGCTCCCAAATGCATGTCCCTTTCACCACTCCTGAGTCAGGGATAAAACTTCCATTTCCCTCTCCCTCCTACTCTTCTACAACCTGTTAGTGAGTACTAAAATGCTTAATTTTTGCAACACAAAATAGATCTGGCCATTAGACTTTAAAACGTAAAGAAGTTTCTTTAAATAAAAAAAAAAAGTGTAAAATCGAGATTTTCCAACTTCTAGACTTCCTTCTCTTTAGCATTTCAGCTGGGTTTACACACTCACTCTGGTCTACAAGAAGAGCACATCAACACTGCAGTAATATAAATAATACAGTAACTTCTAGAACGGTTTCAATTACAGCCCTCCTCCACTACCGTTTACCATCAATATGTATCCGAGCTGTGCTTCTTAGAATCCCTGCAATTTAAAATAAAAATTACAAACTAGAGCATACTAATGCTTCTTTTTAAAAACTACAGGCTTTGTAGGACCCCACCTTCTTTCTAGATTTAAAATACATTTTCTGTATTTGAATATGATTTAGAAATACTCCAGACTTTCACTACCAGGTAACTACACTGATGCATTAAAATATCGTTACAGTATTTGCAAAGTTATTCAAGAATCATAATGGTAACCTGCCATTGCAATAGCCACATTACTTATTCACACAATTTTTCTTCTTTAAGTAGTTACACTGTAGGTTACACCATGTATTAAATTATTTATGACCCCTGGATTGGCAAACTACCTGGAAGTTTATCATGGAGCCATAATGAAGTAAATATATTTGTTATCTGCCTGGTTCTGCTAACAATATGTGTCATTCCGCCAGCACAGATAAAAGCTGCCTTTTTTCTCCCAAGTTCTGAGCTACAGCATTCTTTAAAAGAAATTACTAAGAAGAAAAAATGGAAGCACTTCTCAGAATTTAAGACACATAAACAACTGAATGCTGAGCATTAATATGTCCTGCATGTTACTGCAGTGATTATTTTTTTTTTCTGGGAATGTATGTTTCAGTACTTCAGGGGTGAAGTTTTTTCCCCCTCAATGTCAGTGAAAAAGGTGTGACTTAGGTTTGTCTTTTTTTTTAAAAAAAAAACCAAATTAACTTCTAAAACATACATTAGAGAAAAGGAATTGACAGTTTGCCCTATAGATGAGACAACATACAGAAGTTACACTTAATTTTTAAAAAGTATCTTATCACCCTTTATTTTCAGGTGCTTCACAACAATATGACAAAATAAAGTTATCACAAACAGTTTACTGCAAATAAAAAATTACTATCAACAATTTCAAAATCTCTATATAATACAATCGATCATAAATAAAAAACATGCATTAAATTAAAACTTTCTATATTATAAAATATCATGTGACCCAGTTCTTTTAAGACACTGGATTTTTCACAAATAAGTAACTTACACCATATAAAAATCACAGTATACATTCTTACTTTTATTATGTTAGTGTATTATTGCATTATGAAAGAAACTTTTAAGTGACAATTAATGATATACTTGAGAGGCATTTCAAAGTGTTTCACTATAAATTACTAAAGTCATGTCTTGCAGTGCAACTTTTCCTGTGTACTGGGTCTGAAACCTTAAAGAGCTCAAGTCAGGCACATATTTCAAATGAGGACTCAGCAGCATGGCACAACGTAGATTTGAATCTGCTTTTTTAAAGCTCTTGCATAGCACCTTTACCATGAATTATTTATACAGAGATGTGGCTACAGTTCCTTGTAGTTATTTGGAACAAGTCACCTACGCAGTATGACACAAAAGGTGGAGGCTCAGATGTCTGAACTGAAGAGGGCAGGCACCTTCTTAACCTGACAAAGGCTTCACAAAACGGCAGCTGCACAGTACGGATTCAGAGTCACCGTTCCAATACCTGCACAGAGCAGCAGAGTAACCTGATTTGAGCTACCCTGATTTCAGCAAATACATTCCAAACTTTTCTGTAATAATCAGCACTTTTTTTGGTAATTCTACGAATTTCTCTCATCATGTATCTCACATGGGTGGACAAGACTATGACTGACTAACAGAAGTTTATGTTAGTAAAGAACTAGTATATCATATTCCAGGTTTTTATTAAAAAATTCCTTCCCACTACTAATAAATCTATGCTCCAGGACAGAGAAATACCAACGAGAGATCAACTATGGTCTTTCTGAAAGCAGAGAACATACCCAGACAGGATACAAAATTTCATACTTTTTTTGTCCCATTTTCTTTGGCTGCAGACTGGGAAACTGACATCTTTAGCTATAGCTGTTTCAGTGCCAGAGCCCAAGCCTCTAATCTTAGCCCCAGCTTTTCAACTGCTAGGGATATTAAACAAAAACTGTTGGTAGAAAACAAACAAACAGTACACTGCCTTGTGGAGAGAAATGAGAAACTGACAAAAAAAGTAAAACTAGAAAGTGACACTAGTAGGCAAAATCTGTGCTGGAATAAACCTGTGCTGGCTCACTCCTCTGGTCCACCACCAAGAAATGATGCAGCACAGGGTACCATTTCATGAGCTCTAGAACCCTACTCCTCACTGTTCATTCATCAAAAAACAATAATTTCATATCCCAGAAAAAGTATCTAATACTTCTGAATGATGATTTAACTCTCGGGTACAGTTCTATTACAATTTTGCCCTAAGGAGTAATTTGAGACAAACACAGCCTAAGGACAGCTTGTGATCACATCCATTTACAGCATGAACTCGTAAAATCAGGGGCTGTAATACAAACTGCTTGCTCTAGCTCTTCACTGCCTAACCACCAAGGAGTCCAAAGCACCTTCTGCAGACCAGGCACTTTCACGTGCACCGTGAGATTTGAGTGGCAATGCACTTGTGTGGAAAGGACCAGAGCAGCTTTTGGCACTGTGGGTGGTGGGCAGTCTTTTAAGGCCTACCCTTGCTCTAAAGGGCAGACACGCTCAATCCTGAACAGCTATCCAAGGAAGCTTCCCGCCCTGTTCCCAGAAGACTAATGCCTGTGCATAGTTTTCCACTACATACTGAAAAAATGTCACCACAGTAAACTCCTAGAAAATCCATGCAAACCTGCATCATCTTACGTTTCTTGTTGACTTGAGGCAGCGTACCACTCAAAGGACGTAAATTTAAATAGAATCTAGGAGTAGAGCAGATGGTTTTTCCTTTATGCTTTTTTGCCCAGAATCTGATCAAAGAGAGATAATAAAATTTCTGCCATCCAGTCTTGCACTTGAAAATGGTAATTTCTTCACCATCATCACTTCCTGCCTTATGTCTGCATCTGTTTCCCTGGAAATGGCATACGAAGCCCAGCCATCTAATTTTTCTAGTCCTCTTTCTGTGATGGAATGCTAAATGTGTCTTGTCTAGGAGCTCTATGAAGACTGACAATATCTGCTGATTCCTGCCTGAATTCTGAGTTTCTTGGGCCTTAAGATATAATTAAAGAAACAAAACACTTTGTCTGCTGTCCCAAGCAAGTTTAACTAATAGAATTCTTCTTCTCTAACCTTCACATTTACAGACTTCACCTTCTGTTGGACTCTGTATAAAAAAGTCCGACACTCTGCCTGAAATTTGGATTCCAAAATATTAATACCTATCTGTGTCTGAACCGTGCTAAAAGCCTCACTCACTCCTGCTCGTTCATCATTTGTGCCTTGCACACATTCCATTGCGCAGTACTGCCCCACAGCGACACTAGGAACACTGTCTGCCTGTATTTCACTAATCATTCGCCTTTGAATTAGCAGCTGTCGAAGAAGAAACCGCATTTGCAATCTCTTCTAATGGAGAACAGGAGCCAATACCCCTTCATATCCGGGTGCTGAGAGTACCTTCGTAGGAAGCAGCATTTCTTTTCAGGCTTAAGTTTTCCAGCCAATCTGTTTGTATAGCAAAATGCGAAGCACGCGTTTTCACTAATTGAAAGATAACAGAATTCAACAGAACGAAGGACAAGCTACCAGCACAGTGACCTTTTGCAGTTTATATATCAGGGAAGTGCCAGAGCAGATACAGATGACGTTACCTCTAGGCAACAGTCTGATTGACATAGTGTACTGATAATGACTTCCAGTTTGTTCAAGGAAGACCACCAGATCCATTCCAACCCTTAGAAGAGTGCTTTGAAGAGAAATGGAGGATGAACAGAAGTAGAGTGATATACACAATGATAAAAGCAGTGTTTGAAAATTTTATCTTAGAAAACTTAATTTCTAATTTCATTCTTGTGGAAAAAGAATTTCACAGAAATTCTACCAAGATCAATGGGTGCTGCATATAAACTTCTGGGAAGAAAACAGTTGGCTACCTGCTACTTCTGCATTTTTAATATTTGTCAGCACTTTAAAACTCAAAACTACAGGTTTCTAACTTCCTAAGCATTGTTAATGCATTCTATACAAATTCAAACAGTATCGGTTTCATGGATTAAGCAATTTGCATACAGTTCTTCAAGTATTAGAGGTATGTGAAAACTCAATGCATAGTCTATAAAGGATGTTTTAGATAGTGATGTTTAAATACACAAGCAGCACACAGAACAAGAAGCTGTTTCCATTCACCTTTGTGAAAGAGGCAAATGACAACAAATGACTTTGCCATGAAAAAAAAGTGACTTGTTTATACAAGCATTAAAGGTAATGTTATTCATATAACACCAAGGGTACTCAGACCAGCAAGAAGTTGCGTTTCATTCCAGAGCTGAAAGAAAAACAACAAAGCCTCTGCAAACCCCATCCATCACATTTTTCTTTCAGATCAATGAACATCTGAGCCGAAGCATAGAGATATGTTTACATTTTCAAATATCCTTTGTGAAGTGACATTTATTAACAAACTTGGCACAGAGAAACCTCATTGTGAGGAGACACTGACAAATCTCCTTTTCTCAGCGTCTAACTGATGACACCAACAAGTGAATTCTCACTACTTATAAGCAGTGAGAAACCAAATATTCACTAAACAGAATCATGTAAGGCAATAATACAAGTGGGATATAAGAAAATACCTGATTAAATTGTACCTCACAAAGCATGTATTGTAAGGATTATTCCTTCCCTTCTTCCCTCCCTCTTATCTGTAATACTTTGCAAAGATTTGTAAGCAGATTTGTCTTAGCTTCTAGTACTGTACATATCCACATCTTCGGGGCTGGACTGACCATGGTCCATAAGTTTTGGATCAGGCTTAAATTTTGGTGTCTTCACTGGTCCTGTTAGAAATAATAAGTAATTCAATTAAAAAAAATAAATTTGAGCTTTAAGGGGGGAAAAAAGCCTATTTTGAGAATTACTGTATTACCAAATGCTTAGAAAAGATCAAAATATGTGTGTTCTAGTTAAAACTGTGTAAGTGATACAGGACAATGAAGGCATGTTGTAACTATGAGCATACAGCAGTGGATGGAGAGCAGGTCTTACTCCTGCTCTCTAATACTGCTTCCTGAACACAGCTTTGCCCTACACACAGAAAGGAACGGAAAGCTTGGGACAGAAAAAAAGCCTCGGCTTTCTCCCCCTACGGCTCTCAGGAGCACAGTTGTCTGCCAAAACCAACTGAATCAGTATCTTCCTTGTGGCAGCTGCCAGACGGTAAGAATTCGGAATTAAGACAAACACTCATACCTAGATTCACTTCATGATTTCCAAACCCAATGAACTAAGTTTACTAAAACGTTGAGCCCTCACAGCCATCCTGAATGACAATGCACAAAGACCAATGTATTCAATGGTACTGTAATTCCAGAGGATCTAAGAAAGTATAAGGGCAGGTTTTCTATGTCTGTGCCTCCTACTACTAGTCTGCTTCTTTTCCAGCCACACCAAGTTGCTTTAACAAAGGATGCTATGTTCCCCTGAAAGCTTTGCCCCATTTGGACTAGTGAAAATAAACATCTCTGACAACACAGATTACTTTAGGGCATGGACATTTTTGGCTGTGTTAGGGTCATGAACTAACTCCACCCATGCAAGCGAAGACAGAAGTTATCTATATACATAAAACCACTGAAGACAGTCTGGCCTGAAGCGAACGCAAAACCAGATCAAAGCATTCCACAAACTAAAGCAGAAAAAATACATGTGCAAAGCAAAGAAAAATGTGAGTGTATATTATAGTGAAAATAAAGGGGAAAAAATTTAAAACCCCATTAAGTTCTGCTTGCTTTCCTGAAAAAGTTACACATTCCTCTTTTACCAACATCTGAAAATATAGAACCCGTTCAAATCAATGAACAGTAAATCAAATTAGCTGTTTTCACAAAAATTCAGCAGTAATCCCTTAAATTACACTTATGGTATTCTGACAGCAGAAAGATAATTTAGGTATTAAATAGAAGTACTTGATGATATCGTCACATTACTAACCATATGGGATACGGTCCACACTACATGGAATGAAAGAAAACATTACTGAGAGAGAACAACAAATACGTAAGAATTCTGATACTGGGACAGGGTCCACAGTGAGAAAATTAGCACCTCCCTGAGGCAGGGAAGAACCTATTAAATGATAATGTGTACAGCATATTCTCTGGAATAATATGCTATGACAGTCTGCTCCCTTTTAAAGCAAGGGTAACTACAACATCAAGTCAAGTAATTGGATTTGCAAGTTGCCTTGAGATTACACTTGAAATATTTAATTCACCTGCTGAAGGCACTGGATCTTTAGTACTCCACGACTCTACTGGAGACGATTCTGTTCTGTTAAATGATCTTGACTTAATAGCAGACTCAGGTTTTGTAGGAGAAATGTCAGTCTTTTTCTTATCTTCTTGCATAACTGATTTTGACTCTTGCTGCAGCTGTGAACCAAACATTAATAAAAAAGCACATGAGTATATGCTTAATACATTATTGCAAAATAAAGCCTTCAAGCCTGAAAGCTTATATTTTATGAAATTATTTTCAGATACGACATCATACAGAAATACCAACTCATGTTAAGACTCAGCTGCACACAAGGGACACAGCTGGAAAAAATAAAATGCATGGAAGCACACTCCAGTTGAGATACGACTTCAAATTCACATACAAGGAAATCTACTTTGTCATGAGTATATGCCATAAGTCTGATACTGTGCTTTTTACCTGAGACCCTCAAGGGATCCACAAGGAAGCCACTGTTAATTTACAGGTAAGGAACCTATAGTCTTAAACAAGACTGAAAGAGCATTTAGTTTTTACAGAACACTTACTACCCTTAGTTAACAGAAGACGGAAATATATATCATGTTAACACTCTAGTAATGAAAAATAATACATCGTTTTGGACAGGTTTCACTCAAGGTAAAATATAAAGTTAATAGAAAATGTCTTTACTGCATCAATTCCTTGTTTTGCTATCAGTTTAATGACATTTAACTGAATCTCATTTACAAAACTCAGAATTCCGTTTGTGCTCTTCAGTGGAAACAAAAGGTGAGGATCGTATAACAATAAAACCCATAAATTTAAAGCAAACTACTTCTAATTCAGAAATTTTCATTTTCTTTAAAAAGAGAAAAAAATCACTGTGCAAAGCTGACATTTTATGCAGGGACATATCGCTTTTGTCAAAGGTTTACAAATTTCCACTGGAGAAAAACTCAGGCTGCAGAAAAAACATGTTTAATTCTGGGACGAACTAACCCAAATTCCCTGTGTAAGTTGCAGGAGGTTAATATTCCCCTCTACTTAGTAAACCAGCTGAGGCCTTGCCAGCACTATGTCTTATGTTGACCACTTTGCTTAAAAAAACCACACACCACAAATCACACACACACCCCCCCCCCCCCCCAAAAAAAAAACAGAGAAAGGAGAAACTAGAGAAAGCTCAGAGAAGAACCAGAATTAGGCAAGAGCCAGAAAGCCTGCTGTGTAAGAAAAGTTTATACTACTACAGAGAAGATAACGTCAAAAACCATGATAAATTTTCCATCTGTAATAGGTCAATATAAAGACCTATATATTTACTGACCATTTATTCACTATGACTGCAATGAGGACAGGACAAGGAAAACAAAAAAAAAAAAAAAAAATCACACACACACACTTTCTATCACAGGGTAACTAAGAGCCTAGCTGGAAGGGTTGCGGAATTTCCTTCACTGATATGTTTAAGAATAAGGTAGTCATACCTACCATAAGTCTGTGTGCCTTTATCTTTAATTCAGTGGCCTGCTTAGGACCAAAGCTTGAATCAGAATGGAGTATTTTTGTCAAGATCAAAAATGAGCTTTAACAGAAGCTCATTCCTCTCATGCATCTTTCATGTACTGTGGGACTACACAGGAAGCTCAGTCTCACTAGCTATTGGTCTGAAAGTGGTATCAAACATTACATCAATTAAACACTGAAATGAGAAAAATATCAAAGGGGTTTTGGTGCCTCACGTAACACAATTAGTAATCTTAAACAGTATCGCAGAATAGTACTTGACCTTCTAATTTATTTTTTTCTCCCTCTGAATTCATAAGTTACAGTCAGAGCTTCAGAAAGCCTACCTTGGTGACATCTTCCTTCTCTGCCCATATTGATCGCACAGCTTCGTAGGTTTGATGGCTTGCAGAAAATAACTTTTTCCCTGTTACCTATTTTTTTTAGAAAAAAAATAACTGATCAGCAGCTTTAAAAACACTAAGATACACAGACCATTCAAATGAAATGCATCTTATTTGCATGTGAACATGCTTGATCCAATGCAAAGACATTGTAATAATCTACTTTTTGAGATCTAGTGCGTATTTCTCTCACACCAAGCAAATCCTAAATAATATTTCAACTGGTATTAGAAATCCACAGTTAGTACTCACATGCTACATCTACCTACTCAAAACCAAATCAAAACCCAATCAGCAAAGCGTGTTTTGGCAATGTTAGGACAATAGACTGGAGCACCAGTTTTGAAGGATCCAAACTTGTCTCACACTATGTTGGAAATGATCAAAGAGAATACACTAATACAAAAGGAAAAAAGCCTTAAAAGAGAAGCCCGCACATAGCCAAACCCTTCAGTCTATTTCCAAACAGTAATTTTGTAATACTGCAGTAACTATGGAGTACCTGTACAAATGCTCTGTAGAAAGAGTACTCCCCAGCTGCAACTACAAAAAACTGTGCAAATGGTGACACGTAACGCAAGTACATTGGAAGCAAAGATTTAGCTTCCTGAGACAGGGCATAAAGTACAGCGTAGCTCTCCTGTTCACTTCATCATTCAACCCTGACATTTAAGTCTTACGACAATAAGCCAAGAAATCCCACTGTCTCTTGAGAAACTAACCCTCACTGATTTGCCTATAAGAATAAAACAGCATACCAGTTTAGCAACTAAGATTGCCCAAAGATTTTAACCACAGTATAGGTCTTTGTGATACCTTTCTAAGTACTCTGGAACTATAAAAATACCAAACAAAACCACAAATTAATGAAGTAACAACTGATTCATCATGATGGAAAGACAGAGATTCAGTAGTAGTTTCTTCAGTCAGGTTTCAGGCTAATGTTCCACAAATTTTTCTGTCAAAACTTAAATCTGATCATTGAACTAAAAGATGGATAAGAACCAAACGCAACTAACTAAACTGAATTTTCCTATCTCAGCAATTTAACACAGAAGTACAGTTTTGAGATTACAAATACTAAATTTGACACAGAACTACAAAGAATTCTTATGAAGCAGTACGTGCTTTCCAATAGAGCAGGAAGAGATATACAGACTTTATCCTGCTTTTCAATTCTTTTGTGTAGAAAAGTACTGTGTGCAAGCAATTCTTACACACAAAATATTAAGTATAGTTCTGCTTTTCTACATAAAACAGGTAGGACATTCTAATCAGGTCAACAACTGCAAGATGACAGTAACTGGAAAACAAGGAATTCTAACAAGAGATGCAATTGTCCAGTATCTCAAATTGCTTATCTTATCAAGTTCAGGAATGCTTTACTTTTTATTTACTTTTATTTCAGCAAGATAAAATAATCTTCATTTATTTGAAAAATGAGGATTAGAAATTGAGAGGCTGCATTTTTAAATTCAGTTATTGTATTAATTTTTTATAGTTATGAAACTAACTCCTATGATGCATTATATGTTTTAATGAAGATGCACGTGAATTCTGACTCCTAGTCCCATGATACTTAGTTGAAGTGAAATGGGAATGTTATGACTAAATTCACTGTTAATTCAATGTTAAAATACAAGTAAACTTACCTTGGCAAATACCACTGACTGAGCCGGGTAACAAACAGAAATTCCTAAAGTAGTAAGTCCCAACGGATAAGCAATTTTCTTAAATCTAGAATCTGTATAAAGCCAAGTATTTCAAATAATTAGACACTAATGAAATGTAAAGCTAAGTAGTTGTACCAATTAAATGGAACTGTTTAACCTCTAACCATTGTTTACATCAAACATCCCTGTAACAACTGGAGGAGAGAACACGGTGTGATTATAGTTTAGTACGGTCACATTTGCAGGAGATACCGATACTCTAACACTGGTTTCTTGAATGACAAATAATCCCAAACTCACTTTTCCAATATTGTGAAAAATGAGAACGAACGTCTTCTGTCATTTAGGAGCTGCTGTGGTCCAGTTTTGGGCCCTCACTTCAAGAGGAACACAGAGGTGCTGCAGCGTGTCCAGGGACGGGCACGGAGCTGGGGAAGGGGCTGCGGCACCGGCTGGGGGGGCTGGGGGGGCTCAGCCTGGAGAAACGGGGCTCGGGGGGGCCCCATCGCTCTGCGGCTGCCTGAGGGGGCTGGAGCCGGGGGGGTCGGTCTCTTCCCCCAGGGAACCAGCGACAGGACAAGAGGGAACGGCCCCAGGCTGTGCCAGGGGAGGGTCAGGGGGGATCTCAGGAGAAATCTGGAAAGGGTGGCTAGGCTGCCCAGGGACCAGGTGGTGTCACCGTCCCTGCAGACATTTAAAAAACATGTAGATGTGGTGCTTAGGGCCATGGTTCAGGGCCAGGCAGAGCTGGGTTAATGGCTGAACTTGCCGAACTCAAAGGCCTTTTCCAGCCTAAAGGATTCCTATTCCCTAGCTCCACGCGTACTTTCCTGAGGACACAGACTGCAGCCAGGAGCCTGGAAACTGGGGCCTCTGTTCAAACGTGGGAACAGCTGGGCCGGGTTCAGGTTCCTGTTTGTTGAGAAGAAGCCCTGATGACAGGTAAGTTCAAGTCTGTCTTTGTTTTAATCCATCCACCAAAAAGTAACAGGATACGAGAAGAATGCTTTTACTAATCTGCTAATATTTTGATCAACGTATCTGCTTTGTGAAACATTCAGATAAAGACAGACTAATGTATTACAGATCAACAATTTCTGAACAGTATTTTCTGGCAGGTTAGGTATTATTCCTCTAATATTTACCTTGAAAGGGAAGGCGGCTGTATCTATTAAACCACCCTTTTAGCTACAAAGCTGCCGAAACCATGCCTTCCAATGTGTATTCTCTTGTACCTGTTAGCCAGATGCCAACATTCTTCAGTACCTTCCCTCCAAACCCTTTGTTTTCACTACATTCAGTAACCTTGCCTGTTAATTTCCTTCCGATTTCCCCCCATACAGACATTGTTTCCAAAAACCAATAATGAACAAACTCAAAACAAGTGCCCTACTTGGAATTTCTGTTGATTCCACCATTAAAAATCACTACATAATCCTGCTCTGTCTATTATGTCTTAGCCAGCTTCTAAAAGTAGTATTTAATATTGTCCCTTCAATGAATCAGGAAGGACCTTTTTTAAATACTAGTTACACAGGGTTTGGCCTATGGTTCAGAAAAGTCTTTTGAACCATTAGAATTACTACATGCTACATATTCCACACACCAATAATGAAAATAAGCAAAACCCCCTACCTTTTCTTGCCAGGACTATGCCAGCTAAGCCCGATATTGTAATTACACCAACTTTG
Source organism: Falco cherrug (assembly GCF_023634085.1). Classification (NCBI taxonomy): domain Eukaryota; kingdom Metazoa; phylum Chordata; class Aves; order Falconiformes; family Falconidae; genus Falco; species Falco cherrug. The sequence goes on from NC_073711.1 coordinate 21,283,327, forward strand.
GGAAGAAATTCTGGTGGTGGATTCTTCAGGTAAACATAAGCATCTTAGAAAAAAAAAACAAACCACACCAAAAAAAGGCATAGCAATTCAATATTAATCCTTTTATTTTATTTCCCACTTAAGAAATAAAGATGGAAGTAAAATTATGAATATCCAAAACTGAAAACAGCCCAAGACTGGATTTTTTGTTAATGAATGAAGGTGCCTTATTTTCCAGTCTACGTTAGACAGAACCAGAATCAGTCATTAAAACACAGCAGCAAAGTTAACAATTTTTCTCCTTAGATACTTTTATGTGTTTTGTAAAATGTTAATCTTTAGTAAACAAAAGCATATTTTTAAATTTCGATTTTACTATGGGTTAATATACATTAAATGAGACAACATGTATGTTGTAATCTCCCAATAAGCTATTTTCAAGGAAAATAACTTACCTATAGTTTCTGATACTGAACTTGAATGCTTATAGCTTGTGCTAGAATTAAGAAGCTGTTACATAATTGAGACACTTATAATGGACTTTCCATCCCTGCACGTTCCAAGACCTGACTGGACAGAGACACACATCAGCAACCTACCTTGGCCCTGCTTTAAGCAGGTACCTAGACTAGACGATCTACAGAGGTGCCTCTACAGAGAGATCTATGGATCTATAGAGATTCCAACTTCAATGATTCTGTGATACTAGGATTTTAAGAACAAAGCTAAAATCAGAGGAATAAGTACTATTTAGTTGGTCATTTCTCTCATTTGAGCACAGAAATGACACTCCATACTGAATTAACAGCAGTCCCAGGTTTCCCCACACACACTTGTGGGAAGTACCCCAGTGCACTCCCCTTCCAGCTGGTCCCCCTCCTCCCCCCCATGTAACTAGAATTTGCTGTTTCAGCCACCTTTCTAAGTCACTAGAAGAAACAACAGAAAATGCTCAATTCAGAGATACGATCTGCCTACCTTTTCCAAATTGAATTGAATCCATTATGCCATTTTTAACAAAGACAAAAGCATCCTACCAAAAAAAAAAGAAAACCAAACCAAATGTAAAATCTTTGCAAAAGTTTTCAGTACAAAACTACTCAGTTGGTACATATGGCTCAGCACAATGAGACAAAGAAATATTATGTAACTTTTAAAAAAAACAAACCAGATCAGTGAACTTCTACAGGGGCCATGCTGAGATCTATCTCCTTTTTGACTACCATATTTATATTTTTAACTCTTCCATCCATACTTAATTTTTAAAAAAATATCTTTAATATAGTAAGATCACTTTCAAAATTGACATCTCAATCAAAACTCTCGGGGAGTAAACACCTGGACGCCAACTGTGTAATGTAAGAAAATTCAATTATAAAATACAATCTCCTCTTCCATTGAGAGACTTACTCAGTAAAATTGACTTTGCCTTTTAGTTTGTAAAAATGGTGCTCACTTTCACTGAAGATAAGCAATACTGATTTGGTCTAAGATGTGTGCTCAACTAGTTTGCATTACTCCCTTCAAATTTTGGTTGATTTAATTACAGGCTTTTCTTTCTCCAGAAAAAAAAAACTTCCACTAGCCTATTATTAGTATCATTTTCCTCAGATTGCTAAATACATTGAGTAAACACACATTCTTTAAGAGATTAATGAAAAAGAATGTAATCTTGAATCATTTCACCAAAATAATTTGTTTGCAGTAACACAGAATTTGTACCACCAGAGGTCACTGCTAGTCAATCTCGGAAACATTTGATTCAGGGCATGGAAAAGCGTGATACAAATTGATAACTAAATTATTTCAGTTATCAGTCACAGACAAAGTCTTCCCAGACCAGTGGAATCAAAATGTAGAGAAAATACAGGAAGACATGTTAATTTCTTCGCCTTTTTCAAATAATAGGGTCTACTTTGTTCACAACAGAAAAATACAAGCACAATATGTCATACTAACCACAGCCATAGTGTAGAGCTGTTATTTACTAGCAGTTAAGAGCATGGGACAGGGGACAGATATCCCATTTCCTTCTATGCCTAGAACATTCATTAACAGAGTTGTGTGGTATTTTTGATAACTAATTAGTAATAGCCTGCTTTAACAGTTACATCGGACACACTCAGTTTTGTCTTTCCTAAAGTATCTAAATCAGGTCTTTTAACCCACCCTTTGGAAGCAGCTCTCTCTGTGGACTACACCTGGAATTTCAGATTCCTAAATGCTATCAAATTCTGCTTGCAAGAATTTACCTATGTAACTCTTGCTGTAGAAGTTAACCAAGAGATATTTCTGAATCTGACACTGAGGGCTGGCCCAGATCCAGTGTAGTACTGACGGAAGGGGACCTATTCAACTCACTGTCTTTTGATTTGCAAACCAGGAGAACACACATCTCCCACTATAAGCACAGCAGAGAAAAATGACAGAAGGGTTCATTTTTGCATCTTAAATCACAGGTGTAGGCTAGTACAAGAAACTGCAAAAAACCCTCCAGGATGAGTTTTCCATGCTTGCTTTCCAATGTTTTAGTCTAGTGCTGTCAGGCACTGTGTAGGAACCTTGGGATGCAGGTACTCCTTACCCTGCACCATCCAACATAGCGGCCGGTTGTCTGTCTTACTGAAGAAAATTGCTTCTGCAAGTGACCAGGCTGTTCTTCTATGTATTTCGATTTCACAGGTGGCGGACAGTAAATTGGAAGCTGGAAAGAGAAGCGTAACTGTACTGCAGGGAAATAATTTTGTATACTGATTACTAGTTACACCAAATACTGTTTATCAAGACAGCAAATCCTTAGTGTTCCCATTACAGCAGACAAAACCTCTATATTGAATTATGCTCTTCTATATTTACAAATTTTACACGAGTGTGACTACAGGTTAATTCTTCAGAAATTAAAATTGAAAGCACTGTATAGGTTCTAAGAAGTAGAATTACTGAGTATGACAAAATTACCTTTTATGCAGAAAAAGTGCAAGCAAAAATAGCTAGAAGATGCATGCACGTATTACTAGAAATTGTACAATAGAAAAAGACTGTTATTATCAGTATTATACCCTTTTTACCTTTTCTGGCTTCAGTCTGGAAATAACGTAATATTGAAAATGCAGTAAGATTTTAATAACTTACTAGTGAAACACTTCATGTTTTCTTTGTGCTACATTGGTTGGTTACTTAGGAGGTAATTTTAATCACGTACTACTTAGCTATGTATTTTACTTACTGGGTAATATAATTCAATGGAAAGAGATGGTATTCTGCAGGTTCTTCTAGTATTGTTTCAAAGACTGACAAACAGAAAGATTCTTACCTGATTTGGCTTCACCAGCTGACTTTTTGATTCCTTTTCTGTTGCTGCATATACGGTAATGCATGCAAATGGCAGACCAGAAGAAACAGCTGCCAGTTTTGCGACCTGGGACAGACAGATGAAAAAAGGGACTCTTAAGGCAGAAATAAAATTTCACCCCAGTAAAATCTGGATTTTCCTGTTGTGTTGTGCTTCATCAAGTCTGCGATTAAAGAGGTCGCTTTTAAAACCATTTTAAAACAGTATGCCTTTTAGGAACCTCTTCTGTCTTATACAAAGTTTTTTCTCAAATTACAATGGTAAAAAAAAAAAGCTAGAGATCACCGATAACAGTTACGTCTAAAATACAAGGAAGAATTTTGTGTTCAAAGCCATGTTGATGCTTCCGTTATCCCTTAAGGTATATTAAGTTCCAATCTATTCAACATACAGGTATTCCCAAGTCAATGAGTTACTTGTTTCAGCAAAAAAGTGCCTCAGTTTTATTTACAGGAATTCTCCATGACATCAGACAAAACGTCAGCTCCTTTCCATTCCAATTCGTAGAGTGGTTCAGCTATCACCTGTTTGCAGTAACTGCATGCTGACAATTAACGGAAATGAAAATCAGAGCATCACAGCCTGGTTTGGGCTGGGAGGGAGCTGACAGCCCCCCGAGCCCCAACACCCTGCCAGGGGCAGGGACACCTCCCACCAGCCCAGGTTGCCCCCAGCCCCGTCCAGGCTGGCCCTGAGCACCCCCAGGGATGGGGCACCCGCAGCTGCTCTGGGCAGCCTCTGCCAGCGCCGCCCTCACGGGGAAGAATTTCTTCCCAGTATCTGCCCTAAGTCTGCCCTCGGTCAGCTTAGAGCCATTCCCCCTTGTCCTATTGTGACCAGCCATATGAAAGGTCTGTCCCCATCTTTCTTATAAGCCCCCTTTAAGGGGGGCAGTAATGGGAACTAAGAATCACCTGCTGAATCTTTCAAATCACATACATTACTATGTAAATTACAGATATACAGGTTTGGTCATGTCATGGTTTAACCCCAGCTGGCAACTAAGCACCACAGAGCTACTCAGTCACTCCCCCTCTGCCCTGTCAGAGGGATGGGAGGAGAACTGAGAAAAAGGTAAAACTCAAGGGTTGATATAAGAACAATTTAACACCTGAAATATAATAACAACAACAATAACAGTAATAGAGAAGGGGAGATGAATGAAGTCCAAAGGGAAGTTAAAAAAAGCAAGTGATGCACAATACAACTGCTCACCACCCCCGGACCGCCGCGCAGCCAGTCCCCCAGCAGTTATCTGCAGACCCTGGCCAACCCCAGTTTATACACCCAGCACAACATCCCATGGTATGGCACATCCCCCACCTTGCTGGGGTCAGCTGTCCTGGCTCTGCTCCCTCCCAGTGTCTTGTGCCCCTCCAGCCCTCTCGCTGGCAGGGCCTGAGAAGCTGAAACACTCTTGACTTAGTGCAAACATCACCCAGCAACAACTAAACCATCAGTGTGTTACCAGCACTATTCTCACCCCAACCCAAAACACAGCACTGCAGCTGCTACTGAGAAGAAAATTAACTCTGTCCCAGCCAAAACCAGGACACATCATGAAAGCTTGATGTCTACTTAAAACATTAATTTGGAAAAAAACATTGTATATTACACAAAGCTTAAACTCAAATGCAGCTTCAAATGAGTATTTTTTAAATTGCTGTCTTCAGATTCCGGTCAGAGCTGGCACTAAGCACACTGGCATACTACCTATTAAAAAACTTGCCACAACATGTTGAAGCATTTGCAACTTTGGTATGTTACGGCTTCTTCTGTATCAGTAAAGAATTTTCTGTCCTGTTCTTCATCTGAAGCATTTTTGAAACTTTAAAAATGTGGAAACAAGTATGAAAAATGTTCCCAGGGTCTGCATAGAGATGATGGTGGTGGTAGAGTGCCAGAAAAATAGAAAGCAAGGAAAAACCAACTTGATTTTGACAAATACCTTAAATCCCTAGTATAAAACTCCACTATATCCTCATTGTTATCTCATCTTCCAATTGGAAATACCCTGTCAAAGGAGAGGGGTTTACTCCATACCATTTATTTATAATAATAAAACCACAATGAACATGAAGCCAGGCAAAAGCACCACCCTGAATGAGCTCAGTTTCATGAGAAATCGATCACAAGCAGATCAAACTACTCAAGACAGCACGACACCATCGCTTCTAAAATAAACTGTGCGATCATCAGCAAAACTTTCAGACCATACAATCACAGTGCAACAGAAAGCCACAGGAGAACAAAGGAGGATGCTGCAATGAGGAGAGGACTGTTACGAACCAAGGGGAGAGCAGACAATACCAGAGCTGAAAGCTGTAGGATGAAGCTAAGAATTATTCTTCAGCTACGATTTTTTTTGGCATGGGAAGCTAAGGGGAGGCAGGGTTACTCTAACGGTCTTTATTAATATATAATATGCCCACTCTTAAAACACAGCCAGTGTGCCCCTTCCCTCTCCTTGAAGCATAAAACTTTCTTGTCAGCGTAATTATTGCACCACCCTAAAAGCCTGCTAGTGGCTACCTATTTCATGCTTTTCTTCAATATGTAAATGGTAGGAAAATGTGGAGGACCGAGCTCGTTTTGCTTCGAGAAACAGAACCCCACCACTTTTTCTTTTCAGGCCAGGATGACGTTATAACATTTCTGTAATGCAGCTACATCTGCTGGAAGCATCAAAACAAGCCCACAACCCCAGCACAGCCAGGCTGGCAAGTCTCAGCTGGCAAAGCCATCACTGTAAGCCAGCCATGTTGACCAGCATGTACTACTTGCTTAATTTACATAGTGACAGTCCAAAATACCTTTGCAGATGAAGTGATGCAGGCCAGGGGGGCACTGACAGAGAACTGCTAGGCATGGCCACTAGATGAAAGCTGGGGATACAGCCCTAAGGAACTCACTGTGGCAGGAGTCCCAGTCAGCAGAGGTGGGGACAGCACAGAAGCATGTATGAAAACACAGCCATGCCGAGATCGTGAACGCTGACCAGCACTGTGAAAAAGTTCAGTTAGTCACATGCTGACAAAAGGTTTAACATATAATGGTATTTAAGGTTAAACGTGGATGATCTAACATGCTTAGTACAACTTCGGTTATGACTGCTACACTGAGGAGTACTTGCCATTCCTCCTTTCAGTGCCCAACAGGGCCACCTCTGCTACCTCAGCTGTGCCCAGCACGGGAGGGCAGCTCTCCCAGCACTGAACCACCCCCAATACAGAAAAGAGGGACAGAGGGTGGCAAAAACCGACATATGAACCAATTAACACAGTAACTGTCTTTCTGATAAAGCCACTTAGACCAAAATGCCAGTCTGGGCCACAGAAGGTTGTCTACAAAGGGACAGCCACCTCCCACCCCTAAAGTCTGTATTTTTGAAGATTTATTAAAGAAAACTGTTTAAAACTTATAATTCAGATTGCTTATTTCAGTACAAGATGCTACGAAAACACACCAATTTTCAGTAGATATGAGAAGGAAAATAAAACTTAAAAGTGAGAAGTGAGAAAGCATGGAAAAGTTTTAATGTTCACTTAAAATTTGATTAATCTGTTTTAAAACCTCTCAATGGAGTTTATTGTGCTAAATGTAGAAGAGAAAGCTATAAGGGAATGATGAAAGTACCCAATTCCTGACTGTCAGTAATTGCTTTATTTCGGATGCCTGAAGACAAATGCATAAATGTTTAAAACCCTAAGTGAACAGCTGTACTATCTAACATTTACGGTGGCACAATTATTCCAAGGTTTCACTCTTTTCCATTGAAATCACAAAGAACCGAGGTGGAAGAAAAGGAACATCACCTCGACTGCACTAAAGAGGCTTTACTGCATTTAGCTGTTTTATCCTCTTCCTTTACCTAATGACTAAGTATGTTAAAAAGCCCTCAATTAGCTAAGTTGTTTCTAGTATTGACTTATAAAAACGATTTCAATAAAAATTACTTCAAAGCATACTATGTATTAAAGAAGGAAAATCATACATTGTTTAGTTAAAAAATCAAAAGTTATTTTACCTATGAAATCTTCTGAAAAAAGTTATTGAGAATTAAGAAATAGCAGGATCACAATCATACCGAACACTACTAAAGAAGTATGGAGAAAAACATCTGCAACAAGCTCCAGGTGTCAAAAGTCCTGGAATTACATGGTCAACCAGAAGAATGACTCCAGAATGTCAGCTGATGATTGATGCAAACAAAAATCACTTTAATGATTCAGGAAATATTTTAAATATTTTTTTTTAATTGAAAGACTTTAATTCAACACCTGCTCTGCTTTTTACTACTAGCCCTGCGTTTATCTGAATGAATGTTCTGACCTAAACCCTATGAAGCTAACAAAAGAAAATCACCCAGATTTTCGACAGATCGAAATACCAGCAGTTACAAAAGCCACGAGCCCAGATGACATCTTCTGGAGATGAAGTCTGTACGAACATAGTTCTAAACATCTCCAGGATTACAGACACCAGAAATTACACTGGAAATTACTAGCCTTAACGCCCTGATGGGGGAAAGGTCAATGGCAACAGTTATAATACTTCCTGTAATGCCACCGCCATCACATTGCAGCACGTACCACCAGTAGGCTGTTTTTCTTCCCAGGCATAAAAAGCACACCAGTTATTTCAAAGCACTAAACAGTGCAGACTAACAGAGACGGTATTATTTTTTATGAGCAGACTAAACAGCAATTTGCTGAAGAAATTTATTATATGTTCTCCACAGAAAACTGTTACAGCTATGCCTTTTAATAGCACAACTACAGTAAAACCAATCAAAATATAATAATGAAACTGTCAAATGTACCTGGATAATTTTGGTTTTAAGTCTTTGATTTCAAACTATCTACTTCAAAGTGTCAGAATCTTATCAAAGATGAAAAATAGATTCTATAAAAAAAAGTTAAAGCCACGTCACTATAAAGAATTCACTCTCTTCCAACTTGAAAGATTCAGAATACAAACTAAAGCATAATAAAACCATTATTGAATTTATGTTGATCTCCAACACATTAAGTATTGTTTCCCATTAAAACTGCAAATTCTATATACTTGCTTCAAGAACTGGAGCACAAATAAGGAAACTTGCCATGAAGGTAGGAACAAGCCTCACAACAAAACCTGGTAATCAAAGGAGCAGACTATATGCAAAAATCTGATGCATGCGTGTATATATATGCCTTCTATATCACAAAGCCAGAGCCTACTAGCTGGATTAAAATAAGAGCAAATTTCAGCAGCTACTGCATGTCGTATTTTCAGCAGAAAGTTCTTACTCAAAGAGTAATAAGCACAGGTTTTCTCCTACCACTTACACGTCTTGAGGTCGAACAAAGAACTGCCTCCTAGGCTTTTCATTTATTTTTCACAGGCGCTACATGAGACGCAATGACTGCCAAAAGCTTCTAGGCCTAATCCAGTATTTTGATTTGGATATACATTTACAAAGCTCGACTGACAACTACAAAAAACTGCACGAGTGGAACAGAGCACCCTTCCACTTCAACTCAACTTACTGACACTACAGATTTGTTCTTAACCTTTGTCTGCCAGATGGTAACCCACAGGGAGTAAAAACTTCAGAATGTAACTCTATAATAACTTTTCAAAGTAAATAATAAAGAGCACACACACAAAGTTATGTCACTTGTCTGAAGATATGGAATCATTCAGATTAATGTACTAAACTGTACTACTTCGAGATGACTTCGCCATACAGCAAAGCCAAATACAGCTTCTCTTTTCTGGTACTTGTCTTGTAACAAACTGAGGTAAAAAGGCTTCATTTTTATTCTCTGGCCATCTGTCCTCATTCTCATCATCTTTTCCTTTGCAAATATATACACATTTTAAATGTTTTGCAACTCGTAAGTATGAAGATTCGTGTAAGAGCAACCTACTCAGCACTATGACTATGGAAACTGGAAAATTTGTCTAAATATCTGAGATAAAAGCCTAGCTTTTTACAGACACCTTTTCCTCCTGTTTAAAGACACTGTATGGTCTCGAGAATTAGATATTGCAGATACTTGTGACCCTGTTAGTTTGTAAGGGCATGATTTTAACATCCTCGTTTTAGCGATGTGTAACGCCACTCCACAATGCTACCACCAAACCAGTACCTTGGTGTTGCATCTCGAGTAAGGGGCAGCAGTTTCAGAGGCTGTAAGGAGGCGGAGAACAACCAGAACAAAAGTAAGAAAAATACTTTTTTTTTTATTCCCTGTGTACAATTTAACCATCGCCTTACCCTGCTCTCTCTACCTCCAGTTCTGTAAGGGAGAAGGCAACACCGAGACCTCTGACTTTCCCACCGCTCCTTCATCCGACCGCCCGGGGCCGGGCTGAGGGGACGTCCCCGCTGCGGGGGCGGCCTGCGCGGGGTGACGGCACCGCGGGGCTCCTCAGCCCGCCGGGCCCGCCCGCCGCCGCCGCCTGCCGGCCCAGCGCACCCCCGCTGCGCCCGGGCCCGGCGAGGCCTGGGCGGCGCAGCCCCGGGCCTGGGCCGTACGCACCGGCGCGGCCAGCCCTGCCTCTGACCCGCCGGCCCCGCAGCCCCGCCGGCACAAGGGGCAACTTCCCTCTCCGCAGCCGGCGGGGCGCCCGGCGGGCCGCGGGGGCTCGGCCCGGCTCTGACGGGAGGGGAGCGTGCGGGCAGGCCGCGCTGCTCCGGGAGCCGCCGCACGGCGGCGGAGCGGCAAGAGGCCCCGCGGGGCGTCCTCCGGCTCCCGCAGCGGCCGAGCGTGAGGGGTAGCCGGGCCCAGGGCAGCCGCCCCAGCCGCAGCACCGCCCTCCTTCCCACCAGGCGGCACTCACCTTGGCCGCCATCTTAGCGACAGCCCCGCGCGGCCGCCTACGGCGGGCGAGAAGGGCCGCGCGGGCGGGGCGGGGCTGCGGGCGGGGCGGGGCGGGGCTGCGGGCGGGCTCCCCTCCCCCTCCGCCCCCCGGGACCCGCGGGCGGGGGCGCCGCCCCCTCAGCCGTAGAGCCGGGGCGCGCTGTCCCCCGCGGCTCCGCACGGCGCCGGAGCCATTAGCGGCCGCCCAGCGCCTGCCGCCTGAAGGCGCGGGCACGGCCATCTCCCTGATCCTCGCGTTATTATTATTACTTTTTCCCTTAGCTCCTAGAAGAAAACGCTCTCGCCTCAGCACCTCCTCCAGCACACCGGGTGACTGACTCCATGTCAGCCCAGAAAGAGCAAACGCCCCACGTCCTCATTTTAACACACGACCCCCCCCCCGCCCCCTCAGCAGCGCCCGCCCTGCCCACGGACGAACGGCTTTGGGCGGGGGGGGGGGGGGGGGGGGGGGGGCGCGCCCGCGCTCTCGGCCGCCCCGCGCGCTCCCGCCGTGCCCGCGCCCCGCACGCGCCGTTGCCGCCCCGGCGCCCCGGGCGTTACAGAGCGCACACGGCAGCACAACGTCTAAGTGCAGATAATTCGTTTATTGAGGTCCAAATATACAACTGAAGTTCACAACATTTTATCCCCCTCCCCCCCCCCCCAACCAAAAGCTTCTTTTGAATTTAGGAAGAATAAATGTTCTTTTTAATAATGTACAGACTCTATCTCTTAAATAAGTTAATATCTTTGAAAAAAGAGCAATATGTTCCTTTTTTAATGTTGCAGTGCAACTTACAACTTACACGTCTGTGCAATGTACCATGAGGTATATGCCCAGTGAGCAACACACAGTGAAGTTTTCCATTCGTAAATTTTCGTTGTAGACACACAAAAAGTTACCAAGTTAATCTGTGATAGAAAAAACGCAGCCGGTTACGGTAATTCACGCGGAACTCATCTGAAAAGAGGGAGAAAAGAAACCTAACGTTCATTGCCTATAGAAACTATTGGGTCATCTCTTGACTATATAGACAAGTATAAAATTAAAAAGACTGTTGTGAAACTGAAGAAATACTGTATCACCCAGGGGTTGAAACCCAGTTTTACCTGCATTCGCCTAGAGCAGTTAATTTTCTCTCTCTGTAGCGTCCATGAGCTGAGGGGCTTCACTACGGCGTCGGTCAAGCATCTGCTCCTAAAAGCGCTTAAGCAAGGTGGTGGCTATAGAAAAGTTGCAAACTCTCCTAACCTGCGGTCCGCTGGGACATTCCCCCGGCACAGGCAGGTGGGTCCCCGTCACCTCAGTTCATCTCACAGCTGGTTAGAAAAACAAGGCTGAACCATGGAAGATTACTGGTGTTTGAAGCTTCGACACTTCAAACTTTTCAAGATGGCTCTAAAATACGTATTTTTCATAACGACAGAAAACATGTATTTATTTTAGAAAGAATCATCCACAACATAACTTTGTGTTAAATAACAGTTCTGCCTCTAATACATATATACATACTGCTTGTAAACAAAAAATGCCCACAGGTCATGGAGTCTCCATGATTTTTATACAAGGCGCTATAGATTTTTTTGTTATTGAAAACAGTCCTAGTGAAAGTTTGGTTTATAACCTCCTATTGCTACAGAAACAGTAAGAATGTTGATATTTACAAAGAAACAAAGACCATGGAGACCCCATAGCATTATTTGCTAAAGATTTTAAGTCGGTGGGGTTTTCAAAATACACGTCAGCATGTTCAGATTTAATTAACAGTACAGGTTGAACACCAGCAGAACCATACTCTAGTGCTTTGGTATTTCAACCCCTGAATATACAAAGACATTACTACAGCCTACTTCACAGTTTAATGCAAGTAAAGTGCAAGCCATAGTACAAGGGTGTCCTACATTTTCATACATGTAAGCATTATCTAAAAAAGGCTCTCTAGACAAGTTTTATTAGCTACTTTAGTAAACTAGACAGAAGTCACCTATGGCCCAGCAATTAATGGTCTTACAAGGATATTTTCTTTGTAATACAGTATGTGTCAAAAGTAAAAAGTTTATTAATACTAGTGCATTTCTCTTATATCCTAACCTGTTTTCTTTCCAGATTTTTAAGCTGAAATCCTTGTTTCTCAGTAAAACAGAAGTCTTAACTGGTAACAGGGTCTTACTGGTATTTTGGCCAGTGAACTCCATTTCTTAAGACATACTTGTTTTGTGGTTGCTAGTGAAAAAAATGCAATAAAGTTAGTATGTATAATGTGGCATCCTTATTTAAGCTGCAGCATTCGGACAGATGCATTTACAGTTTGTAAAAATATCTGTATTGATACCCTCACCAACGCCTGAGAACGAACAATATTCTAGAAATGGGAGGACAGAAACTAGAGGGCCTAGCTGGTCAAACAACAGTTTGTCGACGTATTTTATCGTTTTTACAACACTGCTCTCTTTCAAATACTGCTCATACAATGGCATTAATGCATACAGCAAAGTCCCTAATTGTTACTTTTAACACATGTATGTGCTTGATAAAAACGGAGAGATACCTGTCTGGCCTGCATTAAGAATGAATATGGTTCTTTTCCTGAAGATAATGACAGGCAATATCTGTCTGCATTTTTAAAATATTTTTACTAAGAATAGGTCCTGGTAGTATAATCAGCTATATCAAAAAATGATGAAAGCTTAAACAATATTATTTGTAATCCTCCTTCTGAATGTGGAAGTGTGGTATAAACCATAAAACATAGAAACTAAGCTTTAAAAAAACACTTCTTCGACTGTTACCGGTATCAAGAATAGAATCTCCTGCCTACCCGTTAGTGAGTGGAACTGCTTAGAAGTACAGCGTTATGCTTACTTGTCATGGGAGTAAAGAAAATAGTTTTAAAAATCAACTAGAAAATATAACTTCCTAATTTTGTATTAAATAGCAACGTATTTTCCATTCATCAGCTGATATGGCTCAGAGCTGACCTTCAGGTGCATGCCCACTTAACGGCTGTTGAGACCCTCAGCCTCACAGTGTGAATTTGTCTGGGACAGGAGGAGGTGGGGAGCCGAGCCCCGTGGTGGCTTGCCTGAAACTGCTGCTCTGAACCTTAGCTTTAATAAGGGAAACATTCTAGAAGAAAAAGAACTTTTTATTACTCAATATAAATTAGTTAGCTAATATTGCTCCTTCAGTCTTTCTTGTTATTACCCGTTTTTGGTAGTGGTGGTGAGTAAACATAATTTGGCAACAGGGAAGATGGCGTGTTGTCTCTAGAGAGATTTTTAAGCTCAGTGGTCTAAGGTAAGGTATATGTTACCCAGAAAATCTACAAACCTACACTCCACACAAAAAGGCACCGCTGTTACCTGCGCCCTTCCATCTGTCCCAAAAACGCACAATTTCCCTATTGTGATCACTAAGAAGAAATTAGAAATATTTTATCAGACCAAGCTCCATTTATTTCTCTAACATTACACTGCAGATATGTGGTGTAACATAAACGATATTTCCAGGGCTGAGGCGCAGTAATATAAACAGACCTGTGCTCTCTTGCTTAAGGAATCTCTGCAGGACTTGCTTATGCTAATAGATTTAGTGTTTGAACTATAGATAAAATCATACATAGGTAGGCTTCCTTTGTATTACAGTTTGGGGGCAGCTGACAGGTATTGCAGACGGGGCTTAAGTTTTGTTGATCGGTTGTGCAGCACCTTGCCTTAGCCAAAGATTGCTTTAAACAACCCACCTTTGAAGCACTGTGGCCCCAATTGCATGAAGTTTGTCCAAACCGTTGGTGAAATACCCCAAAATAGCTCTGCCTGGCAAAGCTGTCCCACCTCAAAGGGCCAACAGCCAAGGTTTATCGGGTGTAAACAGCCCTCTGATATATCACCTTGGTCGGAAGTACCACTAGTTTTTTGCAGAAAAGAATGCTTTTAGTACTTTGGAAGACACCTAAGACTACAGGAGGAAAGAATATAGCAAATAAGGTATGTGATAGTCTTAGGTCTGATTTGTGTTACTTGAGACAAAGAGAAGAGGTACAAGAATCTGTTCTTCTCAGATTTCTGTTGAGTTAAACAATTTTTACCAGATTCTTCATTTTCTTCCAGAAGTCCTACTAACATTCCAAGTGAAACCTTCTAAAGCTCAGCAGTAGAGTTCAACAACTTTTGATGAGGCTGAGCACTTCCCAATGCCTCTGTAAAGTAACCACTTTACAGCGAGTATTTTGGCCTGGAAGGCTATAACTGCTGAAGATAGTAAGAATGAAGTTAAGTGGCCACGTACATCTAGCAATTCTCTGTAACACTCATTTCTTCTTCCTTGGAAGAAGCAAGTGGTGCACCACATTTCTGGCTTAAGAGACAGGAGTCTAGATTTGAATATCAACTGACATATTCAGAATTCCCTGCTTGGAAAAAATGGAGAATCACATCCTCCAAAATCTTTTAGTAGTGATGGATCAGTCTTTCCTTATGGTGCTAAAGCAGTCCAAGAAGTGGTTATGATGTATTTGAGAAAGTACAACTGTATCAGAAGTTGATGGAACAGCACAGGGTGGGGTGGGGGGGTTGCCAACCAAGTGAAGCAACCTCCTTCGTCAGGGAGGGCGGACACCCTGTGCAATCCAACGCAGGCCGATCACTGTCCGGACAAATGCAATCCTGTCACAGGCTGTGGGCCCAGTATTTCTGTGTTATTTGTATTAAAGAGCCACGGACGTACAGACTGGCGAGAACTTCCTCCTCCTTTGATTCTTGTTCACATCAACAACAGAAAGCTCAGGAAAGTTTTCACTTAAATTAATGAAACGGTCTCAATTTTCCCAGGAAGTGCTGCTGAGATAGCTACTGAGATAGCTTTCAAAGATCCAAGTTTTCACTGAATACAGAATAGTATTAAAAAAGGAGGGAAATCAGTAGCTTAGGGGGAGCATTAAGTCAGTTATAGTAAAAAATAGCCAGCAACAATAAGGCTAAGCTTGTGGAGTCACAGAGAAAGTCTGCTGGCTGAGGGCCATTGTACCTGCAGGAATCCTGAATGAAGACCCTAACTTTAAAAAGATACAGATGAATAAAACACATCCAAACAATGTTTTCATGTTGTTGTGTATGTTAAAAAACAAGTTTTATCTAAACATACAGGCAGGAAATCTAGTAAGTTAATTAATGTATGACACTGGTGCTATTTATTTCCTTTGATGAACTCAGCAGCAAAGGATTTTTTTTTTCTTATTTAAAAATATGGGATCAAAACTACCATAATCATTTCGGCTGCACTGTACAGTCTGTTTGTGTACCTTTTGGTCAAGGAGAATTTCACATATTCCAATACGTAAGCAGGATTTGGTGCAACCGTATCTGTATTGCACTTTGCATTCCAGTTATTTCAAAAATCATGAAATTCCAAGTAATTGTGCTATGGTGACTTTGCACATTACTTTCTATAGTATAGCTAGGTTAGTGCCTAGATCCAGAAAGAAGAAACTACTGGTGGGGAGGAAAGGACTGCAGCATGGAGTTGAGTGCACATGCAAAAAGTATGGCAAAATTCTTGTGAAATTACTTTCAAATGCCAGCTGACATTGTGAAAGAAGAAAATCTTTGTACTGCTTAATTTAGCAATTTGGCTTGCTCTAAGGTATAAACAATACTAGACAAATATTTCAAACTTTTCTCCCAGTTAATCTTAACCCCAGTATAGGAAATTTCTCCAGTGTATCTCAGTTCACCTTATGAATCTCTTGGTTAATTTGTCTTGACTATTCAGTGCAAATCATATTTGATGAGAACTGCTTTCCAAGAGCAGAATACAGACTCGTGGCTCCAAAAACTTCAGAAAAGATGAAGTTATGACACTGAAAAATTTTAAAGATAAGCTGAGAAATGTATGATCTCTTAACTTTTTATCTCATCTACTCGTATTTGAGAAATATATTTTCTTTAACTTCCAGAAATAAAAATTCAGATTGCCTGTTTTCTTTACTGTTTGTGTTATTTTTGAGAAATATATCTTCCTAATAATGTTTGTCATTTTCAGCTGTATCTGTAAGTAGCATTTTAGAAGAGAAATAGCTTGTTTCATTGTTTTCTAGGGACTATATACGTGGAATATGCTCAGTGGACAATTGTAATTTCTGTCTTGAGTTACAGTACAGTGGCATTTGAAACCTGCTTTGAAAGCTATTTTAAAATCATGCTTAAATTTCTTTACGAATATGGAAAATTCAATCCATGTAACTAATTCTGTGACCATCTATCACTGCTTGCAGATACAGTATGAATTGTTTTCTAAATGGATTCTGTAGCTGACCCCATTGCTTGCTTCACTGCATAATATTTCCTCCCACCTTATATGAAGGCTAGTATAAAAAAAATTTGAAATGTTAACTTTTGGAGATCTTATATGAACAGCTAGACAAATTCTCTTGATTTATGTTTCTGCTATTCAGCTGTCAAGTAACTACCATGTTCACATAGCAAATACATTTCAGTTTTGTTCTGTGTTTTGCATGAATACTGCAACTCCAATGTTGGTGAAACTTATGGTGGAAAGCTGCCATGCCGTATTTACTGTGTCTATTTTATTACCTCAGGTGCTTAGACAGAGGGGGAAGTACATGTTTAATATTCAAGCAAAATATATACAGTGTGATCCTGCTCCTCTGAAGTCTTTTGCTTCTTACTGCTACGTCTTTTGCTTTTTACTGGACTTTTTTTTCATTTACTTCAACAGAAATACAGTTAAGCTCTGATGTGTGCATTTAAGGAGCCATTGTCTTCAGGGATGCTTAAGCACAGAGTTGATGTCTTGGCTGAAGCAGGCCAAACATGCCTTCATATTGTATGCTCCATCCAAATGTTACGTGTGTGTTTCAATGACGCTGAGACTCAGTTGCCTATGTGCTGCAAGGAGCTTCCAACAGCTATCAGTACTACTCTGCTAATACTGTGGTTCAAATAAATGCCAGTGCCAATGAGAGTAAAAAACAAATCTGAATTGTGTTTCTTCAGCTGTTCTATTGGGTTTACATGGCAAGGTTTTGGTAGCAAGGGGCTGCAGGGGTGGCCTTTCCGAGAAAAGACCAGAGGCTGCTCCCATGTTGGACACAGCCCATTCCAGCTGGCTCCAAAACAGACCCACTGCTGGCCAAAGCTGAGCCCATCAGGCAGGCTGGTGGCATCTCTGGTGTAACTTGTTTAGGAAAGGGTAAAAATGCTGCACAGCAGCTGTGAGAGAGAGTGAGAAAAATGTAAGAAAAACAACCTTGTATACGTCAGTGTCAGTGAAGAAGGAGGGGGAGGAGGTGCTCCAGGCACCAGAGCAGAGATTCCCCCGCAGCCTGTGGAAAAGACCAGGGTGAAGCAGGTTGTCCTCCTGCAGCCCATGAAGGACTGTGCCTGAGCAGGTATCCATCCTGCAGCCCGTGGAGGACCCCATGCCTCAGCAGGTGGTGATTCCTGAAGGAAACTGAAGCCCATGGAGAGCCCACAGAGGAGCAGGCTGCTGGCAGAACTTGCAGCCTGTGTAGAGGAGACCACACACAAGGTTTTCTAGCAGAAACTGCAGCCCATGGGGGACCCATGCTGAAGCAACCTGAAGAACTGTACCCCATGGAAAAGACCTACACTGGAGCAGTTCTTGAAGAACTGCAGCCCATGGGAGAGATCCCACGCTGGAGCAGGGGAAGAAGTGCGAGGAAGGAGCAGCAGAGAAAAAATGCTATGATCTGACTGCAACACCCATTCCCCATCTTGCTGTGCCACTGAGGGAGAAAGGAGGTAGAAAAAGCTGGGAATGAAGGAATGAAATCAAGCCTGGGAAGAAGGGGGGGGGCATGGGGAAAGGGTAGTTTTAGTTTTGTCTTTGTTTCTCACAAAATGCAACGGTATTTTTAATTGGCAATAATTTAAATTAATTTTCCCCAAGTTAAATCTGTTTGACCCGTGACAGTCATTGGTATGTGATCTCCCTGCCTTCATCTCAGCCCATGAGCTTTTCCGTGATACTTCTGCCCACGCCTCAACCTCGCTGTCCTGTTGAGGAAGGGGAGTGAGTGCATCTCAGTGGGCATCTGGTGGCTGGCCAAGGTCAGCCCATCACAGCTGCTTTGTGGAGACTGAACTAAACAGGACACCTTCACCCAATCCTGGCTTTGTGAATAAATAAATCTCTTCCTGGATACTAGGTACTTATTGAGATAACAGTTTTTCCTACATGATATTGAATCATATGAACTTTACAGTTCTTGATGTACGAGACGTGAGTGGGTTCATCCTGTGAAAAAATTGTCAGTGAATATCTGTGTTTAAGTGAAATGACATCAACTATTCACATCCTCTTTGTCCTGCTTTTTAGAAATATTCTAGCAAGCATAGTCAAAGAAAGTTGTGAATGGATGTTTGAAATTTATGTTCAGTAGCATTCAGAGCAATCTTCCCCCCGCCCCAGGAATACAAGTATTTTCTCCAAAATCTCATTCTTAGAAATCATTCTCATTCAGGCAAGGAAGTGAAATACACTATGTGACTTGTATGTCTTCCCAAACCAATCAATACAGATTGGTTTTCGAATGATGTATTGAATAACTTCACCCACTTGCTAGTGTACTACTAAAGTTAAAAATTATTGCCAGACATTACATAATTTTGAATAATTTACTCGCTCTACATGTCAGCCTATTACAGAATTGAATCGGTTAGTTCAGGATTTTTTTAAAACTTATTTCTCATCCTTGAAGCATGATTTTTTTGAATTTTGTGACTCACAGTCATGTGTCACTTAAATTCACAGTGAAGAAACTATGAAAACCTGCAGTATGTACCATATTCAGCGCAGATGTTTTTCTTTCACCATGAAATACTTCAAATTATATTAAAATCAGTTTAAGTTGCAGCATTAGTGAACAACCAGCATTGTTCTACTCATATCTTAACCTCTGTGCCATACCTGCTTGCTTATATTCATTCATTTGAAAGGCAGGCACAGTATGTTACAAACACAGTATCTAAATGGCATGTACAGTATGCCCATAGGGCCAGATTGGGATCTATTTGCTAGATGTACAGTGTACATTTTAAGGCACACTATAGGGATTGAGTTTACATTTTGATAACTGTCCTGTTATTTGCAAAGATGGTCACTACCTGGAAATGTTGCAAAAATAAATGTTCATTTCTAAGAGCGGCCAATGTATTTATGTTTTCACTTTATATTTTTCTCAAGAAAAAAAAGTGTGAAAATGTGAACTTTAGGGCATTTTAAAAGTAAATGTCAACTACCATGTTACATTTTATATACGTAGATATGTCTTTACATATATCTAAATATATAAAATGATTGTAGGAGCTCATACTATAAGCTTAGTTTTAGTACAGTACTTTAAATATACTGGTATTTATTTTCAGTTACACTTCTGCACTGCTTCTTTCTAATGCAGAGCTTGATACGGACATTGGTTGATAATAGCAAACAAAAAAAATTCATAAAGAATATTATTGTCTTACCATGCAATGTAGTTAGGCATCCTGTGGCACTATTCTCTTATCCAACTTATTTACAGTACTGCTGAGTACATTATCAATAAATATTACAGTGTTTGTCTTATTTGATTTTTCATGGCACCCAGCAATTTATTCAGGATATGAGTCCTGTCACACATGAGTTTCAATGAATGAGTGTGTATGTGTCAGCGTTGGTGCTGAGGTTGCAAGTTCAGAGGCTCCATTTTGAGATTTCACAGCAGCACTGTACTCACAAATGTCCAGGAAAAACTCATAGTTTTTTAGTTTCCAATCTTTAAACTTCTTTGATGTTAAGTTGGGATCATCCAGAAGGCTGTTGATAACTGTGAGGTCCCCTTCCTTCGCCTACCAAATTTCAGAAAGACAGAGTACATGTCAAAATGAAATGTATGCCACATTTGGTATTTTGTCACTTTATTTCTTGTTTCATTTTAACGCAAACTGCTAGGGAAGCTAGTTCAAACACTTGAATCTTCTGCCTATATTCAGGAACTATTACAGCCTAAACTGTTCGACAACTCAGTCCTTGGCGTTTTCCACAACCATGCCTATAAAGAGTGCCAAATATTTTTATTTTTCCCTTAAGCTGGAACATGTATGCTTTCATTCATTTTTTAATTTCTTTGGAACTTAATTCTAAAGTTACAAAGGAAGCCTCATCCATGGAAAACAGTAAGAGATTATGCTTTTAATAGTTTATATTGCTTATACACAAAATGAATGAGAAAGCCTTACTTTTAAAGTGCTCTTGAGAACTCTGATGTGATGAAGCTTTTCATTGGTAACTGGATCATTACATCGCTTTACAAAAGACTTGCGGAATTCCTGCTTGGTGGAAGGACGCTGCTCTCCAAAAGCTGACAAACTAGCTTGTTCCAGAGATTTGTATAGCTCTTGCAGACCATCTGTATTTTCTCCAATTTCTTTTACATTTTCTGAAAGAAAATAAAGAAACCTGACAACATATCTAACCATTCAGGTGAAGTCTCTAAAACCAGGAAGCAATACTGCAAATACATGTATAAAGTAACCCTATAATAGAGTCTTCCAATTTTAGTTTTGATAAAATGAGAACAGTTGGTCAGTCCCAAAGCTATATTCTTAGCACTACATCCAAGCATTTCAAGTACAAACTCCTCCGTAGTGAGTGATTAATTTGCCAACATATAACAGTTCAATCACAAAAACCTCGCTGAGAATAATGGCAATATTGCTCTGGCTTTCAATGGCAGTAAAGAGGATCAGAACATCTCCAAAAGCTTACCTTCTGCACAGAAACTATTATGCCTTCTAATAGGAACTTTATCTTCTAGTTTATCATCTGTTTCTTCTATGTACTTTACATGTCCCTTACCCCTGACATCTCTGTTTCGGGGAAGACTTTGACTACGTTGCTTCTGTGGCCTGCTGTGAGAGCTATGCCCCCTCTGACATTCCACCAAAGGGAAAGGCCCATCCTGCTCATAATTATGACGTCTCTGTACTGGTAGCGTTGCTTGTCTTCGTTTTTCTGGTGACATTCCAGGCCGGCCAGTCGTGTACTCAGTATCGGGAGGGACAGTCTGAAGAAAATGGAGCCCTGAACTGGTTAATGGAGTCTCTATCAGATCCTGCCACGAGCGTCTTTCCCGGTAGGGCGGTCTGCATCCCGACGAGTGCGTGCTTCCTGCTGCGTCTTGTCGAGAATCCTCAGCGGAAGAATGAGAATATGTCGATTCACTTGAAAAGTGTCGACCATGTTTGGCTTCAGGGAATGGACTTGAGGAATTCACCTGAAAAGACACAAAAGCACCTGATTATAAGACAACGTCTTGAACAGACCCAAGAAAATTACTATAGTGTAAAACATCATATGATATATACTAATAAAATGAACCGATGTGCTTTGATATGTCATAATATGAACCTCTGTAAACAGAACATGATCAGCAGTGGGAACTGTTATACAAGTGCTCTGTTTCAGCCACTCCCTCGTCTTGTTTGGCACATTCTCTGCCCACGAGCAACTCCTGCTGGAAGGAACAGTGTGATACTGGTGCAAGTTTCCTGAAGACCTCTCCAGTTTGCATTCAGTCCAGCAGTGTGCTGTGAAGACATGGAAGTCCACAAAAGAAACCAAAATTGGATTTCCTTTCTTTTCTTAGGGGATGAGTATCCAGCCAAACAGAAACACACACCCCACTTCAGCGCCCAGGAAGATTTTTGAATTTTGGGGGACTGCTGAACTTGTCAAATTATTTTTTTAAAAAATTCTGCTGGGTCTATGTATAATTTTAATTCAGAAACAATGAGAAAGGCAAAAAAGTGGAAAAAAGAAAGGGAAGGGCTTAACCTGTTCCCCAGCTGATAAAACAACATCACAGTGGTGAAAATCAGTCTGCACTTCACCCAAGTAATGCTTAGTCACTGTTTGGTTATGGCTGCATGAGGATCATCTCATTCGCACTGAAGAAAAATGTGAAAAAGAAAAAGAGAACAGTCCTATCTGCGCTTAGAAACATAGAATAATTATCACAGCCTATGTTTGATACAATAGAAATGTTCTTATTTACTACTAGAACCTCTTCATATACAAAAAAAATATTTTTTCTATTATCAAAACCTGTCTGTATACAATATATCAGAGGTACTTTTATCAACTACTTAATATTTATGAATCAACAGAAATTACTCTATGCCACTGCTATGGTATTGTACACAATGTTTCATGTTGTAAAAAAAAATCCTTGCCACTGAAGATATGTTCTTAAAAAAAGTGTTTGTATTAAAACATGATTACTGCAGGAATGTGTTCTGATCTTGATTTCTAGTATCCAGTATCCAATAGTCATACTTGAAAAACAGTCACAGTTATACAAAATATCCCATCCACCACATTCATTTCATACTCTACAGCAATCTCAACATTTGAATATTCTGTTCATATTATTAGGTGTCGTCTCCCAAATCCTACAAATGATGTCTTGTTTACAGTCCAGTGACATACCTGTGTAAGGAGACATTTACCTCTCCTTCCTTTGTAATTGGCTCGTTTTGGAAACATTCAGGTCTTAGGTCATGAGGAACAGCAGTAATTTCATTCTTACAAGGAAATGTGTCTTTGTTCTGCCTTTATGGTGATTAAATATTCCAAAACAAGGGAAATGCTAATCAAGGTATGCAGATTTTTTTGGTGACCTACTGTCAAATGCAATATTTATAACTCACTGAGGGTGTTCGATGATAGGTGTCACACAGTGTTGAAGAGCCTTCCTGCTTCAGGGTCAAAGAGCCATCGATGTCATCCTGGTCGCTTTCACTCCAGTAATCTGCTAACAAAGCATTCCAGGTTTCACTTGTGCTTTTCCACAAGAAAGCAGGTCCCACATTTTAAAAATTTCATTAGCATGCAAAGGTAAACATTTCACAGTCACCTAGGTGACTTGGCAGTCACTGAGGAACAGACCTGTGAAAATGGCTGGCACCTACGATACACAGATATGTAGAAGAACCTTCAAATGTTTTAGGATAGCATTACAGAAAGCAGCTTGGGCACCCAGCTCCCACCGTACATAAAAACCAGCTTCTGGTCACAGACTTTCAAAGAGAAACATCATTCTAGATGCCAAAGTAGAGCTGAGCCTCAACACTTAATTCTGTTAGCATAACAGGTTCCACGATGGGTGATGGTGGAAAAGACCATGCCGGCACCTGAGCTCAGGAGATGCAGAAATGGTTCCAAAGCACATACTGACCTGTGTTTGTGGTGTCTTCCCTTGCTCTAGGGTGATAAGGATACCCAATGGCTGTGTTTTGGGAGATCATCCCTCACCCTGAACCTTGCATTCTCTTTATCATTTGTTTTAAATATTTCTTAAAATTATTACTCAGATTTTAATTTTATTTGGTGGTCGTGCCAATAATATAGTTCTTCAAGGATATGGCTTCTTGGGAAAATTGATATTTTAAAAGATATGGCACATATGTTAATGAAGAAGTCAGCTATGACATTTCCAACTTTGTTCAAATAATGAGCAGGTATGTACTCTCTGCTGTCTTTTCCTAATTAGCATCTCTGAAGCATTACCTTCATCTGGATGAATATCCTTGTCATCAGGTGTGTAACCAATTGCTGCGAGACCCAAACGATTCATCCATCTAATAGAACAATAAAAAATGAGGAAGAGCGATACTTAAGACGAACATCTAGTCTAGCGTAAATCTGAGGGCACACATATTCTTAACATTCAGAAAAGTCAGAGGCAATGCTTAGTCCAAAAACTGAACACTGTTCAGGCTGTTAAAATCATGATTTAGATGTGTTTAGTAGTTAATAACTTTAAGTGAAAGATGTTCCAGTACATGTACAATAGAGATGTACTTCTCCACCTCTGTTCACAGCTGCGGGAAGATGTTTGCCTAGTCGAGTATCAGACTCATTGCATTATATTTTGCTGCCTGGAAAACTGAAGAACCATGACATCAATCTTCCTTATGTCATCAAGAAAATGTGAAGCATACAAACTAACATGCTAACTTTAGCAACGACTAAATGAAGTTTTTAGAGTATCTGTGTAGAACAGAGAATGTTGAGCTGTCTCCATCTTAAGAAGAATCAAATCCTCTTTAAGCTGCATCTGCAAACTATTTGAGTGGAACGGTTTCCAGAGACATTGTGTAGAGAGGCATATGGCATTCGTCCTGATTGCTACTTCTATTAATTTCAAGAACTTGCCTGAATTGGCAAAATGCTATAAAATAAAATAGACATGATAATAATTTTATGAAAACCTGTATTAGGAAATAAGAGGTATTAAATTTGTGCACTCAAAAAGCTCAGACTATGACAATAATTCCACAGGTTATTTGCTAGTCTATATTCATGATACTGGCGATACAAATGTTTAGGTTTGTTGAGCTGTGATATCAACATTATTTTCCTTTGATTTTTTTTTTTTTTGAAATACAGAATTTAGGTTTCTAAAACAAGACTTGGTAAATTGAAAGTACTTCAATATTTGCATTTCACATCGGATGTTCTGGTTTCTTTCTTTGTCCCTAGATTAATTTGATCAAAAATAAGATTCTTTGTTTCATTAGGAAAATATTATAGTTTATTCTGGGGAAAATACCTTTAAAGTTTCCTTTAGATAAGATTTCTGGACGTTTATACAATAAATAATTGAAAGACAGGAAAAAAGGAAATTAACAAATAAAGAGAAAAGTAAATTCTTAATGTTCAGCAAATGGAAAATCAAGAATCAACTTATTTTCATTAACAAGGAAATATAACTGAAGAAAGAAGTCCTATTAATAGACATCTGTAATGATTGGGATGCATTCTTAAGCATTCCCTTAATCAGTGACTAAATTATTTACTATGTCATTAATTTCTAGTAGATTGCAGGTAAGTGTTTTTTAGAAGCAGCTCTTTTTTCTTTTTTAACATTGCAACATAATATCTATTCGTAATTGTGTTCTTGGTTCATGAATCATACCATGACAAAAACGTCTTTCAAAGACTTCAGGACAGCCAGTAGTAAACAATGCTGTATCATAAGGACAAGCTTTTTGTAGATTAAACCAAGAAAACTATTCAGTGTCATTCTTTCCCACTTGTACTAGAACAGAAAAAAAAGCTAAGGACATACGTGAATGTATTATTGGTCTAACAACATAGTACATAGAAAATGGTACACACAGCAAGGAGGCAGAAGATGAAGGAAGAGTGAACTCTCCTACTAAAAATAGCACACAGTTCAGCACGTATCGATCTCCTGGTCTAAGCAACGCTCTGCAGTTGCTCAGAGCAATGATCTTAATCTGTGAGATTGGATGTAACACTGACTCATTGTATGGCCTTCAGCAAATTGTGCTACATATCTTATGACTTTCATAAGTATCCAAAGGGGACAATAGCATTTACTTCTTACAAGGAATTGTTACAGGGTTTAATTGACTTGCAAAACTATGAAAATATAAAGGATTGTACAATAATGTTGCTTTCCCTTTTGGTATTAAACCAGAAGTGAGCAAACTGGAAATAAAAATGGAAATGATGATTATTTTTCACAAATATCAACTGTAGGATTAGGACTGCTTACAGCGACATTGTTTGTATCAGCATGTCAATAACTCATCTTTATCATGAAGTAAATTGCAAACGGATTAACAGGTTTACAGAAAAGCTTTTCTACAGTGCTCACCAGAATAATTTCATTCAACAAACAGCATGCTGATCACTTGATATTTGCTTCTCTTAAAAGGCATGTTCTTATTGCAGTAATTGAAATGACATCATACCCTTGCTCATTATTAAGCATTTGTATTCACTATTTTTTCAACCACTGTTCCTGAATTTCTAAACTCATTAGCATTGGAGCAAAATAGTTTTAGTCATACTTTACCATATGCCTTTAGCAATTAGGCAGAATGCCTCTGTGTCTTCAGCTAAGGTTCTGCTTAAGCACCAATGATAAATTAGGACTCATTACCATTTTCAAAGTTAAAACAGACAGCCGTTTTGGTGGCCAGTTCATGGAAATTTATATTGTCTTAACTTTCTTGCCAAATTTATCTCATTGCTCATTGTTGAGGGTTTCAAATCTTGGAAGCATATATAGATAACAGTATAATGTTAACCTTCAAGAGAACATGGATATTCTTAGCATATGCAGAGTATCAGCTCTACTGATATGTCCTCGATGTCCAAATCTGGAACTAGCAGGAGGTAATCTTCCTTCCCTAAGACTGCTCAGTATTCCCTCTTCTAAAGGGCAAGAAGATCCCCAGCTATGGGTAAAAGTACATTCTTACCTCATTTACCACAATTTAGAGTTAGCTCTTTGTTAAGACAACAGAAGGGGTTATCTGATGACATTCAGCGCCTTATAATGATAAAATCTCTTCTGATAAAAGAAAAAGAATCTCAGTTTTAGGTTTTGTCTTTTAAAAAAGCGTGGGTGAATGTTTTTGAGGTTAATCAGGAGTTACAGAAGTGCTGAGATTACAGATCCTTTTCTTACAGTTCACATTTTTATTTTTTTCAAGGAAATGCAAACTCAGTTCAAAATGAACGCTGTGTAAACTTGATGAATTTACTTGATGAGCAAACCACTTTCATTTTTAAGAAAACAGGCAGTCAAGGTTATTATGAGTTCTCTGTGGAGATCTTGGAAACTCAGCCATTTGGTTCTGAACTCTGCAATGAATGCCCTGCAGGCAAATTTCAGGAAGGCAATGACAGTGTCAGAATTGACCTCTCTAAGAGACTGATAACTGCATGTTTAACTGAAGGTCATGCAGTGCAAGACTATATGCTAGCCCTCACAAGCAGCTATAGTAAAAAAAAAAAAAAAAAGTGTCTGTTTGTCTAATTTGGTTTACATAGCTGTACCCCTAATAGCTCTTTGAATTTCATTTGATCACAGAAAGGCATGAGACACCCTGGCAGGTACATGTGTAGCGATCATACATGTACATCTCTCTGTATCCCAGCCCCCTGAGGCAGAAAGCTGGACTCCTTCCCCCCCGCCCTGAAAACCCTACCTTCTTTCTTTGGTAACTTCAACAACTCTTCTTTAGATAGCTAAACTTCAACAGCTAAGTTTGAGTCTAGGCCATTCAAGGAACCACTGGGTTTGCATTCTACATAGAAATTAACTGTGATGACAGGAAGCCATACTAAATATCCCAAGGATACTTTGCTACAGCATTTTACTTTCAATATTGTACAACATTTCTGTAAGATATAGTATCAATCTTACTGAGGTACATTGCAATGATTTACAAGGGACCAAGAACTGTATTAATATTTTTTTTTACTTGCCTGTACCCTAGTGAAACAAATGCAGGGGAAGGTAAGCCTCAAGTAAAGTCACCTAAACACATTAAGTAAATTTGATACTTTGTCTCAATGGTTTAAATATTAAATAAATCAGGCTTGGCTTTAATTCATTTGTTGATTACAAACAGGCACTGTTGCCATTGCTTTGGGATAAAATAGAGCTGAGTGGTAGGAAGTTAAGTTAAATTTACTGAGATAATTCTGGTTAGTACCAGGGGTTACGGCCCAGGGTCTCTTCTGAGGGCCTGATTCTGCCCCCGGGCCTGGAAAGCCATGATTACAGCAGCACCCCGGGCAGCGATGAACTAAGTAGCTGTTGCAATAATCAAAACTTGGTACTGGAGAGTGAGTCATGCTTGAAATGCCCTGAGTTGTCAGGAGTCAGGAGCACATTCTCTTACTGATTTTTCAATAAAAGCACTGGAAAATGTTAAAGTGGACTGGAAACAATTTTGTATAGCTTCACTGGCCTAACACACTATATTAAAACCAAGAATATGCCATTACTCATTGCACAAATGTATTAAATTTCTGTTCACTGCCTGCTACAATGTACTCCTGCCAAGCATGGTGATAAGCCAGTCTGAGGTCAGTGTGAGGTTCTGGGACTGGAGGCAACAATAATTTTCATAGTGGCATCATACTTCACCCACTTGGCTATTCCTTTCTACAGTCCAGAGTAAACCAGCACAAGTAAGAAAACCAAAACCACCTGAACCATCTCAGTTATAACAAATTTGAGAGAACTATTATGTTTAGTGTAGGAGAATATAAACCAAAGGCAAGAGGGTAACCATTTTTTTTTAAAAAAGGAGGTGTAAGGCTGTTATTTTTACAGTTATAGTTAAAGTGTTCCATAAATCCATGGAGAACCGGTCAGGAGGTACTGAGTTTCTGTGGTTCAAATAAATTCTATTTGCTAATATCCTCAGTGCTGGATACACATTTTACATATAGAAAATGGCTGGTATATAACAGAAACTAATTCAAGTGAAAAAGTAAATAAAAGATATACCCTCAAAAGGTGTAAATTCAAG
Source organism: Falco cherrug (assembly GCF_023634085.1). Taxonomy (NCBI): domain Eukaryota; kingdom Metazoa; phylum Chordata; class Aves; order Falconiformes; family Falconidae; genus Falco; species Falco cherrug. The sequence goes on from NC_073711.1 coordinate 21,311,896, forward strand.
AAATAGTATACCCAGCTTTCACTATTTCTTTCTGTTAAATGTTCCCTTAAAAATGAAACCAATGAAATACCAAGGCATTAAAGGATAGAATGATTAGTTACATATTTCCTATCTTTTGTGCATCTTTTCATCAATTAATAGTGGCATTTCTGTGTCATCTCAGGTTTGTATGATAAATGTTTCTCTGCAGGAATATATCTTCCTTTGCTTTTGAGTTTGCATCTACACTTGAGATTATTTAGCCAAACGGAAAAGCCAGAACTACAGTGGAAGTTAAATGTGACTTCAGTTATCTTTAAGTCTACTAAAATATAGGTTCCCTCGTACCATTTATTTCATACATAGAATCTATTCAGTGTAATTTACATTTAATTTCTGATTAAAACCTTTCTATTATATGTTTATGCATTAGTGGGATAATCGGATTTGAGAATTCATTGTAACATTCTTGCAATACAGAATTATATTTTAAAATTAATCTTGTATGTGTTATGCTGGCTTCTTCCTGACCAGTCTTTCTGACTGGACACCTAAAAAATCAATACGTTTCCCATTTTGGTTCCTAAGGTACATTATTTTCACTGTTTTCTAAAGGTTATAGAGGTACTATATTCATTTAACAGAATAAAGGTTCCTGTTATAGGTATGGCTAAAATGATGCTTTGATTTTCCTCAACACAAAAGAAGCCCCAAGACATAACTGATGTCTCACAGTGAAATATAACACTGAGCAGAGTCTGCTCAATGAGCTCATCTCTCCAAATATATCAACTCGCAGCAGCCTGTACTTCTACTATTTAATTTGTCACAGTTGCTGGAATTTGTTAAGTAAAATCATTCATGGGATAAACTGTAAGTACTCTCTGATTTGGTAATTTGACATGACTCTGTTGATCTTGTTTCATGCATTGTCTTCTTAGATTTGTCAGGCTGGAAAAAAAATGAAAGCAGCTCCAGACAGCTTAAGAGCTGACAAGTGAACCATGGCAAATTATGCCCCCTTTGCATGTGCATCTTCTTCATGCACTTAATGGATTTTTAATTTTTTTTTTTTAACTTCACCCTGTCAACCAAAAGCACAACCATGTCTTTGTAGTTAGAAGTCTGGTTTGGGGGTTTGGTTTGGGTTTTTTGGGGGGTTCCCCCCCCTCCCCCCATGGATTGTAGACAAAACTGTTCACTACTTCTGTAGCAAATAAGTTACCCTTCTGGTAACAAATATTATAGCATCTTACTGTATAAATACAGTTGTGTATCACAGAGAATATGCACACAATAACTTTATGATAGACTATAATTTCAGATAAAATCCAGTAATAAACCCTAAGGAAATCTACCAAAACAGTCACAAAACCTCACTCAACTGGAACTCTTCTTGCCAATTTTCAAACACACGTACAGACACAGTTGTGGCAGCAAATCAAAAAGGAATAATGCTTGTGTCAAGCTTGGAGTTTCAAGCTGACACTTAAAGGAATCTACTAAGAAAACAATAAGATATTTTCTTCATTAGTCAAATGTGGCTACCAGATTTCACCCTACTGTGATCTTGTCCTATTGGATTTAGCATATTACTCTGGATAATTCACAAAACTTTCCGGGCATCCAAAAGGCAAGTACCAGCTGCTGCATGCACCTACTGCTTCCTACACTGTGACATTTATACGCTTCAGCACGTGCAACCACGTAGTATTAACCAAGTGGTTTTTCTACAATGCTTATGAAAGTATGGGTAAATGATGAAAAGCTGTAGAAGAGAATCCAAGTCAGGATGTCTTAACATTTAATGAATGCTGTAATTTTATTCAGTTAATGAAGCTTTTATCTCAGCTTTCAAGAAATGATTGGCCCAAAACAAAGCTTTGGAGAAATAAAACATTCTTTATGACCATGAGAACTGAGTTTAGTATGGCCTGAGAATGGATGGGTGGGAGTTTTTGGGGGTTTGGAGGCAATTTTTTTTAAGAGATGGGATGATTTACTTGTAAAATTTTGTAATTCTGCTTCCACATACTCTTAAAGAAAAGAGATCAAATAAGCCAAACAATACTGTTAAATGCCCGACATTTAATTATGTTGATTACTTATTTCTGTTACTAAAATCTTCAGATTTTGAAATGTCAACTTAGTATCTCCAGTGTAACATCACAATATGTGACTGTAATGCATGTGCATTCATCACTGAGAGGTACAGCACTGTAATCACAAAACCTGCTACATTAAATGCAGTTGAACTGTTTGACTCCCAGAAGAACTGTACAAATTCACAATGGTATTATTTACAGCAGAATTTGATTAAGTTGCTTTTTGTAATTTAAACTAGTACAGAAAGCCAATGCAAATCCTGCCTCCTGCACATTAGGGATAAATTCACACCTGAATGCTAATTTGGATTGCGTATTGGATAATTGCAATTGTGTATTGTAAATTTCTTTGAACTCCTTTAGCATAATGCTATAATCCAGCGGTTCTCAAACTGTGTTAAGGGGGGAAATGGTAGTTCACAAGTCTACACTAAGTAATCTATACATTGTAGAAAGGAGGAGTTAGCCAAGAAAAGGAGATTTTGAAGACTACAGCTCTGTACTAGTACCTCCTGGTGTAATGTTTTCCCCAGATGGAGCACTATAGCTCTACCACTGCGCTGTTCACTCCAATATACATTGTGGTTTCATCTAGTCCCTGGGGCCTGCAGCTAGTTCTGATCAGAAAATTGTTTTACTTGTGCTGCAACTTATAAGCTTTTATGTTAGAACAGTAAATTACAGGACTGAAGCGGCCTCGGGCACAGGCTATTTTTCCTGGATTTGAAAGTTTATTGGAACCTAAAAGAAGGAGGGAAAAACCTGCTGTTTATGTTTACTTACAACACCACTGGGAATCTCCATTCCAGGGATTTCTGTTTGAAAAGTACCTTTCATGTTCTGCAGAATTATCTCCCTGCTTTTCATTGGGTAAGGGACCAACTGGGTGAGGAGTAAGAGCTCTTTAATAATTTACACATCTCTATTTGTTAAAGAACTGTTAAATTAGGACAGATAGATCTGACATGATTACTGTCCTTCACACTTCAGCAGGAACTCTTCTTTCAGAGGGGCAATGTCTCATAGGGAAGTATGTATGAAATTTTTCATTGCCAAGATTTTTTTTAGGTGTTAGCTTATTTGTAAGTGAATATTGAAAGTAAATTAAAACTAAAAGATGCATTAATACTGGCCCTTTGTCAAGGAAACTAACATGCCTAAAATTTAAAGGAAGACAGCTGAATGAACTTCAGTGGTAAACAGGATGATTTAGGGAAAGCCTTGAAAATACAGAGGTTATGCACCCTGTTTGCTTATAATCAATAGAGATTTAATTCAGAATACTTAAATTTTTTAATAGTTTCTTTTCGAGAAATATTGTGTTATAATCTTTCAGGTCTTTACTTGGAAAGCATTGGGAGTGACCCCTACAAAATCAATCATCGTTGTTTCAGTGGGTAGCAGATATTTGTTATATTTCTTTGAATGAACGCAAAAGATTTATGTGAGTTATTAAAATTTCAAAGTTAACCCAGTTATTCAAATCAAATATGGTCAAATTATTCAGCCTAAAATAGGAAATTTAAAAAATGTAATATTTGGAGTCCATGAGGAGATTGTAAATGCACTGCACTGCATACTTTAATCACACGGAAGTTTTAAATAAAATAGATACTGTAAAACAACTGAATATTATATTCAATGCTAATTTCCTTAGAAGTATTAAAGCGATAAACAGGTTATACATAGTATGGTAATAGATGAAGCACTTCTGGGAAATAAGGCCTTTAACAAGCTTGGAGTACCCTGTGACCATGGAAAGCAAAAGATGAGCTCATCAATTGCATTATTAATTCATTTCTAAGAACACAACTATGCTCATGTAAGACCTGACAAAACAGCATGAGCATTAATTTTGCAAACCAAAGTCTGTCTGCACCATGCAACACAGCAGGCAAAACTCAGCAGCAAGACAGTGACTCTATCTGCTACATACAAATCAATTACTACTCATTGTAGACAATTCTTTCAACAGCAAGGCAGTATTAGAGGCAGATTAAAATATTCTGGAGTGGAAAAAAATATTGAACAGTGAAGCTGATGTAAGAAACTCTAAAACCAGCTGTTAAAACAAAAGATGGTAATGCCGTTGAGCAAAGAGTATAGGTTCCCCACACAATGAATAAAGAAACGCTCTGTTCCTCTCCATGTTAGAAGTCCTTTACTTTTCAGTGTGAAAGATCTACCCTTCTGTGAGCGCAGAAAATCCAGTTACATTTTGTGGTGACAGCAGGAGCGTGAGATACCACACAGAGTATTTGCCCTATTTCCTCAGATTACATGGTTAGCAATTTGCTGGGAAGACAGAGATTTGTGAAATTAGTATTTTAGTGCATTTTTCATCTATGAGTCTTGCTTACTCATTTCAAATTTCACACAGGATAACTGGCAGAAGGAATTCCAGGAAGCATGTAAAAGCTGCAGGGGATGCCCAGGGATTTTACAGAGGTGGCATAGTAATCCATCATTTGGGTTGGGGAGTGAATTACAATTACTCTACAGAAACAGCATTTCTGAAGGAAAAATACTGCAAAAAATACTTCAAAAGGAAGTTCACCTTTTGTCTTCCCCCATGGGAAGTAGAACCAAAATGTCAGGAAAAAGGCTCTTTTAAATTCCAAACTAAATGATATGAAATTATATTCCTTTTTCATTGTTCAGCCTGGAGAAGAGAAGGTTCGGGGACATCTTATAGTGGCCTTTCAATCCTTAAAGGGGGCTTGTAAGAAAGATGGAGACAGACTTTTTAGTAGGGCCTGTGGTGATAGGACAAGGGATAATGGCTTTAAAGTGACAGAGGGCAGATTTAGATTAAATACTAGAAAGAAGTTCTTCCCTGTGAGGGCGGCGCTGGCAGAGGCTGCCCAGAGCAGCTGTGGGTGCCCCATCCCTGGGGGTGCTCAGGGCCAGGCTGGACGGGGCTGGGGGCAACCTGGGCTGGTGGGAGGTGTCCCTGCCCCTGGCGGGGGTTGGGGCTCGGGGGGCTGTCAGCTCCCTCCCAGCCCAAACCAGGCTGTGATAGTATGATATGAAAATGCACCCTGGCACCTTTCCAACTGTTACTCTCCATGAAGGCTATAAACTGTCATAACAGCTTTGTTGTCTCCCCATAGAAAAATCAATGAATATTGTAAGAGCAGTTTATTGAATGTTTGTCAAGACTTCCTGGTTTTGCTTGAGTCAGACCATTTTATGGTGTAATAGAAAGATCTGATCAATGGCACTTCAACAAACCATAGCTATCAAAGTAGCTAAAATCAAGGGAGAGACCATGCATAGTTAAAAATAGCAGAAGATCCTTACTTCAGCTTTGGACAAAACAAATCTCAGCCACAGTATATAACTGAACAATGGAACATTACTAACATTGGAAAAATATTTTTCAGCAAATTTACATCCTAAAAATGATGGCTAGCCACAGCAAGATACTCCTGATAACTGAACCTTATCCTCATCAGTGGACAATGAACTGACCTGAACTGTTTCAGTGCAGCCAGTCTTATACATCAGTACACTCTTTCTTGAAGGGTCATGTAAGCCACAGAAAATAAATTTTCAATTTAAAAATGATTTTTAGACATTAATATTCCAAAGAAAAAAATCCAGCCATATTCTGAGGTAGTTCTGTCTCTCTAAGTCTGCGAACAGAAAGAATTAACTAAATCTCAAAGTATTAGCAGTCTATTCCAGAAAAGACTCAAGACTTCAGAGTATGGTAACATTGTCCCACGTGTCCTTGCTTTTTACCTCAGCTGGGAATAAGCAAATTACTGAAGTAACAGGAGGAGGTAGAACATTTGACTTTGCCTTTGAGGATCAAAGGTACTGCCTCACCTTTATCTAACCACTGCCTTCATCACTGAATCACAAAAGAGAAGCACAGAGTAATTTAGGTTAGAAGAGATCTTGGGAGGTCATCTGTTCCCATACCCCACCCACAGCAGGGACAACTTTAATGCTGGATCAGGTTGTTCAGAGCCTTCTCCATTTGAGATCTGAATGCCCTCCCAGCACATCCAAAGACATTTAAAACTGAATGTTGCTAACCTCTGTTTGTTTTTGGGCAGTGATGTGATGAATAAAATCAATGATGACTGGGTTTTGTTGCTGGATTTTTTGGGGGGGAGGAGTTGATTTTCTTAAATTATTTTTTTTTCAAATTCTGATGTGAAAAATAAATGCATCTCATTTGTTCAATCCCATTCCTCTTTAAAAAAAAACCAAACAAAAAAACCCCAAACAACTTCAAATATCTTTCTCTGGTTTTAGGTCATGTCACATTACTGTGGATTGTCAGTAGAGCTGACTTTGAAATATTTTATCCCATCATGTGGGTATACTCTTAAGTATGCATGCACTGTTTTCGTATACCAGAAACATTTATCCCACACTAAAATTTCCAGCCTTGATCATCAAAAAATTAGAGGTATGATGAACTTTAAACCCATTAACAAACAAAAATTCTAATGAATGTGATTGAGACCAACACAACTAACTTGACTAACACACCTTTGCGGAATTGTGGCATTCGGCATGACAGATAAAATTCAGCAAAGCGAGCCACACAGTGTAATGTTTGTACTAAAATTAACAGAAGACTAAGTACTGAGAACACTATCAGTCGGCATTGAATCATGCTCCAGGAGTAGGTTTCTATGCAAGATGAAATACTATTTTCAATTGGAGTACCATGATAAAGAATATACTATGATAAAGAGGAAACATAACTTACCTATTCATTTCTTCAAGGCAGTCTGTTGCAAAGTAGAAGCTCTTTATTTTGGGGTGGCATGCTTTGAAGGCACTATAAAACGAACACAAAGAATAAAAATTACCTTTTCTTCCAAACAGTTTGTATACAAATACACAAGACTGAGCTGTTCTATGATTCTTCAGCATGTTAAAGGTTTCATAGTCATTCTGCATCTTCAGTCTGAATCTTGCTGGATAAATTTATAGATGGATTCCTCCTAATCTGATTAGATCTCATGTGTGAGCCAAATTGATTCTTTGTAAAAAATTTCAAAAGCCCTTGAATGACTAAGAAATATAAATCTTTTCCGTAACACATCTAAAAAATCCTTGTGTGAATTTCAAAATCTTATTGAGTATATTTTAGTACATCTTAGTTGTATTCCGAAGATCAACTAAAGGAGTAAGAGTCTGACCCCACCAGCTCCTGTCATGTATTTAGATGACTCTGTTTTGTGTCCTACTCAAAGAAATATAGAGGGCTGCCAATTTATGTATTATAACTGTCTTTTATCTCTAATGTAACTTTGATTCTGAGTATATAAATGGATTTATCCAAATGTATTTGAGGTTAATAAATGAGGATGAGAAGGAATATAAAGATAACTAGCCAGTAAATGCATTCAACTGGAGATGACATTTAAATTACAGCACACTCAAATTCTTACTTAGTCATAAGACTGTAAGATCTCTAGAATAAACTTAAATAAAGGAATGTTTCCTGAATTTGATACAATATATTTTTAATCCCTAATTATAATCTTCGTTCAATTTGAGTTTTAACAGAAGCAATATGGAAAGTTCTAGGGAACATAAGTGGCAGATTTGCTTTATTTGGAAGTAGGTAATATTAAAGAAGTTCCATAGATAGTCTTTATTCTTTAAATAGTCGCTTCTAATTCCAGCAAGCGCTTTTTCAAGTTACTTTAAAACCAGCCATATCCCAAGTATTTCTCATATTAGTCTACTAACCTTTGCTGTGATTTTCCTGCAATCAACATGAGTCATTTATAGTCAATGCTTCTTCATCTTCCACATAGCAAATAACAGAGTTGCCAATATTCAAATTTAAATCTTATGTTTATTTTTACACTATAATTTGTGGTCAGTTCTATGTATCTTACTATTTTTTATTTTTTTTTCCACAGTCTGTTCTCACAGCTTTTGGAGAAGTCCTAGCTGTTTGGGAATCCTCACACACACACACACACACACCCCTTTTGGTGATTTTCAGAGTTATAGAGTTAAGCTCTTTGAAAAGTGCACGTTAAATTAGAACTCACTGAAATAGCTACAAAAACAGGTCACATCAGGTAGATCTGACTTAGTTTTAACATCTGTGCTGTTTTACTTGTGTAACTGGTACAGTATTAGTAGTATGGTTCATGATATTCTTGGGTACGCTGGCCTGAGGTACTGAGTAGTAGCATGACAAAAGGCAAGTCTGTTGGTCCGTGCATTGCTAATTCATTCTCCTTCCTCAAATGTCAATTCCTTCACCAGCCACTTGGCCAGTGTGACTCAATTCTGACTGGTTTCATGGGACGAGGTCTGAGCCTCACTGTAGGCTGGCTGTATGCAGGCACCACTACACTGCAGTGGTCTATTCATACTACGTGCATGAGGTAACAATCAATCTCAACATCTGACGGTGTGGGTGATTATAGTTCACATCAAAATGCTTGTTGATAATGCTTTTGTATAGTATAATCCCTAAGCTCTTCCTCAGCTGAGCAGTTATTTGAAAATTGCTAAGAACAATAACAATGTCTTTTACAAAATTATTCTGTGACTGTAATTAAAAGGAGTATTGCTATCAAGGAAACCACAAACTCAGGACATTAAAGTCCATTATTTTGATTAGTTGGCAAATGTTAAAAAAACATCACACTATCGTTCATAACATTTATGTTAAAATACTGACATTTATATGGTAATTACCAGATGGAGGAATTAGATTAGAAATCATTACACATGGCATTATGAAGAACCTGTGATGCAAAGCTTCCACTATTAATAGCTTAAATGCAAATGAGTGTTTTATTAATTACTATGATTTATGGCCATTTTTAGAGACAAAAATGAGAGCTGATGAAGCTTCACGTGGGCACACTGATTTTCCAATAGAAATGGGTACAGTTTGGCTTTCCTAACAAAAGTTGTACAGAAGAATGAGGTAACAGCCGACTTTTATTAGTTGCAGTTTCCTTTTTCATGAGATTACAGGTAAATTTACCTTTGCACAGAGGGTCATCATAAAACATCTTAATTCCATAAGAAAATTGAGAAGTATTTAAGTATTGTTTTGGAATCTGGACATTAATAACAGCAACGGCAGATCCTCATCTCCCTAGCTACTTTGTTTTGCAAATGAAAATAGTGAGTGCATGGGAAATCCCAAGTGGGGAGAAAGTTTTCTGATGCCCACTAGATGGCAAACGCTTGTTAATTATATCTACTGAATGTTAAGATTTTAATGCAAGAGATTTTGCTCATTATATAAATATAGTTTTAAGTATATTGTGATCAAATTTATGATTTCTTTTACCCAATAAGTATAATATGATTTTAGTGTCAAAAATTCTTATCATTCTTAGTCTTTACTCTCCTTATGCCAGCTGACTACCAACAACTCCAGCTGCTCTAGCAAAAGAGATGATATCTGTCTGCGAATAAGAAATATGAAATAGTTTTGTATATATCTTTATGCACACATGCATATATTAGAGTGGTACATTACACATTGCTAATGACACAGTAATTAACAAATATTATGCCTCCTTACAGAAGTTTCTTACATAATTTTTAAGACTCAAAATGGAAAGTCATTACTAAACAAATACTCCTGCATTGTTACAATATTTAAGCATGATGTGCTATTTTAATGGTCGTATTTTTTGCTGCGATATCAGCATGCTTTTTTCAGTTGGCCTGAACTCTGTGCAACATCTCCACCTTCTAGTGTTCCGTTTGCCCAACTATCTTCCAGTTCTGACACTTAAGTATTGGCTCAAATTGGAGAGGATTATGTGGTGGATCTAAAGACCCTAATCCTCTGGATCAATCCTGTTAGAATATCACATGGTGGAGTTTCTGCTTATAAATAGGAGTATTTTCCTAGACAGAAATTTACATACACAAAAGCATTAAAATGCCAATATTGGGGTTTTAAAGTCAACCTCTTAAAGTTACAGCTTGTAAAAGTTAGTGTGATAAATAGAATTTAGACTTGGCTCCACTGTGCTCTTGTGTTGTGCTACAAGCTATGATTACATATTTGGATATTACATTCTCACAGGAACCCTACCTCAATTAAGGCACAGAGAATGGACTTGCTGGCGAGGTGAGTCAGGATTATGCAAGAGATAAGGCTACTTTCTGTAGGACTTCTGTCTCAGTTGTTATCAAGTTTGTGAATGTGTCATAAAATGCAGACAGAGCAAGAATTTTTTCAAGGGTAAATCAGTTAAATGCTGCAAGTCTTCCTGTTATGCAAAGGAGTTCTCATGTGCTAAGTCACAGCAAACAGGCTTAATAATTAATGTTCCTTAATATCTTTTTGCCTGATATTCTGGTAATGTCCTGAAATTGTGACACTTACAGCCGCAACAATGCATTGTACTTGTTACATATTTACATACTATGAAGAAAACGGGTCTTTATTGTTATGGAACGGAGCTCCCAATTCTGTGGAAACTTTTGATTTAAATGTTTTGTAGTTCTGTTTCTGGGCTGCAAAAAGCAACAATAAATCATCCATCTTCATCTCCCAGAAGTGTCACAAATTATTACTAAGGAAGCATTTAGATACACTAGCATTAAGTACTGCAGAAAATACTCCAGGAAAATAACTACACGTATAGAGAGAGGTGAATAATGCAATAGAATGATACCTATATTTTTACCTTCGGCTTGTTTTGGAGGGCCCAAACCTGAATGCAGTAATCTAGATGTGGTGTAATGAGTACCGAGTATAAGGGAATAGTCACTTCCTTGTCTGTTGGCTGCACTCCAGTTAACATAGCCCAGGAAGCTGTTAGCCTTGCCTCTGGGGGCCCGCTGGTGGCTCGGGTTTTATTTGCTGTCTACCAGGGCTGTCAAGTTCATTTCAGAAGTAGTAATGAAAATTGCTGAAACGGTAGCAACCTTTAAGATATAGCTTCATGTCTACCTATACTATATCAATGACATTTATATAGAATTCTGACTGCGCAGTTTCAATATGAAGGGCCAACAGTACAGCATATGCTGCCATAAATTTAAGACCTAAATTGGCATTAGTTATGCAATGAAAATTTTCACTAGGTGGAGATTTTGGAAAGTTCAGGCAAAGCACTAGTTAGCAATGATTAATTATATATGTAGTTCCATTAATCTTTAGTCTTGTGGATCAGCTTCATCATGAACCATTATAATTATCAGTAAGTTTGAAAATAACATGATATTCATGTTATGCCCCATCACGCAAACTTAAATAACTAAGATTTCTAATACAGTATGATTATTTTTAATCATGAAAATGCAGGTGTTGCCCAAAAGCAGTGGAAAGTTTTTCACTGTCTATGCATGAGACCTCCTCTCACAGAAACAAGGTCATTCCACATCCAAATATAGCCTGGAGAGCTAAACCAGTCTGAGATAATGCCATGATTTGTATAATAATGAGGGTACCTTTATTAAATGCATTAGTGAGGCAAGTGATCAAACCATACAGAATAATGCATTCAATTACTATATATTCTTGTGAAAGTTTTTTTAAGGCTATTTCATTCCGTGTATACTTTGGACAGCTAACAGTCATTCTATAAAACAGCATTCTCCATCTGACAGAACAGTGGAAAAGACAAACCTATTAATTGTTCTAGTAAGATTTCAAATTCTTTGCTTCAGTCAGGTTTGAACATTTCACAATGATGGCTCTGAATATAACAGAAATCTGAGGGGAAATCCAAGCTGAGTCACAAAACGTTCTTAGTTTTGCTTTTGAGAGAGCTGAAAGAAATTTGTCACTGTGATTTTAGCTGGACTTCTATACGCACTAAAATAGTAAGCATACTTTTAAGGCAATTTTAACTTAAAAACAAATGAATCTACCAAAAAAGAGAGGAAAAAAAGGAAAGAACTAGGTTTCTTTCCCCTCTATTAACTGTCAAGGTAACTGCTTTACTAGCTTTCACATTAATATCAAAATGGACACAGCCATATAAAAGTAAGAACACAACCAGATTTATATTTTCAGATTTCAAGCTTGCAATGAATTTTAGTTTACATTCCAGCACCTACTAAAACCCCACTATTAAATGCAAAAGGTATCCTAAAGTGGAAAGAAGCAAGACCTGGTCCTGTAAAATCTTTCACTAGCTCTAGAAAGAGGGCAAGAAAATCCTAACTGAAATGCTTCCCTCTAGTCTAGCAGAGACAATAATGAATTGTGAACTCGAACTTTTGCAGAACAGGCTGGGTCAGAATGGGTCATCATCACCTTAATTTTATTTGTACAAGGAATGCAGAAGAATCAAACCACAGGAAGCTGTCCCTAGGCTCACTGGAACCGTTAGCTTTTCAATGGAATCAGGCACTGGCAATCACACTCTGTCCTGTCCTCGGCACGACAACATAGGAGAGGACAGGCAAGCGCTTCAGAAGTGTGTGTACAGAGGCTATGGGTTAGAGCTGGCTGCAACAAGCACAGGGCCCTCCATTCACATATGCTGGATATACTGAAATGTAAGTGGGCATAATGCTGGATTTACTTTTTCTGTCCTTTTCAGAGAGGCAGGCAAATTGGTGGCAAGCATAAGGTGTAGTTTTTATGATGGGGGACATATGTAAGTGATAGTCCATGAAGGAAGAAATCAAAGGGAAATTCAGTTCAGCGAATTAAGGGAATATTAGTAACATTTTCATTATACTTTTACCCCTGGACCCACCTCTTTCTGAAAGGATTCAAAGCCTGAAGGTATTCAGTTTTCAGTAGTGTGCAAAGTTTTAGTTAATCAGACTTTTCCCTGTGCATATACCCTACAGAAATGGTTCTCTAAGACGTGTTCTGAGAAAATGTGCTCCAATGCTCAGAGGTAAGCTCTGGAAGCTATTTCTAGCTGTGCACGGTGACCTTCTGTTTGATCTTGGTTAATTCACTAAAATTTGTTAAGTGCTTTATATTCTAACAGAAGGGTATTATTTGTCCTGTATTTTTGTTCAATATCATTATTAATATCTACTCATTCCTCAGAGGAATTTATAGTGCTCAGTTCAGGTTTAATTTCTGTAGTGATACTCTCAGCTGAGGGGATTAATAGAAGTATAAATTGCACCGTCTTCTAATTCTCAGACAGACTGTAATAATACCTCCAGACAAGAACAAGCAATTGAATAGGTTTGATTTGCTGAAGAGCAGTCTCTCTTGTAATTCATATCTTCAGTATTTTTGTTCTACACGTGTTCATAGTTGTAGGACTTGTATTACTCAGGCCAAAAGGACATTCAGTCATTGGAAAAGCATAATAAAAATTCAGGATGCTTGGTTATAAGTAGGAAAGCTTTTGTAAAAGTGTCTTTAATACTATTCACTGTAGCTCCTCATGGCAGCAAGTTTTAAAACCCCAGATGCAGCATACAGAAGACACATGCAAATAATTCAGGAAATACTGGCGAAGTGCTAGTCTCAAAGCATCAGCGCTGTTCTGTTAAACCTGCTGTTTGACAGCTATGCATTCCAATCACAACACTGCTTGCAAGCAATTTCCAGAGAGTGTTTGTTATTAAATACGCCTTAAGTGTGGCAAAGCTTAGCATATGCTTTATACTGGAAGCATAACGCAGTAGTAGCAATATGCACATAAGCAATAACACAATGTTAATTTTGCATATGGAACCTAAATATTTTAGCAGCTGAGAATAACAGAATATTGGGTATGTAAGCTTCCTCCATAAAGGAGAAAAATGTTCATCATCCCTTGCTATGATATTTTTTATGGTATGTCCCATGGGAATTGTTTCTTGCACACTTGATTCTTATCAAAATGACCATACTGAACCTAAGAAAGTTTTATCTCTTGACTAACGTAATCACTGTTTTTTACTTTACTTATTTAACTAAAACTGTAACTGGGCAATCTGGAAAGCTGGCCAAAGAGTTATCCAATTCTTTGTAAGACAGTTTATGGAATTTACATTAAGTTGTATCTTTTGTAATAAAGAGAAACACTAAAGCTTAAGTGGATGTGTTATATATTATTTACAGATTTCAAGGCTTTCTGTGTAACTACCTTCTCTGTACTTTGCAAATTTTCAGTACTATATATAATATGCTTCCAAGAGGGATCCTTTGATTTATAAACATAAATGACACGTTACTTACTGTTTTCGTCTGCATTCAATTGCTCTATCTATCCTGAACTCAGGTAAACTAATGAATCCTTCTGCTTTTTCATCCTATCAAAAGAGAAGAAAAAGTGATGGTGAAGAAGAACATAGAGTTAAAGAAGGGAGAAATGAGCAGTAGCCATTTGGGTCTTATACTAAGAACAACCATTCAATCAGCTGACATACTGAACATATTTTCCCCATAATGTTTTCACTTAAAAGATGTATCTAATTCATCACACAATGTCAATCACTTTTTTGAAGTAATTAAATTGACAGTTTCTTAAAAGAGGCACAGTCATCCTAATTCCCCTTTGCTGAAAATTACAGAAAACCTTTCAGCACAAAATAGAGCACCCAAACCACCATTCAAAACATTAACAGCTACAGAGAAGAATTCCATTTCTTCATCATATAATCTACATTTTCAAATGGTTTTGTGGATGCCTCCTGTTAAAGTCACAATTGCGTAGACCATCTGTCCTGCTAGTAGTAATTGAGGAGGTTTCTCCAGCAAGCTCACCAGTGATTAAATGAAAAAGTAGTAGCTAGAAAGTATGTCTTGTCATGTTTTGCTTCTTTTAAAGTAATTTACCAGGAAAAGCAAGGAGACATATTAACACCAGTCACATTTTTGAAAAGTAATAGCAAGTGTACCAGTCTACTATGAATTATGGCTCGGCTGTAAGCAACAGACTGAAAAACAGTGGGACATATAATGACTACCACCTTGCATGTACCAATGCAAACCAAACAAAATGCACAACAAAACCTGAAGGCATTTATCACCCACAGCCTGAAACAATACTGTTTTGGGCTGACAAGAAAATACTAAAACTGAGGATAATGATGCTAGTGAAATTGTCCTCTTGAAGAATATAGAAAATATGAGGTAAAATACCAGTATTCAAAGCAGGCTGTAACACAGACAGTTTAGATTGGGCACACAAGACTTTGCATACAAAGGGAAGAACTGCAATCTAATTATTTTTTTTTCTTTTCCTTTCCATTATTTTTTCCTGCATATATGCAGATTGCACAAGCGTAGGCACAGGGTTTTCAATAAAATTTCACCAAGAACAGCGTTTTACACACAAGAAACTGCAGACTCCAGACTAGTTCAGCAAAAAGCCAAAGGAACATCTATATAAGGATAAGTTTCAGATAAAGAGTTCTACAAACTCAGATTTTCACATCGGCTTCCCGTAATGTTTAACTGACAAGAATGGTTCCACTCTATACATCACCCCACACAACTGAAACTAAGGAGACCTGAGCTTGAGCACTGTGTTAGTCCAAATAAATATTGTCTATGGAAAAGTATTAACCACTGGCGTATTCCTTTCTTTGACTGCCATAAATATCTGCTATTTTATTAAGCTTGGACTTGGAGAATTTAAAAAAAATAATTTCAATTGAAATATTTCCAGCTAGAGGAACCCAGACCTGGCAATTAAAGTAGTTTTCACTAACATATCCTACCATGTAGTAAAAATAGACTTAATACAACAGAATTATAAAGTTTAAGGTTTCATTTTGGCTTTCTGCAAACAGAGGATACTTACATTCTGGTTTGTATACCAGTACAAGGATGAATCTTTCAAAATAAACCAGTACTTTTTCCATTTCTGTGTGAAATAACCTTTGGCATCCTTTTTCTTCCATAGCCAGCCCTCACAATCTCCGTGCCCCAGGTCTTTGCAGGAAATACGTCTTCTGCTCCCACTTGTTAGAGAGCTCCCTGAGAATGCAACACTAGTGTGAGATACATTCCCAAATGAAAACAGGGAAGAACTATTCTTCTCAATATAAACACACTACTAATTTTTAATGATGACTCAATTCAAAATGCTTCAAGTATAATCCTCTTCAGTTCCAGGGAGAGGAGACTGAGCAAACAACCTCCAAATTTGACAATGCTCTGCAATTTTGGTTTCAGAGTGAATACAAAGTAAGAAGGGCCTGTTTTGTGTAATGGTTTATTTAATCTCTAGAGGATTCATTCCTCTTAGGGCTGCATTTTTATCTGATTAAGATAAGCATCACCATTCCAAAGTAAAAATGTATTTATTTAGTCCTCGATGTACGACATAGTCTGTATACAGAATGTACATGTTACCTCTTCCGTATATCTTCTGTTACTACAGACAAAAGGCCTGTCAAATTCTATGAATTTTTAAACTCGATTTTTATACTCAATATTTATAGCCAATAAAAAAGATCATTCAATTCCATAAAAATGCACATGCTTACATGCTTTCTATCGTGGATTTAATTGAACAACACTATTTTGACTTTACTGCATCCTGTTTGAAGGCATAGCACCAGGAAAAGTTGTTGTTGTTGCTATTGTTTCAATACATCCTAACTGAAAAGCTTAAAATTTTAGTGTGCCTTGTAAATATTAATGAGAATGGGTTTTGTCTTAATTATGGTATAATTTTTCCTGAAAAAGACTGTAGGAAATCTCCTTAAAATATTTGATATTTTTCTGTGACAAAGCAAGTGTATATTGCTACAAGAATTGTATTTGTCTTACAGCTGTGAAACAGCGTAGGAATTTAGATAACATTAAAACACCATCCTTTGTTCTGCAACATTCCACAACCAATTTTTTAACATTTTGCACATTTTGGAATAACATACTCTGCTGTGTCCTGGTCAGGTTTATTAAAATGTATTACATTTTATTAATTTATAATAATAAATTATAATAAATAAACCTGGTCAGGTTTATTAAAATTTATTAATAAATTAATATTCAGGTATTAAAAATGTATAGTATAATAAAAGTAAAATTTTCATAGAAAGGACACTAAACCAACAAATGGAATAAAAAAGCTCATTGGCCATATACTTTCATATGAATTTATTATGCTATAAATAGTTTTCAAATGTTCATTGTTTTAACAGTCTCAGGTAGGCCATGAGTAGATAGAGACAGCAGAATGAAAAGGCAAAGTATCCAGGTGTTACCTTCCTTCTGCTTTTCAGAGAAAATTTTACCAAGTTTAGCAATATTATACCTTATAATACATTTATTTGGTATATTTGATACCTTGCTTTGGTAAATTTAGAAAAATTTTAATTAAGTTGAACTTTGGCATTTGATCCAGATCACTTATTATCAGAGAAGTTGTCTCATTTTCTACATTCAAAATGTTAACTCAGATAAGTTACCTTTTGACCATTTTCTGCTTTTCACCCTGAGGGAAGCGTAATGGAATGACTGTAAGGAAAATAATAATTATGAAAATCCAATACAAACAGTAGTAACCTGAAAGTAACCTGAAAAACAGCCGGCATTCACAACCATCTCCATGGTTATCTCAGGATTAATTACCATAAGATCTCATTTTTGTCATTTAACTTACTACTGTAATAAACATCATAAAGAAAAAAACACAGTGCTACATCTGCAAATTAAAATCCCATCTTTTTTTCAATTATTAATTAAAATTGCAATCAAAATATTAAGGATTCTTTGCACAAATCGTTATGCAGTAGTCTGAAAACTAAGGATATAAACTCATGACTTAATAAGAATGACCTAATAAAATGAATGACAGTTGAAGTTTGTTGTAGGTATACATGAGATAGTCATACAAATATTCATTCACAAAGACATATCTACCACAAACATTATATAGCTAATGTGTAATGTGTTTGATGACATGTTGAAGTCACATTCTTTAATTGTTTCCAACCATAGAAAATGATTAAGTTTGGTAGGTTGGTAGGTTGATAACTGAGGAGAAAAAAATAAATTTTCTTCTATGGCTGCATTATAAAACTGTTACAGATTCTTAAGAAAAACCTGAAAGCATCTTATTATTTAAACCTTTTAAAAACAGGGATAGTACTCAAAAGATGGTAAGGATTTATCTAAAACATGTAAATGCTAGGGGAAAAAGGACAGGTCAACACAATGGAGTCGCTGCCTGATTGGTAACTGCTGCTGCCATTACCAGTAGAAAAACCAGCATTTATAGTGTGATAAACCAGCAGATCCAGGCAAAGGTGTAACATGGAAAAGGACATCTTGTTCATTTTCTTGATTTTTCCTTTGTGGCTGATAACATTCAGTTATAATGATAATATTTATTTATATATATATATATACACAAAATATAACATATATAATACATTTTAATATATTATTATACATATAATACTATGTATTTTAATATATTGCATAAATTTATATATAATATTATATATAATTATAATGATAATAATTCAGTTATTAGTAGAGGGCCTAGAAGAAGGGCACCTCAGTCACTGACGGGGATCTCCAAGTCGCCTTCACTAGTGGTATGACTACAGATAATTACCTTCTCCCAGAGATCATCTGACTGCTCACCCTGCGCACCCTACCTTATGGCAGTGCCCGAGCGTGCGGTCAAAGCCCAAATACATGCTACAAAAGTCCTCATTAACAGCTTTGGTACAACATATTAAATAAGTGTTTAAGACTGAGGATTATAATTAAAATTAAAAAATATTTAAATTAATATTTAGGATAGCAAAGGGTTACAGCTTAAGCAGCATAGAAAAGCAACAGCTGAAAACATGACTCCCAACTATTGGAGAGACAAAGTTTTATCTTAAATAAAAGCGGAGGAGGGAGGAGCTGTTTTGCACGTGCACGGACCAATTTGTAACCCTTCTGCAATGTAGCCAGTTACAGTGTCAAACAGCAGGAACGTTTTCTAGTGACTTGCAGAAATCGGCAATTCTTGGTTCCTGAGAGCTGGCTCAGAGAACACCAGCTTTCTGTGTTCTGTTTATCTCAGGCTGTTCTCCCAGTCAGACACAGTATATGAATGCTTCACAAAAATATTGTAATTCTGACAGGTGACAAGCTCTGTAAGTGTATATGCATCATATCACCATAAGACAGTACATATTCTCCATTTAACTTGATAGCTGTAAATCTGTCTCTGTTTTGAGCACTAGGGAAGACAAAGATTAATGCTTACTCCTGTGCTACAGGATATGTAGTAAAAAACAGTCAGAAAATGAAAAAAGAAAACTAAGTCTATAAGAAAGTATTAAAGATGCACAGCAACATTGGGGTTTTATTGATGTATTGCATGCCACAGCAGCTGTATCAGACAGTCACATGGGGCCAACTGGAGATCTGTGGTGACTGTGACAGAAACAACCTGTTTGGTGTTTCTCTTTCTGCATAAAAATGCATTAGGACAGAGCAGGTATCTCTTTCTGAAAAAGAAATCACTAGATTTGTCAATAATTTAGCATAAAAAAATATAGTGATGGAATAAACCGCTATAATTAAATTACAGTTTTCATGTGATTAAAGAACTGCAAGAAAAATGGAAAAACTGGAGGATATACACATTAGGACACTCACCAGAAACTGGTATGCATCATTCAATATAAAAGTTCTTTAAATAATTAAATACAAGCACAACAAATCAAGGAGAGCTGAAAATATTAGCTCCTCAAAACGTAAGATAATTGGTCTTACTGTGTTTTGTTTATGAACTCATGCAACGTATTCAAAAGCAAGAGAACTAGAAAAAGTGAAAGGTTTGCAGTACCTTGGGAATCAGTACTTAATTAGCACTGCTAACGTAAAATTCAAGCTTCATATTATGAGACATAAAGGAACTATATAATTAACTTTGTGGTAAACACTGTAAGAAAACAGAACCTGCAACTTTAAAAGGACTGTGTTGCTATGGGAAACAGATGATGTGAGAACATACTGTGGTTGTCAGCATTTAAGTTCTCGTCTCAAAACCACAACACAAAGTAGAATTTTAACGAAATGCACGCCCTTCCACCCCAACCCAAAGAGAAGCACACCATGGGGAAAAAAAATAAAATAAAAAGGTCATAGAATCGAATCTGTGCTACATGAGGCTAAATTAATAAGACTTCAACATAATCATAGTGTAGTAGTAGGAGTGCTGTTACAGAATCACCAAATGAAGTTATGCTATGTTTAAAAAATGCCCTGGAGACTAAAGATTCCGTTACCTGTCAGGATGAAGGGAACCAAGCCTATCAATGCAAAACTGCTTACATGTACCTCTGCTGTTTTGAACCTTTGGAGCTTTTAAGGAAAACCATTAACAAGTTCCAAACCCAGCCATCAGTGCATTCACTAGCAAAGTACACAAATCATGGAGATTATGCATATTAGAGGATTTGCAGGACCAGGATGCCGGGGAACAGCCACAGGTCCAACTGTTTTCCAGTGGAGGCAGCAGGCAAGGCAGGGATGGGCAGATAGGACAGCGTATCAATAAACACAACTGCAGGTTTTCACAAACTGTGAAAATTTAGCTGTACATCTTCCACTATTGCCACTGGTCTTCAGCCTCACTTTGTAAATATTAGGAAGGCAGAATGACATCTGGCAATCTTCAAAAGTTACTTAGCACCTACTTAGTGAAGAAAGTGCTAAGAATGAAGAAATAAGCATTCTGTAAATGAAGGTTCTGTTTGTCCTTCTTAGGAAATATTTGCAAAATACTATATAGCAAATTAATTTCTAGATATTTTCCATTGAAGACCTTCAAAACTGATATCACAAAAATCTTCAAAAATTTTAATCCCATCTCTCCCTATCATAGTAGTCATACTATTTAAATATTTTAAGAGTTTAAAAAATTTTCTTTACCTTTATGGCAACCTTCCCTCCAGAGTCCCTTCCAAGCTAGACATTTTTTATGATTCTCCTCCCAAAACTAGTAACACATACTAAGGTGCCTACTAAACTTAACTAAAAGTACTGCGTACACACTGAACTGCTGTGGTTGCAGTAGTCAATTTTCTGAATATGAAATTATTCCAAGGTTTTTATTTTCATATGTTTTATAATATAGACAAATTTCAAGGTTTATGATACTTTTAATATATTTTAAAAATACAACAGTGAATTGAACTGTTAGAGATATTTTGTTTTTTTCAGAGTACATTTATAAATCATTACCTTCCTCATGGATGTGCTTCCTTGATGGTCAATGGCAGAACTTACATATCTAGGACAGAGAAGAAGAAAGATGTCAAATAACTACAGAAAAAAAATAAAATCTGAGTAAGTAGTGCATATACACTCATTCTCTATACATTTCCAAATGTATGCTTACAGATGCAATTATGTTACAAGTTATTTAAAATACAGCACTTAAAATGGGAAGCTCTTTACAAATTTAACTATTGTTTTCAACGGAAAGTGCTAATGTTAAGAAACACAAAACCATTCTTAATATTCTGACTTAACATATAAATCATCTGAGAATATATGTTTCTGATTCAATCCCTGGTTTAAAAATACTTAACCCTGATCAGCTAATATTCAAAAGCAACCAACATAATTCCTCCCTCCTAGGGTCTATAGTCTTAAGACATATAAAACATTGGCTCTTTCTTGCAGGGCTGACTCTTATTTGTGCATTTCTTTGAGCATCAACAACATTTAACACAAGTATAGTGTATTCCTAGTGTCCAGACTAAAATGAAAAAGAATAAATATTTTTAAGCAAGAAAAATGTATAAATAAAAATAAATAATTTAGCAGGTTTGTTTTAAGAGCAACTTGCATTTTTAAAATGTAGCACCTTACAGATACCTGTTTGAAGTGATATTCTGACCTTTAGGACAGACTTATATCTGTTCCATATTTTGCAAAGTTGGTTCTTTCCCATGTCATTACAGAACCAAATAAAAATTTGAAAGCTCTTCAAATTGCTTAGTGTGTGTTTTCCTTTGATTTACTTTTTGAATATCTTAAATTTAACAATATGTAAGCATGTGTATAAACATTATATATGACATTAATAAGTATGTAACTATCAGGCCAAATCTGACAAGACTGTCAGTTATGTTTCCCAGGCACAGAGAAAGTCTGACATCTTCTTTTGTTCTGTTCTTTCCCCACTACCTCCTCCATAGCGGAAGCACTTAAAACCAGGACATTCCTAAAGATCACCGCTATTCAGCATTTAACTAAAAAATTTAGATCATCAGAAAAATACTAGTATTTTTGTGGCACCGATATCCTAACGGTATCTTTTGGCTGGCAAACAAGGAACGCAACAGTACATTTGCTATCCCATGGCACGTGCCGGAGTACCAGGCCCAGCCAGCACAGGTGTAGGGAAGGCAGGTCCTGCTTGATGAACCTGATCTTCTATGACAAGGTGACCCTCCTAGTGGGTGAGGGAAAGGACCTAAGTAAAGGTTTTGACATTATTTCTCACAGCGTTCTCCTGGAGAATTACCCTTTGCTCGGTAAGACACTGGCCGGGCGACCGGGGCAGGGAGCGGTGGTGAATGGAATTACGTCCCACTGGTGGCTGGTCACAGGTGGCGCTCCCCAGGGCTCCGTGCTGGGGCCAGTTCTGTTCAAGGTCTTTATCAATGACCTGGGCGTGGGGACGGAGCGCCCCCTCAGTGACTTTGCAGAGGACACCAAGTCGGGGGGCAGCGCCGATCTGTGGGGGCTGGCGGGCTCTGCAGGGGGGGCTGGCCTGGCCCAGGGGCCGAGGCCACTTGCGTGAGGCTCCACAAGGCTCGGTGCCGGCCCTGCCCTGGGCAGCAGCCCCATGGAATGCTGGGGCTGGGGGAAGAGCAGCTGGTGGGGGGCTGCCTGGTGGGACAGAACTGGGGCTGCTGGTCAACAACTGGCTGAACATGAGCCGGCAGCGTGCCCGGGCGGCCACGGCGGCCACCGGCATCCCGGCTTGTGCCAGCACCGGCGTGGCCAGCGGCAGCGGCGCAGCGCCCGTCCCCTGCGCCCGGCACTGGGGGGGCCCCGCGAACGCGGGGTTCAGGGCTGGGCCCCCGCTACAGGACAGACCCTGAGGGGCTGCAGCGTGTCCAGGGACGGGCACGGAGCTGGGGAAGGGGCTGCGGCACCGGCTGGGGGGGCTGGGGGGGCTCAGCCTGGAGAAACGGGGCTCGGGGGGGCCCCATCGCTCTGCGGCTGCCTGAGGGGGCTGGAGCCGGGGGGTCGGGCTCTTCCCCCAGGGAACCAGCGACAGGACAAGAGGGAACGGCCCCAGGCTGTGCCAGGGGAGGGTCAGGGGGGATCTCAGGAGAAATTCCTTCGCGGAAAGGGTGGCCGGGCAGGGGGACAGGCTGCCCAGGGACCCGGTGCTGTCACCGTCCCCGGGGGGGGCTCAAAACCCCCGCGGGCGCGGTGCTTGGGGACATGGTTCAGTGCTGTGTTAAAAGTTGGACTGGATGATCTTAAAGGTCTTCTCCAGCCTAAAAGATTCTATGTTTCTGTGATAATTCTGTCTTAAGTCAGCAAGTCACGAAGTTGCATTTTCTTATTTGATGATTTCCATTGTTAGGAAAAATCAAATTTACCAGTAGAAACAACTACTGCATTGTCAGTTAAAAGCATCTATCAGTCCTGAGTCAAAGGAAATTTCCAGGCTGCAGTGAGAAGAAAGGATGCATAACATTAAAATTAAAATCATAAAAGCTAATAGGCGAGACTTGGAAGGTATGAGCTGTCTGTAGATTACAAGGATTGAAAGAAACAACTGAATACCAAAAAAGTTCAGCTTACAACATTTGGTAAAGGAATGGACAGATGCCCAAACTGCTGCAAGGCAGATTTTGTCATTAATGCTCCATTTCTGCCTGCCCATAAGAATGCCATAAATGCACTTCAATCCTGCTGGGCATTTCCCCCCCTCATTTCTGGTCTATTTCTTTAATCACAGCTTTGACCCATCTGGAAAGTGTCAGTTTCAATGCTTCCATTCATTCTCTTAGCCAATATACAATATGAATAATACATTTCTGTTTTTATCTACAAAGTCCTCAGTTAAGTTTTGTTGGCTTCCATGCAGACACAACAGTGCGTCTCCTTACAGTAATCACAGACTCTTACCAGCAAAAATGTTATAAAGTTATAGAAGTCTACAATCAAGCTTTTGAAAGCCCTTCAAAAACTGGTGTCTTATGAAAGGTCAGGAATAGATATTCTAATGTACAATGAGCTTAACTTTTTTATTTGGGAACAGTTTTTAACAGTCTGCAGGGAGTTTGTTTGTTTGGTTTTTAAAAGATTTTATGTCTATCAAATGCTCCTTCCCGAATCTAATTATTCCTCAGATATTCAGATCTGCAGTTCATGGAAGAAGAAGTAGAGATATTTTCTTCTCTTTAGACAAGTAAATTATCTGTGTGAAAGTGACAGAACCAATTAATTTAGACACCGAGGAACACTAGTATGTTGTCTGTTCTGGTTGAAATACTCTGTATCATAATCGGTTGAGTTATTCCTCACCTTTCTTTCTAGGAAAACAGTTGTTACAGAAGTGAAAGGGAAAAGAAGGGGTGGGGGTGGGGGGCGGTGGGCAGTGGGGAGGCATGTGCAGTGATACAGTTATAATGGCCTGGATTGATATTTCTCAGACCAGTTGATTTTCTACTAAATGTTTGTTTTCTTGTTCACGTATAATACTGTTTTTGAAATGAAACTGTGGAAATTAGAAAAAGGAAGACCCATCACTTATACGAATTAAAAAAAACAACAACAACAACAACAACAATTATTTCAGGATGTTTGCAGAAACATTCAGTGCATAATATGACCAAAAAAAAAGGCAAAATACTAACCCAGTAACTTCAAAACTTTAAATGAAATTTGATTTTGTAATAAAGTTCATTCAAAAACACTTACTCTATCCTACAGTTTTCCTCAAATGTATTTCTAAGGTATTCCTATTTGACAGATAGCATTGTCTATTCTGAGTTTTGATATGCTCCGCCTAGCTGTATGGCATATATTGAAATTTCTATGCATAAAAGCCTTGCCTCCTTCCTTATCTATTCTTCAGAACTTTGACTAAATTGTATGTTGTAAGCAAACTGAAACAAATATAAAAAAGGGAAGAATTATAGAAATAGAGGTACTAAGAAGAAAGCACAGGTCAAAGTTAACTGCACTCTAAATCTGGTTTTAGTGCTAGATATATATTGGCTGAAGTATTCAGTCAGAATGACGTTGCTGAGCAGAGAGCTAAAGTAGAAAGGTTAACAAGAATGAGCTTAAAAAAAGAGATGGAAATTACTTTGACTAGGTGGAAGAAAAATATGAGAATTTAAAGGTCTCGAGTAGGTGTGGTAACTTCCAACTCGCATTTTAAAGGACATGCAAATGAAGTACAAGCCTAGCGATTAGATTTGTAACGAGGATTTCAAATGAAGAACAGTGTCATATGATTAGAAAACAGCAATAATGAATCTCTAGAAAACAAATTAGAATGGAAAATTAGAATGACAGATAGCAGAAGCACTATATCTCAGTTTAACCTATTTAGTAAAAGCTGTAACAATCAGGAAGTAAAGATTTAATCAGTGCTAAGAACTGTCACCTACCAAATACTGAACATGCAAAATCAACACTTCTGCTGCACATATCTCTCTGCACTTTTGCTATCAGAGCAGTTATATCCATTTAAGAACTTCACCAGAATTCCAAGTATCATGCACTTTCTGCTCATACAAAAATTCCTTTTATAGTGAACAGAAGTGACTTGTTATTTCTTCACAAAACAAGTATCAGTAAGCAAGTGCAACTGTGAATGCCACCTCCATGTTGACATTCATTCCTCTTTTCCTTTTGAGGAACATGTTTTCATTTTCTGCCATAGAAAGATAACAATACACCTTTAATTGTCCCATAAACTGTAGTAAGTAATAGTGCTTTAGCTTGTAAAAATTATAGAATATTTACTGAAAACAAGGACTGATTTAAACCAGGGGCTTACAAATTAAACATCCCTTCATCACATAAGCAATGCTCAGAAAGAAGATAAAATAAAATGGCTCTTACACATTATCAGTGCTCTTAATTATAACATCCCAATTCTCTTTCTATTACCTTCAGGGTCATTAAATCTATCACTAAATGAAAGTTATAATTGTATCAGAACAAACTGATTTATCTGCTTAGATTGGTATTATTTTGGCTGATGACAGGATACAGATAATAAATCCCAATGAATGAATATAGTCTAGAAACAAGAATAATTACTTTGAGTGTTACTTACCTTTCACCTCATCATTGGTAATAGTTACAATCTGTATTGTTGACTTTTTTTAAGCTCCTACTCTGGCAGTAATGGATAGGATTATAAACTAGAATATAATTAAAATATAAAATTATTCTAGTTATAACAAACTGCTAATATATATTTAGCATTGATGAAACAATTTTAGGCACTAATAATTTCTTTGATTTGTATTCATTTATTTGACCAAACAGAGCAATCTGAACTTATCTTTTGACTACTCCAATTTGCAATAATTTTTCAAGCTATAAAAGTTTCTAATAGGTAAAATAAGATGACTGTTTGCCAGAATTTACTCCTGGAACAGAGTGTAACTGGGTATAAATTACTAGGCAGTGTATTTCATGTTCTGTCATGGTACAACATGCTCTGCGCATTCTGACTGGAACTTATATGGAATGTGCAGGTTGATGCACGGTCCATAAACAGACTATTTTGAGAGCTTTTCTTGCTAGTCCTCTATAGGATGGCTCCTATTTCATAAAGGTTACATAAATGTAGGAGCTCAAGTACACAGCACAGATGATCAAGAGTAATTTCAAAGCTGTTTCTTAAACATTATGGACAACAGCAAAGTCTGTATTTGAAAATAGACTGATAGTCCCTGCTGCCACCTGAACACGTAGAAACACATGGTGATCTGAAACACAGAGAGCTTGAGCAACAACTGTACTGATCCACAGCAGCTACAAACAACTAGAAAATGGCACCTATCATCCCGCTTTTTTTAAATTGGTAGATACTTGGGACATGTAAATTTCTAGATGCAAGGGGTGTGTAAAGCTCTCTTCAAGCTTCATGTCTCACATTGTGAAATACTTCAAGTGTAATCCCCTTGCAGCTCAGGGTTAAGGCCACCATGATCAATGAGCAAAAATAAAAAAAAAAAAATCAGCATACTAGAAAGTACATTTGTACAGAAAAGTATTGTAGGTACCATGTGAAATTTCCTTATAGCTGGTTCACAAGAACAAATATGCAGCAATTTGGGTTTATCTACCAGGTCACAGGAATGCATTTTTAATCACCTTGCCTAGATTCATGATTTATGTTTAGGTTATTAGAACCTCCATAGCTTATGTAACTTATTCCTGTCACAACAAGTAACTTCTCACTGCAAATTAATTATTGAGTATTTTGTAGTCAGATTTCAAATCCCTTCTCCATTCCATGCTGGCTCAGCTACTGGCTTATGCTACAGTCTATTACTTAATACTTCAGTGAACAGCAGGTTAGCTCAGATGCATCTGTATGGTTCTGCAGTCACTGCAATACAGGTGTATCTGTACATGTAAAGTTGACAAAACAATATCAAGACTAAAAGTTATTTGCAAAATATTTATCTCTTCTTAGTTCTCCAGCATTAACCACAACTAAAAAAGTAACTTCCAAACCATGCTGCTGTGGACATGATTAAAATAATTTTTAAGCATTAATATTTGCTGAGACAAAATGTGTTATGAAAAAGAATGTGAGCAGCATTTTCACATGGAAACTAAGTGCAAATATTCCTAAAACCTGTTTATTCAACTAGCAGTTGTGCGATGCATGAATGATACAATTCTTTACTGCCTTCTCTTTCCCTTGCAGGCCTGGTTAGCTAAGCAGAGTAAGATCTTTACACCCAAGGTCTCCATAGTGATGTCATGGTTACATTACGCATGCATGTCTAGAATCCACAGATGCCAAGGTTTCTTATTACTAGAAAAAGATTCTCATAAAGTAAAATGAAGATCAAAGAACACAATGAACCCTGCTAAGCATAATGAGATGTTTTCATAAAAGCTGCAGCAGAGACTACATGTTAGATGCCCATTACCCCTTCCTAAACAGGGTAAACTGCTTCCTGTGAAAAGGAAGACAAATTGGATACTTCTTCAGGAAGCATTTAGTTTAACTTGTCTTCCTAAAACATCAGAATGCTCACACATTTAGTAATTCCACCTCCAATTGCAGAGTGTAATTTCCTAAATAATGACACCTGCTCAGAAATGAAGAGTCGCAACTTGCCTGTGGCTGCCCTACTTTTCTAGCCAAAAGGCTGCTTAAAAGTAGGGCTCAGATTTTTCTGCATTCTCTCTCAGGCAGGGCCAGAGTTTGATGTGTGAATGGACTTCTAACGTGGGGGAGCTTTGCCTTGATGGTGGAAGCCCAGCCCTGTGCCTAGTGCTGGACCAAATATGTGATGTAGATGTGCCAAAAGTCTGGAAGGAACCAGCGATGTAATGCAGAAATACCTAACTTTTACTTTGCTCAATACTAAAAAGAAAGCTGCTAGACTTGCTTTGCATCTACTCATTTAATGAGTTTGAAAAGCTAGATATTCATAGTAACATTTTGTAGTCTCATATTTCTCACATCACTGCTAGTGTTTTCAATACATACTCCCTGCAGTCTGCAGTGCATTCTACTACATGCAAGAAACAACTTCCTTCTGACTTTTGGCTTTTTTTCTGTTTTTAAACAAAGGATGCAATCACATCACAGGAACTTGATAGGCGACTGTACAGTTAATGAAGATAATGCTATTTCATCCAAATATGTGATTCTATCCACACAGTTTGTTTTCTGCTCCCCCAAACCTAACTATAAGGGATAAATATAAGAAACATTTCTATTTTGGTTTGAACTGTTTACACCACTTGAACAAAAGTTATTAGGAGCAAGAAGATACAACTCTGCCTATTTTAAAAAATTTTTCAACATACTGGAAAGACATAATATGTTCATCTTTTGGACCTGAAATTAAAATGAGTGGGAGAAGGATTAAAAGACGGAGAGTCATACTATAAAAAAAATTAAACAATAGGTTTTTGCTATGAAAGTTTGCCAAAATTTCATCGAGTCATATGTCCCTGGAAAATAGCTCTTGGCAGATGTCCAGCGGAGACTTGTGTCCTGTCCACCAAGGATGTTCCATCTGGATTGTAATGTCCCTGCCAAACTGAGCAAGTGCAATCCACTCAGAATAATTAGGCATGCTTTGCTTTATGAAGAATAAAAATCCTTTATAACTCTTCCTTGTGGCTGCAAGAAATTATGGGTGTGGAGAAGGAAGACAAAAAAGGGGTGAGACGTATGGCTTTTTTTTTTGGAAGGGGTCTGCGATTTCTTTCTCTTGCAGAAAGTCGGGTAGGAAGGACCTGAGAGAAGGGGCAGCTGTACTGGAATGAAGGGTGAGAAAAGAGAGTGACGGAAAGTAAGGAGAAAGAAGTATGAGGGAAGAACAGGACAACAGCACATGTTGTGAAAGAGTTGGAAGACTAAGTAAAAACTAAATATGTAAGATTTGCAGAAAACAGTATGTTCTGAAAACTGTTTTTCACCACCATAAGAGTTAAGGGCAAAAGGTGAAATCCAATTGTTACTTCAAAAAAGTCTGAGAATGACACATCTTTTCCTGCTATGTAGCCCCTGCCTCATACAAGATGGGTGCTGCTTTGGCTCTGAATTGGAACAAAATACTAAGCAGGACTATATTTAATTTATTCTAAAAATGAAAATCTACATTTCACTGAGGTAATGTATGATGAGGTAACGGACTACTACAGTGGCACCAATGGAGAGACAGGACTGTCTTTAATGAGATTAGAGTAGAATTTTACTCCAGAAAAAGTCTTTTGAACTCCTTCTTTACCTCACTTTCATCTGTGATGAAAGTGCTATGCAGTTTAGTTGAACACCATTTTAAACACACACAGCACCCTACAAGTGGGGAAACATCCAATAAATTTTTACTTTTCTAACTGCCTTTGAAATGAACTGCCATGTTTACTACACATATAAAGAGGTGAAAATGCTGACAATTCTGAGAAATCAGGCACGAGGTGACTTGTGTTTGGTGACTAGCAACTAATATTTTTGTACCTCAGACTTCTAGCTGTAATGTAGTGTTATTTATACCACTGAAGAAAATCATCACCAATTGTAAATCCTTTAGATTGATGAAAGCAGTCTAAATGTAATTCATTATTTTATATTCAGTTCATGGTTTAGCTTCTTAAACAGGTTTAGGCCATAAACAGGATGAAAAAATGTGAAAAAGAATAATTATCCATATTAAAAGATTCCAATTAAGCTTAATTGTACTATACTATGGTACCCGTGTCTGTTATTTCAAACTTATTCTTTTAATATGACTTATTGGATGCAACTAAAATATGAACATACATCATCAGATAAACTGCAAAGAAAAAAAAAGGCAAAAATCACTGTTTTATTCATTAGTATTAATTGATTAAATTCAAACATAAAGGACAAACTGAAGTCCTCATTCTTAGTATTTATCAAAGATGAGTTACAAATATAAACAGTAATTTTTGTATAGACTGAATTAGCATGTAGATGTTCATTGAAAACTTCTGCCTGTTATTTCTAAATAATCATGCTAGACACGCATTATGCTTTTCACCTTCATAGTGATTCTGAAATACTAAATCTAAAGAGTAAAAACCAAAAAGGGGGAAAACATCTACTAGTTTGTTGTAGTTTAATTTTTTTCCCGTAGTAATCTTTAATAAACTTACATCTAAATTATTTTTTCAACCTTTGTAAACTAGATGTTTATTTGACGTTAGGAAATGAAAGTTAGGATTTACCAAATTATATTAATGCTACTATCACTAAACCCTGGAAATTTATTCCTCAAATACTTCAACTAAATTTCTAAAGATAAACAACTAAATATAATTAATAGATAGATGATGTATATATTTAAATACAGAATAACAAAAGTAATTACCTTTCAGTATCTCCACTGACTGTGTCCCCTGCTCTCTGTAGAGGAAAAATAAATAGTATTAAGCACAAACTACAGACGATACTTCTTTGGTACACTGAACATAGTGATATCTGCAGCAAAAGCAGTCACAGAGGTAAACCACAGTAGTCATTCTGTAACTCTAAGGAAAAGGAAATGGAAAATATATTTCAATTTCTAACTAAATGTTATTTCAGAATGAAGATCATGTTCAAAGCAACTTGCATCTGCACTTAGAGTTTCAGCTGCTGTATAATTGTGATCAAAGATCTCTAAAATAAGAGGGGAGCTAAAAATTTGTTAGAATGTCAATGTCTGCAAAAATGTTAATATTTGAAAGGCAGTTTAAGTGTAAAGGACAAATATTATGATATAGAATACAGAATTTCAGAAGAAGGAACTGTCACCAAAACTTTCTTGAAAAGCATTCTTACATTACTTTACATAACCCGATTTACTATACTGGTTATTCCTCTGAGGTTTGGAAACAAACATGTCTTTTAGTAGTAAGTGATTCAGAATTAAAAAGAAACTCTTCAGACTGGTTTTGTTACATTAAGCTTTATGATGGAGTAGTTTTCCCACAGCTAACAAACACTTTCTCACCCTGAAATTACAAAAATATATGTTTTAAAATCAGTGTGTATTGGTTTATAAGTGCTGAAATCTGCACTTGAAAAATCTTTGGAGTATATGCTTTCTGCATAGCCAAGTAGGGAACAGATTTTTTTTTAGGTATAATGTTTATGTTTTAATACCACTACTTTGGGCATACAGTAAGATCCTTCATCACATGTGACTTCAGAGAACAGTTACAAAACTGAAATGCATATTAAACGTGTAAATGACAGGAAGTCTGCTGGGCCTGTTTAACCACATGGGCTATAACACAGTATATTCTAACAGCATGCATTTCTAACACATCTTTAAAATGTTCGGCCACAACTTGCCACCTCCCTCCTTCACATATCTCCCAGTATATCCATATACAGAATCATTTATCTTTTACCATGCTATTTCTACTATAGGTAATGATTTGCCACTTGAAGCAAGGAAAAAAGAGCTTACATGATCAAGTTGCCCTAGTAATAACTAATAAATTTGGAGGGTACTGATGATACCCAGTATTATTAAAATATCTCAGGAGTCTTGTTCATCACCTGCTTGCATCTAGTAAGATCAGGTATCTAACCTGAGATCAGAAAGACATTTTCCTCACAGCAGGACCATATAGATCTAACATGACTACTTTTTCTTCTTTTCTCTTAAGCATTTCTTTTATCCAAAGCATTCCTCATAGCCAAAGGAGAATCACCCTGACGCAGGAACATGGTGAACTTACAGTAGAATTATTGATGGTGAAGATTTATTTCCAAACTATCAAGTCTATGAAGGTACCAACAGCCTATAAAATCAAATGTGGATCACTAAATCAGTACACAAAAACTCATAATGATCACTGTAATGATCATAGGGCTGAAAATTAAAGATGGTAAGCACTCTTCCTGATTTTGCAACTGCTACATTCCATGACATCTTTATGTTTTGAATAGAACATTGCCACATTTAATCCACACTGAAGCCAGAGCATGTGTCATGGCAAAACTGTCTACAATGACACACTTAAAAGTTCTCATTCTTATAGGATTTGCTGTCTTTTACTTTCCACAATAATGCGGATGCTATGAATTTTACAACTAACTTTTCATTTTCTCTGGTTGCTACATTAAATACTACCCTTTAATTGTGCTGGTGACCGATTCAGCTAAATTATTCTAGCAAAAGTGAGTAACAAAAATGGACACTGTTTAAATAAGAGAATTTAGTTGGTTAAAAGTAGTGAAACAGTGCCCTTACATGTAAAAGCAGAGTTCTCCCACATAGCTTGTTGAAACCAGGCAAAGGTAGGAGCTCCCCATTGAGTAATTGAGTACACAAAACTAACAACCTTTCCTGAGTGCTATAAACAACTTAATTCTCCTTAGAGTACACTGAAATCTAGCCTAAAGAGCCTACAAAACTGAAAATATAGCATCTCGAAATAGTCATATATTCTTGAAGCAGACTGTAAGAGATAACAGCATACATCTAAAGCAAAATATCTGTTTGAGGAGCTAATGTATAATGCTGCATAATAAATGTCAGATTTCTACTGCTGCTAATGCACTAATAAATATGAATGAAGCAATCTGATCATCCCTGAAAATACTGTGGACATCCTGGTAAAACACTGTGTGGCTAACAGAGTAAAAGAGCTTTGACAGCAGCACTACCTATACTACTGTTACAAAAATAGAATTTATTCATACTAGAAGGCTCAAAGATTGTCTTCTTACATCCCTCTGCTTTCAAGTGTTACTAATTTTAGCAGCTAAAGGTAGGAATAATAATTTATTCAGTTTGTTTCCTATGCCATTTCGTAATTAATAGAGGCTTTTCTTTCTTTCCTGAAACTGCTCCCCAAGTAAAAGCAGTGTTTCCAAATCAGGGTTTATTCATTTCCTCTCCCAGATGGGACTCATCCCACACTCCCTTCCCTGACAAAGCTAAAATAGCCCTCCTTATTCACACTGTGCTGGCCATCTTCTTTTCATCACCTGTATTACAAATTTTCACTAATACTACAGAACCAGTCCAGTTCCTTCCTTCCAAAAAATGCACAAAGAACAACAGTATCACAGGTGATCACCTTGGGTTATGGTTGCAAGATTCCTTTTGATCAGATATATTCCATTAGTACAGCTGTAAACAATTGTTAGGATGTTGTGAACTTGCATGTATTAGACTGAAAAAGACACTAGAATGAAATGTGATTGGGCTAATAAAAAATGTTTTTTAGAGGTCTTTCAACACGACTGATTTTTTGCATTAACAAGCACTAATTTTCAAAGATACTGTATAATTCAATCTAATTAACTGAAACATAGTCTGTAGTAGAGAAATATTACAAAGGTTCTATAGTAGTGGGAAAAAGAAAATGAGTCAACTACTCAGGTATTGCAAATTGTAACTGATTATTAGTTCACTGTAATTCAGAAAAAAACAAAGAAGATTATCTGTATAGAAGAGGGAGAAAGTAACTGATAAAAGTACTTGAAAGGCAAAAAAAATATTTATTACCATTTATGTTTTTATCAATACTTAAGTTATTAGGAAAAAATATCTACTCCTGATCAACACATATTATTACTAGTATTTAAGTATGGGCACTAGGGATTACTACAGATGTGTATGACCTTTTATTCGACTATTTGTATCCCCAAAGAAGCTGTCACTGGAGTCCAATCTTGTTGCTAGCTTGAAATGCCAACCTTAAAAAAGGATTTCTGATAGCACATAAGGAAAAAAACACGCACTGGCATTTCTGTAGATGCATACGTATAGCTATAATTAATTTTCTCATGTAATTGTAATTACATGCACAGATACAATACTGACATTGACTTATGTGGTAGACTCCTGTCTGCAGTTTCAGCAGCCTTCTATCTCCTTTTTCTGAGTAGTTGCTTCTTAACAGTTCCTGCTATTTAGAAAGCAAATTGCCTTACTCTAGTTGGCAAACTACAACTTTACTCCATCTTACTAAAAGGCCACTTTCATGACTAGCAGACGTGTGGGAGGCTCAGGAGGCACTAGTCTTGTCATGCTGTCACAGACTATAAAACAAATTCTGTGAAATTCAGGTCACTGGCACCTATCAGCCTTCTTTAGTCAGCTCCATATTTATGTAGCTCTAGGGATTTCAGCTGATCTACTTCTGTCTTGCACAAGTAGAAACGAAAGGACAGTAAGGCCTATATGGTCTAAGAAACAGTCTGATGATCCTCTCCCAAAGCAAAATCTGTAGAAACTCCTACTATTTTACCTGAAATTTCAATAAATAACTGATAACAAAAGAATAATTCCCTCTAATTGGGATTTCATAATGAAAAGAAGTATTTTCCCCTAAGGAGTAATTGCATGGATCATGGAAAAGGACCCTGAACTGTAGAGATAGTGTAAAAACATTCAGAAGTCATTGTTTACTTGTTTACTAGTGGAAGAGACTACAATAGTTGGCAATAAGATTAGACTAGTTTGATAATAAGTTTTACAAAATCCAGTGGTCAAATGCAATATATTAATTCCATCTAGATATGCAATTTCTTCAGATGCAAAAAAGATTTTTACCTTTATTATGAATACCACTCTTCTATACTCAGATATTGAATCCCCTACAAAAAATATTGCTTCTGCTGCTTCCTTAACTCACATATTCATTATCCTAAGCATTTCTTTAAATTATGTTTGTTCAAAAGTGAAACAGTAGCCCTGTTGCCAGGGGCTTCACTTATCTCTCTAGCTCAGTGAGCTATTGCTTAACCCATTGAATACACTTGCAAAATTATTATCTCAGCTAAAAATGAGAGCAGCTTTTGAGGTTTTTCATCCACACACTGTCACTGAGGGGAGAGATAATAGAGACAGGAAACAACCTCATGCAATCTACATCTGTGTACAGTTCAGAGGTACTCAATTTTTATGCTAAAAAAACAAGATGACAGGTAAGAAAATTAACTAAAGACAGAAGAAAAATATCTACTCAGAATTTATAATTATGTGTACAGTATAAACATTATGTTGGCACGTAGTAGGTAACAGAGAAAGCAGCAAAATTTTTAACAGAATGGAAGTTCCAGTTTTTGGAAAAATGTTACATCCAAAACAGAAGCTATGTCAGATTATACACAAGGTTAAAAAAAGTATTCTAAAAGAATATCTAAAGGAAGACTATGTTGTAGCTAACAATTTATTTTATGTAGCAAAGTAGAATAGTCCTAAAGGTCAAATCACTACAATGGGTAAACTGTATTTTATGTTGACCATAGCCTACCTTTGTTCCCATCAATGCACTTTTTTAATTAAACAAAATTAAAGAAATTTAAGGGAGGTTTAATCTGAACAAAGGTGTAAAAGGTAAACAAACAAAAATATCCACACACAGCCTGAAAAAAACTCCCCAGTAAAAAAGTTTCTTTCTTCAAAAACTAAGAATAAATACTGCATTCCAAAGAAACGGGTGGTGTTTCTTTTGGTCAAAGAAAAGCAGCACATTAATTTGTAAATATATTTGTGTTCTCCAAAACTTAATTTGATGTAATTTTAATTAAATCTAATTTAAAATCTTTATTTTAAACAAGATGTAGAGCAAGTGAAGTGGACATTCACTTGGAACTAGCCACTAAAGTTTAGAGAACAGAATTTTATTTCATCACAGAAAAATTACAAGGTAGAATTTAATTCCATTTAAGAAAAGCTACAGTGAAGTTTCATCTGTTTCCCATGAAAAACATAATGCAGTTCTTCTTGAAGAGAAGTGTTCAGAGCTGTAATACAGTCAGAAATCCAATCACATGAGATTTGGTTGTTAGAGATGGAATGTATTTGGAACTGCAACTTTCCACTGTCACAAAGCACAACCATTTTCTTGCTGAGAAGTTAAGAACAGCCAATATTCAGCAGTGATTTTGCTGCACAGGATTCCATGGGAAAGGGAAGGGAAGTGGCAGAAGGGGAGTAGCTGAAGTTGTAAGGATGGGGTGTAGCTCAAGAATTTACACAGGTCTGGGAAGAAGACAGTCAATTCCTCCCCATTCCTTTTTCTCACTTTCCCCATTCCTCTAGGTATAGGCTACCTACGATCCTGCCCTGACTTTGTGTCATTCAATGTTCTCTCTTGTCCACCAAAACCTTGTTCTCATTCTCTTGCTGTGGAAGGTAGGAAGCCTACTGAGAAGGTAAAGAGGGAGAGGACAGAGACCTAAGTCTTAGCTCTGTTGTGACTTTCTGGAGTCAAAGGACTCCAGGAATGCTTCACGAATAGCAATTTACACATGAAGATACAGTAGGTTAATGAATGCTTCATTTGCTAACTTTCATTGGTCATTTATAGTTGTTCATTTGAAGACTGCAGAAAAACATAATTTAAATATTCTCTAATACAGCAAAATTACTTACAAAAACGTGTATGTTTGGATAAAGAAAGCTGTCATGCTGTAAAGCGTCCTAATAGAACTAGCGATTTAAAGAATTCAAAACAAACAAGGTAGCCTAAACATTTGGAAGCAAGCAATAATACATCGCCTGTCTCACTAAGAGATCACTCATGAGATGACTTGCTGAAGCAGGTATCACAGGCCAGTGGAAATACATCATTCCTAACCAGCGCAGCGTGGTCAACACAAAATTCCAGGCCCAGTCCTGACATACAGCATGACTGGAGCCTGACAGGTCTACAACACGTAATGGAGATACTTGTACCGTAGCTGAGCTTCACAGTGCTCTGTAGAGACGGATGGACGTATTATGCTTGGGTCAAGATGCAGTATATTATTTCAGGAGTAAACTCAATAATTTTTCTAAGTTGCTTCCGGATCTGAAAAGATGTATCTGAAACAAACGCTGGTTTGCATTGTGCAGATACATGCGCTAAATTTGGTCTAGTTTAGAGAATCTATAAATGGTTTTCACTTTGCATTATACACAAACGGTACTGAAAGTTCAGATTCAATGGTGATTTAAACTCTTTAGTGCAGTGGAACTCACAAGCAAAACTTTTCAGCATATGACAGAACTTACTTTATGGAGTAAGTTGCTCAGGACTAAAACCCAACACAAATCCAACTGCCTTCTTGCTTCTCCTTACTACCAATAACTGTTTTCTATAAAAATCAAGGACAACCATAATTCTAGACGAACACTGTTTTAGGCCTTTTTTTCCTGGATTCAGGTTGATTATGAAGTTCTCGATTACTAAGTGAATGTGGAAATCTAAAAACTGTTGACATGATTAATAAAAAAAGAACATATCAACATTTTATTGCCCTTTATTTTCCCTTGTACTGTTGAATGCTTTTTCCCTTTTGAACTGTTTATAGATTAATGAACAGTGTAGTCTAGAGAATCGTGTCTGAACAGAACAGTAAGGAAATTTTTATTGGACATTGCTACTGATGGATCCATCTTACAATAATTGCTAGCTCAAGCCTTCGTGTGCACAGTTATGGCACAGTACAAATGCAAAATAACCTTATTAAAATCAATAC
Source organism: Falco cherrug (assembly GCF_023634085.1). NCBI lineage: Eukaryota > Metazoa > Chordata > Aves > Falconiformes > Falconidae > Falco > Falco cherrug. Next base: position 21,350,015 of record NC_073711.1, read on the forward strand.
AAATGGACAGAATCAGTCTGAAGCTACAGAGACTAGAAAGGCTTATGTTAGCTTCTCTGAGCAGCTAGATTCCACATAATCATCCTCATAGTGATTTCTCAACATAGTTGCAAGTTAGGGAAAGAAGGTTTTCCATATTACAGATACTTAAATGAAAAGCAAAAGGTAGATTTTTTCCCCAGCAATTCAGAAAGGAAATAAAACTCTGAAGAAAGTAATACTTATCTGTGGCAGTTAGCAAAGTTTTGTTTCTTCCTGCAAAACCAGGAAGGAAGAAATAAAATATGAGCGCTTCTCCTACAAAATTGGCAATAAAAGACTGCTCCTTCAGTCATATGGAGCTGAATACATATGATTCTTCCAGACTATCTGAATTATTATCCTTATCATAGTGGCACTCAGACTGCCTAGCATCCAAAAAAAGTGTCTGGAACATCTGGCACATCCCAGCATGCATGCATTACAGAAAAAGAAAAGATCTACATTGTTTTTGCACACATTTCAGCATGTACCATTAAACTTTATGTTGTTTGTGAAGCTGCCTTCTGCAGCTCCAAGAACAGCTAAATAGCATTTACGTAATTCTGTGCTAAAAGGCATGCATTACCAACTTCCTGTGATCAGCAGGAAGAAAATAAAAAGCAAGTTAAGCAAGTGCTGTGAAACAATGACTAATCCTAAACTACTATAATGCTTCAAATTATCTTTAAAATAAAAAGTGACTACTGCCATAACATTCTCAATGACTACCCTAAAGCAGCCATTATTTCTGTTTTACTATGTAGGGAATATCGAAACAAAAGAATCTATCGTAAACTTCATTAAAAATTAAGTCTCTTCTACACACTGAATTTTAATTCACAAAAAATTTAGAAGATACAATAGTTTATAATCCAATTTCTTAATATATGACACTACAAAACAAAATATCCAATTACTTTGAAGATAATAGGCCCAGAACATTTATTGCCAAGTAAAAACAGATGAGAGATCATTATCTTATTTGAGAATTTAAAGTAGTAACCAGCAAATTAGATTTCTGAGCTTCTGAAACTAGTGGAAATCTGAGGCAGTAAAACCACAAAGTTGAACACCATGTGAATTTTCAGACTGGGTCTGGAATAAGAACTTCAGTATTCCTTTTAGACAGAAGCTGGATCCCATACCTCAAAATGTAACCAAGCAGTAGAAAATGTACAGTTCATTAGAGTTTTTTAAAATCCTGAACATTAGTTTAAGGATGGAGAGTGTTTTCCATAAAAGAATTTTTGTGGGGTTTTTAATGGTGAAAAATGCAAAATGAGAAGTTTCTCACGTACATCTGGTCTACTGTGCAGGAGTCCTACTTGGTAAGTTAACTTTTTTCAGAATGAGCTCTGGTAATACAAACCAAAAACGTATTCACATTTTAACTCTATTCTTGTAAGCCCAGGGTATGTTCCAATAGTATATTTCCACAATGCTATAATGGATATACTTTTGTGATACTTACATCTGCCTCACTGTATAGGCTTAATCTGGTAAACAATATCACGTCAGAAGTGAAGCATTAGAAAACATAGGAAGTCATGTTCTAATAAATACTCTATTGATTAATAATTAATTCTAACAACCTTGTTGTAATTGACTCTTCCTCAGATTGTCTAACATGCATTACAGAATTGCATATCAATTAAAATTAGAGTTATAAATATGTCCTGAAAGGGGCAGTGTTTCTTGACAGTAATATTTTCCTGCAACTTAGCTTTATGCATCATTTTATATCCTGGGCATACTGCCAATATTGCATTACCTAAATATCCATTTTATATAGTAACTCTGCATCCTCACAGCAACTTATGAAATCAGTCTAATTGTTTAATTTTAGGTTCCAAATCAACATTCCTTCCAAAGCATCAATCTAGTGGTGAATCTATGCAATTACCAATTTTGTAAAAATTCTTACATCGATGTCTGGTAATTTAAACTACTGTTAGATAAGTGCCTTTTTTTTTTGTGTGTGTGTGTATGTATTTATGTAAGTGCTTAGGAAATAAAGCAAAGGCTAAATGACATTGCATATCTCAATTTCTCCTTCCGTAATGCCATACTTGTTTGCTTACAAGACACTATCACCTTCCCTTTACTAAGGATGATTAAGATCATATTTAACAGTATAATCTCATTTTTCCAAAGCATTTATCTGGGTTGAAATATATCTAAAAGTTGTTCTGGGCATGTGTTAAGGGTAAAGGAATTCATGGGAGTTTGATTATAACAGTTATGCAGGTTTGACTTCCATTAAAAAAAAAAAAAAACAAACCAAAAAAGCAAATGAAAAAACTAAATCAGTTTTTTCATCTAATACTACTGCTGCCAGACAGCTGAGAAAAAACAAAACATAGAATAGAAGAGGAAGGAAGAGGTAAGTTCTCAGAATTTTTTTTTTTTTTGTTTTGTGTGGGTTTTTTTAATACGGAAGTAACAAAAGCTGTTTTATGGTAATTTAGTTAGGTAAGGTTTAGAAGTATCTTCATTTTACCTTAGTCTTGTGGAATGAACTCTTGATAGAATAAAATCTCATTATGCAATTAAGTAAATATATTAAAATGTTTATGAAAATCCTGGTAAACACCTTTAGATATTAAGGAAATGACTACTTAAAACCTAAATTTCTACCTAGAAACACAACTACCTGATATTTTTCTCTTCCTTTTTGATATCAAGATGCCATTAAACATTCTTTGATATTTAATGTTTCCATTCTCAGTAGCTATCTTTTAGGATAGATATGCTAATTTTTTTGCTTTGCTTTTCAGAATTCTTTCAGTATTCAAAGTGGAAAGACATTGTTAATACAAATGATTCTGTACTGGCAAGAACCCACAAAACCTGTGTCAGCAACTCTTGTATATTTGTTGACTCAGTTCCTCTTGTATATTTAGAAGGCAGTTGACTAAGTGCCTGAGATATTCCGATTCCTATGACTATCTCCTGAAGGACTGCAAAGGTCCATCTCTAATGTTGTTCAGAAGATTTAGATGATAAAAGAATTCAAACCAGTTTGTCAGTCCATGAATAATCATTTTACATGTGTCCTCCTCTGTAATTACTACACAGTATAATAGTTTATGAAACACGTGCTGCACTGGCTTTTTGAGTAGATCAATCGCTACATGTAATGTTTTTGCCACCCATGATACCACCTTTTTTCCAGTTTCCTGCTTTTCCTTTAGACCCTTTACAGTTGACATATATCTTTAGGTTCTTTTTCCATATTTATTGTGTTATCATACAATATCACATTATTAATTTATCATGTCTGTTTCAAATGATTGCATTTCTCTTAATACACAATGAAAGCCACAGAATGAAGAACTGCTCCTAGTCACTGTGACTTACCAACAGAAAACAGTTAACAAAAACAGTTTAAATCTGTGTATTATAATATCACAGACATTTAAGATAATATTTCTATAATATACAACCGGTTTTTTTTCTGTATAGAGTGATTTGCAGACTGCTATATAGAACATAAAGCTTATATGATGGTATGGAAATTGTGCAATATAATATACACTTCTGAAATCATGGTGAGTATGTGGCATGTTAATCTTCAAGAGAAATGCCAGTTTTATTTTTGAAAGAGTATTCACTTCAGGACTACCAGCTTCTGACTACTTTGGTGAGATTTGTCTGTTGCTCAGTATCTGCCTCCTTATACCTTCCCCTGAAGTTAAGACTTTTGTCATTGCCAGGCTAGAAGGGCAATAGAGCTGATTCAATTTGGTGATTTCTTAAAAAACTCCAAGCATTAAATTCAGGTTTAACTGAACTAAACAGCAACCTTTATCCTAACTTTCCCAGGACTTAGGACTTTAAATAGAGTTTGCATTGATGATGAAAAATAAATCACATGACAACAGGCTTGACTCTGGGAACTTTACTAACAACTACCATTATTTAAAGGGTGCAACTAGCATTTTACCACATATACCCCATTTTCCTTTCTTCGGAAGTCAGCATCACTCTTCCAAAAATTAACTAGAACAAATTGATTAATCTACCAAGTAATGAAATATTGTTCAGGTTTTTTTGCAGAATTGCATAATAATTTTCTCATTCATCCTAGTAAACTAGCTACTGCTTTTCTCTCTGGAGTTGAAATAATTTTCTTTGACTTTGTGATCCTGATTATCTCTGTAAGTTTATGGACAGAATAAATATCTCCTGCTAAACAATCACATGACTTGATTTATAAACTACCTGACTTTCTCTGAAGTTGGAGAAAAAGATCTTACTCCTTTTCCAAAAATACTAATTTGAAGTGGCATAGGAAAGGAAAACTTAAATTTCCTGAAGTCATAATAAAAGTATCTGATCTTCAGGCTATAAAATGTTGACAGCTTGCAGCAACAGAGATGAATCAATGGCTATATTTCACCCCTGAGGTGAACCTTCTCAGACTTGATGCAAATGCAGTTATCTCCCAAGATTTTGCTCAAAGAGAGAAGCACCAAATAGAAGCCCCAAATGCAGAAAAGTCTGAAGAAACTTGCTACAAGTTCTGCTTTTTCACTTATATCTTTCTAGAAGAAAATGCACCATGATTAGAAAATAAATGCACCTTTGCAAGGTTCCATACAAATGTGGGGAGGAAATAGGCTTCTTTTCCAGTAAAAACTGCCCTCAAGATAGTAAGGTTTGAGCACAAAATACTTTGAAGCTACTACTCTGTGTCATGAGAATGGAGCAGTCCCCTCCAAATGGTAGGACTATGAGTAAAATTCAAGAATGCTTCTATAAAAAGCAATATGCACATACAAAGCATGAGCTGTGAGGCCTGATCTCTGAAAGGCTGTTGAATATTTCAAGACATCCAGATCAGTACAGTGAAATTCTGCACTAGCTGACAGTCAGGAGAACCTAGTGCTGTCTCACAGTAGCTACAAGAACTGGCTGGTCATTCATCTGATTAATTATATTGTCTCCATAGGTTTTAGTCCAAAATATTTCCTCCATTATCAGTACGAACAAATTCATGTTACTAGATTGTTGCCATGGTACTGCAATTTAAATAAACAGTAACTCCATTAAGCTTATCTGTCTTTACAAGACATAGTGCTTGAAGTGGAAATATAAAAGCATATAGACTAATCTATAATTATTACCAGAAGCTGAGTATAAGATCCTTATGAACTTTTGAAAAAATAATATGGTCAAATTAAACTAAACTCAGTGAAACTGAGTAATTAAGAGCAGTATTTTACTTGAAGCATCCAATATCAAATGGTCCTTGCCTTTCATTTTTGCACTGTGTCTAGGCTGTTTTTAAGTGAAATCTATCGTGATACTGACATTAATCAGCTTTCTTGGGCTATAGAATGTAACATTACAACACACAGTAGAAGAATATGCCTTTATAGTTGTATCAATCCTGAAAAGAAAATATTGTAGTGTTTTCCATGTACTTTAGGTAATAGTTTTTTTAGGTAAAAAATAGGTAATAGGTAAAAAAAAAATTATTTTGTTATGTACTTACATGGTAAAGTGGAACTGTATTGTTTTCTGCTAGTGAGAAATTCAAGACATCTTGCTGTCCAGGCTCGAGCCTAACATTAATAGTAGATGTCAATACAGGTGGACTAATAGGGTAGTTTGGACTGCTTGTGTTTTTGCCCTTTTTTCTTGACCTACGACCTGTGTCCCTTTTGTTGTCTTTTTGTGTCAAAGGCTCTTCTTGGATAACCAGTATCTTGTCATCACTCAGATACCGCAGGAGTGAATTCTCAGAGTCAGTTGTTAGAGGAAAAAAAAGAAAAAAAAACATTAGTAAGAGGAAATAAAGAGAGAACCATTTTGGCTGCATCTATATTGTCAATTTGGTTAATTCCCCACTTTTCTCTGAAGCTCTTTCGTCTGCAAACTTATTTGCACCAAGGTTCCAATCAAGTGCAAACTAAGTAGTTGGCACAAAACCTAGGCACTGAAAGATGGTGGAGCATACCCAGGTCCTTGCATGACAGATGGCATGAAGCTAGTCCACATCGTATGGCTTGTGTAACAAAGAAAACCTAAATACAGCCAAAAGGTTTCAGTGAAATGCCAAAGATCAACACCCAGTACTATTAAAGCAGAAAGACTGATGTGAATGTCAAATGAATTGTGAGGGCTCGCACTGGACTCAGTGCCACATTTACTGATGCCTCTCTGCCATTTGAGGTGAAAGTGGCTAACACATAAAATATTTGTAAATTGTACCAAGCAGGAAGCATCTCTGGGACCATTCCAGGGACAAGGATTGTAATTTCAAGGAACCCGACAAATTGGAATAATGGTCTTAAGGAGATGCACGGTATACTTGGGAACAATTTCAAAATGGGAACTGACCAGGCATCAAGTCTAAGGAAAGGAATTTATAACAGTGAAATACAAACTAAACATAAATCAGCGTATTTGGAATAAATCAGAAAAGGCTTGTGCCTTAAATGATATTTATTTTCTCTTGGAATGGAAGATTACTGAAAAAGGTAGTTTAAAATCCTGTATTAATTTTCAAGAATGTAATTCAATTTTGTCACATTGTAACTAGTCAAGTTGAACTCCTTTCAGCTACCCACAGTGTGCCTAAAACAGTATTTATTTAAGAATCTTTAACAATTGGCATAACAATAAACATAGGAATAAATATATTTGCATGTTGGAAGAATATATTTTGAATTATATAATTGCTTTTTAACAGAGGAAAAATAGGAAAAAAGAACTATCACCATGCTTCTTCCAAAGTTCATAATTCCCACTGGAATTAATAGAAGTTTATATGATTAGAACTGCTGGTCTGAACACTGACAGTACAACCGCTGATTCTGGTTTCATATATTTATTCATACTAATCAAAGTGTGTCTCAAAGGACATTACCGTACTTCTAGAACACCATTGTTTTCCAGAAATGTGAAGATTAAGAACTGATTGCAATTAACATATATCTGAATGTTATAAGTCTTTTCCCTTGATGTTTATTTATCTTTGTACTAGAATTAGAGTAAATCCCTCCAACTAATACAAACTTTTAAATTTTCAGAAATAGAAACACCAAACCCCAGACAGTAAACAGGCTTTTTTATATTCTCTGTGACACTCAGGAAAATTGGTTCCTGTGATGATACCTTCATGCTTCTTAAGTAACAAAGAAGAAAAATCTTAGAGAATGGGCAAAAAAAAAATACTCACCTCTGCTTCCCCTCTTGAACATGTTTTGTTCTTTTGACTCCCCTATCCAACTATATTCAGTAGGCATAGAAACAGGCCTTAAATCTCCTGGAAACAATTCAAGATAAACCAATATAATTTTTGAAGACTAAAAATATAAGGCTGTAGAATAAGTAATGTCTATAAATCACAGGCATGACATGACCCTTCAGAGCAATCCTTTTTATCAGCACCGAAGCATTATGAAAGCTGTAGCATTCAAGATCAATTAAGCATCGCCTGATGCTGGGTTTTCCTCTTCATTATACCGATCTGAAGGAAAGTACCTATGTGACTATGGTGAAATCACTTATAAACGTAAAGAAGATTACAAATTTATTTTTCAACTGTGTTCTTAAAAACTTGCTCACACATTAAATAGGTGTTTTGGAATAAAGAGAGAATCAGTTTTTAAAGAAACTAATATGCTTTAGTAAAAGTATTTATACATCATTATATTAATATCAATTAATTAATATTAATTATCATAACTATGAATACTGATACAACATTACATATCTATCAGTTAAACAGTAAAACCTATCTGGCCTGGAAAATCCCATGGTGACTAATGAGGGGATCTCATTTCAAGGAACATTAATTCCAAATGCCTTAAAAAGGAAGCATGGTGTGCAGTTTGGTTACAACAACAAAAAAGAAGATTCAGACATTGGGGCTTTAATTAATATGATTTTATGGCACTATGGCTGTAAGAAATTAATGTACATTAGTCATTCTTTACTACAGTATCAGCAGAACACTGATAGCAAGCCATTAAAGAAGGAATATTACAAAACTGACTATAAAACATTAGCACTTTGGCCTTGTCAGTGTGCATTATTATCACAAAACACAGAAATATACTCTCTAGATTATGGTTTAAGTTTTGTCTGACCCATATAATCAAAGATTCCTTTTTCCGTATGCCAGCTGACTAAATTTAGTGTGTTTATGTAGCACTCGAGCACATTTTTTTGAAGTATCTTGCTACTGTTCTGGTCCTTGGTTAATTATTGAATTTAAGTGTGAACAAAAGTTTCATTATCAATTTCCCCAGGATTATTAGGGTGACAGTATTTTCTGTGGATTATCTGTATGCTAGTTTTTTTCCCCCACTATTCTTCCAAAATACAGTTTTTTAGCTACTAAAATATTAGGAGGATTTAAGAACAAACAGGTATATAAGACAAGTATGCTTCTGGATAACATGATTTTATGAAAATTGAAGGGGTAGCATATACGTAGAGTACTGAGATTTCCCTATATTATGCTTTCACTCATACCATAAAAGTTTGTGTATATCTAATCGTATGGAAAATGTACGTAGTTTTCCTGTCTGCCTAACAGTTGAAACTACTTTTAACTACAAATGCATTATTCAACTGCTAATCTCAAATTTGATTTTAGAAGAACAGAATTAAGAAAAAACCCTCCATAAACCAAAGAAAAGGAAATCAGTAATATGGAAAAGATTGAGAAACAAGATTATAAATTAAAAAACAAAAATATGAAAATAAGAATCCATATAACAAGTGCAGATCACCATAATAAAACTTAGAAGTATTTCTGTGAAGAGAATAAAGGTCTGAAGCTCTGAAGAGATTTGTAACAAAAACATCAGATGCCACAGCACAATCGACATCAAAACCAGAAATTTAAGAGAGGAAATACACAAGCCAAACACAGGAATTAGTGATTTTGCATACTGCTTATTTTAATTCCAAGTTCTTTTGCAAACAAATGTAATCTATAAACTATTTTAATATTGCAACTTGGGTATTTTTCTGAGTAGAAAATTATTGTGTACATGTATACCAGTATAAATTGAAAGAAAACAATAATACTTATTTATGATGATTTTGCCTCTGGCACATAAAGAGATTTGATATCCATTGCTACAAGGACTCTAAATACCATAGCATGTTAAAGTCAGACTAATATTAGTGTAAACACTCGATTTAAAAAAAAAAAATAAATAAAAAATACTGCAGCAATTATAAATACAAGGTTAATTTTCACACATAGTTTGAGAAAATGGACTTATTTGCCTTCTTGCATTTTGCATATATATTATCAATACTGAGCATCTCATCTACTTGAGTATCCTTCTGCCTACCAGCTGCAACAGAGACTGGTTTCTAATGATTGCTTTCATTCTGGTAGGACCATGGCAGGAATTCCTGAGCAGTGGTTTGTGTGAGTCCTGGCAATAATGAAAGCATCTACTCAACCATGAACAACTTCAGAGGTTTTATTTTCCTTACTTTGCCCATGGCTACCTAGTTCCAGCATCAAGTACGTGTTTAATCAATCTACCATAAACCCTGTCTTTCCACCAAAAGACCCATTGTCACTTTCACAGTTCAAACGTATATCTTTAAGTCAGAAGTATAAAATATTCTACTGCAGTAGAAAAAAATCTGTATTTGGGAGTCTGTTAGTTGACAGATTAATCTGTAGTTTAAAAAATTCTAGTTTAGCAATTTTTTTTGAAACAAAAGCATATTCCTCAGACCTAAAAATCAAATTCTTTCTAGATTTTCAAAGTTACAGAAAATCTGAACTGTCCATCATAAACAAGAAAAATGTTACTTATTACTGGGATCGGGCACAGAGCCCAACATTTTAAGTCAACATGCAGCATGAACTTATGAAAGCAAGCCAAATACATCCATCTGACTCCAATTTTAATCACAGTTAAAATTTATCTTTCATTCTAATTTTATAATAATGTGACATCACTTATCAGGGAGATAAAGACTGAATATTACTAGATTTAAGAAGGAATCCTACATTTCAGTGTTACAGCTATTTCAAACACCAAATATATGGCTGTACAATTTACTAAAAATATCCTATATATAACAAAGATCTATTAAAATTTTATTATTCTGAAAAGGTAATGTACATGTGCATATACATGAACCTGTCCATTTTAAAATTGATACTTTGCCATTTTTTTCCATAAATCCAGCTGTAGTTAGCAAATTATGAAGCCAAGACAAAAGTTCTGTTAATTGATAAACATAAAATAAAACTGCTTTTAAACTACTAGAATGACAAAACCAGAACACCATTTGGGAAGTTGGATGTCCTCCACTGGGGAAGTCTAACTACACTAATTATCACTCTCTAGCTGCAGTGAACTATCATTGGAGCTTGACGTAATTTGAAGAATCCTTGCAGCTGTCGTTTTCAGACTTGAATTCTACCCTCTCTGCTCTCAAAACAGCAGGTGAAATTGCTTAACTATCACTCGTTAGCTGATCCTAGCCAAAAGGTAATGCAGGTGAAACTGTAACCCTGGTAAGTTACATAAATGCTGCCATAGATACCATGCATATAGTAAGAGAAATTCAGCAAATATTTATTGACCTAGGAAAATATTTGTACAGCTTAACTATCAAATTCAGGTTTGGCATGTGGGGTCATCATTTGCACCCTCTTCTAACATTTATGGTGGTAAGAACCACGGATTCTCAGTCTGAGAATGGGAACAAGAAAGCTGCATCATCTCTAAGTGCTAACAACTGAAAGAACCACAGGAAACTACATTTAATAACATCCATAGTATCAAATCCTGCATCAGAGTAACCAGTTCTATGGCAGACCAACAGAATCTGTGCCTGGAGCGCTTAAAGATTTTTCTGTTTTTTTCCCCAGTGGTGTTCCATTTCAGCTATTATTAGATCTTCCACTGTAACTGCCTTTGGTATTATTTCCATTGAACTGCAGCATGTTTTTATTACCTGTGTTCTTTACAAACACATACTTCTTTACTACTCTGAGCTTGTGAGAGGTTTCCTTTTTCCTAGATACCAAAACCAAAAAAGTTTAGCAACTTCTTTTAGCAAAATGGAAGGAAAAAAACCCTTAGTCTCATAGTAGGTGAATGAAGTACTTATTGAATATTTATCTCAAAAGATAGCTCCTAACCATCAGAATGCTATGATCGGAAGGAGGAGTCAACGCTTACTCTAAGGCTCAGAAATAATGCCCTTTTCAAAATATGAGATAATCACAAGTTTTTTTTAAAAAATCTTTTATCTTAAGTCTGTAAATTTTTAAAAATAACTGTCTTGAAATCAAAACCACTGAAAATATATGGAGAATACAGTGCTGTATTTTAGTAGTATTCTAAAATTCAAACACCAAGCAAATCAGTTTTAGCAGATAGGTAAAAAAAAAATATTGTCAATTCATGAAAAAGCAGTACCTTTTCCATAGATACGTATACCATATACAAGTACATACATGTTTGTATACCTGTACACTCATATGGATTTACACACACACAAAATTTCTATATAAGTTAATTATTGTTTTAGTAGGTCATATATTTCAGCAGTCCTCATTCTAAGATTTTGAAATATATTTGTAGTATTAACAAATGCACTGTAGGATACTACTCATGTAACTACATCCATTTAATACAGCACTGCATTTTGGAGTGTCTTACATCTTATGGATACTTTCATACCAAAAGTAAGTTTTTTCGGGTCTTCCGTTGAAGTTTAACAGCTCGGAACACTGCAACTAGAATAAACTCCAAGAGCTTGTGAATGAAACTGAGTAAATCAAGATGCTAGCTTCCAAATAATATGAAGCTCAGTATCATTGAAATTTTTAAGTATGCACTGCAGAATAAATCTATAAAGTAACTTAGACGCTCCTGACCATGAACATTAGTTTGTAATTATACTAATTATTCCTTCACATAAACTTTTGTCTAGTATTCAAAGCCAACAGGTTAAGGTCTAACAAAGAATGACAGATATTTAGGGGTGTTGCAGTGTTAATAGCACAATTTGTAAATTTGGTAAATTAAAAAATATCAAAAAAATCAAGCCTACCATGAGTAGGTGTTTTTTCTCTTCTCCGTACTCCTGTAGCTCTGCTTCTTTCGTACTCTGAGCCCATGGGGTGGCCTTCACCTTCAATTAAAGTGTAATATTTCCCACTTTCATGCTCCAGAAAATAGCTTGGAGACTCAGAACCTTTCATTCCAGACTTTCCAAATTTGCTGATGTCATCACAAGACATTATTCCAATTTCATCCCTAAAAACAGTAAATCAGAAGATTATGGAGAAATTAACCATTTTATGATAAAGCTTAAGCATACAACTGTCTCTCCCAAACACTACAAATAAAAACATCTGTAATTGAAATGCTATATGTGAGAAATTTTATGAAAGTGATTCAATTCAACAAATGTAAATTAATGAAATAATCTTTAGGTTCCTTTTTAACTGCAAGATAGTTAAACTTCATGTTTATGAAGTTAACTTCAGTAGTGCTATCTGAGGACGCATTCTAACTTGCATTAGAAGTCAAAAACTTGTAACTAATCCTTTGTGTGATAAATGAATATGCAATGTACTATGAAGTGTAGGAAGTGGACAACTGAGGGGAGAAGTGAGGGAAGACTTCTTCCCTCACTTCTGGGATCAGTTGACAGAACCTGTCTTCTCCCCCATAGGGATGCCTATTGGGTAAAAACTTTATGACTAACTCACACTAGTTGCTATTAGGTATATTGTTTGAAGCTTGCTTTGCAGTCAGCGTATTATCACCAGCAATCTTCAAACCTTGTTCTGTCACAAACTTGCATTTTATAATAAAAATCTTCAGCTGAAGTTATAAGTCTCTAAAGATTTGAGTAGTTGTATAAACCATCTTTCTTAATGTTCCATAGGATGTAAATACCTGGGGCCATAAAGTCCTGACATGGGAGAGAGAATGAAAACATCCTGGAGTGCAGAGTTCTCCATTTTTGAAGATACGCCCATTGTACTTGTTGGTGTCGTAGAACCACTTGTAGGACTGGTTGGAATTACAGGCTGTAAAAAAAAGGCACATGAATAATAAACTGTTTTCTGTGCTACAAGTAACAACTATGTCAATGTGCATAATTTTAAGAATCTTGACATCTTTTTTTCTAGTAGCCATTTTTTTCAAATTACTGGTTTCTTTAAAAAAAAGTTGTCTACTGAAATGCTGTTTTACCAAAGGGTTCAAGACTAGTTATGCAAGAAACTGACAAAAGGCCAGGGAAATTAATTTAAAAGCCATCCCATGGGAAAATCTGAGACTCAGAATCAAAATATGATTTTTAACCAATGCAGAAAATCAATTATATGGGGGAAAAGGACATACACTATTAAATGGCATTAATACAAAAATTAATTACAGAACTCTGGAATACTTGCACTGAATGAAAGTATTCATAACTATAATGTTGGTTTCAGTAGAAGATTTATTGTTAAGAGGACAGAATCCCTAGGGTTTTTTTAAGAAAACAGAATTCATAGTCATTTGTTGTTTCTTATTCTTTTACTGAACCTGTAGCCGTGATGATTGTACCACAGTGATGCATATATAGGTTGTATGGTAACCAGCAATGGAATATAGATTAACCTAAGCAATAAATATGAGCATCAAAAATATTAAAGGTATTAATAACGTTTGGGTGTCTTTTGGGATTTTAGGTTTTTTTTAAAAAAAATTAAATTAATTTAAACACGATTCTTTTACTCAAAGGCCGTAGGGAAGCTCAAGTCAATAGCTATAAGGAATACAATCAAATATTCTGTGCAGGATAGAAAAATACATACACAAAGGATATTTTCCAGCCAAAGTAAAGTCTGTGTTTATATTCAAGAAATAAAAAATACTTTTCTTCATATTATTGTTTACGGTTTTTAATATGAAAAATTCCCATTCAAATACAAAATTGTGCTTGAATAGATACAACTCGTTTTCTACAGGTGGAAGGGATACACAGTGACCTAAAAATTGGATGAAAGCCTCAAAGATCAATTATAATCTTTTTCTGAATACAAGGCTTTCTATATTCTAGAGATAAACACTGAAATTATTTTTACGTTATTCAAAAAGTAAAAGGATACCAAAAAAAGACTTTTTTTTGGTGAGAATGTCAGTCTGCACAGGGTTCCAAATTAAACTACTCTTTTATGCTTATTGTTAAGCCTCTTATATTCTAACCAAATGTTTTAGGTTTCTTTTGTATTATCAGTATAAATGCATAAGAATTGACTGCCAGACAAGAATCATTCACTACTTACTTTCTCATATCTTTGGAAATGAGGTCCTACCACATTATACACACTATCAACCACTACATCCAGAATACTACCATTATTTCTGAAGTTTTGCTGTGGCAGTATTAATAAAAAGACTATATAATAACACATTCTAGTAATCCCCCAACTTACCTGCAGCTGGACACAGTTTCCCATGAGTCAAGATATAAATTATCACCCTCACAGAAAGACAAGCAGAAACTATTTTAGAATCAGAAAACACCTATACCAAGTCTCTTATGAATAATTTCTTTTCGATGGTTGTATATTCAGCAGCCTTCAAGGTCACAGGATATTCAATGAAGTTAACAACAGAAAAAGGGGTGGGGAGAGATGACTGTTAAATTTGCCCCCCAAGAGGGTGATAGCCATGCTATTCCTCTATTCCTGATAGATTTTTAATAATATCTGACCTTATAGCAATATAATCGGTTTTGCTTCAATTTAATTCAATTCTTGTTCTTCCTATCCCAGAAAGTTAAAACTTTCATTTTTTTTTTACATTCTGAATACTGGTTCCCCTTATTTTGGCTAGAAAACAAGAACTACACAAACACCCCCCCCCCCCCCCCCCAATTTTTCCGTTATAGGGCTTGTTTTTTAAAACATTAATGAATTGTAGCATGCTCTGTACTTTTTCCAACTGATTAGACTATGTGTACCCAGTGTATACTAGGTGTAATCAGTACCCAGCTCAGATTGTACCAATACTGAATAAAGCACAACAATTATTTCACTTGTGTTTAATATTCCTGTTTATGTCTTTCAGTCAGGTATTTTTGTTCCTTCCAACATGACATTCAACTTTTTCTTTACTGTAATTTCCATATTATTTGGAATTACTGTTGTATTATTCAGTTGCCACATTCTTTAAAACTGCATTTTATTATTTCCCAGTAGCATACTTTACTCTTGCCCTCCTTCATTTCATTTTTAGAGCTTTTTTTCTAGTTTTCCAAACTAGAATTTCCACATTTTTAATTACCAGCCAAGACTCCATTGCATTCGCAGGCCCTCCTGGTTTAGCAATCTATGCAAATTTAGTAAGCAACTCCTTTGGGTTGTCATGAAAACATGGAACAAAACCACGTGTATCACCTAGCTGTCGAACACTAAAAGTTACATTCTTCGTTTGAAAGTGAATCATTAACAGGTATTTGTTAGGCAAGTTTATCCAGTAATTTTCCACCCATTCAATCTCAGTTTCACCTAGTCCTTAACTCTCTATGCCAAACTTATGAGAAAAGGTATTAATATCAGAGCAAGATATACAGCTTCTTTTCTATCTACGAGGCCAGTTAACTGCTCACATAAGAGCATTAAATCTGTTTAATGATTTCTTCATAATAAATTCATGTTGATTTTACTCATTGGTTATCTTCCAAGTGCTTGCAAACTGTTTGTGCATATTAATTGACACGTAATTCGCTGTCTCTTGTGTTTCCCCTTTCTGAAGACAAGCATTATACTTCTTGGTTTTCTAACCTTACTAAAATTCATTCATCATTTACAATTTTACAAAAAATGCTTTTGAAAAATAATGGTAAAAGAGTGCCACCTCCCCCCGCCCCGCTCTTTTTCTTCCCTTTTTGATTGGCATACTGTAAGAGCTCATCCACCAAGTTTACAGAAGTGTGTGCTCTTGAAGTTCACTTTGCTTATATGAGGGTTGTGCGTTTTTAAGAAAATACACTGCTTCATGATTGCTCTCAGATAAGCTGTCTCCTGCCTCCTCCCTCTCAGCTTTATTTATTTTCTCCACTTTCTGCATGAAAAAATACCTCTCTTCAGTGCTTTCCAAGAATTTGCCAGACATTGTGTCTTTGGAACAATGCCTGTTTCTATCCCTTTCTCAAAGGATGCACCTGATCCAAATAAATGATATTGGGCGATTCTGTTATTTGCTCACAAAAAACTTCACTTATCTGGCCTGGGAGTCTTTAATGAAGAGAACACCCACTTTCTCCTCCTCTATCATCACCCAGATCATTCCAGCAAATATAATTCTATGATCTGGAGCTCAGAGCGAAGGCAGCAAAGATGTATAGTTTCACCCCATGTCTGCAACATCAGACATGGAATTCCAGTGGGTTTAGGTATCTGCAAATTAGCATAGGGGTGTTTTAGTATTATTTAAAACAATATTTCTTTAATAATAGTTTAATAAGAGTATTTAATATAATATTTTAGTATTATACAAAATCAAAAAAGGCAATTTTAATAAACAGTAAAAATAAACCCAAACAGGACTATCAATTATAAAGACATAGTCAAGTCTTTAAGTCTTATATCTCAATTCCAATAAAATTACTTAAAGTGATTATGCTGACTATGTCGGTGTACAAATGAATGTTTGATGAAGCGTGTGCAAATAAATGCACAGGTGAAAAAAATCCCAAGGAAAACACATTTGTTTATAGATGACTTCTGAAAAGTGACACTTTAGGTATCTGCTGTTGTTATTTAAAGTTTTTAATAAGAATAGCTAATTGTCAGGAAAATGATTAAGCAATGCTAAAAGACCAAAATAAAAATGAAAGACAAATGCTAAATTCAACATTCATCTGAACTAAACAATTGTTTGCCAGACAGAAAAATTCAAACTCTTTCAGAACAAAATACGTTGCTGTGATTCTGAGTGAGTTTTGCATATATTTGGGATAATTAAATAATGTATCTATTTCAAAAGTGCTGTTCAAAACAACAAACATGACCCCAGCACATCCTGCAAAAAACAGCAGAACAAAATGCAGGAAGCTGGTACAGCAACAAGAGTCTTGAATATGGACATCCCTTACCTTTTGAGGGGGTATGAAGATTAAGGATAGGGTACTGAGTCTCTGCTTTCTCCCCTGAAGGAATAAACTGAATCCCCAGAATTCCCCTGATGGGTGAATTCACAGAAAACACACAGGCGTCACTCTTCTACATGGATTGCCTGCGGTAAGGGAAAATGGGGCTTTGTAACTACATATCACCCTATAAATTCCTATAGTGTTTAATTTTTGTCAGAAAAGGTTAATTCATGCCAGTGATACAGATGACTAATTGGTCTAGCTGCAGAAAAATTAAATTTTTGCAATAAGATACTACTCACAAGGAGAAACAGAACTCTCAATATTGTTGAGTATTTCTCACGTACTGGTAAATTGGTAAAAAACCCTGCAGTTACGTTCACAGTGTTCTCCAGTCTTGTGGATTTTTACATTTTGAAACTTAAAATATATACAGTTTTGATGTGTAAGTAATAATTTTTGTCCTCAGAGCAAGAGGATACAATGAAATACAACTGAATATGACAGAAGTCAGTAAAAGCATGAGTGGCATTAAGATGAAAAGGAAATGACTGTTCACCATCTCCTCTGATACAAGACACTTAAGAGAACAGAACACAACTTAATTTCTTAATTTCTGCATATTCTTTGTCTAAGGTGCTATGAGTCTTTCCTTGCCCAAGATATTTCTCATGGAGATAGCAAAGTGAATGGGCAGCACCTCATTTCAGAGTTCAGCTGAGCAATTCTATCAGGGTACAGAACCTTAACTCTGAACTGCAAACTAACTTGAGTGGTATACACCAAACTTGTTATTTTCCTTTTTTCACTCTACAAGCATCTGTCCTTACAAAGCTATAGAATTTCTCTCTTGTACAAAGCAACATCTCTCTAAATTCACACGGTTTTCAAAATCTGAAGTGAGCTACATAGCTAGAATTATTCTGAAGATACTTATAAAGTTGCAAAGCATATGTTTTCCCTAATACATAAGAGTTGTTATAAAATTGTCACTGCTGATAGAAGCTTTACTTCTCATATCTCCTGACAGATTCTGTACCTCAAGCCAAATAATAAAAATTCTAATATTCTGGATCAAGTAGTTGTAACAAGAAAGATTAAATAATTGTAGAACATTTCTGCAAATAGAAAGAAAAAATACAATAAATGTTGTATTTTATTTGAATGAAGTTGCTGGTGTGCTCACTTTTATAAAAAAGAGTGCTGTTTGCCATCACAGATGAAAGAACCATGTTATATTGAGTGGGAAGATAATCACAGAGTTTAAAAATTGAAAATAGTTTTCTAATGTCACATAATGCCAACTAGAGACAAAAGGAGAAAATGGTATGACTGACACGCTGTCTTACTGAAAGATAATTATAGCATAGAAATTTGGCATATATTATCATTCTGCTGTTGTTAATTAAGCATCAAGGGAAACTATATACAGCAAAGGAATACTACAATGGGACCAAGAAATAAATTTTATAAGGTTTCATGGATTTTTTTATCATTAATAATTCATAAATTAACTATGTGATATAATTTTAAACATAATTGTCATGGAAAAAAGTATTAATAACACCTATAAGTGCCTTAAGAAATAATAGAAAACATGACAACTTTTATTTAAAAAAATTCCTGCTGCACACCAACCTGAGTTAAATATTATTTCTGACCTCTGAATTTCAAGTTCTTAAATCCTGCTTCCTTTGTTCACTCCCTAATTATATACTGCCTTTGTTTTGTGTTTTTTACCAACACAAAATCAGAATGGAAGAATTGCTCTGCATGTGTTATTTTTTATGGTGCATTATATATATCCATACATGCACCATGAGACAAGTAACACATGCAGAGCAATATATATAGATCCATATACGGAACACACCATGAAACATAACGCATCCGTATACGTTATCCTTTTGTGTGATAGTCTGACACTTGCTGAATTGTTTTAATTTTTATCTACTTTAAATAAGACAATTTTCTACAAATCGTTGCTTAACTGGGCATTCCATATCCTCCATTCATACAGCCGGTTACTTATATCCAAGTATAAAACCTTCTGTCTACGCTGAATGTGTTCTGTTTATTTCTGAAAGTCTGTCCATAGCCTCTGACAGAGTCTGTTCTTTAAGAGCTATTTTATTCCATTAGCGGTAGAAAACTCCAGAAAAACAAATAAATAAAACCAGAAGCCTTCCTACCAATTCAAAGAATCAAACTGATCTAGAGAGTCTAAAAACTGTCAAAGTCAAACAAAGACAAGGATATTCTGCAGCCAAGAACAGAGAGAGGGAAGTGAGATCATTCCTTTCCAGCAGCACCAAGCTGTCATGTCAGCTGTCCAGGAAATACAAGCTTTAGTATCATCTTGAAATTAAATCATGCTAGTTCCAAGTCATTGGTGACAATAATAAACAATCCAGGTGAGATAAATAGATCCAGGTGAGAACTGTGGGAAACAGGCAAAACCAAAAACTGTGCCCTGAAATACTTGAGCTCGCCTCTGTTGCATGAAGGCTAAAGAAGACCTAAAGATGTTAAAGATGACCTAAAGTTGGGAGGTTTTTTTACATTTTATTACAAGATCTACTGTTAAGAAGTAACACTGGCAATACTCTTATTTTCCAAAATGATTTATATTTATATCTTCACAGCACGATTTTCTGACATAGAAGAAACATATCCTAGTGAGGATGGCACTGAAAGCACCCTTTGATCCTCAGGGGCTCTTGTGTTCTGGGTCATCAGGAGAAGACACATAACAAAAATAGAAACCTATAATTCCACAAAAATAGCTTGGTGCACTTTCACTTATCTGGCTACCACAACAGGGGTTGGCATGTTCTGTGGAAAACACTGTGCCATGTATACATTACATATTTTTTTCACACTGACAACACTTCCAGAACTAGCACTGTTTGTGAATTTCAACTCTTCAATACACTAATAGAAAGAGAGGATCTCTATGGAAGCCCAGTTACAAATGTAATTTCCAATTTGCTGCCACTGAAGGCTTCATATAAAGTTCACAAGGAAATACATAATCATCTTGCTACAGCAAAGAATGTTATTCCTGCACACTTACGACAGAAAAATCTGAAGATTCTCAAATGTCCTCCTGGTGTCATAATGCCCCTTTCCTCTCCCCCAGAGGTAGTCACAGAGAAAAGAAAGATGGCTCTAAATCCAAGTGTCAGCACTCCTGAGCTGCAAGGATTACACAAATTCCTTAAGTGAAGCAGCTGTGTAGGATTTAGGCACTTTGAGGAAGGAAAGATCCAGGAAATGCCAGGCAGGAAGGAAATTTGCCTGGATAGTCTTGAAGGATTTGCTTTGCTTTCATTAATTTATTTTTTTTCAGAAACACGTTCATGTATCATGTGATCCAAACAAAACAACTCTGTGAAGCTTCAACATTATGAAAGTGCATAAACTTAATAGAGGTTGTTATGTAGTGTTAAACTTGCACAGTTCCTAACTTTAAAAAGTTTCCTTTAATAATTTTGAGTTCAGCCTTTTTACAGTGGGTCAGTTTCTCCTACGTATGTTGATGCTGCAGGAAGAACCAGCTGTGTTCACAATAATTTTTTTATATATCAACAGGTTTTCAAGGGATAAGTATGCAGAAAATATCAGAGGTTCTATTTGCATTGCTACCAAAACCTCAAACTTGATGAGAGGTGGGGAACAGAAGATGACTTTTCCTGACACACTTGATTACAAACAAGTAGTTTTAACAGACTGAAATAATGGAAACACTGGAGGTAATGTTGCCTCTGCCAGTCAAAGCAAGCTACTGAACCTTAGGCTTGCTTATTCTTCAGTAACACTATCTGTGAGCATTCTTTCCTTCTATGAATTGTTGTGGCTCCCAACTTCACCAAAAAATGTGGGAAAACAGTATTATTGACACATAAAGCATTGCCACACATATTTATCTCAGCACCCTATTTGAAAGGAATCTGGGACTTTTTAGAGGCTCCTGTTCCTTTCACTGGAATGAAAAATTTGTGTGTTTTCTCTTGAATAAAGGTTTTACCATGACACCAGTGTTGTAACAGCCTTCTTACCTGAAGTGCAAGAGGCTTCCACCTCACGTTCTTCAGAAGGGCAGGAGCAGAAACCAGAGTATTCTGAGGACGCTTTTTCAAGGTTAAAATCACTCCATTTGGGTCTTCCCACAATGCATTTACTAGGTTCTTTAGTTGCCAGCCAACCTAAGGAAAAATTCCATAATTGAATTTTGAAAGTTTTCGTATAAACTGTGTCTGCTTACTTCTATTGGACTGAAATGATGCTGTTGAAGCTGTATTTTTTTAAGCTACATTTCTCAACAGAATAAAGCGTAATTGAACACTCTCTTTTAATAATTTGTGACATCACTGTACATTTGAAACCAAATGATGAGGACTACAAGACATGAAATAACTTCAATCTGGATCCTGAGTTGAAACAGGCACTGCTGAGGAGGAAGACAGACTATGCTATAGCAATGTATAACATATACGTAACAGCTTTAAGGTCCTAACTGAAGATAAATGATTGTTGACTTGAATCTATACACCCCCTGGATATAGCTGAGTATTTCAAGTTACTGTAAGTTGTAAACATAGCCATAAAAAAGAACATCACTAGTACTGAAATGATTTTATATGTGCCACTCACAAAAAGTTACTTATAGTAATGTCTTAATCTTGATTATCTAAAAATAGTATTTTTACAATGAACTCTTTATACATGAGAACAGAAAATGTACTTTTATGGGAGGGTTTTTTTTTAATGAAAGTTTACACTATCCTATTATCCTGAGTGCTTGAAGAAGTTTTAAAACTGAATAATAATAAAAATGACATTATATAAAGATGTTTATGATAAAAGTAGTTTCTTACACATTTAAGTGCCGCTGAATTTCTATTAATATTTCCACAGGCACATGAGAAAAAAACCCAACCAAACAACAAAAAGAAGGGTTTCAAAACAGTCAGATACATAGATTCGGAACTGAAAGTGAAATTTGTAAAAATTCACATTTTTCTACACTTCAACCAATCTTTCTTCCAAGTTGCACCACTGAAATCAGTGGAATTGTACTAGTTTGAATAAGACAATAAATTTGGCTGCATTTAGCAGTCCTTTTGCCCTTCCTATATGCAAGTGATGTATTACCTTGTTCAATATGAATGAAATAAGAAACGCCTACCACTTAGCACTTCACAGTGAATTATCATGAAAGTTGGTTTGCCCTCTTTTTGGTTTGCCTAAGTAACATCATTACTGAAGAAGTTTCTTCAATATTACAGTATCAAAAAATTTATCCTATGTAACACCCAGATTAGTACTGATAGACAGAAATGTATTGTGAATGTTAGCAAATCCTATAAGCATTCCTTCTAAAGCTGTTATTTTTTGTTAATATACTTGTGACCCAATCTAGATACCCAGACTCACACTACACATTCTGAAATTTCTCTCTCCCACTGGTGTCAGAAAAATGGCACAACTAAAGCAGACTCTTAGTTACTCACACCTAACCTTAGCCCTGGGTCCCAAGGGCTAAGCTATTGCCTCCCTTTAGTCTCATCTTTGCATTTTCAGGAAGTATAACGACTCAAATGACAAGAACAAGCCTACCTAGAAAGGAAGTACTGGAAAAAGTAACCACAGGCAAGTGACAGTTAGGTTACTGGTTCACATTCAGCTCTGGCAAACAGCAAGGCATGCATAAATATTTATAGGGTGGGCTTTGGAGGATTTTCTTAGCCTCATTTCTTTGCATCTTCTATTCACACACGATTTCTAGGCTTGCCTTTCAAGGAAAGTGAATAGGTGCAGGAAAGACTCTCCACTTATGTTTCTAAATAGTGCATCTTTTTTAAAACATTACTTAAGCATCAGGTTTTAATTTGAACCTTGATAGTTACTCTCTATGCACAGTTCTGCTAAACAAAGCAGTATGGGTCCAAGTGCTGCACAGAATATTTTTTGCAAAAGCCAATTTCTTTCACAGAAGAGCTGAGCCTCCAGCACCTCTAAGAGTCAGTATTAATCTCTTCCTTCCATTTTCTGTTCCAAACATGGTAGATTTTTACAGTAGTAATAAATGACCATAGTAAAGACCTGTCATAAATGTTATAACTACCACAAGTCTTCAGCCCTAGTGTCAAGCAGATCCGTACTGAACAGGAATTAGGATGCTGGGTTCATACAGCAGTTCTCCAGACACAGCCTTGCTGAGGCCAATTTGCAGCAGCCTTAAAGTGAATATTTAAGAATGAAAAGCTTAGGGAATACAACAACAGTAACTATAGAAGTGTATGCAAGCATTAAGTGACATTATATTTGCTATAGTTTTTGACTACATTTGACCTGTCAGTTCACTATATTTTAATCATAACTGCCATTCTGACCAAAGTGTGTATTCCCATTGCTATTAAAAAACAAGGAGAAAAAAAAATGCTCATACTCAGAGCAGTCTACAAATCTCACCATATTATATCAGGTATAGTTTATGATTTCTCTTAGAGGAAGATAACAGCAGATTACATGTGAAGGTAAAGGCAACCTTGAAGAGATTTCAATCAAAATCCTCTTTTAAGGAGTGAAGAGAAGTTGATATAAACTGTAAGGTTCTAGCCTGTATCCACAGCGGGCCAAAGACAGGATCCCAAGTGTGAACATTTGGCTTGGAAAAGACTGCAATATGTGTCAGAATTCTAAAAAGTTCTATTCTATTTTCAATGTTGCTGTTCTATTGAAAACTTTCTAAAAATGCGCTGGCCACAGGAAATCAGAAAATGGAATTAATTATAAACAGGCCACAGCCAAAGAAATGCAAATATGTCAACTTGGATTCTAAATGAACTCCTCTACTTTGTGCTTTGTTTATGGAATGACAGAGGCTATATATATTTTACTATTTTTCTTACTCAATTACAGAATTAAAAGTGAACTACTTTTGATTTTTATAGATTGATATAATTTTCAGAATGCTGAAATCTTTAGAGTTCCATGAGCTCATTTTAGAAAAGGATGATAAATAATTAAGTTAATGATAAATTATTCCAATGAGAACCTTAATGACAAAACCATTAAATACCAAGATCTATTAGAGAACAGTCTGCAGTCATTACTACTAGGCAATGATAAAATGCTCTTAGGAATTTGGACATGTTATTATAAATTGTATTACTAAAAATATCTTTGAAAAAATAGAAGTCATTACAGTGGATTAAAAATCTTAGTTGAAAACCAGTCCTTGAGACAGCTTTTGAAATTTATTCTTAAAGAATCCATCTCTAATAGCAATTACTAGCTTCCAGCTATGGTGAGATGTATTCAGCAGAAGGGTATTTTGCCCCTTTAAATTTTTTAGCATATACATCCAGTAAATCAGATGCTATAATATGGGTTAAGATATTTTACTCAGTAATGAAAGTTAACACTAAAATCAGACTAATGAAGGAAAAAAGAGACTTTTTTATTTTCCTGAGTCAATGAAATCAGAGCAATCAGGACACCCATTACATTCAAATCAACAAATTCAGAAGGACATTATCATGTCATCTTTGCACAGCGTAGTAAAGTTCCAGTCATGATGCACTGTTCTCTCCTAAGCATATTTGCATTTTGAAATACAGTGCACTATTTTCTATCTCTTTCTAAACTGGGCCTACAAAACCTAGAAAGTGGAAAACACCACGCCTGCTGTAGTCTTTACTTCATAACTCAAAGAACGTACAAAATACAGTCAGGTGCCAGCAATGAGAATTGCTATCACAGTGATACACACAGAGTTTGTAAAAAGTTTAGATTCATAGAAACTTTGATATTTACTGGCTTAAAATCATCGATGACTTAATTTTAGCCCCCCCAAATACTTTTTTTAAATTTAGATGCTAAATATGGAAGAAACCTAGAAGAACGCAAAACAAATTCCTTAAAATTGCAGGAAGCAAGCAGAAGTTTAAGATTTTGGCAGTTTATGCTTATAATTGCTCTGATCAATATTTTGTATTGGTTTGTATATCCTCAGTGTGGAAAGAAGGCCTCCAGGGAAAAAATTGTGTGCTACTGTCTATGTTGGAGGATTTGTTAGTTTTTTCAAAGAAAGTACAAGCCAGATAATTAGTGGAAACTGAAAAATGTAGTAACTTTGTAAGTAACAGTTCCAAAAATATCCCTACAATAGTAAATTTATTTGCCATAGAAGTATAATGATTTAAATATCCACAATGCTGTAGTAATTTTCTATAACTATACCTGATAATTTTGTAGCTGGCACTGCATTGTTCAGGAAAACATAACTCACTTTTAACTGACAGTAGACTAGTTTGTTTTCTAGCTCTCCAATATCTTCTTTAGAGGGGCCCTATATTGACTTCATTCTTTCTCATTTAGAAGATCTAGATTTGTATGAATGGGATTTGGAATGTATACTACCAGTAATTAAGGATTTTGGCATTTTTATAAATCCAAACTCTCTTCATGCTGGACAAGCACATTTTCTCCTTTTTTAAAATAAAGTCTGCCTGGCCAGTAAGGGCTTACTGATGATCTGTATGAAAAACAAACTAATAAAAAAAGTTCTTCATGTTACAGATACACACACACACACAAAAAAAAAAAATGACAGAAGAAAACACAAACTGGTGCATTTGTAGATGACTGCATAGGCATTAAATGCATGATATATTCATCTATTAAAAGGAACTAAGAAAACAGCTGGATTGTTGAACATGACAGTGCTTATCAAGGGATGCAAGTCATCAAAACCACCACAACAGTAATTCACCTCCATGCCAATTTCTTCAAAACACATTATACGTATTTGTTATGATACAAATTTAGAAGAGACAGCTCAGGTAGCAGAACTAGGAGTGCATAGTGCATAGAATACCTATATTGCTTTCTCTGGTTTTCCTGAAAACGCTGGAGATAAAGCAGAAGTGTGTTTCCGCAGGTCCTTCACTGCCTTATCAAATCTAAACATCTATCAGGACTCTGAAGAATGACAAAGTTCTAAGAAACCAAAAAAAAATGTGGTGTGCACCTCACAGAAGAAAGGTTGGTTACACCTTAATTTGTGGGACTTGTGCATACTCTACTCATTGTATCATATGCCAGCTTTAATGTTACATAGGATGGAGAGAGTCAGCACATTAACTAAACAGGAACTTAAGAATTACCTTGTTAGGCATTTGATCTGGAAAACAATTGTAGAGAATATTTTCTAAATATTTAGAACATATGATGTTGCACACCACCTGAAAACATGTAATTCTGCTTTGACTGCAGTAACCCTTATATGAACCAGGACAGATGTTTCCCCTCAAGGCTTTTCAGATATATAAGCAAAGCCATCTGGTTACTTACTTGAACCTAAAGAGTATG
The DNA here is from genome assembly GCF_023634085.1 of Falco cherrug. Classification (NCBI taxonomy): domain Eukaryota; kingdom Metazoa; phylum Chordata; class Aves; order Falconiformes; family Falconidae; genus Falco; species Falco cherrug. The sequence continues at coordinate 21,376,523 of NC_073711.1, forward strand.
ACCTCTCTTCGTATTTGCATAGGAAAAAAAATAAGCCTCGTGTAAACTCAACTTTTTGTTAAGGAAAGAGACTAACAGACTATCATCCTTTCGTATTTTCAGTCTGTAATTCACTTTGCCTCATTGGGGAATTAATCAAGAGAGTTGGTTTGATTAACATGGAAATCAGAAGTTATTATTAGACAAAAAAGTGTGCTGAAAGATCACAGGACTACTTTCTGTCACTGAAGAGGAAGCTTGTCATTAACACCTGTAGCTGATTCACTCTTCTTATTAATATCCTTACTGTAACTAACAATAGTTGATGATGGAAAAACAAATGTTCTCCCATTAGATTACATATTTATTTTCATTAGCTAATGAAGAAATATAGCAAGATTCCAAGAAGATGCAGGATCAGCTACTACAAGACATGCATTACTAAGCTGTTTCGAAAGACAGAATCCTGAGAAAAAGTAATTTGGTGATTTATTTGGAAACAGAATGACATCTTTTGGTGGAAGAAGTTATCATTCTCATGACAACTTTTGTCTTGCCTTTTCCTACTTGTATTTCACAACACAGTGGGCTGAAACACAGATGGTGTGACCTGGCGCTACATTCACAGATTTACCTCCATCTAAAATGAACTCTTATTATGACTTAAATTTAAATTCAACAAACAAACATACACCTAGGGTACTGATTCAATAAATATCTTAACACTAATAAATTCATGCCAAAAATATTTCATTTGCCAGGGCTCCTGACACACTTGAAGTATGTAATTTGACAATGAACAGTATGAAATGGTTTGTGGTCATGTATCTAGAGTGATAGATTCATAGCACAGTTCAGGTTGGAAGGTACCTTTAAAGGTCATCCAGCCCAACCCCCTTGCAGGTTGCTCACAGCCCCGTCCCACCTGACCTCGAATGTTTCCAGGGATGGGGCATCTACCACCCCTCTGGGCAACCTGCTCCAGTGTTTCACTACCTTCACTGTAAAAAAAAATCTTCCTTATATCTAGTCTAAATCTACCCTCTTTTAGTTTAAAAACTTTGCTCCTTCTCCTATTGCAACAGGCCCTACTATAAAGTCTGTCCCCATCTTTCTTATATGCTCCCTTTAAGTACTGAAAGCATCCACCATTCCAAAGAATAACCTTATCAAGTATGAAAATGCAACTACATTAATTAAAAACAACTATTTAGAGATAACAACAAAAATGTTACACAACAAAGCAAAGGTGATCGAACTGAAGGAGCCCCTCTAACAGTTTTTTTTTACTCTTCTACATAGCTGCATGCAACTATAACATAATTTTTCACCAGTTTTTCAGTCACCTTCCTAGGCAGACCTTTTTCAAATTCTACCACAAATTTACTTACAGGTATTGTTATGGATGCTTGCTTTTGCACAACATTGGGTTTTTTACCTTAAAAAGTTCTTTCACTTCCTGTTCTTTATAGCCTTTGTCTGTTAAGAAAGAGGAATTCTGTCTCAGACCTAGCTGGCTGGGTTAACCAAATCAAAATCATTAAAAAATTATCTTCATATGAGATGCATGATACATTTTCTTTTTTATTCATTACATTTTTTAATGTTTGTATGTAACTACACACCTCTGATGACTGTAAATGACCCTAAAAATCACACACTATTTCAGCCAAGATATTACCAATGTCAAAGCAATGGCATTAAAACTCTGCTTTTCCTGGAAACATGGTCCTAATTAATTCCAAGTTCATCTTTGCCATTTTCAGTCACATCACCTCTATAGCATTCAGTTGATTTGGGATTAATTACTACATTCTGACTTCTGGAGCCTTGCCAGTTGCTCCCGAGTAACATCTAGCTTTCAACAGGAATTACTAAAAGCATTGTTATTGCTCCCTGTCCTATTAAATGACCTTCAAATTCTAATCCTAAAAAAGAAAGAAGTTTTCAGTTTTCTGAAAAGTCAGTTTTCCCCAGCTTATCGAACACTTCTTCTATACAGAAGTACATCAGATAATTTTACAGATGGTCAGGCAGCTAGATCAATACTTGTTTGGATGTGCACTATTTCTGTTGTGTGAAAAATTATCAAAGGTAGAACATTAACACAATTTAATTTTCATAAATTTATGCTGCATTTCAACTAACCTGCCATTTCCCGTCATATCTTCAGTTATACTTTCCTCTCTAAATCACTACAACATCTTGCAAATTATTGACTAGAAAGTTTTGCCTTACATTTCCCCAGCATAAAATGTTATACCAAAGCAGACAAATGATCAAAAATCCTTGCTTAGGGGCTTGCTACTGGAAGTTTCAGTCTCTTCAGTAAACTGAAATGTAGATGATATGGCGTTGAATTATCCAACTTTGCTTCCATCCTGAATATGTAGATATCTATATTTGGTTTTCTTTTCTTTGTCCTATGTTTGATAATATCCTTTTTACGGAAAATTGAAACAAGAGTTTCTTGGCTAGTGACTATCTTAGCTTTAATTTTACTGTATTTTCACTGCATGACAGTCCTGATTCTCTGACTAAAGAATCATGTCCCATATACAAAACAACTTAAAAAAAATAGACAATATGAAATTTACTATTTCAACTAAGCAGCAGAAAATATAGTACCCATAGAACCCAAGGGGCAATTATTAATATTGCAAACAAAGAAATGTACAGTGACATCTTCAGCACTTCTGTACAATTTTATAAGAGAGGAAGTGAAAATCTACAAGACACTGGTAGAACTAGTGCCTGTTGTTACTGTAGAGAAAAATAGTGTGGCAATAATTCAGAACGTATAACTTAAAGTTTCTTATGCTTTCTTATTAAAATCTAATAAGGAAGAAGGACAAGCAGAAAAGCAAATAAGGAAATTGGATAATGATTAAATGATCTTAACAGCCAGTGGTGAATTGCCTGATTTAATTAATTTCTTGCTTAAAGTACTATTATTTTTTCTTTGATCTTTATAATTGTATTACAGTGTTCCTTGGTTAGACCAGATTCTACATATTCTTTTATTTCTAGCTCTTTCAATTGTTGCATTATATAATTTGTAAGCTGCTTTCCTTTGATACTTTCTGCACTTTTTTTTTTAAACGCTCAACTACATTGAAAGTTATTTGAAAAGTTATTTGATATTTTTAATATACCTGGTTTCAGGGATAAAAAAAAAAAAAAAGAACATGACTATAGCTACCTCCTAGCTATCTGACATTTCTTACTTAATACAGATAATGCTTTATATAAAATAAGTATATTAATTATAGGTAATAAGAATAACTTTGAAAACATGCAGCCAAAATATTTTAGTCACATCAATCCCAAAATACATAACTCCACTCATCTAGCAATTCAATGGGACTGACATTGTCAGCATACTTAATCCTCTGCTATAGCTATCCAACCCTAGGGAACTGCCTCCAGGATTAGAAATGCTGTTGGCTGTGCTGACTTCATGCTAATGCATGGACAGTACAAGTATTTCCAAATCTACATCTTCTTAAACCTGTTTAAAAGCTCACTCGTCTTCTAGTTTCAAAACAGTTAATTATTCCTGTCTTAAAATGGACATCCTGATGGAGTCAAACTTAAATTGAAGTTACAGTTTGTGTTTTTAAAGGTAAAAAAATAAAAGTGTCCTTTCAGTTTTTTTGCCTATGAATGAAAAATGAATACAAACCTTTCAAAAAGAGTAAACAGCTAGTTGATAATGGCTACATTAATGTAGTCTCATTTGTACTATTTTAGCACAGAGGTACTGCCCTACTCATGAATGAATGTTTTCACTGGACAGCTCTCTAACTCAGTTTTAAATATGCAAAGTATTACATATTACAGTTGGGAATTTAAAGTGGTTGTTGAGGAGGGTCATGCATCAGGATAACAAACTGGAAGTGCTCAAATTACCTAGCTTACCAAAAAAAAAAAAACCCAAACAACACTCCCCCCCCCCAAAAAAAACCAACAAAAAAACCCAAACCAACAAAAAAAAGTGAAGAGGTAATTCGATTGCATCCTGAAAATACCTAAATGAGAAACCTGCTTTCCAATCAAATAGGTAAAAATATATTAAGATGAAAGGACTGGAAGCTTGTGCCAGGCAAATGTAGACTACAAATAAAATTACTTTTTTTTTTCCCCAGCAATGAGAATAATTAACTATGAGAACAATATTACAGGTTGTGGGAACATCAATGAAAGTTTCAAAACTCAAGTAATCTTATTAAATGAATGAATATGAATTTATCTAGAAAATACGTTGGCCTAGTTCAGTCAAAATCAGATTAAATGATGCCAGAAGTCAGTTATAGAATTGGAATCTATTAAGAGATCCATACTTTCTCTAATCAGGAAGGTATTTTCACCAGTGGCAGTACAAAATGACTATATCTAATCATCTTCAGAACACATTCTTTCAAAACACACAGCGTTGAATGGAATTTATATTTGATAGACTATCAAGATGCTCAGAAACTTCAGTCTTAAGAAAATGTCTTTATTAGGACAACAAACCTGTTGGATACAGAAACATACAAATACCTGACAAAAGTATATTTCTGCACCTCTACATTGTATAACTTCATCTGTGTATACATTTTATGAAAGCACGGAGCCTCCCCTTACCAATAAACTGGTAAAAGCAGGAGTGAGAAATAACACTAACGGTTATATTTTTATCACTTAGGTGTTTAATGTTTTAAGTAGAGTCTCTATGGAAAACTAACATGAGACTGAAGACCATGGAATTCACTAGATACATATATTGTAAATAGTATTTTAAATATCTATCTTGAAAATTCTGTAATTTTCTGTAAAAACCTAGGAACTGCTTAGGATACTAAACATAATAATTTACCTCTTCATAGGGCACTGCTAAATGCTTCATATGAAATAAACTGAATGGAATGATACATTAGAGAAATAAAGAAGCACTCCACCTCTTTCAGCTATAGAACAAGGTAAAGGGAACATGCAAGCCATCATAACTGGTTATAAATCAATGCAAGATTTTGCTGCAATTTTAGAGGGAATGAAGATGTGATATTTAACTTAAAGTGGATAAAATATTGGGAGGAAGGAGAGTGAAGAAGGAGAGAGCAAGCATTTAATCTCCAGTCCAGAAATCAAACTAACAGTAGAAATGGCATTACCAACTACCTGGCAAGAAGAACCATCTGCAGAATATTGTGAGAAAAGTGAGAAGTGCAAAGCAGCTGAACAAGCACACTCTGACGAGGTATAATTTCAAACTGCTTTGTATTTTTCCCTTTTTCAATTTCACTTTTACTAGCACTTGCTTTTGCTGAGCTGTGAAGTCAAAGGCTGATATGAGGGAGTGTTGGGTTCCAGCGAGGACTCTGTGCCAGCACAAATCCATGCTTCTGTACTTGGTGAGCAAGACAGTTTTCAGCCCTGGAAAATCTGTAAGACCACCACAAATATGCAAGCCTTTCTTTTGTAAGGTTTCTCAGCTGCCCCCCAAGTCTTTAATTTCAAATGAGTTATACCTCTTTTTATGAGCTGGTCTTGGTAGCATTAAAATATTGATTATGTGTAAATTTAATTAACTGTTGCTTTTGACTTATTCTAGTCCTCTAATGGAAATAATGGTAATTATAAGCATGATATTGATCATCACAACTTGGGTGAAGAAGGAACACAGCTAAGTATGGTTTGCAGCAAGATGTACGAGAAGTGACTTAAAGGGCACACTTGAAGATCAAAACGATACTTAAAACATTAAAACTTCCAGTCCATGAGGGGAGGAGAGTCGGACATCTACCTCTGAAACATGCAAACACTCCATATTACTGTCTGACTTTCCAAAGTCAAAATGAAGGCAGAATGAGACTTTCCCAGCCATTTCAAAGGAAAAATAAATTTCTGAAATAAACAATTTGCCACTGATCTATTTTCTTAGCTGGTTATAAACTTCAGAATGAATAGTTAATAGTGAGTTTTGTTAGGAAAAGGTACTTTATGCCACTTGACTTGGCTGTTGGTACTGTGCCCTTAGCTGGAAAGGGATTACAAGTATGGAAAACCTTGGGCTTGTTGTAATAACACGCATGGAAAGAGTTGCTACTCAAAAAGCCAATTCTTGAGTAGTTGAATGAGGAGAATTTCACCTACGGGAGTAAAGATTAAATCAGCTCCGTCACTTGAAGGATATGTTTGATGAAGAAAGCCAGTCTAATGCGTATTTCAACTTGTGTAACTATGACAACTCATAGAACTTCTCTAATATAGATAAGAGCTGCGTGTTTCATTAACATTTTAAGTGTAAATGAATAAGTCATACTTCTTTTCAAGAGACAATATTTGCTCTCTAATCATAAGATTTTAAGTCAGACTTTCATATTTCCACCTCACAGAAATGACAGACAGAAAGAGATTTCTTATTTTGCATGTGCTGTGTTTGGAGGTGGGTTTCAGCAAGAAAGTTAAATGGCTAAATTATAAGCACTTTAGGAAGTTATCAACATCATGGTCACAATGCTACTCATGCCTAACAAGTAATAAATACAAGTGGTCCTTTCACCTGTAGTTCCAGCTACAATGCTTCCATTTTTCTGCAACATAGATTTTTATTTTTTTTTTAAAGGGACAATCCCTATGACTTAAGATAGTACCAGGACAACATTTGATTGCATTTTTTTCAGTAATCTTCGGCATTTGCATGAACATCAATTGTAAGGCAGCAGCTTGTCATCACAAAATAGGATGAAGAATCATTCAGCCTTGGATGAGGCTCTGACAGCCTTTTAGATAGGCACTCTGATAGGCTTTTCAAGATCAATTAAAAATAATTTAATCTAAAAGTTTAAAAAATTGTTAATTCTTCAGTAAAGTCACATGTGTTTCAAGTCAGGATGCAATTCTATGAACGTTGCAGAAATATATTATTCCTGCATTTCTACATAATATGAACTGTAGGTTTGTATACTTACAGTACACAACACCACTACAACTGTGAAAGAAACTGAATGGCAGACACATTTGAATGTATGTAAATCATGCACTGTAATACCTTAGGCTCTGCATACACTTCTGCACACACATGCTTATGTGGTTTTAAACAGATTAATAGTTACACTAACTTTATAAAACTGCTCATCTGCTTAAAAATAAATCTGCATGCAAGAATGACAAAAGCAAAATCTGACAGATTTCTATCGTTTTAAGTGTTTACATTTTTTCCCCCCAACAGATTCAGAATATATGTCTGTTACAGCACTTTTGCATTTTTAATCTGAATCCCATGTTAAACAGAATGCAAAATTGAGAAAAAGTTAAACTAGCTGGCATATCCATAACAAGAAGTCTAAGAACTTCAATGAAATACTGTAGGATCTCCTTACATAATGAGTATGATGTTCAACAGCAGCTGTGCAAAATGTAAATTTGGCTTAATCCTTCTGGGCTGGTTACTGACTCAATTTATGCCTTTTCTTATTATGCATAAGCAACAGTTATGATATTTTAAAAGACACAAAAATCTAGTTTGGCAAAGTTACCTTGTAAAAAATATTACCATCTCTTTAGTAACGGGAATAGGCAAGACCTGCAGAACAGAATTTCCAAAACACTTACCACAGTTTGGTGGTTGACCTGGATCACCTCATCACCAGCATGGATTTTCTTACACTGGTCAGCAGGAGACTAAGGACAAGAGATAATGATAAAATTTACATGGGGGGTATTGCGGGGAAGGGAAGAGCAGGAATTAAAAAAATGGATGTTGAAGGAGGCAAGGAAACTGTGCCCAAAGAAGTGTTACTGCTGTCAAGTAACAAAAAATGGTCATATTTTTACAAATTGTCTTTATAAGGAACTATGTTTTTTCTAGTTACAGATGGCAATTTGATGAAGTAATCTCGAATCCCACTTCCATTGGTGGCAAGCAGCCTTTTTGACTGGTTGAACTATTATACTTCTTTACCTCTTTGAAGGGAATATGAGCAGTCACAGTGTTGCTGGGAATACACTGAGTGAATTTACATCACATAGAAACAAATCTATTAAGTCAACAAATACTGCATGATCAGGGACAAGGCTGGACCAGCCATCTGCATAATAGAAAAACAAGCGTCTGAGTCCTTTGTGTAGCAGTTCTACTGCTTAAGTGCACTGAAGATAGACTGCAAATACACTACAGCTCCAGCACTTCCAGGGCAGTACTCAATTAACCATTTAAACACAAAAATGGTAATTTAGAAATGGATAATGTTGCTGACAGACTAGGTCTTCAGGAGATTTTATGTATTTATACACACACACAGAGACACACTAATTCATATATACTATTCACATAATTTTTTGATCACCGAGCTGAAAAAACTCCCTTATCCTAAATATTGCTTTTTCTGATCACATTAAAAAGGATTAAAACCCATTGAAAACCCACTTGAACATGGTCAACTGCTATATAGCGAACCATTTTTAAATGCTTCGGTGAAACAAGATCTTAATTCTCTAAAAGAAATCTGTAAAGCCAGGAGACTTGGACAAGGTTGTATGTTTACTGTACTTGTTAGATACACACTCAGAGGGAGAGGAGGACAGATTGTCCCATGTCAAACAATGCAGAAACATTTAAAGCAAAATACGCTCCGAGTAACAGTTCAAGTTCCCTGTCCAAGAAAGCAGAAAGAACCCTAAGAAGGGCAGAAAAAGAGTCACTCTCAGCTACAGAGAGTGGTCTAGCTCTAATACTGTTGAAGTGGCTCCTCACAGAAAAGGAGTTATGTTACAAAAACTTAGTTCAGTTCCTGGATGTCTTTTGGAGCCAGCCTATAAGATAAACTGCCCACGGCACAAGAGCCAGTTGTCAAATGAGGATGAAAAGATTTATCTGAACTGAAAGTGACTTGTAGAAGCTTATATTCATGATCTTGCTGCATACCAATCAAGACTTCCAGGAAACAGGCAAGAGCTCCAGCTCAGCAGTCTTCACCAACCAAAAATCCCACCCATCATTTCCATCCCTTTTGTGGATGGAGATTAAAAACATAAGATAAACAAATAAAAGAAACAGAGACAAGAAGAAACAATACAACAAAACCCTAAATCGCCATTGGGAAGAAAATGACTGTAATTTCTTCTGAAAAATGCCAGAGACTCATCTATGAGGAGGTCAAATCACTCTCCAATAGTCAACACCTGCTGAATAATCAATAGATTCTACATATACACAGCTGCCGGGGAGTAGTAGGAGACATCATTAATTATTCAATCAGTAAGAAAAACCAAGCCAATAGGGCAAAGAGCCAAAATATGACACAAGTGAGTCCAAGTGTGTTACAGGTGCTATTCCAAGCACAGCTTTCACCTTCAGCCTACTGTGTACTCACCGCTCTAACCTTGTGCCACTCAACCTCCCCAACACAAGCTACATTCCAGCTCCTCACCTGCTTGATCTCTGCTTGTTCTTTCATACGGGCTTCCGTGTCTCCTGTAGTGGGGAATCCAGCCCTTGAGCTAAACTACCTGGTCGTTACAGCCAGATCTCAACTCCTGCCATCTGAGTCCTTCCTTCTGCACTAAAATAAAAGGATTTTACCTATGTAATTTATAGGATAATGTGAAGAATTACTAGGCTCCAGTGTCACTTTCTCCTTTTAGTGGAAACTTGCAGAATTTTGGCAGACTGTTCTTTTGCACAGGACTAAACGTGTAACAGAAAAATATTTCTAGAATTCCATGTGAATACAAACTTAATTGCTTTCAACAGTGAATGAAAGGTAAGCAGGTAACTGAAGTAAACACCATCATTCATACTGTTTAACTTCAGTTGACATTACTTGGAAAAGCAAAGGCCTGGCTCTTTCTCTTTTTAGCTCCTTTCCTGACTTTGATGAGGCTGAGCTAATTATTATCATTTAAAATTAAACACTGGCTCTGAGGTCAATTATCCCTTCAAAAGGAATGAAAAATCCATTTGCTGAAATGCCAGAAATTAAATGTCTTTGAAGCTGGTTTATCTGCACATGTGATTACACTTTTAGCAATAACAAAAAAGCAACTTCTTACGGTGGTGTCTTATCAAAAAGTTTTGACATCTAAGGTTTAGTCAAAATAAAAATAAAAATTTTAGTGCTGGCAATTTCTCCTGTGAATTTCAATTATAAATATGTTTTCCCTATAAACTGCATTATATTTCTGAAATGAATTGGAATTACAGTTAAAAAGTGGATTAATTATAGCATGAGTGATCTGATCTATGAACACAATCTGTAGCAACACAATCAAGATGGATCATTCATAAGTTTCAGGACCCAAGACACACATACAGTTATTCTGAGATTTCTAAATGCTGCCAATGCCATTAATATAAACAAGTAAAAAAATATTTTAAGTTTAATTTGCATTAGACTTTTCTTCACAAATTATAACACATAAATCATCATGCTTTCCATGGGTTTGCGCTGTCTAAAAGCTGAGTGACAAAAACTGTATGATGCAATACTACTCAATATATATAAATCAAGTAGTACAAAATATCACATATGAAGCTCACCGATATGGGCCAGCATACCAGCAAGTATTTACATCTTTGGCTAGCTGGACAGTACTAATTTTATGTTTCTTGGGTGTCAGCATTACATAATTTCAATATTATCTTTATAAAATCCAAACCTGTATTTTATCCAGCTATAGGCTTTTAAACAGATCCAAGACTGAATGAAAACAGCATGACTAAAATACTACATGAAAACCAAAAGGGATGGGTCCTGTTACAAAGTCTGTCATAATAATTAGATCGCAGCAGTTGAAATAAACTTGTTTTTTCCAAATTTATGATTATGAACTACAAGTTAACAAGAACAATATTTAGAAGGTACTTTGTTATTCTTGTCACACTGTTTAGTTTTTCTGCAATCAGTCAGACTGATTTATGTACTGCAGCATTTCTGCGTGTTTTTGGTTCAGATTTGCCCAATCCTTCTGGGACTAAAATGAAAATGATAATTAATACATTTCTCTTGGTCTCTTCTGCATTTTTACTATGGATGATGGAAAATATGAAAATACAATTGTGCTTAACTCATCCTAATAGAAATCCTTCAGGAATTACTATTTTCATAGAGGAACTTTTTATACATCCTCACACAATAGTCATTTGGATTATTATATATATATATATAGTTAACTAACTAGATTTTTTTAGTATTGCAAATCACCTGTACCCTTCCATTTCTGTACCAAAATCTATTTGCTCCTTTCCACAATTTCTCCCTTCTTAGTGATAATCATGTCAGTAATTACTGCTAGCTTTGAAAACTTCCTGGTTTATCAAAGATTATTCTACAACCTGCCTGATACTGGATATAATATCTTTAGTTATCTTTCTCTATTACCAATGTTTTTTTATATCTGTCCATATTGCTGATATTAAAACTATTTTTAAATTTATTATTTTACAATCTATTTTACTGAAGTGCTTATATATAGAGAAGCTACGCATTTTCTATGAGTCAATCCTAGGACAGGCATTATCTCTAAAAGCCTTTTTTCTAACATGCTTTTAAAATTTATTTGGTAATTAAAACAAAAAAAAATTAAAAAAATACTATTCATTCTAAGAAGAAAACAAAGAACTTAGCAAAAAAGTATTCATTATTGTATGTCAATATTTATCACTGCATAAAGCTGACTGTACATATTAAGGGCTGCTCAGAGGAAAGCTATGCTTATCAGTAAGTCTGCAATTTTGTGACTACTCTGGTCAATATAAACGCCTGAGGCTGATTTTTTTTTCTTTTATATTTTTTCTACTGTTCTGTTGACAGAAAACACCTCTTGTTTTGTATGAACCTAAACTGTCCCATGTTCTGAGATATTTATCTGAAGTACAGAACAAAAATTAAATACAACAGGTATTATTTTAGACTAATGATGATGCTCTGACATGACAAAAAATTTACTTATTATAAAGGAAAACACTTTTCTTCCAGAGAGAACACATACATGAACTCTATTAGAAAGGTGTATTGAGGACAGAAGTTCAAGATTTTAATTTTATTATATTGTTAGTTATTAGTCACATCATCATAGATAATTTTCTATGCCTATTTTCAAGGGTTCCAAGTTTTTACAAAGATAATATATGTACAGAAAAGATTAAAAGTATTAATAAAACCTAGCTTGATTTAAAACAAGTTTTCATATTACAAAATGCACTGCAGATATACAGAAAATACTTGCATGCATGATAGAAGTGTTTTAGAATAAAGAAGCTTACATTTTCAGTTGTTCCTGTGATTACATGTAGTCCATCATATGTTGATTTGATATACATTCCCTAAAACAAGAGCAAGAAAGGTAATTAATATTTGTAGGAAACAAATAAAGCATGCTTGCATGATAACTGAAACAGTATGTTTATTCCAGTTTAAGGACCGTAACATCTGAACAGACTGGAAGGAGCCATGGTCAATTAACATTTGCAAATGTAAGTTTAACAAATATGTATCAAGACCAATTATAAACAGCATAGTTTTCTCATTTAATGTTTTGGGTTTTTTTAGATTCCAAATAGAGCTTTTTGGACAGAATTCAACACTGAACATCAGCATAAAAGCTCATGCCAATTCAGTGTTTTAAATATTTAACATGACCTGTTTTCATTACTGGTGGCATAAAAGAAGTATCAAAACTGAAACCATGAACAGTAATAGTCTTTAAACTTAAATGCCCCATCTTCAGAGAGTTACTGATTCAATAAAAATGAAGCCATAGCCTAAGTCAGAAAAGATACAAGCCAGTGCTCATATTACCAATTTATGGAGAAAAATGAGCTTGGTGATCTAAGAGGAGCTTTGTAATTAGTCCAGCAAGAATTCTGCTTCAAGGAGGCAATTGACAAGATACAGAGAGACAACCTAAGGAGGTATCTATCTAGCTGTAAGCACACACAGAGCCTTAAATGTCAGTGAGACTCACTTGCTTGTATTCTTGCCTTTCAGGAGTAAAGTCATAGCTTTGCATCTCTCTATATATGGTTATCCGTCAAATTTTGAAATCTAATTAATCTAATTGGTACATTGTCCTGCTGAATCATTATTCTTTCAATAATTCTGCATCACCTTTTCCTGTCAAAATGGAAGTTGAGAGCCCCCAGCAATAAGAAAGAACATTTTATTCAAAGAAACCAATTTCAAGATTCATGAACGCTAATGAAGATCTTCAGGCTAGGTGTTTACACAAATACCACCAACCACTCCCTACATCTACATCCCCATCCCACTCCCCTCCACATGCCCCCCCGAAAAAAGGGGGGTAAAAGTGCTACAAAGGTAAGATCATATCGCTCTCTACAACTACCTAAATTGGAAGGGTATAGAGAAGATAGAGCCAAAGTCTTCCTGAAGTGCACAGTGGGAGAATGAGAAGGGGCACAAGTTGGAACTCAATTAAAAAAGAAATTTTTTTTAAAGCACATTTTTTTAACAATTTTACTATGAAGATGATAAAACACTGAAACAGCTTGGCAAGGCTGGGGAATCTCTGACTTAAAGATCATCAAAACTTGAGTGGATAAGACCCTGAGTACTCTGCTCTAGCTGCTTTGATTTTTCATCATGAGAAAATATGACTTCTACCTTAATGTAAACTAATACCATTTCATCAAGTTTTATCTTTCTTTAAATCTTGGATTAAAAAAATACTTGCTAAAACTGATAAGGTTGCTTAACTCTGCTGCAGAGGAAAGTCCCGTTTAGATTTTACTCACCATGACTACTTTTTCTCTTAAATGAAAGTGCTTTATAAGCTATATCATTTGTAAAAACCAAAGATATCCAAATTATATCTTGGAAGTCTTGAAAGCAGTTTCATAAAATGTAATTAGCTGGAAGGAAGAAGTTTCTGGGGAGTCTTCCAGTATTTCCTTCTATAAAGTTGACTTAATTTTATGAGCGTTCACTATTCTATTGTCTCTGTAGTACCTTCAACTGTTACCAACAAATATCTGATTCTCTTTCTCTTTGCCAACTAAAAGGCATAACCAAGAGACCTAGATCATCAAAAACTTTGAAGTTTTTCATTGAGAATAGGATGTTATGTCTCTGTTAAAAATATTCAATAGTTATTTAAATCTATCTAGTATGTGTTACACTGGATTTCCACAGTGAACTTTTAGCCAGGATGTTACACAACATTGCTGCATCCATTGCAGAAGTCTATTATTTTAGCACATATTAACTTCACTAACACATTTCCAGCCACACCTTTAAAATCAAATTTAATATCACAGTTCTAACACCTTACTTTGACAAGATTCATTCCCCACTTAAACCAACAGATTTAAGGCCAGAAGAGAACATAGTGCTAAACTTTTCACTAAATTTTATCACATAATAATCATAAAGTTCTTAGCCTTTTACTAAGCTATGTGTATTTTTGCAAAAAATCAAGTTCCAATTTTATCTTATAACATATGCCATCTGAGAGACGTAAAAAATGAGTACTCACTAAGAATTACCCTATATATTGCTATCTGCTTTTTCATCTTAGCTATTAAACTTTAAGAATATATAAAAATAAAGAATTTTAGTGAATGGCTTGTAGCCTTCAAATTATTCTAGATAGAGCTTTCATCCTTGTTTTCTCAAAAGAAAACTAATGAAAGAGCTTGTTTCTTGTTGACCAGTACTGTATCTCTTTGACATATCTGTTACCTGAAAACCTTGAAATATTACATTCTATCTAAAAAATACAAAATTTTTATATTCATTTTTCATTTTATATGCTTCAGAATGCAACTTTAAATAAAATAGATACATGTTACATATATATATTTTACATATCTATCACATAGAAAATAGCTTTAAAATATTTTTGCATTTTTCCCTTTCCTTGGGAGAAAGTTTTGATAACACTAACTTTATTTTAATATAGTATTGTTATGATAAAATACTCAAAAAAAGATTGAAAGTATTCTTAAAAAGAACACCCTGAAAAACATACACCAATTCTGAAAACAGCTTTGTTCAGTCTATGTCATCTGTTCCAGAGGCCAGATACGTTCCCTGCTTCAAATCACTCTTTCCAATCCTAAAAAAACCCCAACCTGCCCTTGATGCGCTGACTGGCAGCACTTGCATATCGTTTCAGAACAGATAATGCAGTGTGTAACACAGTCTGTACAGTTCAATCCAGCTCTCAATTACTTTCTGTGGTAGGAAGATATTTAAAGGAGAATTTATTCTTCAATGGGAAAAGACACTGATGCTTAGGAAAATATTGTTTCTAAAGGACAATGTGTCAAGCCTATAGTGACTGGTGTGTTTTACCACTGCCACTCCTCCGCCCCATCTTCATCTTCCTTTTCAAA
Source organism: Falco cherrug (assembly GCF_023634085.1). Classification (NCBI taxonomy): domain Eukaryota; kingdom Metazoa; phylum Chordata; class Aves; order Falconiformes; family Falconidae; genus Falco; species Falco cherrug. The sequence continues at coordinate 21,391,845 of NC_073711.1, forward strand.
ATCAGCACTTGTAAAGACAAAGACTAGAATCTCCAGGCATATTTAAAGAAATACTGGCGCAGGTTAGCAGAACCCTTCAAAAGTTTAAATTGTTCATATATATGTATATATGCTCACAAAGTAGCTTATTGATACAAACAAAAGGGTTTAAAGGAATCACTTTAATCAAACGTCCAGTGAAAAATTAGAATAATCTACTCTGGTTTATAAGAAATGTCCAAACTTGCAAACCTTAGTCATTTAAAGAGTTGTTAATTCTGTGACTGCAGAAAAAGCATGCAAGTATTCACAGTCTGAATTATGCAAAAGAGCTGGACCTTTCTTTAAATTTCATGGGCTATTGGCTATCATTTTGTTCATCATCATTTCATTCTGTTTTCATGAATATAAGCATTTTTTATGGTTAGTAAGTCTAAAAAAAATAGAAATAAATTCTGAAATATTTCTGTCAGATAAGTTCCAGGAAAATACTGATTTAATACTGCAGCTGAAGAACAGAAGCAGCAAGCCTCTTTTTCCCAAGCACAGGCATGAGTAAGTAACAGATCCTATTATGACAACTGCTAACACTTCTAGAACTGTTAGAAATAGTTATTTTGTTTGCAAATATCTCTGTTTTACCTGTGGCTTAACACAGGCATATCGATTCAGCTTATTCAGGAGCATCATATTCTTCTGTCATAATGTATTTTTATGTAAGCATAATATTTAATTAACTTGTAAACCAATTTATTAAAAGAAGATTCACATATTTGCTATTTTGATGCTATTAACTTCTGTTATAATATCTGATGGAAATGAAGGTACACTCTTGTAAGCAGTTTCTGTAAAACTCTTCATACAAACAGCTTGAAAACTATTTCTTAGATTTCAGCCATATGAGCTGTCAAAGCAAAATAGCAAAAACACCAGGCTAAGAATAAATAAGAATGTTTTGTGCATCTCGCAGACAAAAAGCACATAAATGAGGGAACTTCTGAATCCTGGAATCCATCTGAGGCTCTAGATAGGAAGCTATTAGTGGGAAGTTGCTTTTTTTCCTGTTGTCTCCCACTTCCCTCCATCTTCTGGTCTCTCACTCTTCTGCGCGAATGTCTATTCCTCTCAGATATGTTTTCTCGCCTACTAATTCTCCATAACGCAAGCTTCTTCCCCCTTGCCCATCAGCTCTAGTCTCTCCTTCTGCATTCAGTGCCCAAAACCTAATCTTCCCTCAAGCTTTTTCCTCCATACGTCCCATCCCAGAAAGAAGCTATGTAACTCAACTGCTTAAATAGTGATATACAGAGAATATTTAGTCACTCCAAAGTAACCAAGAACATGCATAGATTTGGCAGATATGACAGAGAACCTTCTGGAGTGGCAACTGAAGGATGGGTGTCTGAAATGATACCAGATATCTAAGTCTACAAAACTGAGTCCTGCTGTAGAGGTTTCTCCTATCTCTTTCCTTCCAGTTGCAGTTGCTGTCCTCACCAGGTAGCAACTTGCTTTCTTCCTTTTTTCCTACTCTTCAGGCTCACGAACGTCCATTCTTGTCTAACCAGTTCCAGGGCTTTTCTACCATATCCTTCACTACCACAACCTATTCTGTTCTTTCTACCCAAATAACTCAGTTCCCAGTCTTCTGTCCTATTACTGGTTTATTTTCTGCCCTTACAAGCAGAATTTCACTGGAGTCCTTTTCCAAAATGATTTTTCTTCTTTTCTCAGGAGTGATTTTTTATTCTCTCTAGTTTCTTCTTGAATCCCACCAATGATCTCAGAGCACAGAAGAATGACAAACTATACCCCTTATCTCTGGGCAAGAGTTGAATATTCTTGTTCGTTCTTGAAGATGGCTCAGACTAGTGAACAGTTAGTGGATTAGAAATAATTGCTCTTTCATAACTGTGATGTCAGATATGAAACTCTGTAGAATTATTCTGATACATGAGAGGAGATACAGAACAAGGAAATGTTTCACAGGCTCTTTTATCAAGAATTTGACTGCTCCTGAGTAACACTGTCACTGTCCCCTAATGAGGGAGTGACTTCAGGGTTTTTAATTAAAATCTGACTTTTGAAAACATATGGGAAGGTATCAGCTATTTAAAGTCCCAGTTTGAAAAGACTATTCAGCCAAAAACAGTGTTTCCAGTTGTAAGTGGAATTTCCTTAAAAATTTCTTGCAGACTCATCTGGTTAATTAACCAGGACATAATGACAAAAGTGTATTTATAAGTGTCAACAACAATACCCAGGTTAATCTGTGGATATTTCAGACAATATTTGATGAGCTCTGTATTTCACAATGAGGTTAAACTCTTTTAGTATTAGCATTTCTGGCTCATACTTTGAACACTTCCAACTGTAGGCCATTATTCCTTTTTGGGTAAAGATGACCTATTATCAGATGATTCATATTTGTGTGCCACTTCTTTGTTGAAATATGACAAAATACATGTGCATGAAAAATTCAGGTATTTAAAACTACGCTAAAATGGTCTATGTGTCTCAACAGCACTTGCACAGGGAGAAGAGTGCAGGCTTTACTTTTACAGCACAATGAAGCACCAATAGCGAAGATGCAGGTTTATAATGCTACAAACGACCAGGGAACTGCTACACCCCTTGATCTTTTGCCCCAGATGTAAAATAGTTCTTTAAACTTGTTTTAACTGCAAATTTAGACAGAGGCATATAAACAATTGACAAGATATGCTTTAAGAAGGTGCCTGGACAAGTTTAAATTTCATGCCACTAAAAAGTCCTTAAAAATCTTTATTGGTTTGCCTTATATGTTGCCATCCTTTGCCCAAATTTATACTAAAACCCTCTGTTTTCTTTCCTGCAATATAACTTCCACTTTTGAAAAGGGTTATTTCTACTATCTATGTTTTATTCTTCTTCTGTATAAGCAAAATTTGGCTTGTTTTGGCTTTTTGGTCCTTTTTGAGCCCTCTCAATTGATTCTGAAACTTTAACATGCTTTTTTTTTTTTTTAAAGTCTTTAAGACATCTAGTATTTTTACTTTATTACTCTTTTTCATTTCCTTTTCACTAGCTTAATTCCCCCACCCCACCCCCAAATCAGAATCCTAAACTGATTCTCTCTTGGCATGCGTTTTCTTTGCTACATAGTATAACAGCAGCTCTAGGTATTCCATCTTATCTGAACCATCTTTCTCAAAAGATAATTTATTCTTCTTTCTTATGTTCCTTTTACCAAATCCTACCTAAATAGAAACCCATAGACAACACAAAAAAAGGTAGGCTATGAGAATCTTTATATGTCAAGCATGATGGAAATTTGTCGAGTTTCTGTAAGTTATCAAAAAAATTCTGAAATGATTAAATTAACACCCTAACAGGTTTAGGACAGCCATGTTTATTTCCACAAAAAAAAACACCTGCCTTCATATTCTACTTTTTCCTCTTGCATTCTCTTGCAATTCCTTTCCTGTAAAAATGAAAAGATTGGCTTTCATCACCTCAAATTACAAATACCACATAAAGAGGAGTACTATTTGAAAGGGGAGCTATACATTAGATAGATGAATAATCCTCAAGGAAGAAGGGTCTTTGCATCTGACAGCTTGTCTGTTTAGTCTTTTTATTCTCCAATGATACACAGCTGGTCTTACAAAAATATTTATTCCTACAATCTCTGCTTCCCTTAAGTTCTTAAATGAAACAGGAAAAATCCCCTCTGCAGAAAAATTAACAAAGCTGTAGATATAATTGTGTATATCTTAAGTGTGACAGATTACACTTTCTATCAGCAGTGTGAAGCTCAGACACAAGAGAGAACAACAAAGAATTAAAAAGTGAAAGGAAGAGGAATAAAAGCATTAATGGATTCTGGAAGGAAAACATCCCTCAGACATCAGAAGATGCAAATCCAAACAATAAAAACCCAACAGCCTGCCTATATAGAATCTTCTACTTAAGAGTAATCATTAATCTCAAAGAAGATTCATGTTACATAGAAGTATCTTTAAATATGTGTCAAGCAGATCAAGTTCAGGATATTTAAAAAGTTGACTGAAATAATAATGGCTCTAATAAAAAAACCCCACAACAACAAAAAAAACCCACCCACACCCCCACACCCCTCACCCCCCATCTTCCACTACTAATAATCCCTGGTCATCCAAAAAGCCCTCCCTGCCCCCATTTTATGGATGGTATCTACATCCATCACCTCAAATAAAACACAGTTTCCCTTAGTTTATCTGACAACAAAACTACTCCAAAGCTGCCTTTAGACTTAGTCTGTGGTAATTAATAATAAGATTTACACAGCCTTTCAACTACCCTCACCCTTGAGGATTTAGTAGCAAGTTTAAATGCTGTACCTCTTACCCTGCAAACAGTAACACAAACTCTTGTCTCAAGGGCCTATGGCTTATGCTGGTCCATCAAGCCAAGAAATCTAAAGTGGGTGCTACTGCATCAGCTTTGCCTAATCACTAAACAAAAGTTTTGGAACTCTTATATGTACAACTTGGTCTTCAGACTTCTGAAACATGATAAATCTGGGGAAGTAGATCTTTCAAATATCATGTTTTTGAGGAAAATGCCTTGTACTGAGCAGTTATGTGCGGTGTCTAAAAATTTAAATTATGCGGTAGTTTCATTTACCAAAAGTTATTGTAACTTCACAAGGAAGTTTACCATGCAACACAATGGAATGGGAACCTATCTTTCTTTAAGTAGAAAGAAAAGTAGTTTGTAAAAAGCATTGTAAGTATAAAAGTGATCCAATTTCCTTTATTATGTACAATTGACACTACAAATAACTTAAAGAATTGGAAACCTAAAAGCCAAGGAAGGGAATTTTAATAAATCATGAAGTTAAAGTTTCTTTATTTTATTCTATTTCATAAAAATGTAGGCATGCATATTGTCTTTATGTCAGAGCCAACAGTGGTTCTCACAATTTATTACTTTTTTAGTACAGGAGTTTATTTCAAATTTGTCAAATTGGTAGTTTGAAACAAAGTTTTGCCTTCCAGACATATTATTCAGGCTGATCATGAGCACACTTCAGATGTAAATGGTATTACCATACCCAGTGCTAGAACTCAGGAGAAAAAGTGTTTTGCAATCTTTAAAGTTACTCTGAAATGAAATAGAAAACATATGTAGGGTGTTTGAGTATTTGCCACTGAGAATTCTTTAGCTAAATAGGAAAAAAGAGGGAAACAATTTGACTGGTACAGCTTGGGAAGGAATGGAAAGAGAGAAGAAAAAACCCTGTATGTTTCTGGAGGCCAGCAAATGCCTGCAGAGATCAGGATGCAAACACAATCATCAGAACTTGGAATGGAACCTAAATTGTGTGCATCCCAATGCAAATTCTTTTGTCCAGCGAACTGCTGTGAAACTACCAGCAGAGTGTTCAGGGGAATGCATGAGATAAAACTATTTTTTAATAAAGCAGAATGAAGAAAAAGATACTTTAGAGAGGGAAAAAAAAAAAGTGACTATTAAGCTCATAAAAGCATGGACAGAAAGTTAGAAAATGCTAGAACTGAAGATACCCATTCAAATGACATACAGTCCCTTTGTGAAAATGCTTTATAATCCAGAATTTATTTAAACAATTAAACACACAGGCTACTGCCCTGCAGGAGTTCTGACTCCATGTAGTAACTGTATGGACGTGGACCTGGAAATTAATACAGTTTATATGTAAGCTTATGCAAGATCTATAGGATTTCTGGCTCATTTGTTGAAGAAATTAGAAGGCATATAATAAAAGCAGTATTGCAAATGGGATTTTGAAAAGAGAGAAAGACTCATAATTAAGTCAACTGAATATCATTATAGAATGGCTGAATTCTTATATAAATCTGAGTAATTTTCAACACATTTATCACCAATGGCAATTAATTGTCTTCATTTTCTAGGTGCCCACCCTGTATGAAGCTAAAGCTAGAGTTCTCTGAGAACCTTAGCTAAACTGAAAACCAATAGAGACTGTGTTTTAAGCTTATGATATAAAAGTAACAAGTGTTCTGAAAAAGTGTATGGTAAGCTTCTCCTAAAAAATAGGGGTTTGGTGATTTTGACACAAATTGCTCTGTGCGTTATATTCCTATCTATAAAATCACAATATCATTTTCACAAGTGTGTTGTGAGGATAAATTAAATAGTGTCTCTGAAGCTCTCAGCTTTTATATGGCCTTATATAAAAAAACCCCAATAACTCATGATGAAATTAGTAACTCAAGGGAATGCAGAGCTTAGCTGAAGTGTGGTAAATAAGACCTCAACCCCTACACTGAATGGTAAGGATAAAAACGGAACTCTGAATACTTTCCATTCAGTGAATAGTGCTCATTTTTCTCTTGAATGGAGCAGAAATCCTGTGGAAAAAAACTGCTATACAATCATGAGAAAGCCATTTGTAATTCATTACTCTGTTCTATATTTGATTCTGATTAATGTTTTCTTTTCCTTTTCACATGATTTTTCTTTTATTCCCATTTATAGTCCTTTTTCATATTTTCTTCTAAACAGAACACAGTGTCAGCAAAATTGATTATAAGGAACTTTCCAACCTAACATGTTACAGCGCCTTCACAATTAGGCACAGAAAGCTCAGTCATTCAGTGATTTCACTTACTCTAAAAAAAAAAAAAAAAAAGAGAGAAAAGAAAAAAATCGTTGGGCAATTTTGATTGCAGTATTTGTCTCATGTCCTCTGTCAGCAGTGCCCACTTCCTGCGTTTTGTTGGCTGTAAACTTATGGGTGCACTGCAGATGGAGAACTACACCATGGTTTTTCCATGCAGTGATTGTAGTCTCCAGCATTCTTAGAACACAGCCCTGTCTGCCTGATGTTCTATTAGGAAAGAGGGTGGTCTGGATGGAATTGTGGACCACCTGACCGGCCACAACAATACAGCCAGCAACTCTCATCTTGGACATTTAGGTTTAAATCATACTCTGACAATTTATGATAAGCTGCTTAGGAAGTATACCATTCATAACCAAGAACTCCTGACAAACACCTGTCTGCACACCATTAAGTTTTCAGCTCACTATAGAACATGACATTTTTGAAGTAGATCACACTTTTTCTGTCCTCCACCAGTCTACACCCCTGTCCTAGATCTAGAGCCATCACTGAATGGGAAACACTTGCAGTGCCAAGTCCCACTTGTTATGCTCCATCATCTCCAAGGAAAATACATCCTATCTATGTTCACATTCTCGTCAGCACCGGTAGTGAACTTTCCTGTAAGCAGCCCAGCAGAAATACATTACATTTCTGGACAGAAAGGAAAGCTCTACAGAGATCCAGACTGCTAGTATGCAGGATGTGGTAGTCCTAATGCAAGTTGAAAGCACTGACAGATTTACAGCACATATACACTGGCTGTAAATGATACCGACCTGGTGTTTCCTGGATATCCCTGAAATAACCCAGAAATCAAACCAAGAGGGGAAACTGGGCCACAGAGGGAACACGTCTGGCCGTTGGGATGCAGCAGCACAGCAAGTAAATTATATCTGTCTTCAGGATATACATACTGGGCTAAGCATCTGATGCCATGGAATTAAATGACATGTGGTTTATGTTGTTGTAATGTTCTTTGTTGACTTTAACAGTCTAAGAATAAAGTAAACTTATGTAGTCATACAACCCCCCCATGTTATTAAAAGACATCATTCTCAAATTAGTATGTATACCTCAAAGTAATTATGCTGTTGTTACTCTGACAGGATTTTATGCAAGCCCAAGAAACATACCTTCCACTAATCATTTGCAAAACATATTAATGATACTTATTTAATTTTATATGTATATGTATGTATTTGGGGATTACTTTGGTACATTCCAAAACCTGCAAAAAGGCTATCAAAAGGACTGTAACTTTTCTTTAGCTGCTCATATCATTACCAGTTACACATGAAGCCGTAGATAAAACAGGTTTAAATTTAAAAAAAAATAAATCCCTTCATTAGATGTTAATTAAACCACTTTCAGAAATCTGATTCAGCTTACCAAAAAAATAATACATTGCATGAAAATACATTTTGATTTCTCGATAAATTAAAAAAAGAAATCACCCTAAAAACCTGAAACTTGTATTCTGTATTCTAACAGTTAAAAATTAAACTGCTTTGCTACTTACCAAACCCTCACTGGGCATAATGCTGGTGAGATGAACTACCTCAAGATGTGCTGACTGTGACACCAGAGAATCAGATGAGAGCGAAATGATGTGGTCACAAATCCCAGACAAGGTTTTACACTACAAAGAAAAAAAGTCAATATAATTCCTCATATTAAACTGAAGCTACTAGCAAAGAAGTTCTTATTCTGAGAACTAACTGAGAATAAACTGATCATTTTGCTTCTTAGCATTATAAATGCTGCAGGCATATGAAAGTCAAGAACAAGAGGTTAAGGGAACAGAAAATATCCATAAATGTCAAGAAAAGTACATGCATGTACAGTTATTCTGACCAAAAGATTTTACTGTGCACTGAGAACATCTGTATATACAAACTATCTTCCACACTCCAACTACATGACTTTTTTTAAAAAAAAAAACAAACACAACACCTGATGAACTTATCTGTCATTATAATGTATCATTATAAATACAATGGAATATGTAAATACGTACAAATAAATGTCTTGTACATGGACTTAATGATCTATTTTGGCTCCCAAATAATGGGCACAACCCTACCAACAATGATAATTAGGTGAATTCTGCATTATACAATTTAGGAAACTTTTCCTTTGTTAAAAATTGCACTGGCAGGAAAATGCCTTAGTTAATTTATTTCCTGAAGTAAAATTCTTATGCATTTTTGAACACATCCTTTAACTGATATTCTAAATCTCTACAACTATGCAATAATTTTATGTTATCCTGCCTCCCAGCTAAAGATCTCTTAATACCAGTCCACACAAACACCTTCAAAGCAGGAACCCATTGCATAGATGGTATCAGTGATGCTGACAGATTAAACCCATCCATCAAAGACAAACAGTAAGTCTATGGATCAGAAAGGATCTGCACTCTCAGGGAATCTTCATGAGTAAAGATTTATTGCCAAGTTTGCATGTGTTGCTTAAAGCGTTCCTTCGAAAAGACTATGCCTAAAAATATTTGAACCTAATCTCAAAGCATTCATTTAGATGAATTTCAGAATGGTCTTCCTGTCAAAGTTGTATGCATCTATTTTCCTTTGGGGACTATACTCTCATTTGCCCTAATTATAGCAAATTCTAGTGAAATCCCTTAAGGGAAGTTTTATTTCAGGCTTTTGCAAAAGCATGAAGATTTCTAATATCTCATTTGATCCTACACTTATAAGTTAAACAAATAAAGTTGTCTTAAAGAATAAATTTATTATTTATTATTATTTATTATGACTGAATTTATAGATTATATTTCCATTCACTGTATAAAAGTACAGCTCTGGAGTACTGGAAGTGGCATTTGTATTTTGTATCAGCGGCAAGATGCAAAGCATCCCACTCAGGTAGGCATAACTGCATCTAAAGGTCACCATTATCAGAAATATTTCTAGCAGTTTCAGCTTTGGGCCAGAACCCCTAAACAAAACTTTAGGACCTGTCTTCTCACACCAGAGGTATAGAAACTGGCTTGCTCAAAAAACATGCTGTACTGCTGTTCTACATATGAACTGGTGGCTGACCCTGTCTCTGAGTATATGCTTTCACCCAGCTTTTCAATTACTGTCATCTCAAAATATTACTATGATTTCAAACTGAAGCCCTCTCTTATGCCCTAACGTTCCAGATCACAGGTGCAGATTAGATGCAGACTAAACCCCAGAAACAACACTTTCTACTTTCTGATGTAATGTTTTAACTTTAGAGTTGTCACATGGAAATACTTTTTCTGTAAATAAACTTTAGAACAAAATAAACACAAAATTTGTCAAATTCACAGTTAAAATCCTTAAGATCTCTCCATGATTCACAAAGCTACCTAAAATCTATGTAGGATTTTAGCATGAGGAAAACAGTCAAGAAAAATGATAGTAAAATAATTAAAAATATTAGTATGCTGTAAAAGTATTTCAGCAGATACAAGAGAGACCTGACACCAGTTGTAAATAATGCAAAGGCTCAGACAGTGTAAATGGGAGCAACTGAGCAGAATATATGAATAATAGCACAGGGTCAGGAAGTAATGGTTGTTATGGCACTATCAACATGAGCTAAAGTATTTTTGGCATTAAAAAAAACAGAAAGGAACTAAATCTTGTGTACTAGTTCCAAAACCACAGAAAGCAAAGTTCACACTCTCCAGATGGCGCAATACTACTGCACTTAAGAAAATCTTGAACAAAAATGGGTTCTTCCAAAAGTTGAGTACCTGTTGCAGAAGAACTTTACATACAGTTTTACAGGCCATCCAACACCTAAACCCATTTATTACATTTCTTTCAATGGGCTATGACAAGAACAGAATCTCTAGAAAACCACTAAGTCTTGAACAATCCATACAAACTTATACGTCACAAGAAGTATTTTACTATGGCAACCACTGCGGGGTCAGTCCAGTGAATGGAAGTTACTAATCTGTATTTACTGTTGAAAGAAAGAACATCTAGCAGGTTGTAATTTTTAATTATCATAGGTGCACTCTCTTAGTCTAGAGAACTGATGCAGCCCTGATAAAGCACATTTTGCTGAGCAGATAGGAAAAAAAAAGAAACCTGACTCCCAGACATGCAGTTTAAGTGATCCTGAAGACCACTCCTCCATAATTTACCTTTTCCGTAATACCTCAGTTGCAGAGTATACATAGTCTAATCATATGGCTAGTGAGGGAATGGCAACAGTGCACCAGCAATCACATCACCTGAACACATGCTGCCCTGGCGTGGAGCTCTTCTAAATAACTCCACACCTCAGTGAACCTCTTCAGTAACCAATGAAAAAAGTCAATCATGGATTATAGTTTTTGAAATCTGTCTTTACTTCTAAGTATATCTTTCTTAATATCTTTCAGAAATAAGACAAAACACCATGTGGTGTTTGAGAGTTATAGAGTCTATCTCTTATAAATGTGAAATTCTTCTTTAAAGCATCACAATTTCTTATTTTTAGAAATAAAGGGACTGTAAAAATGAACAATTTACAAAGTTTATTCTTGAATACAGTGTCCTTCGAGTAAATTTTTTTTTTTTTTGTTAATATGCTGTGAGAAAGGTGGTGATTCTCACTTCACCCACAGTTACAATGATAAATGGGTTGATTCTCAGAGCCTGGATGCTCTGAATCAGGTGGTTTCATGTGATTTTTCTTAGGCTAAGGTGAGTTCTACTGCCTTGGGATCTAGGTACCTTAAGGTTCATCATGTTTTCACTGCTGAGCCTATGGAATACCTAAAAATGGAAACTTTTCTCTCCTCTCATCTATTCTTCTAGGTTTCCATTCAGAAAAGGTAGAGAAGTCAAAAATAACATTCCTGCTGAAGATATAGTTCTAGAAGTCATATGTGGTTATAATTGTGGGTTAAAAAGATGTGTATATATGTATGTGTGTATGTATATATATATACACACACACACACACACTGAAAATCCAAGAAGATTTCAGGTGCTTTTAAAAGTTCTTTTCAGAATCAGGTTTGCAACAGTAAGCCTTTTTCTAAACGTCCCTGCATGCTTTCTGAATTTAGCAGCACATCAATGTTTTATGACAAATTTTAATCCCCGCTGGAAGCAGAGTGTGTGTAAAAGGCTTTAAAAAAAAAAATTCAGGCACTTGGTTAGAGCTTATCAAAAGCTTATCTGAACTTGTAAATCCTTTGAGATTTTCTTTTCACCGTAGGCTTTAACTCTATCTCAGTGTTAGTACAAGTTTTCAGTGCCAGTATCAGGAAAATACAAAGTATTTGAACTCAAAGGCCAATATCTAATCAATAACTTTGTGTAAGGTTCTGCAATTCCCCTTTGTCATTAGAATTTTTGAGTACTGAAGGCACAAAGTGCGCAGTCTGACAACCAGTGAAGCTAATAATGCACCAGGTCTGATGGATCCATTGCTGGAATTCAATACCAACAATCCTAGTAAGAATACCACACTAGTAAGAGGTCCGTGAAGCTTCTAAAACAATGTAAGAACAATAATTATGTATTTTTAATTAACTGTAGGTATAACAGAGAGCATTACTGCACGGAACTGTGTGAGAAGAGTGAGAGGGAGTATCACACCCTGCCTGCTAAAATAAACAGGTGTAAGTTAGGGAGTACCAGAAGAAAGCCAATTCTTAAGCCTTACATTTGAAAAAGTTCCAATTGAGGAAAGAATAAAAAGGCTTGGTAGGAATTGTTCTTAAGTGAACGACACCACATTTCAAAAGCCTCCAACATTCGGAGAAACTGGAAACAACGCCTTTGGTGAAAAAATTATTAGTAGTATTGCTTGGGTATTGTCTCTCCATTTCGTTATGTTGATGCAAAAAAAAGATATTTTTGAGTGTTAAATCTAGGGTACTGGGGCAGTCATTACACTGGCTGGTAGGAGTCATAACTAACTTGTACCATTTCAGGGGGCCACAAAATATGTAAGCTGATGTCTTTATTGCTGGTCTTGAAAAGAATTTTTAGCTTTTTAAGTATTTGATCTTAATTATGAAAAATTTAACTTTCAGCAACTTATACCATTCATCGGAAGTTGTGTCAAATAGTAAGAAACTTTATATTCCTATTGTAGATTTAATTTTTTTTTAAATCATTTAAGTGGATGGGGTAGGATTAGAGAATACCAAAGCAGAATAATTAGATTACTTACCACATGAAGAATTTTGTTTTCTGTTTCATAGACTGTACAATCCTGTGGGAAAATGAAACAAAAACAATTAATGCACATTATTTTAAATTTCCTAATAAGAAATAAAAGAAGGCTGTATGCTGATAACTATCTCTTACAGAGGTTCCTGTAAAGACAAGTGATCTCTTGAGTTTTGTCTTGACCAAAAGGTTGCTTTACAATTTCAGGAAACAACTACTCTCGTGGCTGGTTAACCTCAGGGATCTATTTTTCCTTTGAAAGCCCTGAAACTTGTGTTCAATATTAGCAACAATATAATAGCCACAATAGTGAGGAAAAAAGTAACTGAGTATAATTAATCTGGCATGTCAGAATTTCAATGATGTGCAGAGCGAGAGATACACTGCCAAGCCTCAAATCAAGTAATATGTTTATTACCTGTTCCACAAGCTGTGAGGGGTGCAGACAGTTGTGTCAGACCTAGCACTAGGTAGGTTGTGTTACTATAAAGCATAGGAAGGGAAAGTAAACAGAAAATATTTTTACAACAGGTGCAGTGCTAAAGATGCTAAACATGGTGTGTCCACACTGTCAGTTTGGTTTGCTCCATCTTTTGCTTCAAGATGGTTGCTGATTGTCTACACCATCCACAAGGGACAAGAAACAACAGTGGTCCCATCTCTTGGAAAAAGCCCCATAGCTGCTCTAGCTTTGGACTTTGGAAGGCACAAGCCACACCAAAAAGGGACAAGATAGGACATGGGCTTGCTCATGCTGAGCACTGGTCCAGGGATAACCAGGGGGTTTCACTGCCTTAAGATTTCCCAAAGAACAACTTCATCCCAGCTTTCCATTATACAACGTTGCTATTAATCAATTTAAAGCAGGCCTGAAACACAATATTCCTGATCAACTTCTTAATTTGCTGAAGACTTTTAACTTCTAAAGCAGTCATTTTCCTATTTTGGCTATCATTTTAAGAATAATAAATCTTATCACTTCATAACTTGAAGTCATTACTCTCTCAATCTGTGTTTTGATTTAGTGATATTACAGTGGCTAAAATACTACTTTTCCTTCATAAAACAAAGCATACAATTCCTAAGAGATCTACTGCTTCTTCTGCTTTTTAATGTGTTGAGAATTTCCTCAGTAAAATCCCCTCTCTAAAGCACCAGACAGGAGTGGCAAGGCAGTATTTAACCCCTTCCTACAGGAGAGGGCCCAAGTGCACTGGGCCAGCTCTACCTACCCTTCCCCAGCCAGGCCGCACTACAAATCACCACTGGGCTCTCCGGCTATATTTTACTAAAATACAAAATTAAAAGGAAAGTACAGAAAAGTCAAGTTTGCCAGACAGAGTAGAGATTAGGGTCCCTGGATACTTTGGTCACCCTCTGCCAAGGCCTCAGCCCCCACAGCAGGGCTCCACGCTCCCCCCAGCTCTAGAACCTTCCGCCCCTCCCCTGAGGCAGCCCACCACACTCCTACGCGGTGAGCACCAGCCTGCGACACCTGCCTGTCATAAAGGGGTGCTTTGCTGTGACAAAATCTGAGGAGAAGCTGTTCCTGGGCTATCCAGCACCTGTCCGCACTCAGGGAGCGGGGGAGGCTGTGGCTGGCGGCAGGGCCAGCGCCCGGTGAGGGGGCAGCGAAGGGGCCGCCATAACACACACCCGGCCAGGCAGCACCCTGCTCAGCGTGCGCGACTTCTCTACACCATATTGGAACTGATCATTTACATCTCAGTGAATTAAGAGCCAATAAAGAAAAGTTACGTTGGGAAATGGTAAAATACTTCTCAAAATACTATGTCACATTGGAAAAAGCTTTCTACAAAGCAAGAGAAGGATGTAAGGATTTCAGGACATATTTTTAAGGATAGGGATATGAGAAGTAAAAAAACCCAACCAACCCATCTTTCTTACTTGTCTTTTTCCTTGAATAACTTTCCAAGTAAAACTTGAATTGCTGATATACCTAAAAGATCCCCCCAATTAACTTAAGATTCACTGTAGTTCTTAAGATTTCCTCCTTGGATCTTAGTATGTTAGCAGTAACAGTTAATTGCTTTAAACTTCCCATGAAATAATTCCAACATCCTCCCTCCGTTTACTCTAGAAGAAGATCAGCTATATGATCAGCTTAGGCTGTGGTACTCTATATGAGAAATAGCAGCTAACTGGCAGATCTCTGCTCCTCTTGTCCAGGAGCTCAGACCCTCAGCGATATCCCACCCGCTGCGGCCAGGCACAGCTCTAGAACCTTCTTTCTTGGGTGCTGCTCTGAGGACCCCGTCCCTCAGCCCACCTGAGGCTGCAGAGCAGCTCCAGCCCACCCGAGCCTCTCAGCCCTGGGCACAGGGAACCCTGGCACCCTCAGGGCTAAGGGTCATGCTCAGTTTGGAGGATTGGCACTTTTGTAGAGAAACTGATTTCTAAGTGAATACACTTTAGAGAATATTGCTACAGAATAAGAAAGACCACCACGAGTGCCAAGGAACACAGAGAAGAATTTATATTAGCATTTCATGGTCAAGCATCCCTTTGATGTTTCTTCTGTATTCATACTGTTATTTTCTATAGCACAAAAAAAGAATTCAATTAGTCAGTTTGGCTGGTAATGCCCAAGGCAGTTTTTCCTACAAGTTTTACACACTTCAAACAGCACATCCACCATCTCCTTTTAACCCTCCAAGTACCAAGAGAACAAAATGATCACAGCAGGGCTTACAGCTTGACTTCAGAGAGAATGCTCATTTCTAAATTACTCCTTTAATTTCTGTTCTAAAATACAGTATAAGCTTCATTCTGAACAAACCTAATTACTTCAGGTCAAAGAATAGAAGACTTATGTATAGTAAAACTCAAATTTTACTGTTTTGTAGAGCAGAATTAATGTTAGCTACACTTATGTCGTGCATTCAAGATTACATTAGCATTAAAAATGTTAATGGCTTTGGGATTCCTTCCAAGATAGATGCATAGACTATTTTTATAAATACATCAGGCTAGTTTAACTGAGAGGTTAAAAGCACTTGCAATATTATACTAAAACATTAAGATATGTAGGTCACAATATTCTTCTGATTTATTTTTCTCTGATAAATAGCAATGCACTAGGGATCTCATTAAAAAAAAATCTTCCAAGACTAACATGTTTATATTTTTGATCTATTTTTCTTAGAAAATAAAGAATAGTTATAGTGATAATCTTTCTACATCCTCCATAAGCAAGATGACGTTAAAAATGTTTTTTCTTACAGTTTAAAAAACTTTAAAAAATTAGTAGCTGCATTCCATCTCCCCTCTGTAAAATGGTAAAATACAGGGATTGCAAAACCAGTCACAGCAGCAGTATTGCATACAAGCCAGCTTCTGCTCTATCCAGAACATCCTGCCTTTCAAAGGTACAGTACACCTTTGTAACTCTATTAAACAGCATTCTTTTGAATATTCATAAAGAGAAAAGGTCAGTAGGACTTGTGCTCACCCACACTATATTTGTAATTTTAGTTTCTAATTCCCAAAGGAAAAAAATGCAAGTACTACTGAAATTTGCAGATACCATAAAAAATGTTTTATGACAAGTCTTGGGGACAGTTAACTAACACATAAAAATACCAATACATATAAAATATTTAGTTCATTAACTTAGTACAATAAAACAGCATGAGTTGAGTCAACTACTGAAAAGAAACAGAGACCCTGTAAAGGAGCAGCTTGGAAGAGAAGTTAAGACTTTGTGATGTTTGCCAGTTGAATGCCATTTCCCAATATAACACTGCAGTAAAGATCTACTGCAATCTTTGAATTGTGGATATGAAAAAATGATATTTAAAAATATATTGCTTGCATACATAAAACCAAACATACCCTTCTGGAATTCACACATTAAAAAAAAATGAGATTGCTCTGAAATAAGGCCAGTATACAACAGTAAATACACTAAAGTAACTTTTACTTGGTTTAATTAAGGTAAAAGCTTGATCACAATCTATATTTAGAAAACAGTGAACAGATGTTTGATAACAAAATGTTCTTTAGCAAATGCAAGCAAAGTAAGATTGAGGGACTGAAAGCTGCAGTCTGCAAAGTTCAAACTGAAAATAACACCCATGTTTTTAATGGCACTTGCTGAATCACAGAATAATTCAGGTGGAAGGGACCTCTAGAGGTTACCTAGTCCACCCACCCACCCAGAGGAAGGCTAATTTAGAAGTTATACCAAGTACAGGAAACTACTAAGAAACAACAGTTTCTATCAGTTGCAGTACCAATGAGATAGTTTCAAAAAACACATGCTTCACCCTAAACATAAAGTATTTGACTAAAAATTAGGGTCAAAATCTGTGATATAGTCTCTGAATTTATCTCAGCAAGGTTAATTAAACAATAATAAAGGGGAGAACAAAAAAAATATGTTTGGCTTCTGTTGGAAAATAATCAGCTTAAGTTGTGCTGACATACTTTGGTAAGACACAAACTTTTTGTTTAGACAATGTTTGTTCATGCAGTTTAATGTACATATCAAAAGTGTCTATCACAGGTTTAAAATTCTTTGACATTCAGGAAAAAAAAGTCAGAAAACCAGCTTCTAGTAGAATTAGTGAAGTCTTTCTACTAAATGAAAAATTAACCAATGGCTACATTTTATGAACAAAATTCCAAACCTGTTCTTCCCCAGTTATTCTAGTTATCTTTCCCCCAGGGTAGCCTTGGCACTAAAACATGACCAAATCCAAATCCCAAATCCAAATTCATTTAAGATAGTCTGATGGATTCATTTTCAGAGCAAAAAGGAGAGCTAGTCTACCTTAAAGCTAGAGCTATACTTCGAAATGAAGTGAGGAAGATCAAACATTTCAATACCCTGTTCTAACATGCTTTTTTTTGCACATTATCATCAATACATTTTGATGGGACATTGCACCTCAAAATCGGATGTTTCTGCAGCTTTCTGCATAACACTGTTCTTTTATAGTTTCCCTACTTATTTTAGTAAAGGTGAGATCATGAGGGATAAGAAAATTGAGTAGAATAAAGTGCATTCAGAAGCATAAATGGACATAAAAACTCCTCTAAAACAAAAGGATAGAAGATCAGTGTTCTTGTAACCAGCATGAGAAGATACTGTTTACAGATTAACAAGTGACTGCTTATTTGTTGAGACATTTACATGGTATGTAAAGAATAACACCTGATATTGCAGTTCATGTCTGGTTTAAATTTTGAATGAAGTTCTCATCTTCACACTCATACAAAGAATATGACCTAAAACCTAAAAAACCTACTTTCTGGTTAGATATAAGAGTATGTCACTCAGATACATACATCATAGCAAGGAGATTCATAAGCTGTGTCAATATTAAACTAAGTTTACATAGTAATGCCCCCTATTTAGAAGGAAGTTCACCTCAGGGGGCAGCTGTAAGTTATGCACATATAGCATGTTAATTTTGCACAAAAGAAATCTTCAGGTTGAAGCCATTCCTCACTCAATGTGCCAAATGCATAGCCTTGACTGCTGCTTTCACACTGACTGAATTAGATATCTAAAGTTTATATAATTTGTAAAACAAGGAGTATCAGAAAAGATCTGAGATCTAGGTTTTTATTAGCTACATCTTTCAATTCATATTTTATCCTACAGTTAAGACTGCAATTCTGGTTTAGGTAAGACATTTCTGCTTTCACACATTAAGATCAATTTTCCTCAGATATAGTTAGTAACAGGAACACCGTCTGCCTATGAATGATTTTATCAGCTCTTTCTGGTGACAAGTTCAATATACTGTAAAAAGATCTTAATAGATGACTATCAAACAACCCAGATCTGACAATAAGATAAGAAAAAGACAAAATTTTATTTGTAACAGTCCTGAAGAACTAACTAAACATTCTTCATCCTGGAATATCTTGGAGTTTATGATAAAAAATAGATTTGTTTTTAAGTTGTCAAAAGGAGGACAACTTATGAAGTGGAGTTGAAAAATTGGAGGGTAAAAAAGAACCAAAGTATTGCTGGCATAGTAGAACAGAATTTCAACTGCCAGAAGCAGTGAAATGAACAACAAAAATGGAGACAGCAATTCAAAATTATACTATTTTCACCTAGACCACAGGAAAAAATAAAACTCAAACAAATATCAGTTGAAGGGCGGAATCAAAATCCAAACTTGTTATACTGTAGAGTTCATTTTGCTTAGTCTGTAAATCAAAAATAGCCTAGTGCTATACACACCTTGTAAGAGAAAGCTTAATGAAGACACATGAATAATTAAATGCCTACATAGGAATTTTTAAACCAAGAAAAGAGAAAAAAGGTCTTTGTTTTACACTGCAGAAACACATAAAGGACAAAGTTTCTAAAAGGAATAAAGCTGAATATTATAAATTAAGGATAATAGTGTAAAATACAAAGACTGATAGTTATCATCCTTAGTTCTTTTTTTCCAAGAACTAAAATGAAATTGAGCGGGGCAGGGGGCAGGCGAAGTTTGCTATTACTCCAGGAAGCCTTTCAAATTAGATGAGGTCTATGATCGGTCTACTGCGAGGTTACCTGGAAAACTGTGCCAGCATAGGACAGAAGCAGGCAGTGGTGCCCTGTATATTGGAGACAGCCAATTTAAGGTGCTTACGAACTACAGCTTTAGCTAAGCTTTCATCTTGCCTTCCCTCCCACAACACTTTTATCTTTCTCTTTTGCTTCATTCCAAGGCAGCCCTGCCTGCTCTCTAACCTCTCCACACATTCCCATAGCACTGTTTTGTCTCGTCAATATTTTCCTCCACTCACAGGTGAGGGAGCTCACTGTGGTTCTAAAAAGTATTTCCACTCAATCTTTCTGTACCTTTGTGTATCCTCTTGTCTTATGTCAGGGGCAGACTGTCAGAGACTATATTAATTTTATGTTCCTGTGGACTGTACTATATTACAATTAATTAATGAATAACAGTGATGATAATACTACCATCTTTTTTTCCATATGCGGTTTGTTTAATGTTATGAATATTTCATGTTAATCATTACACAACTTTCATGAAACTGGCTATCCTTTAAGTGAAGAAGCAACACTACAAGTTGCATTTGTATGTATTGTAAAAACTTGTCCCTGAAAGATTTTTGATCATTTATATTTTAATCTGTAATAATACACTGTTAGCAGTAGTTAAACTGTTTCCCACTGTGGCTTTGTTCTCTTAACACTTGCATGGTGATAGAGAACCTGACATGAATTTGTCTACTCAAAATCAAAGTGGATTATTTTAAACTTCACACTGCCCTTCAAAGTATCCAGGCACGTGAAGATAACCA
Organism: Falco cherrug; assembly: GCF_023634085.1. Lineage (NCBI taxonomy): Eukaryota > Metazoa > Chordata > Aves > Falconiformes > Falconidae > Falco > Falco cherrug. The sequence continues at coordinate 21,411,930 of NC_073711.1, forward strand.
AAGTCCAAAAATCTTCCCATCACTCCCAGAGAAAGAGAATATGCAAAGAACATAGAGGTAATGCTAAAATAATTTTTCTGGTGAAGTAAAAGTTTAGTAATGTTTTCCTATTACAATTTTTAAGCAACAGTATGAAGAGGACTCAGAGTGGAAGATAAACACTCCTACCTGTTGCACAATGGTTGTTAGTTCCAGGCACAGTTGAACAATATTGTTTTTCAACAGTGAGTATTCTGTCACACTGACAAATGGAGACCTGTGACAAAGGAAGGGCAGGTTTATACAGCATTAAGGATTATAACACCTGTTTACAGTATAAGCTGATATATGTAATACAGAGTTCAGTTCTACACCACAGAAGTGTGAAAAACCTAATCATGATGATCTCCAGCAGCAAGTTACACAGCTTTTGTGACATACACCTTTGAAACAAGAAACAAAACAGGCAGGAAGGTTGTAAACTACTTTTTGGCCAGAACATCAGAAATTATCATTCTTGTGGAAAGCAAAAATAAGAGCTTCCAAATAATTGCAAATAATCCAGATTTCCTTTGTACAGCTCACTAAAAAGAGAATATTTATAGTAGGACATCACTCTTCAGCAGCCATTAGCACCTTAATTCAGAGAGCAAAGTAATGCTTACTTAATCACTAACAGCTTCCTGCACACTTGGATTTTCTTCAGGCGCTCCAAATTCTAGCTGAATCTGACCCCATTTGAATTTTTAAGAGCTGACAAGGTCATAGCCTGAGAGAGTATGACTGCTGGCATTAGGTTAGGAAGATGTCACCAGGATTATACAAAGCCTGTAAAGGAGGGTGATTAACTTTCACTGTGATTTCCAAAGTGCCTTTTATATATTCAAGAGCATTCAGATTCAAGATAAAGCTATCCATTGCTGTAACTCCAAAGAAAGAGAAACATAAATGATCTGGTGTTATTTTATGTTTTGGTTTCATTTTTTCTGCAATCAAAATTATAACTGCATTTATTCAGAGAAATATTTTTAATCACATTCTCAATTCACATATAAAAGAAACCAGTGCTTGATTGTTGAGTGTTAACCAACACCACAACTGTACCTAACACATCAGTCTTACTCGATAAAAACTCTAATTTAATTTTCAGACTAAGCAAGTACTATAATTTATTTGAATATTCTTAATTGATTTGCTCAACTCCAGCATTTTTGTGTCTTTTTGATGGCTGAAGGACAGTTCAAACTCCAAAATCTTTTCTTTCTTTCCCTTCTTCTGAAATTACTGATGACGTTGCTACTTGTGTCAGTGAGATGTCAACTTGGAATAGCACAGAAGTACTAATTCCACACAAAATACTGTTAGACTGAAAGAATCTGAAAAAATAACTAGATAAAACTTTAACAGCCTCCTGACAGAAAAGGGTATCACATTTTTGCCTCAAATATTTGAGAAAGTTGCAAAATAGAATTCAGAGTTAGAATTTCAGAACTGCCACTGTAGTATTAGAATAGAAGAGTGCAAGAGAAAAAGAAAGAACAAAAACAAGACAACCCAAAGAATTATTCTCATGCATAAAGGATCAAGGAATAGCAAATTACCTGTCCAGCCAGGCTAGTAAGTTCTTGGCAGCACCAATCAGGTCAACTACAGAGGTAAGAAAATCATTTGGCAGTCGTCTGGAGGCCCTGCCATCATAATGGCCACTCCTCCTTCTACCCGTTATAAAGTTCTGAAGATTTTTGGCTGAAGCATTCAGCTTGTGAGACAGAGTTCTCAGGTTTTCGGTCTCCAAACCATAATTCTAAGGGGAAAGAAGAAGATACACAATTAAGTGAAATAGTGTCTCATCAGCTACACGAATATAACTGTGAGGTTAAACATGAACGGTATTGGTCAAAAGGGCAGGGTAGTTATGGAAGCCTGGTGCCAGGCTAAGCAACAGACTACTTCAGTACGTGCAAGACACATCCATCCTGTTGGCACGACCACTTCTAATGTCATCAATGGTCACAATTCTGGAGTCCCTAAACCCATTGGTCCAACGAAGTCACTGAGGGGAAGGTAAAAAGAATCCCCGTATGCTGAGTCTCATGATGTTTCCCAATTTCAAGTGAAGATGAGTCAGTCCACTATCCCCTACTGCTACAGTTCAGTGTTAACCATTCGGTGTATTTGTTACCTCTGAGAGCACGTCTCTAGCAGTCCCACTGCACTGGCTCTCATTCAGATTTGTGTAAGTCCCTCTAGTAACCTGTAATAACTCAGACTTAGCAGAGCTTCCCTTTTACTCATGCTGTGAATAAGGTATGAGATCTTACATGGCCTTGGTGATAGGCTTTTACAGGAAAATTCCTCCCTGAACCCTGCTGTTGGTGAGCAGCTCTCCCACATGCAATGTGATATGCGAACAGTCAGATCAGGTCAGAGCAAAGACATGGTACTCCTGTCTCCAGCGGCTGCATAGGGAAGGATCTGAGGAAAAAGCAGGCATATAGTAACAGCTGTTGGTGGTTCAGATACTTCAGTCAGTGACAGTGTCTTCATATTTAACAGCTCTTAATGGATTTTCTTCTGTTCTAATTCTGTTGGGGGTGGGGGGAGGTGTTGAATCTAAGTAAAGTTTTCCATACACAAGTCCCCTTTCCTCTTTTTCTGCATTCCCTCACCCTCTGTTCTTTTATCATCAAGCCAATTCCGTGCTTAGACCCAGATAACAAACACAAAGATATCTCAGCTCGAATACATTAAATAATTCACTCAAATTCACATAGAAAGTCTCAGACACACTGAACTGAACCCAGAGTTCCTGCTGCCACAACAGGATGTAGCACATGAAAGAATTTAATAAACATTTAAACAAAATTAGCTTTCAGAGTTTGAATTAATTGCCCACTATTTGTTTCAGCCATGCATATTTTACAGAGAATGACTGATCTTGAATATCACGTTATTTTTTTTACCTAAACTTCTTCCTCAAAACAGAAAATAGAGAACTGCGAAAAATACACAGTCTTCATGGATGTCAATATGGATATTTGTGTTAGAAATGATAATTTCCAACACCAAGAAAAAAAAAAAAAAAGCACTGACCAATAATAAGCTTCTGAGTTGGGCTTGTATCTAAGTCAAACAAAATACAAACGACTGTTTGGTAAAGTTGTTTGGACCAGTTACAGCTGGTACTTGGGAATATGCCTTCTCTGCCAGCCATTTTCCTTCTCAAAGTTCACTCTGAAAAATAAATCCAGCCACCTGCCTGCAGTCTGGAGGGCAACCTACAAGAAATGGAAACACTTTGCTTTCTTACTTAGCTCACTGCAAAGAATTCGGATTTAAAAATAATTTTAAATAATAGGGACAGAATTAATTTGTTGTATACATATCATGCCTAAGGCATCACAAAAAGTCAGTCAGGTTTGGAAGCATCCAGTTTAAGACTGAATGTTGAAACAAACAAAAGTTACACTGGTTTAGCTACAGATGAGAAAAATTCTCTTCATCTTTTTTTCCAGAACAAATACTGTACAGTTAACAACAGCACCACTAAAGTCAGTCATTCTATTTTGGAAAAGTTTAAAGTTAAAAAGCAAGTTGTATTTGGTATTAGTATGCCACCTGGTTAATATTTGCAGCTAAACTTTTTTTTTGTTTTTTTCTTCTTTTTTTTTTTCCCCTCTTATTAAAGCACTGAAGGAATTCCCTCCTCTGCTCTATTTTTCTCTCAACTTCTACTTGTGCCAAGACGATGACCAAGTGGACACGTTGGGGTGCTTTTACCAGCTAGCAACCAGCTAGGCAGGGCTTAGTTTCCCCTCAGAAAGATTTTGATTTTGCACACTCACCAACACATTACAAGGGTGGGAAAAGAATGGTTAATAATAAACCTTCAAAGTATCACCTCATCCTAATTTTCTGCACCACAGCTAACCTCATGTCAGCTGCACACATTCCCCCCTCCACCCCCGCCTCCTGTGCAGTCCGTTTACCAGGCTGAAGCTCTGGTGTCACGAAGCTGCATGAGCCCCACCATGGCAGTACATTAGAAAACTACTGAAGGACTGTGGCCCCTTTCGGGCTTGCCTAGCCAGCAACCAAGGTGAGGGGATAGAGAAGAGGTTGTTCCAGAGAAGAAAAGAGCCAGCAGGTGGGTACACACACAAATTTAGACTGCATCGATTATGATTCAGCAAATGTGCTTGAAAACCCAGATGGAAGAGTTGCAGTTTGTGATAAGGTGGGTAGCCCTGTTCTGTATATGTGATACTGCAAGTATCCAGATCTATTCTGATTCCCGCAGGTATCTCATCTGCATGATGCTAACGGAGACAGTCTCAAACCTGCCAGACTAAATCGCTATCACAGCTACCATATCAGACTTCAGTTTTCACAGCCATATATTCTGCCCTCACTGTGTTAAATACGTGCTGCTATTGTGAGACACACCACAGAAATGATGCTCCCAAGCCTGCAAAATTCTGTCTCCTGGCAGGTGATTTCTTTCTTGCACTCTAAATCCTAGATATGATTTCTGATTTATGAAGAAAGACAAAAACCCCAAACAAAATACTCTAAAAGGGACAAGAGGGTGCCTTTAGCATAGGCAGGATTATTTTTCATACCAAAAGGGGGGGGGGGGGGGGGGGGGGCCGGGAAGCATGGTTTGCTCCATTCCCTGGTTTTGTTTCATGATGCTTAAAGTTGTTACATAATCTTTCTTACCAAATTACTCCATTAGTGGAAATGGACATACAGGTTTAGAGAATGAATACTGACTATTAAAGCAACCCTAAACGCTGTCTGCCTAGAACTACACAGCCGTACAGTTTGTCAAGCTATCATGGAATCTGGATGGCAAAACTGCTTAGTGGGAATAGAACGACTAAAGCTGACTACACTCCATTTCAGTAAAACGGGCCTGACGGGTATATTGCAGAAACGGTGACTGCTGGAAGAAAGGGCCAAAGTAACAGCACATCTTGAACACAGAAAGATGTGACTGGCAAATTTATTAAATGTTGGCTTAAGCTTCTTCACATAAAAGCACCATTCAAACAGTAAAAAATTCTGTATGTCCACGGACTGTAATATGTGCTAGCATTATTAGCTTCACACAGGAGTTACACAGAGATTATCTGATTTGTTCAGTTACAGACTGACTCAGTAGCATATTTTAGGTTTGAGCTCAGCAGTTCCTGATGCCCGATTCAATGACAGGAGTTGGAAAGAATTTCAAGAGGTAGAAATTAAACAGAAATGTGAGATCAGAGCCAGACAAGCTTATAGAAGAATATCATTAGCAATAAAGCCAAGAGGAAGATGTGCTTAAAGTGACACTTAGTGAGATGTACAACTGGCTGAGGTTTAAGGACAAGTCTGCTTGCTGTCTGTAAAACAGTTTTCAATTTTAGCAATTTCATTCTCTAGTCCTCAGATTTTCAGACTATCAGAGAAGGTTCCTGCCATCCGCCTAGTACTCTCCTGTACAGTTTGAGATGCCAGTTTGTGTTCCTAGTGATTAGGGTTACTGTGGGGTAGCAGGAGGCAAGAGACAGGACAGATCACCTCCAGGGCTTTTGCACTTGACTTTTTTTTTTTTTAAGCACAGAAAAAACAGGTGGCTGTTGTCAGAAGTGTTAGAATTCAGAAGACATGAGAGAATACCAGGTTTTTTTGAACAACCTGAAAAAAAAAGTTGTTTTTACTAGTGCAGAGTAGAAGATATGATGGAAGACATAAATTGCTGAATATCCCATATAGTTAAAAATGCATACAGGAAATCGAAAAACATGAAATCATGCCTGCTTTTCATGTCATAAATCCAAAATGCAAAAATAGCTAAACACACTGTGACAATGAACCCGCCCACTCTGCGTCTGTATCACAATTCCAGCTAAAACTTCTTTTGTGCATAAATTCTGGTTGGAAGTTCCATTTTTAAAAGACAGTGCAAAAAATGAGTACTTTTTTATCTATCTGACAATATAACAACTGTGCTTTTTACATATTCAAAGAAGCGGAATGAAAAAAGTCTTCAGATGAGGCTTCGGGTGTTTTCATATCTCATTGTAGGTATGTAATAACATCACAAATTAGTATTTTACATTAATAAAATTATCTGTGAAAATTTTAGCCACTGAGATAAAATAGGCCAAATTAATGTAGCAAACAAGATAAATAACAAATAAGATGGAAAAAAAAGGTAAGTGCTAATCAATTTTTTGTAAACACTAACATTTGAAGATCAAAAGCAGAGCAAGAAATATCTACATCATAAGAAGAGTTTATTTCTTCTGTGGAAACACCACCCCCACCCCCACCCCCCCAGCATTATATACTTAAAGGCACTTATATAATGAAAGTGTTTTCTTATAATCTGACCCACAGAGGTAAAAAAATGTGCTCACACAGAATTTTTTTTTGCCATGGGACACAATTTTAGCTAAAAGGTTTATATTGCATAAGTAATGCCTTTAAATTACCTTAAAAACAGGTTTATTTTTAATTATAGTAGTTTTTATTGATGTCATTCATGTAAGTAGTCAGTGTAATATATGTATAAATACATGTATAAAAAGGCATATACAGCTTTTTCTGTAGGTGATATTTTGAGAATGTTGCAATATCCACTGAACTGTCAGGTTCAGAGAATTAAAAGGGCAGAGCAGTAGATCTGACTGAGGAGATTAATGGAAACAACTCTGAGTGATATTCCAGCATCTTTCATGAAATTTACCACGTTAAGGCATTTAAAATACCACAACCTAAATATTGTGCTACACTACCATTCTTATGTTTTATGCATAAACTGAAAGAATCCCCACACTTTCTCAGTCAGTCCCCTGTGGGAGCCATAGCTGCAGGTCTGTTTCAGACAAGACCTCAGGCCCATTACCGAATCCACGTGGCAGATGTGCCTTTGGCCCTCTGGGTACCACCCTGCCCCTCAGTGCAGCAGGCTACTCCCCCTCTGAGCCCATCCCAAAAGCAGCACTCATAGCTCACTCTGCTCCTCCTCAGAGCTCAGCTTCCCAGTTGCTTTAAGCTGACCTATTTGTGAACTACCACAGAAAGATGCTGCATGTCCTCTTCCTGAGTCCCAGCACCACTGTATAACCAACAGGGTTAGGAAATTAATCTAAAATCTCAATCTTCAAGCACATCTTCCCCACTGCAGACTGGTTTTCAACCCATTCTCAGATGACATGTAAATTGACTTAAAGTTATTGTGGATTTGCAACACCTGATGCAGCTCTGCAGGGATGCCCGGCCCCTCCTTGGCTGGGAAGGCAGGCCGGTCCTTCCCAGGCTGCCTGCTCCCCCCGCCAGCCTGCCTGCTCCCCGGGGACCCGCACGCACCCGTGCTCCCAACGAAGCACAAGACCTCTGCCCACCTGTCCCCCTGGGGCTCAGCCACAGCGTGGGGCTCAGACGACTAGCAAAGAATTCCCCAAGCAGCTCTGGGCTTCAGGAATCTCCTTTGGGAAAACAGGATGTGCCAGATGGGATCCCGTAACTCCCTGCGGTCTACATCACTCTGTATGCTGCCCCCAAAAAGGCCACATCTTCACAATGAAAACGACAGTGTTTGTGATAGCATATAGTCATTTAGCACTTAATGAATAAAAACAGGCAAACACAGCCCCTTTAATAAGAGCAAAAATCCAAAATAGTCATAAACTAGATTTTAGCATAAATAGTCCTAGCACTTAAACAGAATGAAAACCATCAAAACACTTTATTTTTTATTTCCTTTCTGGAGGTATGTTTTTAAATGTTAAGAGCCTAACAGAAAACACAGTAGAAACCTAAAGTACTTCTTTCTCTAAATATCTCCTTGATTTCATCAGGTAAAGCTGTTAAAATTTTCTGGTGATGTTTTTATGATACAACTTAAAACTGAAGTTGTCAAAATAGTATGAAGTTAAAGTATGCAAGGCAGTGCATTTCTGTCAGGTGTGTAGATTTTTTCTTCTTTAAAAAGAATTTACAAGCTGAATATCTTTTAGATATATAGCAATTTGAAGGAGGTAAAATATTTCTTTAATGTAAATCACGAAAGTCCTTCAGTTGAAATTATGTGAACAAGTAAGCAGGTTTTACACTAGCATTTAAAATACTGAAATAAAAGTATGTATTAAACCTTAGTGGGTCATATTCTGTGGAACCAAGTATTTATTACAGATTTCAGATAAAGTGCTAAAATATCTAGATTGGTATCCTATGTCAACAGAGGTAACGCACATTCAGCTGAAAAAGAATGAATTACACCTTGTTATTAGTGTATTACATTTGGTAGTAAAGTTCTGCTGGAGTGGGATGCAGGCAGAAAAGAGAACTGACGTGTAGTCTGCTAAGTTACACCTTTGGCATAGCTGATGCTTACAGCGTGCTGGGATCTGGGGTTTGTTGACCTGTCCATTTCTGATGCACTGCACTAAATACATCGTATACCGCATCCTGGGGAAAATGTAATGCTTCATTGCCTGTGACCATTTGCTGATTACCAGTATCCGAAGCCTCAGAACTGAGGTCTTATTTAGAATCATCAAATGGTTTGGGCTGGGAGGGAGCTGACAGCCCCCCGAGCCCCAACCCCCGCCAGGGGCAGGGACACCTCCCACCAGCCCAGGTTGCCCCCAGCCCCGTCCAGCCTGGCCCTGAGCACCCCCAGGGATGGGGCACCCACAGCTGCTCTGGGCAGCCTCTGCCAGCGCCGCCCTCACGGGGAAGAATTTCTTCCCAGTATCTGCCCTCGGTCAGCTTAGAGCCATTCCCCCCCGCCCTGTCACTGCACCCCCCCGTACAAAGCCCCTCCCCAGCTTTCTTGTCGGCCCCTTGAGGTACTGGAAGGTGCCACAAGGTCTCCCCGCAACCTTCTCATCTCCAGGCTGAGCAACCCCAGCTCCCAGCCCATCTTCACAGCAGAGGGCTCCAGCCCCCTGCTCACGTTCCCGACCTCCTCTGCACTCACCCCAACAGCTCCAAGTCCGCCCCGGAGCCGAACGCAGCACTGCAGGGCGGGCTCACGAGAGCAGAGGGGCAGAACCACCTCTCTCGACCTGCTGGCCACACTTATTTTGACAATGGTTGTTCCAGTTACTTTATAGCAAGGAGATGCTGTACTGCATGCCAAAACGTATTAACACACAAAATTATACCTATATCCATATTAATCAGGATCAGTTTCCCAAATTACAAAAAGAAGCCTAGCTTATTGAAGAAATTTGCTTACCTCTGCATTAGAGAAAGGAAAAAACAGAGGGCACATCTGGATATGTGCTACCTAAACTAAAATATTCAATAATTTATGTATTTTAAAAATATATAAAATCCTAGCCCCTGTTGTTTTGAAAACTATAAATGTATTAAGAAAATACATTCATCTTAATGGCTGGGGACTGCAGTTCAAGTAAAACATTGCCCAAATAGGTTTCAGCTTTTTCTTTAAAAGCTTTTCTCATTCTAAATCAGTAAATTAGCAACACTAAAACAATCCTTCTCACTATCTTTAATAACATTTGCCTATCAGTTTATTATGACAATTAAACTGCAGTATTATAACCTAGTTTATGTGCACTGGACACATTGATATTTCATAAAAGTATGGAATTTATTAATAACTATGGTAATACTTTGCAAAAATGCAACATCATAATACAAATTAGAACATATTATCTGAAACACATAGATTCTTTTCTGTGCCATTTTTCTCCCCCTTGTGCTCTCTTTCATTATAATTATCTTACCTTTCAGAAGGAAATTGTGTCACAATTTTTTCTTGTCTCCTTAGTCTATAATTTGGAACTTACCACAGTGCTTCAAAGCACTTCGTATCTATAATAGGAAGGTATACATTCAGTAGATATAGTGCTAAGATTAAACATTTTAACCTTATTTTAAAACTTGACATTTGCATTGTGTTTTTTTACTTCCAGAAGCTTTACTATTTCCATTGTAATTGATATATATATAAAGGTAATGAAGCATAATTAAAATGTCTTGAATAATATTTTATTGAAAAAGCCATGTGTTTCTGATTTCAGATAAGATTTAGAACATCATAGTCTTTCCTTTAAAAATCAGACTCAAAAAGACCATAAGACCAGCCTCTGAAACATTGTTTAGAATATGGTATTTAAATAGATTTTAAAATTTATGTTTAAGTGTCAAGAGACTCAAATGACTGGACATCTGGTAAAAAGAACAGAGTTAGAGAAAAGCAGAAGATGCAGTTATATTCCTGCAGATACCTCCTCTGAAAACATGCAAAACACATGGTTGGACTGGACCTTGAAATGACTACAGATCAAAGATGATCAAGAGAAGACCACAGACATAGTGTGTAGGCTCGTTGTTCATGGATCTCCAAAGGGTCACCGATTATGACAAGACCTGACTCGCTATAGGCCAGGCTAAATCCGCACAGTATAGTAGTTTCTGTTGTTGAATGGTTAGGATAATCAAGAATTCACTGGTGTCCTTATCTACTGCCTCAACATTTTTCAAGTATCTTCTACATTGTAGTTCTTGCTACAGGTCTCTGAACAAACTGTGTAAAGCCTTCTTGGTCTGCTTAATCCTAATGGAGGCAATGTGATTTAAACTGTGTAATATCCAAATACTCTCTCTAATTGGGTAAGCTTGAATAAGCCAGAACATTTTAATGTTTCTGTTTATGTATGTATACATATCTATCTATATACAGAGAATGAGAATACATTACCATGGTACAAGTATCTAAAACATGAGAAGATATGAGGAAAGTGAATATGAGGAAAGTGATTCAAGTGAATCAGCATAGGCATTTAAAAAAAGTCCAGCAACAAATCAAATACAGAAGTACCTCTATCAGGCTAATCACTGTGAAAAGTGTGCATTTTCTTAAAATGCACTTCAAAATTATATTTCAGCATACTATGTGATCACACAGTATGATCCAGCACATCATGACACATCATCAATGCAATTTTTGGTTAAGATCTGTAACAACATGAAATCTGCTGTTCAGTTATGTAATTTGCTTATTGCCATAATAAAGTCAAGTATAAAGAAAGCGTACTTTTATGCAAATAAAAATGGCTTGATCACAACACCTGGTCCCACGTGACTCTGGCCACTGGTCTGAGGCTTTCAACATACAGAAGGTTCACACTTCTGTATGTAATATACCCAAATATATTTTGAAAGATCCAACACTCTGAGTCTGCTGGCCATATTTAAGGAATACCTTAATTTCATTTTTCCCGTATTTTTTTTCTTTTTTCTTCCTTTTATTTTCTCTACCCCTTGAAGAGATTTCATTTAGTTTTTAGCATCTAAAACCTTAATATATTCTTCAGGTTCAGATCAGTAATTCAGCAAGTACTTGATTTTTTTCCTGTTTTTAAATAGTTAAATACCTATACCTTGCTATATATTATATCTGTACATTTCTGTTTAATAAATAACTATTTAGAACTAAACTAGAGGTGTGCAGCAGGGACTATAGAACAATAGTAGGCAAGAACAATGTTTTAAGATTTATTAAACAATATGCAGTCCAAACAAACTTTTGTATGTTCTAGATCAAAAAGATATGATTTAGATGTAACAGATAATTTGTTATATTGAAGTCAAGTGATGTTACAAACAAAACAGGACTAACGATATATTGGGGATCAGCTGTTTTACATATTCTACTTTTTGCCTGGGATAATCTAAAACACTGAAACCTCCATTTGTCTGTTTAATGCCGATTCTCACAAAAGTTTTAAGAAGGAAAGTTTGAAGAGAAGGGATTTCCTTTGAAAGGAGAATTTGTGTCTCATTTCAGTTGTAAAGTGGAGCATGGTCATTTACAGGTCTGAACCATCAGTAGTTATTTCTGTGGAGGCAATGAACCATCAGTTTCAAAAACAGGAGAGTGATCCTAACCTATGCTTAGAATAGTACTTCAGTTTATCTGAAAAAGAATGCTTTTACTACTTTTCCTTTCAACTTCAGCAGCATCCTTCTGAGCTGCTCATCACTGCTCTCCCACTGTACCTCTAATTCATATTTCCAGCTTAACTCCACATTCATTAAGAGTTCAGATCTAAACTCCCTGGAAGTGCGTTTGCATTTTCATAAAATTCTCCATTTCAAAATGTGTTTAATGTTTTCTCATATTTTTTGAGCAAACCCGTAATATTACAGCAGCATGAAATAACGAAACCTTCTCATAAACAGACTAACGTAAAATGGTGAATGTATTGCACCATCCATACACCATTTCTCCTCTGTCAAGCTAACATCTGTGCATATTTAATAGCTTCAATATCAACTCTCAGAAAAAACACCAGTAGGAAAATAAAGCTGTGGCAGCATTTCTTTTCCGATGCGCATGAAAGCAAGACCTGAGAGGACGAAGCAAGTTAGTCTATTTCGTGGCTTCTTTTCACATCACAAGATAAATTCTTTCCAATCACTTCAGTATTAAGTAAGGACTGATCTGCATATGGCTGTAATTAAACAACATATGTAAGCCAGACATCTGTGATGGCTTGACCTCCTCCATATGTGTATGAAAACAAGCTATGAGGTATATGCTGATTGGGGATATCATGATAAACAAACGAGACCAAAGGATGACTGGCAGATATTAGACCGTGGTCTGCTCACTTTTAAAAATGATTACCAAATACTGCCTGCATTAGTCATCACCATGCCTGCAATTGCTGTTTCCTACTGTGCGCCATGCTGCGTGCTACTGCCAATACATTATGTCTCTCACAAATAACAAAATTACACCCAAATTCTTCTTTAAATTTCCTGTTGCTAATTGAGGGAACTCCACTGACTTTATTTCAAGGGCAGAATGTCTCAAGCCTTTACTACGCATTTCCAGTACTCTCTGATATTTATTCATGTGCTGCATCCTTTTCAGCAATATCTAATAAAGCCATACACATGTAGTACACTGTTCAATAACCACAAATCTTTATTATTTGTTACTAAAACCTTGTGACCAATTAAACTTTGTTATTTTTTTCATAATAATCATAGGTGTGTGTAAAGAAACAACCATTCAATCATAGGAAGTCTCATTTTCTCATTTGAAAGTACCTATTAAAATGAATTATAAGACAGAAATGCAAGACTAGAGAGGATAAGAGATTCAGTGCAAAACACGGAATTAAAATCTTAATCAGTGGTGAATTATTCAAAGTTCAGAGAATAAATGATAGGCTTGTCTTTTGGAAATAGAATGTCAACACTGACCATTTCACTTCAGTCTGACATTTAGCTTAGATTCTTGCAGTATTGATAGCTCCATGTAAAAATTATATCAATTCAGGAAAGGTATGTTACATATATTCACAACAATTCAGAGAGAACCATACAAAAATTAAACTAGTAACAAGATTCTTTTAAATGGGCATTAATAAGAATATGAAAAAAGTTAATTTATCTATTTTTATTATGAATTTGCTGAAGGCTGCTAAGAAACTCAGTCAACAACAATTACATGAATATGCATGGGCATACATATATGTATTTGCATGCATATGAATTTATCACAATAACTGATCACAGGTAATTACTTAGGAATTCAGGCAGCTTATAGTAATTGATACTGTAACACAGAGCAGTGTGAAAAATAACTTACTGGGAATTTATGAAAGAAATTGCTCCTTGCAAATGAGAAAAGCAATTTTTCACAGGGAAAAAAATCATCATTCTTAACTTACACTGATGTACTCCCTCTATTTCCTTCGCACAGAGGATCTCTACAGTATAGTGCTTCCTACCAGTGCAATATAGCATGCATTGCATCATTCTTTATAGATTTCAAATCAGGATCCTAAATAAAAAAATAACTATTTTTTTCTGCAAGGGAAAGAAGATTTTTCAACTGAAACACATCAGCAATAAATCAGATGTGTTCCTTTCCGGAAAAAAACAAGCAAACACGAAAAAACCCCAAGAAACCCCTTACAGCCTTAGAAAAAAATAATAAAAGCTAATTTAAAATGCTCATAATATTGTTTCTACCTATTTTAAATACCATATAAGTAGTAGTGCAATTATTTTTCATTAAAAGACTACAAATTGCCAATGTATTTCACATAGACCATTACAGAGACAACAATTTCTTTGATGTTTAAGACTTTGAACATGTGAGCAAGCCAAGAACATTTCTGTAAACAACTGAACTTTTAGGTTATTTTAAGTAATTTAAAATTTTACGTTAGTGGAATAATACTTTTTTAATTTAGTGGGGAAAAGTTAATGTCTTCCTGCAATAGTGTGTATTATTCTTCCCTTTTGTTCCAAAAATAGAAACTTGTACGCTCTTTAATCTAATATACCTTCCCCCTACTATTTAGTGTAATTACCTAGGTCTGAATCAATATTCCATTAGCTGGATTCAGTCAATGAACCATCTTTCACTGCCTGCATTATTCTAGTTCTAGGGTTTTCAGTGCTGGCATGCTGCAAGCATAAGCTATTGCAATACTAGCAAACCAGCAGTCATGCACAGGCTTTAAAATTGCAGCGTAACACCAGATCGTTTAGCAAGCAGCGGTGCTGAAAAGGGCTGATTTTCAATGGTCTGTGTCCTGGTCATGCCCACACCCCCTCCTTCACAAACTCCCATGCCGTCTGCCTACAAATAGAGGCTGATAGCACAGGCTCGGGAGCCGGGGAGAGCCACACGTGAGCTGGCTGCAGAGGACACAGGCACGGACCCGCCACTGGCCACATGGCTAATGCCCCTCCCCGAGGATCAAGCACATTTCCTCCCAGAAAGTCACTACTTTAGGATACACCCCCCTAGTGAACTGCTGACTACCACAGCACTTGCAGGAATCCTTGTGGACTTAGCTGCTCCATCAAGTTTGATTGATGTTGACTAAAACTTATTAGAGGTGCTACAGGGATGGACTGGTGCAGACATGGGTAACAGTCACAAAAATACCTCATCTGCTTTGAGAATTATTCTCACACCCAAACATGTATGGGAATTCAAACAGCTTTGGCAAAGACTTTTAATAAAGCATGCTAAGTCAAAAGTACAAATTTCAGCTGGCTAATGGATTTAAATTATATATTAAAATGTTTAACGTAATAGTACAAAATTAAGTGTTATGTAGCAATACACCAAAAACATATGCTAGTTTCTGACCGAAAGCATAAAAGCCCGCTGTGCTGCAATCATGATTTGAGAAAAACTAAGTTTTCCTTCCCTAAACACTGCTTGAAGTGTTATTTCCATGTTTGCAATAAACTATCAGAATGGAAGAGATACCACTGAGCACTCCAGAATTTAGAATTTAACATTAATTAATTTAACTCTTGTACAAAAGGATAGTGTTCTAGTGGTGTTTTTATGAACAACATGTCTGACTAGATTTATAAGTTTGGCCAGTGTTACAAAACCAGAGTGATCTAAAAAATTTAACCTGATTTGCACTAGTTCCCACACTAAAACTTCAAGCTTCATCCCTTCAAGGTGGTCAACACTTGACTCTTATTTCTGTACTTAGTCTTGCAAAAAATTAAACACTCGCTTTCCTCAAGGCCCTGTGACATAAATGCATTCTCAGCTCAAAGTCCTACCCCCTGCCCCGCCCCCCCCCCCCCCCCCCCCCAAATATCATCCAGAAATGGAAAAATAAAGGTGTAATGCACTATTTTATCTCAAAGAGATTAATGTTTGTGGTAGCATTCATGAGGATCTCTCACAAGATAGTGGAAAGCATTAATCACATACACTCTAATGTCATCAAAAGCAATGCAGAAGTCTAGCACCACATTTTATCATGAGGTAAGAGGTGACAGGACACAAATATCACAAGCATCTTTCTTTTTATTTCCTTTAGTGTAGAAAGAAAAAGATGGGAAAGAAAATGTTAGTCCTCTGCTGCACAATTTATTCAATGTGTCACTAGCTATTCCATGTACTTCACATTGAAGTTTTAGGGAAAGCAATAATTCATATAAACTAATTGGATATGCCAATTCTAATTAGTCTAGAAAGACTAGGTATATATCCTTAGGAGACCACAGGATATCTAGACACTGCTGCAGACAAATCAAGTATCCAAATCTTGGCTAGTCTGTGGTTTGGGACACAAGACACCTTACACAGAGCAATTCAGAACATCGGAGCAAGGCACCAGGGGCATGAGGTTAAAAAGAAGCTGCCTCTCCTGCTGTCTGGTTTTGGCAGACTTGAATACTGTGCAATAAAGGATGCCTTCTGAAATGCAAAGAAATCAAAGCAATAAGCCACAGACATTCACAACACTGTAACATGCAATGTTCAACACAAACAACCATGAAGTGAAACAGTGTTACTATATAGCTTTTTCTTTTATCACTATGCAAGGGAAATGTCCATTTCTGTATCCCTAGCAGTAACTGTGATCACTACCATCAGCCTTGAAGAAAGTGAATATCCAGAAGAGCTGAAATTACCAAAAACCCCAAAACAAAACCCTGTTGGCTTCCAGATCTAAACCTCAAAAGAAATCTCTGATGTCAGAAATGAACGTACAATCAGGGGCAGAAGATTGCACACAAATTACAATGTATACCAACACTATTTGGATTGCATTTCAGCCAGTACTTTCCCTCCTGCCCTGGTCAACAGCATCGGACGTGTGGTTTTCCAGCACCATATCATTAGCCTACCTAATCATTTACATAAATTTCTGCTACTGCATTGGCATCATAAGTAGCCACACAATTTAATTGTACATATGGTGTGCTGTTCTCCATCAGTGAGCGACAGTAACTCATAATATGAAAAGGAATAAAACATTCATTGACAGGATACCACTGAGTTTA
Organism: Falco cherrug; assembly: GCF_023634085.1. Classification (NCBI taxonomy): domain Eukaryota; kingdom Metazoa; phylum Chordata; class Aves; order Falconiformes; family Falconidae; genus Falco; species Falco cherrug. The sequence goes on from NC_073711.1 coordinate 21,428,727, forward strand.
CCTAGACACATAACCAGAGATAAGATACAGTAATGGATTATAATAAATGGATCCTTTTATAAATTTATAAATGTAAATAACTACATTTATTTTTCAGAAGCATGCAGTAGGTTCCTGTAGTAGCCTATTACCAGCCTAGCCCGCAATGCATTAGGATCCTCATATTCATGGCTACTTAAACAGACACATTTTCAGAAGAAAATTACAAGCTTTGGAGCAGATTTAACAGTTTGAATAGAACATGTTTCTCCTTATTTTGTGGAAAAAAAAAAATTGTCATGCGACAAGAGGAAATCTTTCAACAATGTCAAAAGACAGGGAAAACAAGTCTGTTTTCTCTCATTAGTCTGTTTACATTGTCTTGCTCTACAGACAACTGATATTCATAAATTCAAGGTATAAAAATAGGAGTCAATACAGCACATTTGTATTTTTCCTGAACTTTTTTAAAAATATCCCAGGCTTAAGTAGGAAGAATACAGAAATACTTACAACCTGAAGTAATTTATCTGATGTTTGATAGCCTAATACCACTAAAACTGGATGCAGTACTTGTGGAAAATAATTAGATGTGGTCTACTGGAATCCACCTGACCTGCAGCCCACTTGCTGCTACTCTCTTCCCCTCTCAGACTGTATGCAGGTAGCTGAAATTTGAGTAAAATGCAGCTAACCTCCATTCTCAATTTCTATTATATACACCTCATGTTCTGACAACACATTGGAATACCTGAACAGGACCATTTCCAGTCTGTGTTTGACTCCACAATATGCAGATGTCACATAACCAGAGGGTTCTGTGCATTCATCAGAGGTTATGTGCTCTCATCTGCTGAGGCATGATTGCTGTACGTGAATGACAAATTCATAATGGACAAAGTTTTCAAAAGAGCCCAAGCTTGTTTCTAGTGCAACTTAACACACAAAACACCAATTCATAAGTCACTTAGATTCTAAATTCCCTTTATAACAATCCTGTGCTTGGGTACCTCTGAAAATTTTACTTACTAAACATCTGTATGCTACTTTTGGTGGTACTGCTGCAGTATTCCAAAACATTCTTACTGTGCAAACAATAGCTTTGGAAACCACGTGTTACTATGGAACAACTGGCGTTGAGGTAGTAGTCCTTGGAGAGAAAACTGACATGACATCAAGAAAAACCACCCTCTACTTTCTTCTCTATTTATGTCAGCTCACATAGCTGCTGTTACATCTGGTAAGGGAACAGTGGATGATTTCACAGTGAAAGATTTTCATTTGTGCAAGGTAGTCTACACAAATAGTTAATAATTACATTCAAGGTTCTCCTTTTCCAGCTTAGCAAGACCCTGAGTTTCTTACTTCTTGCCAGTAAGACAAAACTATTACACACACACACACACGTAAAATACCTCTAAACAAAAGTCCTTTAGGCTACTGCGAACTGTTTGTGCAAACTTAATAATCTTCCTTCAACATCATGATCCTTAAATATTTTTAAAAATGCAAAAATTGGCAACAGACTTTAAAATGAGGAAAAAAACCCCAACTGAAAATCCTTAAAATAATTTATTTTTCCAAATTGCATGATTTGAAAACCTAAAAAAGAATGAAGCAGCTAATTAGACTAAGCAAAAGATGATACATCCTTTCTAATATGTGAAATCATTAAATAACCCATTCAATAGTATTAATTCAATGGTTTGGCACAGCATAATAGATAGCAATGGACTGCCAGAAGTTGAACTTCATTTCCAGTTGAGATTAATAAAGCTCTCTGGATGTATATATGTTTGTATAGACAAAAATAATGTGTGTGCCAGGTTCCTCATTATACCGAGGAGATGGAGTATCACTTCGTCTCTCACTAAGAGAGATGACATTTCATTTCAAAGAAAGATTTATTTCTGTCTATTTAAGCATCAATATATTTATATTATGAAGATTTTAGACTAGGTAATTACCTTTGAATAACCTCTGAAATATGGGGGGAAAATAAGTATCTGACATATCAAATGACTTGTTAAAAATGAAACTTGATTATATATCAGATATATCAGCTGAAGTAAAAAAAAAAATAAATAATACTTCCCAGTATGCTCATAGTATTGACAATCCAAAAAGTGTATCAGCAGAACAAAAGATTAAAAAGAACTCAAGAGAGATCATTATAGGTATGGCCATTAAGAATTAGTATTAATTTAAGCAAAACTTGAATAATTTTGATTCAGAAGAAACAATCTTATCAACAGATATAGACACAGGTAAGAAAGACTGGCTGCTTCATCTTCAGCATGGCATACTTCAGAATAAATTATTGCAAATGGCTCCCATCCAACCAACGAAATACTATTACTGTCATAATTTTGTAAAAGGGAGGCCTAAAAAAGAACTACATTAGAAAAAAGTTTGGGAAAAAAAGCATGTTTTTTTAGTAGCTGTGTCCTAAACATTGCTTTAAAAAAGTAGTAAATATGCAAGCAAATTAAATTCACGCCAGTTATAAACACGTTGATCCACAGGTGACTTCATTTTGCCTTCCAGCAGAAAACCCATCATGCTTGGATTGCTAGCTTTTGCAGAAACTGCACAGAGAAATTTTCTAATCTTTATTTCTCCTTGAATGCTATCACAGTACAGTGCGTAATTTCACTAGCTGAATGCCTATGAATTAACAGTACTTTTAATTACTTCAGATACAATCTATATTTGAGCATACTTTTCATTTTATGTTCATTTGTCTTCCATTCATTTTCCAAGTCCTTCTTCCTACTAGACTGTTTATATTTTAATTTGTGTAGGCTTTAACAATATACTAACTCCAGTACTGTCCTAATTAAATTAAATTTACTTGCATAGATTTGAACAGCAACCCATGCTGACCTCAAAAGTACTCTTTTTTTCTTCTTTCCAATGTATTTTACTGTCTATCAAAGAATTATTTTCCCCAGGCCCTACTACTACTTCAGAGTCAGCCTTTGTGCAACTAGTCCTCCAATACGTATCGAGATTAGTATTTCAGCTTTAATAAAATTACAGTCCAAATCCTAAATGGCCTGTACTTTTTAGTCCACAGATGTTATTTAGGTCACTTCAAATAAATAATTGCAGAACAGTTTCTGACCACACTAGTAAAAAAGGACTTTGATGTTTAAGATAGGATTTTTTTTCCCCACAGCCATCATTCCACATTTTCTTCATAATTAAAACGCTGCTCAATAAGGTCTTTCTAGAATGGTCAAAGAATCAAAGCTGGAAAAATAGCCAGCCTATGACTGTTCCTTTCACAGCACATAAATTTAGACTTGAGCAAACCCAAGAAAGTGCCAGAACTTCCTCTCCTACACTGAGAGATACTGTCACCTTTTACACTTAAATTTTACCCTTTCATAAACCAGATTATTCTATCATTTTATATTATTTAATTTTTATGGCAAACCATATATACTTCTATATCACTGTATTGTCATTTCCTTTATGTGCAGGTGTATTAAATGCTTTTATTTTTCCCTGTTCCAATTTCTTAGGTCTCCCTCTTTCCTACTGCAGGTCACCTTCTTCCTGTGTAGAGTCTTTTCTAGATAGGATTCTCATACGCCATCCCTTGTTAAAGAAAGCTCTGAATTCAGCTTTCTTTTGGAAGAAAAATTATGATCTTTGATTGTACATATTAGTAATAGCTTTTCCAAATCTATTTGGAAATAATATGATGGTTTGAATGAATTAACCAAGACACAATATTAGTTTGGGGTGGTTTTTTTATGTTTATTTGTGATGTGGATATAAAACCATATTGAGGGCAAATGTGTAATAGTAAGACTTCCCTGCCTTTATTAATTTGCATTTGAGAGTCTAGCTAATAGGTGGTTTAGGACAAGGAAGAAGAAACACAGCAGGTAGCTCCTTTATTTTTTGTTTTCTTTTGCACTTAGAAACCCTCATGGGCCAGCACTTAGTTACGTATATGCTGTATAATGGTTTGCACCACTATGATAGAAGCAGAGGCGTTACTTTTTGATGTGTAATCCCAAACAACTACTCCTTCCCCAGCCCCCAAAAGCCAGTGGGCTGATGGCCAGGCCCTGGGGGAGCACATATGGAAAACATGGCATTGCAACATGCCCTTTGAGTGTGTTCCAAGAGCTTGAGCGAAGGCAATTTCTCTTGGTTTCCTGAAGCAACATAGCTGTTCTGCAGCTAAACTCATGACCAACATGCAGCTGAATTCCTGATGCATCACTGAGCCTAAGCTTACCTGAGAGATTTCTACAGTACATTAGAGATGCTTCTGTTTAAAGCGTTGCACAACCCGTGTAGCTAAGATGGAGTGGAACATCCTGCTAATACTGCCTGAAAGAAATAGGTCATGTAACTTGGACACTGCCAATTGCCAAACAGAAATCAATTAAGAAAACCATGTAAGGAAAAAAAATAAAATCAATGTTCATTGACATGGCCCAGCGAGTGGGTGACACGCAGAGTACAAAGTGGCACTGACACATATTGATATAAACAGGAGTGCAGCTTTCTGTGATCCAGATAGGAAGAAAACGCAGTGTATATAGCGTTGTAGATGCTCTGCCAGCACGTGATGGGGAACCATGTCATGCTGAATGGGGCAAATGGAGGGACAGAGGGAGGGAAACTACTGCTCCTGCTGTTACCACCCCTCCACATGTGGAATTTTAGAACAGACTGTTTGAATTGATGTTTCCTCTCATTTTTTCTCATAACAAGCTTAGAATTTTTTTTTTAAGTTTATGTATATATGAATCTACAAACACACTTACTTTGTACTCTATACACCCTGTCCATATATACAAATGCACACACAATGCATTAATGTATTGACATCTGACTGACTGGGGCTGTATTCCAGCTGCCCATAAACTGTATTAAGTTTGCTTGTAATGTAACTCAGGATAAAATAATGTAACTCAGGGTAAAATGACATGCTCCTTAAGACATTCAGATTAAAACTATTTTATGTGGTAGTTTCTATTTAGTGGCATAAAGAAAACACAGATAACCCTATAACCCCCCTGTTGTTTTTTTTTTTAGTTAGTTTTGAAATGTCTTTCTTTTGGGTTTTTTTAGATTGCTAGCCTAAAAATTCATTACATTATGAACTCAAATTCACAATTTTCACCAATCACTTCACCAGTCATCAGATTTTAGTGCAACAATCCATAAATGTTTCAAGATTCAGCACAGAATACGAATACAATTGTAGCATTTCAGAAGTGTATTCCAGTTGTTAATAAAGGCAGCATCAGATCTCCTACCATTCAATTACTGTCATTACTTTAAAATATTAAAGAGAAATTCTTAATGATTTTTGGTTACATAGATCAAAATTCCTGTAAATTACTACAGATTACAATTTTACTTAGTCTTGTAAAAGTTTTAGTTATGATCCTGTCTCATTAAGAAGCTGCAAGAATTGAAGAATGATGTGCATGGAAGCAAGGCAGAAATGTCAGAAGCAAGAGAATATCCCCAAGAGCAGAGCCGCAGGCAGCAGACTCACTCAGCAGAAAGTACATGGAATAAGCAGGGAGATAAAAATTTGGGGGTGGGAGGTGGGGGGGTGCAGCAGGCATTTTAGAGACAAAGTGAAAAAGGAAGGGTAAGGGTTTACAGGCAGGAGCCTAAATAAATGATACCAGGAGCTGGAAAATCCCCATCATGCTTTAAAAGAAAAAATAGGGTCATGAGACAGCACAGTAAGAGATGAGCTGCACTACTGACCAGCAGCAGGGCCAGCATTTAAGAGGTACAGTTTCTTTGTTTAAAAAAATAAATAATAATAATAATAAAGTCAGCAAGTGCCCATCAAGAGGACCCACTTGACTGAAAGGCATTCAGCTCTCAGAGGGAACTTCTTGGGTCTACTGTTTCTGACCAGTGTCAGGGCACACAGCACTGCATTGTTCTTTAGGTAACAAAGTTACCTTTTTAAAAAAACTTTTATACTTTTATAAATTACTTTTATATATTTAATATATATATATTTTAATTTTGTATAAATATATATAATTTATAAATTTAAAATACTTTTATATATTACTTTTATAAAAAAACTGTAGGGTAGTTTGGTGCCTTTCATGCAGAAAAAAGTTTCCAAAACACAACAGTTTGTTGGGTTATGCAGCATGTACCTGTTTACAGGTATGGCTGCATCAAGGCCAAAAGCATTTCTCTAATTTGACATACATGTTTAGTTTGTAAGAGTAGAACTCAAGCTACATTAAGTATATTTTGTAATTAGAGGTACTTGCAAGAAGTATACGCATAATAAGAGGCACTTTGTACTCCTTTTTTCTTAGCAAGTGCATTTTCCCCCACTTTTTTTCTTTTTTACTGCTAAGTGCCAGTTTCCCGATTGGAGAGACTTTACCTTACCAAATTCCCACAGGATAACCTAGTTTATGCAAAAACAGAACTCCTGATAAAGTAGTAAAATAGTGGGACTGTCATATGTAATTTTACTATTTTATTTTTTTGGATTTCCAATATCCTTTCACCTGTTGACTTACACAAATAAGTTATTTTTTCTTTAGAATTAAGCTAATACGTTACATTTTATTAGCTGGTAGAAGTTAAACAACAGAGGAAAAAAGAGTTTTCTGACATCCAATACTTAAGATGCTAACTGAATTAACCTGTTACATGAAAAAGGCGTCCTTCCGAATGCTTTCAGGTTGCTAAAAACACGAAACTTTAAATTGACACACGTCTGTACTTTAGATAAAGTCATTTTTATCATTCTAGTCTTGTCTTAAAGCTCATTTTAAACAATCTTCCAGCCTAATTGGCATTACTTTCTGGCTCCTTAGTACCATCCTTTTGAATGTTGGCATGGTTAGACCACTCAGGTCTACTTGGTTTAGTATAGTGTGGCAAATGTCAGTGAAATACAAGAGCATATGGCATATAATTAAAGAACCATATGGATGCCAGTAGTGATAGTCAACAGTATTTGACTGCAAGACCGAGAAAGTTAGAGGAAGAGTGATAAAAGATCCTAATACATAATCATAAACTGGATATATATAGTTTCTTTACAGCGGAAAGAACCTGCCACGTCTGTCCTTTAATGAAGCAAAGCCAGTATGTCTGTACCAGCATATGGCTGTAGGGTGCAGTCTAAATTATTTTAATTTTGGTTTGGAAATTCATAAACCCAGATTACGATGAGTGATGCAAGAAATCACTTACCAATGCACACAGCAGATCAACCGCTTCCAATATCAGTTCTTGGTGGCCAATGCGAGTGACTCCCAGTTCCTCAAGCTCTTGATGAGTGATGTGTAGCAGCTGCTCACCATTGATCTTTTCTCTCTCAAAATTTTTTATGTATTGTTGGAGGCAATCATCGAGGCCTATTTAAAAAAAGCCAACAACACATATTCAGAGAATGGAGACAAACGATAATAATTTGGTAATTCACAAATACAGAAATTTCTTGGAAGTCCAAGCATAATACCTTGTCTGGATCTACTATGGAAAATGTGCAAACAAATGATAATTTACCTTACATAGTATAGTTCATACTAATAAAAGAGAAAAGTTTATATTACTGACATTGTTTTCAACATTCTTAAATATTTTAATACTAATTTTAAACCTGGATGGTACTTACTAGGGAGATGGGGGAAGGACAAAGAAGCACAGAGAATGACATGACAGGGAACCTTTTTCTTACGATGTCATGAAGACTTAAATATGCTTAGCTTATGATAAGGAGATTATTCTTCCTGGTATTGGACTCCAAAGTCACACAGTGTGGCTATTACTGATGAGGAAGAGTGGTTTTCAGGCTCAGTGACCACCCACACTACCTCTGCTATGTCCAGTGCCAATTTTTTTTTTCGAAGTCAAACTATCCAACTTTCTGAGTTTTGTTATAAACCTTCGATTAATAATACAGTTTTGCTCACGTACAAAGAATTATTCCATTTCACCCTGAAACTTGGTAAGGTAAGAATGACAGATTTGGTACCTGCCACATTGTTTCTCAGGCCAGAGAAGGGACTGATTAGCAAAATAAGTTGAAATATTTTTCCTTCCTGCAAGTCTGTTTCAGAACCACACATGCTTGAAGTTTCCAGATAGAACAATTAGCTGAACACAAAACTATTGAAAGCAAAGTTATGCAGAGTTCCCTGAAGGAAATCTGTCTAGAATTGTGCAACACTCAATGAAAACCTGATATGCATATAATCTTCTGGAGACCTAAAAAAAATCATTGTCAATACTACCATCTACTAAGTAGAGAAAGTAGAACACTTTGATTCTCAACTGTTTGTCCTACAATGAAGCAAGTAACTCCAAGATCCGTAAAAAGTACAGATATCCAGAAACCACAGAAACAACCAACTTGAGAAGTGAAGGAAGACAACTTTGATATAGCATAATTTCTACATGTAGCCTTCTATTAAATACACATGAAGTTATCAGTATGGTTGAATTAAGGAGAAAATGTGTACACAAGCACTAAAACACCACGTCTATAAAGACAAGGAAAGCAGTAGGCATATGAACAATATTGTTCTCATTTGTCTGTTTAAAAGTTCTCACATATGCAATATAAACAGAAATAAAACTAAAATATTGTCTTAATTTGCTGAATTACTAATGTAAGGAATCATAATTCTATCATGTACGTTAGTTGTTTTTTTTTTGAAAGAGAAATTTATAGTTATTTTAACAGGTAATGAACCACAAAGGTCCTTCTAAGAACCAGGTGATACAATTTGGCAGTGAAGAACAAAACTATATTCCTCTCAAGCAGTACAGGAACCCTAAATGAGTTAAACAAGAGCATGAAGGAAGTTCACCGAGAACATGTTACAAAACTATGTTGCTGTCTATTATTTCTTTTACAAGCATACCTTCCTATATTAAATTGTGTAATTCAATCTAATAAAACTGGTCTATTTCATTGTAATAGAAAATATTAGCTAAACACATTACTAACACGTGATATCCCAGCCTGACCCCAGTTAGTGTCCAGAGATGATTTTCTAAAAGTTACATGAGGACCTGGTCAGAATAACCAAACCAGCGGCTGGGGAAGTGAAAGCATGTGGAAACCAAAGTCAGAAAATGTGGAATTTAAAACTATCCTGTGGACAAAAATAGCTAATATTGTCCATGTTTTTCTATTCCCAGGGTTGTTAACAAAGTATCTGACAGAGATCTGACACCTTATATTTGGCATGCTGTATATTACCACATTAAATCTCAATTAATCCAACATAACTCAGTTGAGACACAAGGACCACGACAACATAAGAACTGAAAAAACCAAAACAATGTATTTGTCTTCTGTTCCACAAATACAAGGGGATATATTGTATTACCTTCAATTAACCTCTTTCAAAGTTATTCAATTATATACTCTGTATACTGATAGTCCTAAATTATGTTATAGTGCTCATCTATCATTGACCAAGTGACATGCACAGCATTATAATCACTTCTACATATATCCCATATATACATTGTATCCCATACAAAACGTCATATTTCATGTTGTTATTCATAAGCATGAGGTGGTTTAGGTTTTGGGTTGTTTTTGTGGGTTTTTTTACCAGCAGTCTGTAACTAATACCTAAGCCTTTTCTCTGTTCTGTGATGGTCTGCAAACAGGAGACTATTTCTCTGTGCCTATTAATGTTTTTAAATGATTTAATGAATGACTTTAAGTATATTTCAGTCTGGAATGGTTGAAAACTGGTCACTGCAAGTTCTGCATTCATTATTTAACATCTTAAATTCAGAGCCATTACACATTTCTGTTCCATGCTTGCTCAAGAACAAATATTAGAAACAATTTCAGAAGAAATTCCAAAACCCATGTGTTCCAGATTTGCTTTTTTTGCCTAAAACTTATCAGAAGTCGTCACTGAAACTGATAACAGAAATGAAATTATTTTGAACAAAACTGAAGCAAATTAATTTAAAAATTTAGTATCAGTGGCCACAAATAAGCATTTGTACTATTCAAAAAGATTTAGAAAATACCACATGAACATGACAACCTATGAAAACAGTGCAGCCAGATGTATTAAATGTACCTTTGTGCCAGAGAGAATGTATGACAGAAGAGCAAAATATGAAATTTGTATTATTCATACTGCTCTATAATAGCTCCCCAGGGCATCTTTAGAAGACGTTTACTTAATGGTGCAAACAGTATGGCAGTTGACAACAGAATACAGAAATATATCATTAAAGGACCAGGCTGTCTCATAGCATGACACCACCTAATAAATAAACAGACAAAAAAAAGAAGCATTTGTCCGTTGCTCTCTGTTTGTCTATCTCGGAGCTAGGTATTGTACTCCATTGTTCCTTTCTCGCGATACACAAATTTGTGTTTGCTAAGTGTGAGCTGTTACAGAGCAAGAATTTAGCTATCAGTAGTTTCATGCTTTATTATCATGGCTATAATTGTTTTTAGCATGAAAATATCAAAGATGCAATTAGAAAGAGTACAGAATGAGATCATTTTGACTCACCACAAGCTAAATGGAGTATTTATTTCCTCAAGCCACTTAGGCATCATTACTGCAATCTTTATGCAATTTTCTCAATATAATTTCTGTTTACAGATAAGACAAACTAGTTAAGATTCATAAATGCAGAGAAGTAGTGGGCATTAACTCTGTTCTATATGTAGGTAAATAAAATTAAACCACAATTTCCTAGTTACACAGGATCAGTGTCAGGCAAGAAACAGGCTTGCAGTTCTATTTCTGCACAATCTTACTTTTTTGGGGTACAGTTTGTAACTAATATATCCTTCATAGTGCAACGAATTAATTCAAGGAACAGGGTTTCAACATCTATGCTTTCTTTTAAAGCTGAGACTTAACATCCATGATTAAAAACCTGCCCTATTGTCACTTTTGATTCTTAAGTAAAAGAAAGCTTATTCCATCCACATGGACTAGGAACACTTTATTTCTGCATTCAAAGAGCAGAGGAAACCCAAGCATCTCCGATCTGTTGACTGCAAGCTATGATTGTGTAAATAAGGCATGTAGTAAATTGCCTAAATCAAGGAAACATGAGAAAGAAAAGAGGCAGAAAAAAGGTGAGGAGAAAGGGTGGGAAAAGAAAAGCGAGTTGGCTTTAAAAAGCTTATTTTCAGGACTGCATAATTAAGAAAAAAGAATCTTTGAAACAACAAAGCAAACCAACAAGTTCTAAAAAAAATTCTCTGTAGAGCTAGCTAAAATAAGGTTTAAGCATTGACTCAGAGCCAGCATTATAAAAGAGATGCTACATATTGTGGGCAATAAGGCTCAGGAGATTAAAATGAATCTTTCCACTGATGTCAACAAACGTCAGGTTTGTCTCACATTAATAACACAGACATAGCTGCCGTGTTATGTAAAGATCTGTCCCTTCCTCTCTCATGTTAGATATTGAAAGGAAATTACTATAAAAATAAATGAAGGAAAAGCACAATTTGTTGCGTTCTATGTAGGAAGTCAAATTTTGCAGACAGGGCAGCTCCCACAGAGGAGAAATGTGGTGACAATAACTTTGTCAAGTGTGATCCATTTACAAAAGAAGAGTAATTTCTAAGTTTAAAAGTCCGTAATTTCCAGTTCTTCATAAATGTCTCAATAAATCACATTTATTCACTATTTTTTTTCATATATTGTAATGGATTTTTGTTACTTATTGTAAATTATGCTTGCTTCGTAACCTATCCTAAAAATTCCTGACCAAATGATGGTTTTGTTCATGCTACATCATTATTCCCAGAGGAAAGCATACAGCAGCCAGCTGGAACAACAGAACACCGGCTGTGAAATGGAGGGGTTATGGGGAGGGTAGCAGGAGAGGTCCTCGCCAGTTCAGCTTGTCACAAACATGACTGTTCTCTCAAGGCGATTCTTCAGACAGAAGAGGGTATGCAAAACTATATGCTCTGTTACAGAAACTCAACATTGCTCATTCTGCTTTTAGGGCCTAGGATGAAAGAAAAGGAAACCAGCTCAGTGGAAATGCATTTACCACTCCTGCCTTCTGCAGTTTAGCACTGATGCAAGTGTTGTGGTCCAGTTATAGCCAGTTTGGCAAGGAAGTCAAAACTACTTTGATTAAAGGTCTGAGAAAGTATTTAACATTTTTCATAATTAAAATAATTTGGAAAGAAAAAGCACATAGCAGAATACTAAAATTACAATTGCACAAAGGGTTATACAAACCACAACTGTGAGGAATAGACGTGTCTGTGGAATCTGGGTCTAAAGGATAAAACCTGAAAGTCAATGGAATGATCTCAGTTTGGTCAGAAGGATTACACTTTGGTCTGTCAAGAGCAAGTTAATATTCCTATTAACGAATCTCATTTGACTAGTAAAAGCTATACAACTATCACATCTCTGTTGCTGCAGAATGGTGACTTGGGAAAAATCAATAAATCAAAGCGAAATGGGACAAAACCAATTTTCAGATGTTGTTGTGCTAGATGTCAGAGGAAATCCACTACCACTGCAGTGTCCTTCGGTGAAGCTAAATGCCAAAGCTGACTGCATCTGTGTGTGAGAGCAGGTACCTTGTAGAATATGACCACAGCGCACAACAGGAGCATGCCTGCACCAGGAGCATGAGCTGAGTTGTGATCATCTAATAATTCAAAAGAAAACTGATTGTACTGAAACTAAAGGGTGACAAGGACAAAAAAACCAAAAATACCAAAAACAAAACAAACAACAAACCAGAACACTGCAAAGAAGGGAACAGAAAAAATAAGACAACCAGAAACTGTGCATGCTTTGAGAAAAGACATACAGAGGAAGACTGCTGAAGTAGATTTGGAACTTTAAGAAAAAGAAACATATTGTTTGATTCCTGCTGGTTTCTGCAAGTGACCTTGCACATGACCTCCAGATAAACAGGACTGCACCTGAGACACCTTGCCTGATTCCCCCAATGGCTTCTCTTCCTAGGCAAAGCAACCTGAAAGTCCTGAGAATTAGCTATTCATTATTAGAAAACACCTGAAGGAGACTTAATTTCTGTGCTTGAAATTATCTGATTAATTCAGAAAGGCAGCACAAACTTCTGCCCTGTCACAATCTTCAGCTTACATATGCAGATCTGCTTAAATATGTCCAGTTTAACAGCATCTACAGGCTTAGTCCAAGTAGTTACAGAAAGTGAAAAAGTTAGTTTTGTTTTGTTGTTTGTTTTGGTGGGGATTTTTTTAGTTGTGGGGTTTTTGTTTGGGGTTTTTTTGTTTAGAAATGGTATTTTCTATATAAAGCAATATTTACCAGCTAGCTAGAAAGATCTGGAAGCAATTGACTGGTTGGCTAACAAAGTAGTTGGAAATTGTATGTCTTCTCCCAAGTGTAATTTTATTGAATACACACATCAGTTCATGGGTGCTCCTGATCAAAAACCCCTTCGATTTATGACATTGGGCTTAGGCACAGTGGATTTTCTCCTATTCTTACATAATTTCTAACAGTGAAAATCATCAGGTGGATATTTTTTGTCAATGGTGTTAAAATCTTTTTAAGAATTATTCAGTCCAAATAAAGAAAAGGCATAACCCTCAGGACCACGTTCACAGTAAGCTGACTTTCCAATACCAGCTACTTGTTCTTAAGCCCTTTCATGAGGAAAAAACCTCTTAGAGTGCCTGGAGAAAAGCACATACCCCCAAAATTCAGAAAGAGACAAAGGGAATGTGCTTGAAAACAGTCTAACACACCAAGCTTGGATCATTTCATACCTAAACTTTCCTGAAGTTTAGAGTCTATCTAAAAACTAGAGTATCATGCAGCATTTTGCATCTTTAAGCCTACTTGTTACAAACCTGATCTGCAGCAATATAGTACCTAGATTATGACATTTCATACAAAAACTACATTAAAAATCACAAGTCATGGCAGGAACTCACAAGCAAGGGAAAAGGGAAGAATTAAGATTAATCTGAAAAATAAAATCCCTTGATTCTGGCATTATCTGACCTTTAAATGCTTGACTGTGCAAGTATAATGTTTAAATGTTGCTTCCCGGATGAGTTTCCTCTTAGTCACTATAATATTCAGAGATACAGATGGATGTTTTACATGCAAATACAGGCAGACTTCTGCTGCTTGAATTTACAGATCCATCATCTACATGAACAGGAACTAGAGCGGGATGAGTGCTTTGAATGACTTTCCCAGACATCCACAGACCCAGGCTTAAAAGCAGATTGGGCTTTACTGGACATAAACTCTTCCACTTGTCTCAGACCACTGGCTAAGACTGTGCAGGTCCACACACCACTTGTCTTGCTCCTGTTCTACTCTCCTGAGGGCCAGGCTCCACATCTGCCTCGTCAGACCCCCTGCAGACATGCTCAAGCACCAGCGCGCAGCCAGCGCTGCTGGGCTCTTGTCCAGCCAGACCAGTTCTCTGACCTTCATCCTTCCATTCAGAGGGCTCCCTTCCCCTCAGCCTCTCTGGTCCTCAACCTGCAGCTCCATCCCACACGCCAGCCAAGGTCTCAATACCCCCAGTTACAAGCATCTTTACCCTCCTCATTCCTAAATCACAAAATTCTCAGATTTTCCCCTAGCAAAATCCTGTCTATCTTCAACGCCCTTCATTTACTGCTGGCTTCCATTTCCAGATGTCACATTTTCTCTCCTTCCACACTATCCCTATTCTTGTATTTTCTTAGGCAGTTTCATCTCCTCTGCACCAGCAGGGAAGCAGTTTTGTAAGGACACAAGCTGTAGGGAGATGGAAACATCCAGCCTCAGTTCCTCTTCTCTCCCCAGAACAGGTCAGAGCTTTACCTGCAATGACACATCTCCTCAGACACTCAGACCTTTTACAAAAGTGACATGATCATCAAGAAATGTACGAAATCCATAGCAAGTTCCTAAGTATATGAATACCTTTTTTATTTCCCCTCCAAAGTGTCCTCTGAATAAGGGCAAACATCACAGCCAGTTCACCAAGAGTGCATGTCTGCAACACAAACCAGACTCCCAGATTCTATCTCATGTGCAAAATGAATGGGAATACTACTGTAGCTGTAGTGGGAATCATCGCTGTAACTTATTATTTATTATCTTTCATATTTATATTTCATACACAAAATATATTATTTTTATATTATTTTTCTTATTTTTAGCATGGCCAAAGCAACAGGCTTTCCTATAATCTCAGCGTCTATAATCACAATCTCTTCTGGGCAGCAGTTTTCCAAGGTAAGTATATTATCAAGAAAAAAGCTGTGCTTAAATTACCAATATTTTAAGAGTTCAGAGCATCTGAGAGGTTTTGTAGGAGGATGTGTCAAAAAATATTAATAACAAATGAACAAACTGCTGCACTTATAAAATTTGATTTAATGATACGCCATCACCTTTAAACTGACATTCTTATATATGAAGTAAATAATATAGTTCTGCCTTCATTACCTATGAATGAATAATAGGAATTGAAGACATTCTAACTTTTCCTCAAAAACTGACAGGTGGTGTTGAGCTGTGGTATTCGCACAGAAGCAATAAAAAACATTTTCAAGAAGCTTGCTGGAGCTAGACCCAACTTTGAAGATGTTTCTGGAAGCAAAGCGTTCATCCAGAAAATGTATCATATTTTCAGACACAAGTGCATGCTCCTTGCTGTCACATTTCACAACCATCTTAACCTCAAGATATGTCACTGATGTTACTACTCATGAGTTTCCTATAAAAGTGATAACAAAACAGAAGCATCTTTACTATCGCTCTGTGCTAATGAAAATTTAAGTCTTTCCTTAGCCTCATTAATTTTCTCCTTGATAAAGATATAACAGCCTCCAGACATTTTTGAAGCAGCATGGCTGAAGAATGACCTGGAAGCGCTAGCAAGTCTCTAAAAGCCAGCACATTCATACCTCTCATTTATTTGGTTATATGCTTCCTCATTCCAATGTGACTAAGCCATGAATACTTGGACCGTGAATCTGCCTCGTTACATTTATTTTAAAAGAGAACTGCTTTGGCCAAATGCAAGGCAAGTGCTTCTATCTATCTCCTGCACTGGACTTGTGTAACACGTTGCTTTACTTTTGCAAGGCAGACTTTGATGAGAATCTCTTCTGGCAGAAGTGCTGGTTCCAACTTGGAGCAGTACCCTTGTACATCCTGCTCCCTGTGCTTCGTACAACTCCGTGTGCCGCTGTGAAGTGAACTGGGTCAGAAAGTGCTCTCTGTTAACTGCACTCCTTTTTGTTACCAGCTATTTTTAACTGCCACAAATGAGGTGGAATACACCAGTGGATGAACAAGCAGATGCTTAAGTTGGCACAACTGCCAACATACATGCTTTTCAAGCTACACCATAAGAAAGCCAGATTTGATAGATCTTAGTTTTCCCTGTTACTTGCTGAGATGGCAAACTTACAATCACCATCCCAGGCATTGCTCCAGACATCCTGAAAAGCACATCAAAATTTTAAAAATCTTTTAGGATTAGCTAAAAAGACAATATAAAATAAATTCACAAGGCCAAAAATAGATTCATATTTAGGAGAATCTTCTTGATTTATACTCAAACCAAAATGCAGAACCAGTGCAATTACATTCTCAAATCTCTTTACCCAGTCACGAAAAAGCAAAGATCTCTGTGTCAGAACAGTTCTGGTGATGACTGAACATCTCTAGGATCAGTAATAACAGTGAGAAAAAATATCTACCCCGCATACATGAGGGGTAGTGATGTTTAGAAGCTGAGAATTGATGCCATCAGGTCTCATATTCCTCCTTTTTGCAGTAAGTGCCAAAGGTTGTCTTATATCCCTGGGTTGGAGGGCAGTGGTGGCGGTGATTCAGGGAGCCTGTTCCAGTTCTGTGTCCGAGACGGTGCATGCAGTAACCACTAACCTGCTGCCAAAGGTGACAGGGGCGGGGGTTTCACAGCATAATGAAAACAAAACATCAAACCAAATGCCAGCAACAAAAAGGAACCATTCTTAGGTGGAAAGAAAAACAAGTATCATTTCCTTCACTACAGCCTAAGCACGCAGAGATGAGTTTGAGACCCCTGTTGTCTCCATTCTAGAAAGGTCAGCAACTCTAATGAGGAAGGAACTGCATTAAGCATGTGCTTATATACAAGGACTTATTTTAAAAGCAGAAGTACTAGAACAAATAAATAGAATTGAAAGCTCCTTTCTCCAGCTTCTGAGGATTCATCCATGTTGCACTCCCCACATGAGTCTTAACCACAGACAGACTCTCAAAAACCTAATTTGATATCATACAAAACCAATCAAAACTATCACGCCAAACAAGTTTTTGCACAAGTAATACAGAGATATTCCCCATTTGTCTCTGTCTTAAATGTAAAGAAAACAAAAATGCTGAAGAGATAGGTAACAATTCTGTATGAGCTAATCAATAGAAAGAAAAAAGTACCTTGTCAGATAAAATTCATATAATCATAAGGCAGACGTTTCAAGTTAGGTGAAATTAATCCTGGCCTAAAAGTATCTCTGATGAGCTTGCAATAGGGCTCTATATTAAATTCAGTTCATAATCATATTCAAAAACATCCAGGCATAGTGTCACAAATGCTTCAGAACACCAATTTCCCAGACAAAACATGTATAAACTGAATTTTTCTGAGGCATATGTGTGGCTGCAAAATTTTATCAACAAAATAAACTTGTAACAGGATAGCCAGAAGCCCCAGATTGCATTCTCTGTCAGCAAGCGCTAATACTTGCAAAGCTGAGTAGTGATAAAGAGCTGACACAGAATAACCAAAGAAGTGCTACAGATCTTTCAGTGCAAATATGTATTAATTATTGTTTTGACTCCACTGACATATTTTACTAAAAAACAGAGATACCAAAAGAACAGCCAGATCCAGTGTAAGCATTTATAGTGAAAAGCCCAAAAAATAAGGTTTCTGCTCCATGCAATTTCTTCAGCCACAATGAGTCTGTGACCTAATTCACAAGTAATAGTTTAAACACCTGCAAGATATAAATTCTACAAGTAGAAGGTGGCCTTGGCAATTCCTGACACAGTTCTTCGCATAGTTGCCAAAAATCACTGGGAAGCTGCTTTCAGATTGCTGTAAGAAATAAAGAGGTTAAGATTTGGGTTTTTTTCAGGGACATTCAGAAGCTTTGGTAATAGCATCTGTTAGTTAACAGCTTGGCAAAGTTCAGCCCCAGCTGATATGGAGTTTCATACACACTTCTCTCTCCTTTTTCTTTCAAGGAAACACTGAAGATGTCATGTGCACCGCAGCTCTTGTTTATACTGTCCTGGTGACTCTATAAATCTGGATTATTTTAAATTAGGTTCTTTACTTAAGCAGTTTGGAGGAATTAGCTCTAGCAATTAGCTGTTAACTCATTTAAAAGTCAGGAAGCTGTCAGGAATTGTTGATTAACTGTTAGAAAATTCCCAGAGTAGGAATTAATATTTTTATTGATACAAATTATGTGAAACTAGCAAAAGCAGGCAAATGGGAAGAAATCATGGAAGAAAATCACGCCGTAAATCCTATTGAACAAAGAAGCTTTTCTCTTTCCTTACATTTACCCATTTTTATTCTACATATTTATGTTACGTTATGATGCCAAATTTATTATGGTTGTTATTGAACAGAATGTGCGCTAGAAATTTTTATTCACTACCACTTTTCATGCAGAATCAGATTAAGACAGATTAAGTCTCTGGCTACAACTACATGATGAAAAATATTACTACATCTTAAATCACTATTGTCCTGTGCTTTAAGTCTGAATTCTAAATGTTTTGCTATTTGATCTGGCCTTAGCTCATCCAAGATTAAATACTTCTATGAAGTAACATGAAACAGGCAAGAATTTTATCATATCTAAAGAAATATATACCCAGAAGTCCATGAATTAAATATGACAGCTCAGTGTATAAGGAAGTTTTAAACCACCCAGCAAAGTTATTGATAATTCTGTTTAAAAAAAAAGTAAAATCAAGTGGTTACAAAACATTTCAAAACCCATAGGATATCACTCACTCATATGCTTGGAATATTACTTTTTAATATACCTAAAATGATTAAATCTTTTGCATGGCAGCATGTAAAAAAGGGACATAGGTCAGGACCTAGCACCCAAAATTTAAATCTGTTTGACAAGGAAGGATCAGACCAAAAGTATGACAGAGTTCCTGCCCAGACCAAAGCACTGTTGCAGCTGTAGAGCCCACTCTGCCAAAGGATAACACGGGAGAACTGAAACATAGTTCCTGGATCATTCCTGATTATTTTTCTGTTCTTTATAAGCAAATGGTTTGAGCTTTTTTCTCAAGACATCAGCCAATCAGCCAAGGAATAAGAGATATGTAGTAGTACTATGTCAGTAACAAGAGCTGTCCATAAAACCTGTAAATAAAGCTGCTGGTGAAAAGGTAAATGTATTAATTTGGTAACAAGACAGACCCAACAACCCAGAGCAATGCACTGTATTAACTGAGCAGGATAAATTAATTCTGTCAGCAAAAGCAGCACAATATAAAATAATTTCCAGGGGCATTCCTCACTGTTTCTCAGGGAGCAGGAGCTCAGTGCAGCAGCCTTCTAGCTATTCCCATTCCAGCAGCCATTCCCAGTAAAGTCTCAAAAAAAGCACCTTTTCTAGTTTACTCCATTTTATTTTTCATATATGCCAGAGAAATAAACATGGAGAGCCATTAGGGGTTAGTCAGTTCCTTAAGCCACACTTGGGAAGCAGTTTGCTCCTGTCACCACACTTCCCTGTCACACCTGATATCACCATCACAGGCAGGAGGCCGCGGCAGACAGACACACTTTAGGAGTCATCTTCTGGTCTTTGGGCACATCCCTGAGATAATATGGCTGGGAAGTTCAAGCAGGACCAAGTATGCAACAGGTAACAGAAACAGTCCATTACTGGGAACAGTGAGTATACAAGTAAATTAAAGAACTACAGGTTTCTCTATAAGAGAAGATAGCCATGACAAAAAAATAGAAGCAGGGAAATAAGACTGAGATAATCCAAAAAGGTCAGAAGAGTGAACTAGATGTGACTTTCATATATGCATGAAACATTTTGTCTTCAAACCATCACATGATTAGCTTTTTCTAAACTGCCATTTTCCTGAACTTCCAGTAATAATGACATGAAACAGACAACTTCATTTCTTAGGATATTACTAATTCTCAGTGAAAATGCATTGTGTCATCTATCGCTGCAATTGGTTTTTCTTGTCATATCATTTGGTAAGTAAATAGGTAAATCTGGCTGCTCCAGTCTCTCCCAGCAAATACAGAAAAAGCTCAGTGCATCCTGGATCCAAGAGTTTTTCTCTTCCTAACTTTTGTTTTTATTAAAATGTTTGTTAGTGAAAGCAAAAGGAAAACTTGAAAAGCTCTTAACATGAGTGCCACAATATGTAATTTATAAAGGAAATGATGCCATTTATAATAAAGGGTTTCAGCCCACAACTCCTGATGAAGCACTTACAAACAGGCTATAGCAGAGGGCTTGCAGACTCAGGAAAGTGCTGGATGAGCAGGGCTACTTGGAGGAATTCGTTACGCAACCAGCCCGTGGCATAGTCAATCAAAAGAGCAGGCAAAGAGCAAATGTAACTTGGTTGCTAATTCTACAGACCACAGCAAAATTTCAGGCTGCTTGATCACTAAGAGGATTTAGCAAACAGTAAGCTACAATTTGCTTCTTCGCTATCTGGAAATGGAAGCCCAGTACAGCTGCGTTAAGAGGATTGTACAGGTAAAGGGTGGCAACTTGCATCTTCACTTTAGCCAGAAGCATAGATGCATTTTTATGGGTGGCATAAGAGGATTTGATTAGTAGTTTTACTTGCTGTTGTGCTGTAATTGTGTTGTGCTTTTCCAGATGATGCACAACTTCAGCTCAGTATGGTCCTAAGAGGAACAAGCCACCCTTCCCACGCACACACAACCCCAGTTCCCCAAACCCCAACCACAGCAGAAACTGTTTATACAAGCTGAACCTGAAGCCCAGGCTTTTTGAATCTCAGTCCAAAAAGCAAAATATGTACATTAAAAAAAAAATATGGATTCAGTTGTGTGAAATCATTTCAGGTTGCACTATTCACATACTGCTGCTTTAGGGAAAAAACAACACAAGCTTAATTTTATCTTTTAAAAATTAAATACTAAGCATGTTATTTCCCTGAAGCAAGCACAAACTGTTGATAATTTTGAAACTGAAAAAGCATGTTATTATTTTTCACAGTTACATATAAGATGCATTATAATTCTTGCTTTTAAATGCTTTAAAGATAACCACCTCAAATAAGGCATCTCTATCATCATATCCCTCCCTAGTCCATGGTCTCTGTAATTGAAAATTTAAAGAGTACCAGAAACAAAAGGTGTCATTTTGATCTCAAATACAGTAGCTGTTTACGATTGAATGTGGATTTTTCCTTTACTATCCTTTTATCAGATAAACTACACTTGAGAATGTAACTTGTCAGGTAACTTGATAATGTAGATTGACAGCACTACTCAGTGTTTCTTTTCCCTAAAAATGTCAAATTGGGACTGGAAAAATTCATATTATAATAAACTTTAAGACACATCTACATGTTATTTGCTCACTGTGACCAGTTTGGAATCCCCAACTTAAAAAACAAATCAGATGCCACAAACTTGTTAAAAATTATTTACAAAAGTTTAATGTCCTTGACTTCAGTAATTTCCAGGGACAGGATGAGAAATTTGTATTTCCTCTAGAGGGCTTCAGGTTCTATATTATTTCACAAGTTATCTAAGTTATATTGCGCCAAGTGACTGCACTACTAAGGCTCAGATAGAATATCAATGAAACTGATTCCTTCTGCTCTGAAAAAAAAAATATCTTGATTAGTTAAGTGCCAAGATAACACTGATGATCATGTCATGGCTGGTGTCCTCACTTTCCAATACCACTACCTGAAAAAATGAGATGGAGGCTGGTTATATGACTATTTTTACTAGAAATGCTGAAGATCATTTTCATGAAGTTTTCTTGGAATATTGTTTCCTATGGAGAGCCAGACCTTTCTTTAAATATTATTTTAATACCACAGGAACATTAATTTAGAATTTAACTAGACATCATAAAGCAATGCATATACAAACCTCATATACTAAAGTATTATTTTACTTTTTCAGTATGTCTGTATTGCGGTAATCTTGCTAACCAAGTTCCTGATTTAAAGAATGTATACACTAATAAGGAATTTAAGTAAATTTGAAGTCCCAGACTTTAATCACCTTACTGTCGCAGCATTTCCACATCTGCCACTGAAGCCCTAGGCCTGATCAGGCAAGATGGCTTTGTGCTATAGTTTGTCTTTATTTCTCTCTCTGTTCTTTTGCAAAGCATGTCCTTTACATGTCTATCTGACTACTCAGCCACTATGTTGTTCACTACCTCTCAGCAGCTCTTACTTTTCGAGTATCTGATGTGTCAACTACACTTCTAAAGATGATATGTTTCTTATATTTTCAGATATAAAAGTGTCACTAAAGGTGCAGTTCCATAATGGGCTTCAGCCAATTTCAGACCATGCTGCTGCCAAGAGAGGCAACAACTTTTCCTCCCCCCTCCTCTTGTATTGGCATTTGTAATTTTATGGCAGCACAGTGAATCAGATCAGCCTGTTTCAGCAAACTGAAGGTGAAATGTGCAGAAGGTGAAGGGAAGATCAACCTTTTTTGTCAACAGCCTGTGAAACAACTTTGGTTTGAAAATTCAGCAGCTAAAGCAGTCATTTTCTGTTCTCTGCCTCTTGCCGCTACCTTCAAATGTCTTTGTGGCTGCATGTTGAGCTGGACTGGGGAACTGATCCATTTGAACTATAGCCCCCCAAAAAAATAAAAGAAAAAACGTTACTGTTTGGCAGGTGAACATTCTCCAATCCAGTTTACATTACAGGCACAGAAACCAGGGTCCCAGGAGACAGGGCAAGGAGGAGTTGCACGGACACAAGCACAGAGGTAAGAAGCAAGGGATGGAGCAACCACCATTTAAACCATGACTGCCTCAAAGAAAGTTGTTTGATCAGCTACATCTACATGAAGAAGCTTGGAAAGGAAAGATGATTCTGATGTACAAAACTGCTACAACTTACTACAGCAAAATTTTTGAAGTGTATTACAAACACAGACCACAACAAACAAGCCCTTTTATAACAGGCACAAACCGTTCTAGTCCCAAGTGTCTCTGGTGGGACTGGTGGCCCTTTTTATATAAATATAATGAAGGAAAGCAGAGAGAAACTGAAGACTATGTCAATGAGCCTGTAAGATGATAGAAAGTTAATTTTGATACGTTGCAGTAGGAATTAAAAAAATCATCAGCTAAATCCTTGACAATTACAGGAAATCTTCTTAAGATGTATCTTATGTTTAATTTTATAGCTAAACCAGCAGTCAGACTGTGTAACTCATGAAATCAAGCACATTTTCTTTTAAAATAGAAATCTAATTAGACTTCTCTTGAGTTTGATGTTTGTCAGGTAATTGCCGTCTGGTAATTTTAGCACTAAAGTTCCCATGGGAAGATCCCCCCTTCCAAAAAAAAAAAAAAAAAAATTACTGGGCAGACAGCTATTTGAAAAATAATTTTTTATGAATTCTGGTGTGCTCATAGAGGGTCCTGTTCTTGGTACCAGTCATTATAGGAAGTACTACAGTGATGATTTTTGCGAGTGTGGCTTTGATCCAACAAAGAACTTAAGTGCCTGCCTCCCTTCCCTGTATATCACTAATTCTCCAGTTGATTAGCTCAGGAATATTCACATGATTCAAATCAAACTTAAGTGCATTGCTGGAGCAGAGCCAGAGTGCACTGAACACTGCATGACTGATCCCACGATGGCCAACATTTTGGAGATGGTCCCATTCAATTTCAGAGATTGAAATTCATGTCTCTGTGGAAGGACATCACACAGAAAATTTGTATCTCGCTTAAAGCTTCCTCCATTTTGGAAAATGCTCTACAAGCATTAACATCTCCCACGATACTTACTGGTATACATGTGAACTAATTTCCACAGTAAAGATGCATTTTGGTAGCATATTTACCTTTTCCAGTACTTAAAACTGCAGCACTCTTGATGACTTTTCCACTCTAGGATAGGCAGTGGCACAACTTTACGCTTGCTTGTAAAGAATTACATTCCTTTCCAAACTAGTGCGTTGCTGGTTCCAAAAAAAGAGAGGTAACTACTAAGCAAAATTTCTCATTCTGTCTCATCATCTATATGTTGTCTTCCTCTATCACAACCTTTTAGTAATACTTTAAAAAAAATTATATAATTTGAAAAATTACATACAACCTTTTAAAGTTGTACATAAACATTATTTTAATCAAGAAAGTACTATATAACCTTTTAGGGACTCAAAGTCATGGCTTTTCAGTTGACTGAAAAAAAAAAATAATCAGGAGATGGGAAACATGAGAACACTGGTCACATCCAAGAAAGTAAAGCTGCTGATCACAAGGTGATGATGAGAAAAAGTTCCCTCCAGACCATGACTGATGGGTTGGGTCAGTTCTGAAGAACAGCCAGTGAGGAGCCAAGGGGAGTGGAACTGGCCTGTTCTGCAGTTTTCAGTGCTTTACCAAGGGACATAAGCGTGAGAGACAGAGCTGAAAGAAATTATTATTTCCATTTTCCCTAGACAAGCCTCTCTTTGCAAGGTCAGGCTGGTATGTACACTGACTCTGAATTGAAACCAAAGAGGTTTAGCTCTACATATGGAAAGACAAAAGGTCAAAACAAAGGTTCTTTTTCAAAGACTGAAGGAAAAATCCTTGGATACCAGAGTGATAGCTAATGGTATTTAAATTAATGTTCTCTTCATCAGTTTTATTATTAAGCACATTCAAAACTTCAAAAAGCAGGTGCTTAGCTACATGCACCTCTCCTTTTAGAGCTAAAAGGGCACCATCTTGTAAGTACAAGTGGTAATTGCCACCAAACAGCTGTATAAGTAGCACTGTAGGAGACTGGAACATCACCAGTGTTTTGTGTATGACCTGAGATACACAGTACATGGAGCTATGTATGCATGTTTTAGGTGAGACTGAACTTGCCATATGGATACTGCTAGGACAAGAAAATGATCCATTTCTGGTTATCTGTGAGACACAGGCATCCAAAATCATAACAAACATGAACTCTTACAGTACTACCTCAAAGACAGAAAAACAGAGTATCTATTCACGGTGCTGGCAGAAAAGGTGTCCCACAATACTAATACACTTTCAATAGCTCCTTTAGATCTGGTAGACCCACTGAAGTGATCAACCACGTGTTTGAACACGCAATCTGGTGGTGTAGCTTATTAGGGGACAAGTTAGGGTATTTTTTTACCCTCTTTCCAGCTATAAATGCCTAATCAAACTCTAAATTTTGTTGAAATAGTCTTGTAAGGACTATCTTTATGCCACCTAATGTCTATTAAAAAGCATATTTAAAAAGGGCATGATAACTAGACTGAAAACAATGCGTAATGAGTTTGTTTTGCATGTTGGGAGATTTTAATGTTTCATTCTGAAACAGGATGTTAAATCTTGCTACTACAACGTTGGCAGTTGTGCTGTATTTTGGATATACTGTGAACACATTTTGATTTGATTCTGGCAGGCTCCCAGTTAAGCTGAATTACAATGAATGCCAACACATTACAATTTCTTTCAGTAAACACAAGCCACAGTTTCTTAGGCAAATGGCCATATGCCACATTCTCACACTATTCATTTTTAACGCAAATAGCTGAATTTAGCTGTTGCTTATGAAGGAGGAAAAAAAAAAAAAAAAAAGATAGCCAGTGGAACTTCTGTCCTTAAAAAAGCTGAATTTGTCTCAATGTCAGATATCTGTATGAAACCACACTGCACAGCTATGGCAACTGGAGAAAGGTAATTCCATTTTCAAGGACTAGAAACAGAGGTGCCAGCAGGAATGTGATATCTCCCTTTCTATTTCTCTCTGTGTTTGCTTGAGTGGAGGGGATTGGATTCTATGGTCATGCATGTTTCAAAGCTACTGCACACCACCGGTTACTGCTGTACAGAGACATCTAAACATGCCAGTTTGAGGAGCGTTTGCAGATTGAAGTAAATTCCCTTTGAGAATATAGAAATTTTAGAGAGAATCTTTGAATTTTAAAAATGCATGAAGATGAATCAAGCTAGGAAGGTGCATGGCCAGAATTCAGAGTTCACCCCTTGATAAGGGATCTCATTTCTCACCATAAATATGTGTGTAGTGTGAACTTCCAACCAACTAAATGTGCAGCTTCTCAGAAAACTGTTTCTGTTCAAAGTCTAGTATCGATCAAAATATTCCTAATGTTTCATCATGTCTTCAAGACAGTTCTGACAAATCTCTTCTGATAAGTCAGTGACAGGCAGAAGTACTGTGAGCAGATACCTCTTTTGTTAATCTTTAAACCTAGCAGAGATGACAACTCTCTTCTTTGAAGCCTGTCCAACAGACAAGACACAATAGGAGAGATCAAATTCACCTAAAGAAAAAAAAAAAAAAGGGAAAAATTTCTAGACTAGAACACACTTCCACAGTTACAATCACCTTCCTGCTGGTCTCCAGCTCTTACCTGCACATTCTGATCCCTGCTCTTGCACCCACACACAATTGCTAAGCTGTGCAGCAAGCTGTACAAGCTCACCAGCACAAGCAAGAATAAGGTTTTTTTAACCCTGTTATAGGGCAGCATATTGCCAGGATAATGACAAAACCAGTGCTGTCTGTTTGGCACACTGTTAGATCAGCCTCAGCTGATGGGGAACTTGCACCACTCTGGGAACGATGCAAAGCTGCTAAATTTGAAATGTACTTTCCAGCAATATTCCAAGGTTGGGTCTGTTTCTTAACATACAAATCCTCTACGGAGCACAGCTATATAAACCTCTGTATTATTACTAAATGTATTATATGTATTAATAATAATAACTTACCCTTATGTAGCACTTTTTTGTTAGAAAAGCTCAAAGCTCATTATAATTCCCTTTTTCCCAGATAGGAAAACTGAACCAAAAAGACATAGAGCAACTTTTGTGAAATCGCACTGAAGAGCATTGGCAGAACTAAAAATAGGCCCCATCCATGTGTGTTCAGTTTTCAAGCATATGCTTAATTAAACGGGAAAAATTAAAATCTTTAACCAGAAGTCAGGGGGAACACATACAGTACCTAATCCTGCACCAGAAAATTGATGGTCTCCAAAAAACGAAAGGAAAACTTTATGACATATACTTTGCCCTTTGTTTGTCAAAAATCATTTAAATACTTGCAATAAGCACTGTTCATACCATGTTTTCCTCTAAATCTTTCCAGTTCACAAGCGTTCATAATCAAAATAAATTCAACCAAGTATTGTAAATGAGACATGGAAAATTACATCCACTTGGTCTACCACATCTTTATCACATTCTTCATGCCAAAAAATTTAAATTATTATGTATTCACACATTCTGTCACTTGCTCTTTAATTCTACTTGCTTTCCCACACATCTTGTTCATTTTGCAAATGCTGCCTTAACATTGTTGTATAGTTTTAGTTCTCTGTACCCCATTTCTTAATCTCAGTACCTGTTTTTAGACTATCCTTCTGTTTATTCCACATGCATCCTGCAAGGCCAGCTTTAAGTGTTATTTCCTAACCTGCAATTTCTGTTACTTTTTCTACTAACGTGCAGCTGAGTGGCGGCTGAGAGCACAGTAACGATGCAGACATGTTGCAATTTGCAGTCCATCCCCTTTTGCAGTCCACTATCTTCTAAACAATTTTAATTCCACTCTGCAAGTATGTGGCATTCCACTTTTTGTCACATTAAAAGGGCTGCCAATGCTATGTCAAAATCCACCTACTTTGAAAGCTTTATTAACAATTATTAACAAAAATAATAAATTCTACTCTGTATTTCCCCTAAATTTAGTTGTGCCCTAGCATAAAAACTGTCTCAGTCCTTGATTTTCAATTATTGTAAGACAAAGTGTTCTCATAATTCTTCTACAACCTGTTCTTTTACTGTAGTAAATCTGCAGGATTCTGTATCTCTGCATGGTTTCAGTCTCTGATCACTAGATGGGTCAACAGAAGAGTCAACTTCCAACTGCAGGGAAAAATCTTTAAGAAATTTCAGGAGGAAGAAAAACTATTACCTCTCGAAAATATATGAAGCACCTCACCATTGTTTCCATAACTGAAAACCATCACAGACTACAATAGCAGCAAACTCTGTCTCGTCTCAGTAACCAGAATGGATATAAACTGCTTCTTTGGTTACAGTGTCTTCTTAACCAGACACCTTGATGAAAGACAGCTCATTTTCAAATGGCTACACACACCTCTAGTGCAAGTTCTGTCTTTTCAGAAGTGCAAGCAAGAACGTGACTGTTGATGTGATTGTGAAGTATCACTGTAACATGTTTAAGAGCATCAGACCTCAGCCAAAAGGCTCTTCATTCCATGTTTGTCTTCCAGGAATATTTGCAAGATTTCACTCTGTTCACCTCACAGACCAACCAGTAAAAATTTAAGTAAGGCCTGCTTGGAACTTTTAAAACTAATTTAATTTATATGCTGCTGGATTTGCTGCTATACCTTGAACTTAAAAGTAGAAACCAATTAAAAGTTCCCTCAAATTTGCCCATATCTCCCAGTTCCATTTTAAAATCTGGTTGTCTCTCTCACACACAAACACCTTTTCTCATTCACTCTTTCTCTCGCTACCCTTTACTCTGTCCTTTTTGATCTTAACACTCCTCTTGTCTCTTTCTTGAAAGAGATTCTCTCTCTAGGAATCTACCTCCAAACTCTTTATAGCTCATCCACCACTTTACCTTCCAAGTCTCGTGGCATATTTTCTCTTCCTCCTGCACACATTTCCTTTCCACTGTTTTTTTAAAATTCGATTCTTTCACATTCCATCAAAACTGCTCCCTTTCATTTTCATAGTTGTAGCAGGCAAAGTGTACTCATGAAACACATTAACAAACTTAAAAGTCTCTGTCAATAAAAAGTCTGAAATATTGTCTGAACAGAACTGTATGACTTTGAGAACTAGACCACTAGAAATTGAATGACATACAGTAATACAACAGGTCGTGTCATATGGGAACTATTAAGAGATTACTGCTACTGTGTGGAGAGTCATCAATTAGAGGGGAAAAGATAAAAATAAGTGGAAAAGGGAGTACACTATTGACAACAGAGAGATGACTTCCTGACAACAAAAAGATGGGGCTGTAAGGAAGTGAAATACAAATCTCAAGTGATATGGGAGATAAATTTTCAATATTTTAATTTACACATATTAGAATTAGTCAAAGATCTGTGGTGATTTCTTCCTTTTCAATTGTAAACCCGTCAGTTTCCTTAATGGTTAGCTTTCTTACTGCTAAGCAAAACCATGCTTCTTAGGTTTTGCCACCTAATGATTTAAGCACACTCTAAAAGCTGATTGTCTTAATTATTTTATATTTGCTCTTTTTAAAATAAAATTATGGAATGCCATATTAGAGTCTTTTAACCTGGAGCCTAAAAGATGTGTTACCTGTCCACATTTTGTCTGTGTACTGCAGTACCTCTTTCTCTAAACAATACTAGCATCTAGAGCGGTCAAAACAGAGAGAGATGCATCTTACCCTCCGATCCATGAACAGAACAGTTACCTGCAGAACTGCATTGCTTAATTTTTCTGAAAAGATACAAAACCTCATTCTTTTTTGGACAAATAAGATCTTAAATTTCAAAATCAAATCAGTAGAATAACTTTATCACAACACCACTCAGAAGAATTACAGTTACTGCTTCTACATGTTTTATGCAGGGCGTCCTGCTCCATCAGGATTTTTCATGCCCTCGTTTTCCAGACATCCCCCACACACACACAATTTATATGTTCATATTGAGGGTGCTTTGATTATCTGCTCAACTCACTGCGATTCTAATTTCAATTCAAGATTTATCAGAAATTGCTAGGTTTATATGTAAGGAATTTCTTTGGAAAAAATGAAAAGGAGGAACAGTAGCACTGAGAATGTGATGACAGAATCTCAGGTGCTACTGATCAACAAGTTTTTCTTTATGACAGACCTACACACAAGAAAATAATAAAGCAGAATTGTATACAAGTGTGGTGTCCCATAGGGACAGTTCTGTTTCCTGGCTACATCTGCTCATACAAGCTTTCATAAGAATTATCCTTTGCCTTGTCAGGTTTTAAGTGCCTTAGGAGACATTTAATTCACTGCCACTGAATTTAGAATATATGCAACTACCAGCGTAAGTCGCTAGCATAATTTCTGGGTCAACCAGGCACTTTTCAGATCAAATTCTATTAATACAGTGTGAAATTGAGCGTTGTCACATTTATCAATTTTATCAGATTACCAAAGTTATCACATACTTTAGCAAGTTTGCAGTGATTTTTATGTAACACAAAAATGATCTGCCATTACCTCAGACTATTTAATTTTAATATACTATTTTCATGCCTGCGAAACTTTGTGCACAGCTATTAAGACTACAAACATCACAAATACATTAACAAAGGCAGACCTGGAATTTCAAAACTGTTTACTCAAGTGGGCAGCTTTGCCATGGAAGAAAAAACATAGCAAGGTTTCAGAGTGTAAAGAATAAGAATGGAGGAAGTAACCAATAATTAGAAGGGTTGGTTTGTTTGGGTTGGTTTGGGGGGTTTTGTGGCCTTTTTTTTTTTTTGGAGGGGGTGTGTGTGTGTCTAATGTTGTTTAAAAAAGATAAGGCCTATGTAAAAATTATTTCAAAATTTTATGTAAGTTTGGGTTATTTTGGTGGTTTTTTTCCAAAAACTTGTTGATCCTCAGCTCTTACACACTAAAAAATAATCAGTACACAAACATACTTGTAGATTTGGCTGCCAGATTATTTGACATTGTTTTCTTGTGAGGTTTTTTTGCCCCTAATACATGACGAATTGAAGTCATAGTTGATATTTATAACAGTAGCATTAAGACAGAATGCCCAGAGGAGTTTTGGCAAGAGTGAATCAAAGCACTATACTGTTGAGAAGATTATGAAGCGCTACTTTTAGAGACCCAACCGTTATGCATCAAAGACATTCTGCTGTTGCAAAGAGGAAATGTTCATTAATGCTTATCTGTTATTATGGCAGTCATGTCAGATTAATTTCATCTGTAATACTGTGTTCATAGCAATCTCCTATCAGATGTGTCAAAGAGCCTGAAATCTTCTACACACATCCTAAATTCTAGGTTTTAAAAGAAAATGCAAAAGTCATTCATAGGCAGCATGCAACAATTCAGTAACAGCAAGTCAAATTGGAGATCTTAGAAGGTGTACAAGAAGCAAGCATTCAATCAACTCCCAGAAACTACTTCACAGCATGACTGTTGCAACTGCAGAAGAGTCGCTGATAATGTCAAATCTAGCATTGGCGCTATTATAAAACCTGCCCATGCAGCATGAACACTTCCTTTCAATGCACACATTTTTCACCCATCAAAAGCATGACAAGTTACAAATTAAAAATTCAAACATACACATACCTCGAGGAGACTCCATTTTCAAATGAAATAGTCTCCTTTTGCATTTCTCACGAATGGAGGAGGGAAACATTTATGCCCTTAATTCTAACAGCATTCAGCTGCAATTAAACTTGGCCTTTAAAAATCAAGAAAGGAAGAATCACCTTTTCCATTAAATTTAAAAGTCCATCTTAGGCTAGTAGTCTCCTCCTCTTTTTGGTAGCCAGCAGATGATGTTAAACAATTAGCACAAACCTCAGCTAATCATGCTGGTTATAGCCCACAAATCTGAAACCTCACCTCTTATTCCCAGCCTTCATTTCCTGTTTTTAATGAGTACTCATCCACAAAAGGATTTCTCCACCTTGCCCCAATACTTTGGTATCTTCTAAAGTCTTGATAGAAGCGTTCTGAAAACATGTGCAATACTGCTAACTAGATCAAAGCTGCCTTTATCTGCATGTTCACCAACTCCCACAAAAACCTTACAGATTTAGGAGGCATGAGTGCATCTATAAAAGCCATGTTGACTCTTCCAATGTATCACATTTATTCATGTAACTCTTAATCCTTAACAGTGGTTTCTACCAAACTTGCTTAGCAAGGAAATCAGATTTATTTCTTCAGTATACCACAGTCATGTGATAATCCCTTTTAAAGCCTTCTATCTCATTTGCAATCTTCTATCCCTCTGGTACTAGGATTTACCTGATTAAAAGATTATGTGTCAGTTATCTCACATTCAAAATGTTGTGGTGTTGGTCTGTTTTGTGGGAGTTTTGTTTGTTTTGGTCTT
Source organism: Falco cherrug (assembly GCF_023634085.1). Classification (NCBI taxonomy): domain Eukaryota; kingdom Metazoa; phylum Chordata; class Aves; order Falconiformes; family Falconidae; genus Falco; species Falco cherrug. The sequence continues at coordinate 21,461,088 of NC_073711.1, forward strand.
AGAACTTTCAGAATTATTTTACTAAAACCAACTTGTAACAATTTCTTATTGTCCACCAATTTATTAAATAGACTGCTAACACTTCCATTTCAGACAACACTCCAGACACATTTCCTGTAAATAATATCCTCCTGATCTCCTCTAGTAAGGAGTTATTTATTTTATATTATATTTTCAAATCAGCAGACAAAAGACAAATAATGGTCTGTATAATACTGTTTAACAGAGGAGCATATAAGGCTCAAATTAGTCAATTACTTGTAAAACAGTTGTGATGAATATTGCACTTAAACTCAATTATGCTCTTTTTTCAATATTTTTCCTGTACTGTGTACAGGCCACAGCTTTGTAAATGGTGTAGATATCCAAGTACCAAAATGAATCATTAGCAGACAAATTAAACTTGTTATCAAAACGCAACTCTATTGTTAACAGATGAAAAATGAGTGGATCAAATGACTGCAGCAGGAAAATCTAATAACAGCTCATCTGTGACCTGTCATCTCTTGCCACAGCACTTAATTCATAGTAACATATACTCACCAATTACTTTGTACCTGCATGTATTTTTATCTCTCTAAAGCAATTTCAGGGTTCAGCTATGCAATTTAATTTCTGAATTAGCAGTTTCCAGGGAATGTGCTATCAGAGTAATAGGCTGAAGAAAAAGAAAAGGGGAAGAGGGAAGCTGAGAACCTTCTTGGAAAAGCACGAGGTAGGTACTTTCAAGTTTGAACAAGAAAAGACAGAGAAAAAAGAAGAGCCCAAAATTCAGTCAAGATACTCCCACCTCTATGATGAGCTTATTTTGTAATTCTTTGTTCTGATGACAGAATTAAGGGAGAGGAAGGAGACAGAGGGACCAAAGCAACAGCACCATGTGAGTTCTCCATAGCACCAATCACAGCTGTTGAAAGGTTTCTAAATTTTGCTTTGAATAACAAGAGACATGTAAGCTTCATACCAATACCTGATAGAGACCAAGTCAATCTCCAGAGAACACATACAGTAGTGACCTTACTGAAAGGGTCCTGCTTTTCAGCAGTCTCTTGAAAGCTGAGTTTTCCAGCAAGCAAAGAGAGAATCCCACTTCTAAAGAATTACTGAGCTTTTTTGCTCACTAGCTCTTGTAGGTTTTACAGGTAATATTCTGAAGTAATATGAAAAGCAACATGATGTGGAAACTGGGAGTCAAAGGGTGAAGCACAGGACACAATCATAGCATGCATGCTTCAGAGGGTTGCAACTTTGCTGTTAGCCCAGTTAACACATAAGTAGTAAAGGTCTGTGCAGATGCAGAAACACCTCAAAACCCTGCATATGTATGAAGATGCAATCATAGAATCATGAATATGATTTAGAATTAAATCTCCTGTAGAGATTTATATACTGTCATTTCCTATACAGACTACTCAACTTTTCTGACATAAATTCTGTATCTGTATGACAGGGCAAGGAAAACAGGAAAGGATGACATTGGTAGTGGGTTGTATGATGACTATACAACCTAGCATTAGATCACATGATGGAAGAACTACAGCAGATGCTAAGTAACTGTAGCATACAGTGCTTTGAAAGAGGGTAAAAGAAATGCCCATCTCAAGATCCTATTTACTTTAAGGAAGAAAGGAAGATTAGACAGAAGCAGCATCATACAGTGCAGGGAGCAGTACAGCAAAGTGAAGCTTCAGAAGGAACAGTCTGCTGCTGATATGAACTTGAGATAATCCTTAAAGTGTTGGTTTGAAAAAATAAGTTTTCTAAAAAGGAGAAAGCCCTTTTACTTCTCGACTGGCATTTATATGAATCACAACACTGAAGAAAACACGGATTTGTCAGTTACATTCATTACTTTCCTGTTATGTTGTGATGACTTTAAATGACTCATCTGAAATAGCAGTCATACTCTAATCTTCAGGCCTTTAAACTATACCTAAACAACTGCTACAAAACTATAGCTTCTTCCTGACTTAGATCTATACTTCAGTGTGATTTTTACTTTCCTTAGGTGTCAGGGAGCAGTAAGAGCTGATTACTCTATAAGGGAAGGTAAGCTAGGAGATAAGGGTGACCCCTGCACCCGCAAGGTCCCTCACAGACAGGGCATAGGCCCTAGCATCGAAATGCAATGGGCAGAACTGTGTGCTGGTAACAGGGTCCACCAACAGTCACAGGCAAGGTAAGTCATGAAACGGGTCCTGGGAGGCCAGTCAGGAACAAAGGCGACAGGGTGAGAGACAAGATTGTGATGTACATCATCCAAGGGGTCCAGCCGGGAGACAAGCTACACCTACAGCACAGGTCCAAGGTCCATCCAGGGAGCAGGGCTGGAGACCAGCACACCTGCAACATAGCTGTGGCAGGGCCTGAAGGCCCAAGACTGGGCTTCCACCAGGCTTCTGGGCACTGGGTGGGAGGAAGCCTGGGGTGAGGCTGGTCAGGGCAATTAAAGCTTATTAGCACCCTCTGGGCCTTGACATTAGGAGGCCATGGGCAAGGCTGGTACTGCTGGCTGGCTGTCAGCTGTACCTTCTTTAAAATAGGAAGGTTAAATCTGAATTCCCATCTAATACTAATTTAACCAATTATTAAGCAAAAGGCATACACTGTCTGGGAAAGAAGGAACACTATCTGTTGCAGTACAATGCAAATTTAACACTCAAAGCAACATCATATCTAAGCTGTGGGTAGTATTTTGATGCAGCCACGATGGTCTAAACATCATCTCAAGACCCCTTTGTGAGAAGCTTTTAATTTGCCAGGCAACTGTTAGTATAAAAACAAATTAGTAATGTGCAAATTCATGCTATCATAATGAGAAATGCTCTCCTCCATTGAAAATATTACATATATAAAAAGAATTTCTGGTAATAAACTAATAGATATAAACATCACTTTGTTGAATGTTGAATGTTGAACCACAGCTGATAGCTGATACACAAAAGAAGGGAACTGGCAAATTGAAAGAGAATCACCACACAGTGGAAAGTGAAATATACACGTATCAATGGGATAATAAATCCTCTGATACCATCTGGGAGAGCCCTGCAGCCATCACACCATTATTCAAAGTATTATTAATGTGAGTGAAATCTTCATAGGAAGATTTTCCTTATCTGCCTATAAAATACATGGCATTCTGTGAGAAAAGCTCCAAAGTGCTCAGCTTTACACCACAATTGCCTATTGAGAACTTCTACAAGTCAGAGCCACACAGGAGTCTAAAAAGGTTTTCATTTGGGCTTTCTCAGATAGAAAGAAAGGAAACAGCAAAAATAATTATTTTCATTCCTGGTTCACTTTAACCTTAAACATGCCCATTTTTGAATCAAAACACACGAGTCAAAATGCAATGCTTGCCTCAGAGGGGGGGGGAAGCTCTATGTGCATATCTTTAAACCATATGTCCTTCTCTTCTACAAAGATTTTTAATTCATTTCTGTGATCTATAATATTAGAAAACATTTCCAGGTTCACAGCATTTTCAATTAAGTGAAGTAATTTTTAAACCTTCACAAAGTCTCTTCCAAGTACAGGTCCTGAGTCATTGTCCCCAAAACATGCACAGCTGAACATACAGAAGAGTTTGAAAGCCAACATTTCTTTGTGTGCATTATTTTCATAATGTCATTTTAAGCAAAGTATTTCTTAAAATGATATTTGACAGCTTTAAATTTATAAATAAAATACCAGCCAGTAATCACTTTTACCAACAGACTAAGAGAAGCCATTAGTATGATTTCAGTTCTGTAATCAACACGTACTCTCAGCCACACAATTCAGTCTGACTCATTCCCTGCACAGACTCTAATTAACTTCCAAAGGAAAGCCAGGGGATTCCTGTTCGAGTAATAATGCTATTGAGAAATTATGCAAAACTTCACCTCTAGGAAACGATCTTGTCTAACAGTGATTGCATCTCAACAATGCAGAAAGCTTTCTAATTTGGTTGTGAAGAGAATATAATAAATCTGTTAGCAAGAGTGAAGGAAGAATTTTTTTCTTTTAAAATAAAAGCATATCTGGAAAAAATATTATTGAGAAAATACCATAGATAAGACTGGATCCCATACTATATGCTCTGAACATATACAATATATGAAATTCAATTATCAAAATAGGAACCTGGTGACTTCACTGTCAAGCTTCCAAGGCTCAGCATTGCTGAGGCTGCCATCACCAACAGGCTTTCCCCATTAACAGAGGGGGCCAGGGCAGGGAAGAAATCTTACATAACAGATGTCATGGAAACAGTATGACTGAAAAAAATCAACCTACAAATCCCTTAAATGATGACTCCTGAAGAATGTTTTGGGTTTTTTTTTTCAGTGCATTTTAAATTTGTAAAAAAATTTACTAAAGGGACATTGAGGTTGATCTCCACAAGAGAGAAGCAGGCCAAAGGATGTCTAACTTCAGCTATTATTCACCTTTCTTATATTTTTTCCTCTCTTAACTACATGAGAGACAGTGTAGTCCCTTCTCCCTTTCCGATCCAGTTCCAGCATCCTGTACTTGCACCTTGTCTGCTTCTGCAACAGAGTAAAAATCCTCATTTTTAGATAGCAAGCCATTCTTGAACCCCATTTAATTCCTTTCTTCTATTATTATAATCTTACCAATCTTCCTTTTTCACAGTTTCTTTTGAACCAAGTTTTATATATCTTCATTATTCACATTCTTTGGCAGGTGATTAATTTTTGACATGCAATTACCACAATTTCTTTCTGTCCTTCATTAAAAATATCTGCTGGTATTAAATAAGATCACTGCAAATAAAATGGACAGATTACTACAGAAAGATCAGTAAAAATGTAAATAATGATGACATTACGGCAATTTTACAGCACAATCTGGATCATTTAATAAATTTGACTTGTTCAAAGAAACGCGTTTTTAAAACAGCCAAATAGATTTCCCACATTCAGGAACGAAGACTGTAGGGCATACCTTCGGAATGGGGGCACACATCAGGGATATCAGATACTCTGAAAAAGACTTGAGATGGCCCAGTAACTTAATATGAGCCCCAGGATATAATGCTATGGTGAAAGACATAACTTGATCCTTAGATAAATATGTAAGGATGTACTGACAGAAATAGGGGAGTGATTTTACCTCCTGATGTACCATGGGTGAAGTGGTACTTAAAGACCTCACCCAATTTTGATGCCTACACTTTTAGAATGTTTAAGTCAGAGAAAATGCATAAAAGTAGTACAGGATTTAGAGGAACATCATGAGACAATCACCCCAACTCGTTTAACCTACCAAAATAAGACTTAAGTGATAAAGCTGCAATTTATCAGTACCTGTACAAAGGAAGAAAATACCAGGAACTGAAATACTTTAATTTTAGCAGTGGAAGACTGGTTGAAAATTAAAGCCGGACAAAAAGATGGAAATTAGCTGCTTTAAAACACAAACAAACAATAGAACACTGAAAACCTGTCAGTAAATGTTATTAAACAGAAGAACAAGCACCCTGGAGAAGTGACGGATATCCCATTTCTTAATATTTTCAAGCGTGTATCTCTGGAAAATTCTGCTTTAGTAGACTGTTATTTGGCAGAGTACTTTGCAAATGGGTACTAGATTTTATGTTGCATATAAATTACTGGTCATCTCAGAATATCATTACTAGAGTAGTTATACTATCAGCTATATTTTTTCATCATTTATTGATTACAGCTATTTTATTACCACCATTGCTATTTTTAAATACTATGTAGAGTTACCAGTTTCAATTTTTCTCACTGAGACCTGCAAGATAAAGTCAATTGCTGCAAATGCTACATAAAAAAATTATAAAACCAAGAGTGGGAAAAAACCAAAGAAGGTGGAGAATTTATCAGGTGCATACAAAAAGAGCCAAGCAGCAATTGCTGTACACCCACCAGTGCCCTATAGGTTCTGTGGGCTTCTGATTTTGTTTTTATGAGCATTACCTTGGTCAGTCAAGACTCTTCACTTTTTCTTCCCTGATTTGATCCAATCTTTTTGTTGATCTTAACCTACACTGTCACAGCACTGCTATTCCTAATCTTGCCTTGGGTAGCAGGCTCTGAACTGTGCAAAAACTGTAGCACACTAAGATAGATAGATAAACACTGCAGGAGTCTTAACTGCCAAAAAAGCAGCATTCTGGCTTGAAAAGGGGAACATGAGAGGGACTATTACCTTACCATATTTATCACTACAAAATCAGATAATTTTCAAATGCTAGGATAGGTATTTGGACTCTGAACAATGTGCTTACACACAACCAGACTATGGGGTTTTACTGTCCATGTAAACATGCTCCAATTTAGCATATTTTATAAGGTTATATGGATAAAGAATTTGAAAAATCTGTACACTGTGATTTATTTTTGAAGAAACAAAAGAAAGAGAGGGGAAAGAAAAACAGTAAGAGAATGAGGTTTTATAAATGACCATAGTGTTAAAGTGTATGTGTGTGTTAATACTAAGAGTCTCTTCTTTGCTTTCCAATATAATTTGAATTTATTCTAAGATCCTTGGAACATTTTTTCTCCCACTTAGACTCCCATGAGCCTGAAACACTGAAAAATTGTTTCAAGAATCCAGAATAGAGAAACGGGTTTTGGTTTGGTTTTTTTGGTTTTGGGGTGGGTGGAGGAGGGCAGGTGGCAGCTGGTTTCGGTTTAGATTTTTTTGTTTGTTTTCTGGTTTTTTTTAATCAGATAAAGATCACTATAAATCCAGTATTTGCTTAGAGTGATGCAGTTTTAGAGCGCTTCGAAGGAGTTTTCTATTATGTCAGGACTGGAGCTCAATTTTTAAAAACAGACTAACTGGAATTTTCATTTGCTGATGAAGGACAAAATTTTACAGAATTCAGAGCTCTTGAAAATATGTTGATTTTGCTCTAATTAAGGCTGCAGGTATTCTGCAGAAATCAAGCTGACAAGCAGAACTGTGCAAGGCAATTCACGTCAATGGCAAAAAACAGCAAGCATTACAGTGGTGTGAGATCAAAGCCATTTCTGCTGTACTTCAGAAATTTCAGACAGATGTAGAGACCACAACAACCTGTCCACATAAGAAGTTTAATATTAAGCAAGCTGTTCAATATTTTATTATTCAAGTCAGTCTGCTTGCCTTTCTTACAGCTTTATTCCATACAAACCATTTGCCCCAACAGTTGAGAATGTACACCCCGAGTTGCACATAGCCTTCTATATTCCCACAACTCAAATACAGAATTAAAAAGAATTTTTTTCCCCCCAACTGACATTGTCATACCATGAATTTAAATGCTCTGAGAGATATTTCCTCCAACATTTCCTATGCAACTTTTCACTCAGCAAAACCACTCAAAAAGGACCCTGCCCTCTTTGCAGGATTCACACCCATCTGTTGAGCTGGTAAGAGAACCACATTGTAAACAGGATTACTGCCATAATCTAGCTGAAAATTGACCCTGTAGAAAGAAATGGAGGGGAGAGGCATTTTTAACAGTGATTCCTTCCACAGCAAACCCTATACACAGTTGTTACTAGCACAGTCAGAGAGATGGGGACCCATTGAACTGGATTAATCTGAATATAAACCTAAGTGAGGTAATTATCTAAACATATATGAAATGCTATTTTATGTTTTCATTGAGCAGTAAAATGATGATCTGTGCTCTTCAGCAGACATTCGTTCAGGTACATGCTGAAAGTCTAAGCATTACAATAAAGTACTAAATATGACAAGAATGGAATATAGCTATACTTCTATTGCTAAGGGATGATATTTTTTGTTAAAGTGAAATGTTGAGTTTTGAATGATGGAACTAATTATTCCCTTTAATTAAATAATACCTATTAAACTTAATATTGTGTGAAAACATGAGTGACTAGAGTTCTTGTATACGAAAAAATAATTTACTACCCAAGTTCCTTAATTGAAGCGTCAATAATCATAATCTACACCTGAAATATCATCATCAGTAAAAGTCACCATTATGTCAAAACTAAGATGCAGAAAAGCATATAGAAACAAGAAGTGCTAGCATTATTTAGGTTGTAACACAGAAAAATACAAAGCTAAACTTCATTGGCAAATATTACTTAAAATAAAAACAAATCATCTAAAGAAAAGACAAAAAGCTGGAAAGGGTGCTTGCTTATTCACTCTAGATGAATTATTTGACTGTCCCCAGTTACAACCCCAGTCTCCTCAAAGTCTCATTGCTATACCTTTTTTCTTGATCTATTTGATTTAAAATTCATAACCTTAGTGCTAAAAGCTTAAATTCTGCTTATTTGCCAATAAGAAAAATGCAATAATGAATAGGAAAACCTTGGAAAAAAAACCTTAAGTATACATTTACAGACAGTTTTGTTTGGGATCAAATGTAGATACAAAAAAAGTATCTAGTATCTTACATCCTGTACTTGGCCCCACTGAAATTAGAAGGAAAATTTACCAGACTAAAATAAGCATAAAATCAAGACCTAAAGCCACAGCAATAGAAAATATGAAACCATTTGACTTTTCAGACATCATACGTAGCTATGAAATTCTAACTGTAGGCCTACTGTCTATAAAAAAAGTATTATTTTGTGTCTATACATTCTATTATAACACACTGATTCGTCCTTGTCGGGTTTATATTCTCTTTATCACACAGTTTTATCCTTGCTATAATTAACAATTGCTATCTGAGGTTAATAACTAGGTACCAGGAAAAAAAAAAAAAAAAAACCACAAAAAACAACCTCACTCCAAACCAACCAGTGAATAATGAATGACAGCTTTTTTGCTCTGAAGAGCTGAGACTTTCAGATATTTTTCTCAAGAGGTTAATAGTAAGCAAAGAGTACATTTTTATGAAATAACAACAGAACCAACAGGACCAGTTGCATACAGTGTCACAGTCAGATGCCTAAGGCTTCACCAAGAGGTGTACTCGGACAAGGATATTCAGTGCATGGTACAGCGACATTGGTATTGAGTTCTTGATTGCCCAATAACGAAATGTGTTAAAGAGCTGTGGTGTTCTAGAGAAACCATATACTAGCTAGAAGACTGCAACAGACTGGTGAGATATTTAGAGTTGACGTTTCATAAGCGCCAACACACTCAGCAATGAATCAGAGCTTTAATCCCCTTTCATCCACACACACAAATCCCAAACGTAATCCAAAATCTTAAAACAAAGTTCAAATAAATCTTTCACCATGCAATCTAAAACAATAGAGGCAAATATCTGAGAAGAGCAGTAGCTGATTGTTTCATATTTCACCCAAAATTTCCTTTCTTGCTATCAACTGTGATATGAACCAGGAGACTTCCACAGTAAGTAACTTGAACTGTAAGGAACACTCATGTTCTTAAAGAGAAAGAAAACCCCAAACAAATAAGGAAAATACCCCTATGCAGAATTAGATGCTGAACAGGCTATTGACCTAGTAAGGGCATTCTGACACAAGTGATGCATAGCCCAGAGTAAAAAGAAGTTTCTAATTAAATCAGCAGTCACTCTGGTTTGAAACTGGTATTTTCAATGAAACTTACATTTCTAAGTTGTTATTTAAAATATCCTCTCTACAAATACCAAGCTATCAGTAACATCAAAGACATCATATATGATCAAAAGAACAGATCTCACAAACCCATACTTAACAGTTACGAGCAAAAGTTAATTAATATGGCATGGTGTCACTGAAGTACAAAGCAGCAGAGAACTTTATTTAGACAGAGAACTGAAAATTTAGGAGTGTTTTTTGAAGTACTATACCAAATGCTTTTATGTATTGTTAAGGCTAGTTTCTTAATGATACTACTAGGTAATGCATATACAACTAACATATGCATGTCTAAATCACAGTGATCAGGAACATTTATCCATTTCACAACTCCAAAATTATGGAACAAGTTTTTCTACAATAGCATATAAATATGTGAAGTTATGTACACTTAAAAAGAAATTTTAAAACGGATACAAAATATTTGTAAATAAAAATAAATTATGTACTATTTGCATGCATTAAAATGATTGAAATCCATCCAGACTCTGCAGAAGTACTCAACTCTGATGATGGGGTTAACCAAATGCCAACTATTATTTCCATCATTTTTCCAAAATATTTTTTAGAACTCTTTACCCTACTCATCAGCTGGGACTATCAAACATAACTGAAAGCATTTGAAATGAAAAATTCTAGTCAATATTGCACATAAGACTTCACATGACATACCTGTTTGCCTCTTTAAACATCACAAGACCTATATATGTTTTTGCCATGAGAACACAGCATAGATCTCCTGTTCTTGAACTCAGATGAGCATCCACTCAAGACAAAATGCATTCCCCAGTGGCCTCAAACTAACTGGCACAGTATTTATAGTCATATATATGTAGCACTCTAGCAGAAAGGAAACAGTTCCTTTTAAAAGTATTACATAAAATATTTCTAGAATTACTTTACAAAGGAACCCTTTCAGCACCAAAAGTAGCTTTGTACTTAAACCACCTTAAAATTAAAATATCTGCAACATAAACATTTAGGGCCTGGTACTCCAAGCCCCTAAATACTCAAGTCTAGCTAAGCAACCACTTAGTAGTTAAAAGACTAACACAAACAACCCCAACAACTACCAAAAAAAACCCCAGACCCTCAAAAAAGGGCTGCCTGAATTTATCCTCTCAAAACAGGCACTCAGGCAGAACCACATAATGGAGACAAAAGCCTGCACCTGAGAAAGGTCAGGCCTTCATTCCTATTACATCTGTGATTTCTCCAGCTGATCCGATAGGAGGATTTTATTATTAGTATGTCATCTTTCATAATTACACAGGATTTCAGAAATTATATTCAAGCTTTTGATAGAAGTGGGTACATCAACCTGAAAATCAGCTTCCCATTATATTATTAGCAAGCTCATTATTTACACTTCCTGAATACATTTTCTTGTTAACAGAGAGATCTAAAACTGGCTTCTTGCATTCATCTGAAATATTCGCAGCCATGTCACTAAAGCAAAATTCATGCCAGCTTTTAAATAAAAACAAAAAACAAAAACCACCAAAAAAAAGTAGTCAATAGCTCAGCAGGAAAATGAGAGTTTACTGCATTCAAAACAAATCAAGGCTCAGTTCCATGTCTGAATAAGCACAGAAAAGAGTAATATAATATCTAATGAGGCACTTGGTAAATTATACATACTGCTCCTTATTTTGGAGGGAAATGTTGCATAAACATAAACATAGAATTCTCCAAAGTATAATGCTTTACAGCTTGCACATTAAAACTAGTGTCCAGCAGAATTCCTCAGATATAGGACACAAATGTCAGTAGAATTTGCCAAAATTGTCTGCAGATGTCTGCTGGCCATGCAATCAGGCAGGAAGTCAGAACCAAAATGGTATTTAATGCAGCCATGAAAAATCAATTACACAGGATCCCTGTCTTTCTCTGTTTTTGAAAAGATGCCAAAGTTCCCTTATACTATTTTCTTATAGCTTCCTATTAGCCTTCTAAAGAGCTATTTCTTCCATATTCTTTCATTATATCTGACTCCAGTTCCCCACTTCAACCTTCATCTGATTCTTTGTGTAGATCTCACAAATCCTCTGAAATTATTAAATTGCCCAGAGTCTTCACATTATCACAGTGATTTCAATTTCTTTTCTACATTCTAAAATAATTCCAAAGTTGCATGGTAAATTTAAGCATATTGACAAGCTTGCTTTTCTTTAAAAAGGAGTACCTGAAGTCAGCCTGAGTGCCTTCCTATTCACAGTTCCCTTCAGAAAGGGTCCAACTATCAACATTATATTAGCAATTGCTCTATTAATGACTACAATTTGTTGCATTTATGTAGAATTTAATATAAATGCATGCATCACCTTTGTATGTTAGGAGCGATATTTTTTTCAGGATTATTCAGCTTTCCAGTTTTAACATCTTGACCAGGTACAGGGGAACGTATGGACTGTAAATGCCATACACCGGTATGTATTAATTCATAATTAAGTAACTCAATTACTTTGTTATGTGAAAATACAGCATTGTATCACACACTACAAAAGACTAAAAGAAATTTTTCTTAATGTAGTGCATTTTTTACAACCATTTTATTCTGCTTTTAAGTCAAAGTAGATAATTCACAACAAAAAATTTAAAACATTTAATTTTTCTATTTCCACAGGTTAGTCAATTTCCATTAGTTAAGCCAATGAGAAAAATGTGCAAAGATAAACTTTATATCTTCAAGTTTTATTTTGAAGTAAATGAGTCTACATGCATCTCAATGGCAGTTATATTTATAGAGTGAGTTTTCTAATCCAGCTTCTAAAGTGGAAGAAGTCAAGGCATCTTTAAACATACGTTTTTAACTAGCAACACTTCCAAATTGGGAAGACACTGCCTGATGCCTACAATTCAAAGTGTTATCAGTGAAAGAAATATATGATTGTTTCCAGTAGCAATAAATATATAATCCTACATTCAGCCCTAAGAAGTATGATCCGCACTACATGTTTTACAGATAAACAGTCTGAAAAAACTAAGCACCGTTATCAGCAGGCAGGAGAAACAATCAATGTATAGCATGAATACTACTGGTTCATACTGTTTAAAATACATTACAGGTATGTAGAAAAAATGGAGTAAATGAATGTAGCAAATATTCAGGAATATTTTCTCCTTCAGGGCAAACCCATATAATCACTGCTAGGTTTTTTTCTTTCTTTCTGATTCTGCATGCTATTCAAGAACTCGAATAATAATGAAAATGAACCTCTCAACTAAAAAAAATTAAAAAAGTCTTATTCAGCCAATAATACTTCTAGCAAGACTGATTTTTGAGTTTCAACACCTTAAAAACTGCTTTTAAACAGTATTAATTGTTCTTTGTTTTTCCTTCAACAACTGCCAAAGTAATTTGCTTTCCTGAACAAAACTCAGCAGTTTTCCATATATTTGCCAGAAATGGCTTGAATTAAAAAAACATGTAAGAGTAGAACTATTCTACTTGATATTCTGTATTTCTTAGTAAATTTTTTAAATTCATGTTTTATGTTCTGAGTAAGTCTGCTTTCAGAAAATGCACTGAAATGAGCAAATATCTGCTCATTTCCCCTTTCTAACCTTTCAGGTTCAAGCCAACATCTATCTGAAATGGTTGGCAATGTACTCTGAAATTTACAGGGTTTTGTTTGGTTTCAAGCTATTTTAACATACCCTGAAAATCTGCTCAAATAAGAAGCTAAAAGTGAAAAAGAGAGTAGGGAAAAGTTACATTTAATTTAGAAATTCTTTGTAATTATCCTTATAAAAATACCAACTGGAACAATTGCATAACTACTCAAAACTCAACCCTTTCCATCGTTATTTTAATATATTTATAGAGAAAATACATGAAAACGGAAGTTAAAGTTTGGATTCACTGTCTTTATATGTATTAATAAACTTAAAAACTAGATAAAGATTACATATTTTCTCCTGTTTAAGGTCTTGTAATAGAACTTTGCTTCATATACGCCTACATTTATACACATTTTGTGGTTCAAAGCCCCCTTCAGAGAATACTAGTGCTACACTGCTGGCATTAACACAGAGGAAAAAACTGGAGCATGAATAACTCCTAGAATCACAAAGCTATTAAGGCATCACCACCATCTACTAACTGGGAGCAAGTTTTAGAGATCTTTCAGAAAATATATAGGTCAGCATCTGTCATTCAGAGTCCTACTTGACAAAGATTCTATCAGTTAATGTTTTAAACCAGTTTTGCCATCTATGACTGTTGCAGCACAAAGCATATATTTACATTCAGCTAAACTATCCTTCACGAAGTACATTGCAGATTATTCCCTTCCTTCCTTCTCCCTAAAAATCCCCCATCCCACCCCACCTCAAAGAATAAATAAATAAACAAACCAGCATTAATACAGTTTGTTTGCTGTTTGGGAATGAGTTTTGCTTAGCTTCATATATGTAATTTCTGAGCCAATGTAGCAATCCTTATTTACTATGAAGCAATAAATTGGACATAAATGCTTATGCTGTAAAAACAGAAAGTTTTACAAAGTGCTAATCCCTGGATGCACTCGGTTCTAAATATTAAAATAAAAAAAGTTTTAGGCTTCCAAACTGAGGTTTGATTGAGTCTCTTAGCATTCACCGAACCTCTTGCATAATTAAAATGTGGGTTTTTTACTGTTAGATATGACTGCAAAAACATAAGAATAAGGTCATGCTGTTCAAACTAATTTTTCATGCCACATAAGAAAACATATACCTTCTTTTGTCACACTGGCAAGACTGGAACAACATTACTACTAGGACTCTATCATCTGGTTGTCATTTTTTAGGGCTAAGGCAAAAAGTGGCCATAGAGGAATGCAATGACTTTCTGATTACAAAAAGTGAAATTACTCCAAAGTGTTCAGTTCACAGGGAAGACGTAAAACTACTACCACTGTACGCTAATAAAACTTTCCTGTGCTTCTAGTGGTACAGAACTGTACTTCAGGACTACAGAAATCAAGGCTGCAGTCTTAATTCACTACATCTGTATGTTCATAATTAATTTATTTCTGGAAACTGTTGTGCCGATGTAGCCTGATCAACAATGTAGCTGATGTGCAACGCAGCCTAGAAATAAAATGAGTTAGCTTAAAAACTGTCTAGAAGAACAGAACCAACCTAGCTGTTGTAGGTCAGTTAACTTTGCTGGCTGTTGATTTATAAAAAGTTATTTTGGATTTGTGTGCACTGTGCTGCCATTTTCAGTACAGGCATTTCATTTACTTACATTACACTGATTCATTCCTGAATACTAAAAACCAAAAAAAGAACATTTTTTAAAATAACTAAAAAAAGGTAAGAGCAATCTCTAATGCCAAGACTGGTCTTAGAAAAACAGCATGTTCCAGCTGAAATGATCACAAGTAGGTATTGTCAACAACACTCTTTAGAGCTTTTTAACGTGTTAAATTTGTCCATTTTAGTTTTACAGTTTGTATACCATTTAAGATTGATTTGTAAGAGCTATTTCTATGAGCAGCTTGGTTACAGATTCCGTAAAAGAGTATTGCCTTATGTTGCATTTGGAAGATTTTTACCACAGCAAAATCTGGAAACACTTTCCGAGTAACATTTAAATCCTATATAATCCTCATTCAGACCTATTATCAGTGAATATTTGCAGACAAAATCTGACCACCTATTTGTTATACACTTTCTCCGATAAAAAATATCCCAATATAAATTCTTGGCAGGACTGCTGGCACGTGTTACGATACAGACACAGCTTTTGCGCTAATGTACTAATTTCAGCAAAGAGCATGATTTTATGATGGAAACACTTCTGCTGCGATAAGCCCTCAAGTAGGTTATTTTCTTATAAAAGTGCTCACACTTGAGTTCCATATTCCTCTTTCTGTAGCAGAATAACAAAAAAATTACATCCAGATAATACTGCCTCTATAAAAACAAATAATTTATAGCTCTGACCAGGATGCAAACTGGACCAATGTAATGTATTCCTTTGACATTCCAAGGCGCATGGTTAAATTGCCCTTGTTTCCCCCACATGAATACCAAATTAATAGCTTGCCTATCAGGACTCCACCTTGCACATTTTGACTATTACTTGTTTGTTTACTTACAGAAGTATAATCACTTTACTTACATGGAAAAATAATGGGTATAAGATTAACATTAAAATCTGCTATACAAATGCGCCAAATCTCCTACTAAACAATATATAATCAGGCCTTTGTTTGATCTCATTTCCCTTTTTTTTCCCATCCCAAGACTCTTTTCAAGTGTTAGACAAATCTCCTCCAGTCTAACATCAAAACATACTGACAGAAATAAGACTGCAAGGCTGCTAGCTTCTCTCAAGCAATGCCACCCATTGATCCATGAATAAATGTTCCAGCTTCAAGGCACATTTCTGGTGTAAAGCTATCTCTTCTCAGATTCAAAGAAGAGCTCCTTGTCTGGTGCCCAGAGATCTAAAAACCTGCTGTAGTAACTGTGGGATTCAGAAACTGACATCATGGTTTGCAGCGTTCAGTAGAATTTACCATCTTGTTATTTTATGAAACAGCAGCAAAATTTTAGAAGAATTACATATGAGATTCAAGCACTTTTTTTTACATGCTGATATTCTGATGCCAATTTAACAATTACTTAAAATAAAAACACAGTTTGTTTTAAAATTACATCAAATATAATAATCCTGAACCAAAATTATGAAGGTCTTGCTTTGATTTTGTTAACAAACACTTTTTAGTTCTATTGACTAGTAATTTACCTAAAAAATTACTAGAGCATTGTATTGCCTACAATATGCCAGGAATATTGAAGCTGTAACTAAAGTCTTTTAGAAATTCTGAATTTAGAAAATCTTTTAGAAATTCTCTAACAATAAAAGCTTTCAGGTATGTGGCTTTGGTTTTATGTCCACGTAATGAATACACCATAAAACATGCAACTTCATTTATTTTGCCCCAAAAGCCTCTGTGAAATAGTAGCCTAGCTTCTTACTCAGTCCTTGTTTTACACCCCACCTCAGTATTAGCTCCTGGAAAATAAGTACATCGAAGAATAGTAGTACGAGTGCTCCTGAATGATCTTTGGATCTTAAAAATTAAGTAAACTTCTTTTCCATCTCTATGGCATTCACAGCTTCAAAGACTCACTACTCCTGAGGTATATAAGCTGAAAAAGTGCTAAAACATACACTTTAAGTGGATATCTATAACAACAACATTTTCTGAAATTGTGTGGCACTATTTTATTTCATACCAAGTGCTCCAGTTTGTAAACAAAGCTGATGGAGATAGTCTGAAAAAAAATGGGGGGGAAAAAAAAAAAGAAAAAATAACAAATATAACTGGACTCCTGACTGAACCTTATCTGAAGAGTTGTGATGAATCCTGCTATAATATATCAAATGCCAGTTAACAATAGCCTACTGAAACAGAGCTGGCTTTGGGATATATTTACTCACGTCATTCTTGGCAAGCGTACAAAGTATGAGTCAGTCCTGGAACATTTATACTACTTGTTACAGTTAAAAAGAGATTCAGGTCTGACTATTAATACCCAACTCTTAAAAATATTTGTTTTTCTACAAACTGTTTCCTAAATTCTGATGTGTAAAGCATCTTTAGGTTCTTTTTAAGGAAAAAATACTGTCTCGGAAGAAGTAAGAACCTATTTGTGAAACAAAACTGGCAATGTGCGTTGACAGAACCTGATTCAAATTTATCTGAGCTAAACAGTGAAATTGAAATATAGATTGAAACTAAGCTGCCAACCAGTTTCTGACAGAGGTTCTAGCTCAGTTCTCTCAAACCTTCCAAAACAGCTCCTATATTTACGAGAACTGTCATTAGTTTTCCAAGGGAAAACGACTGTAAAATCTGTTCCAAAATCACACCAAGTTGCCAGAACACCAAACACAATCACCTTTCAATTACCCAAAGTAATTGAGAGTTCTGGTAACACAAACAAAGCAAAAAATCAGCAGTTACACAAACACATGCACTTTAAACTGCAGAGAGCACTGAAGAATCAGGAACATGGTGGACTGCGAAGGCAGAGATCCCACAGCGAGCCCTGACCTAAGTCACGAAAGCCACATATCGCAGCATTGCGTCAAGTACAGGCACTCCGCTTTCCCGCCCACGCAGCTCAAGGGGAACCAGCTCCATGTTTCTGCACCTGCAGCCTGAATAACTGTGAGGTGATTGCAGATGAAATCAAAGAAAATGAGCAAGCTTTTACTTTCTGCAGAGCTATTTATCACAAAAGCCAAACTGCAGAGCATATAGATTATAAGAAACTAGAAAAGGAATGGAAAATAATAGACTAGTGCTTTCCTCAACAGCTAAGAATAATATGATTTCAACTTGAATATACCTCATCATTTTCTAGAAAAGTATATACACAAACATTTAAAACAAATATGGATTTTAAGATGTGATCTGGAAATTTATTGCATTATATTCTCTTAGGACATTAGATAATTATGGAGTTATGTGTACTTGATATACAAATAGACAGACACATACCAAATATACTAGGCCTGAATGCAGGTATTTTTTTAGTCAATAATATCCCAGGGAGAAATTACAAGTACTTCAGTGAGCTGCTTCTTTTGGCAGAAGGCATATAAAACTGTTGGGAAGAAGATTATCGTAGGAAATCGAGGTGGAAATGAAGTTAGGAGAGTGGGTTTTGTTTTTGTTTAACAGCCAGTACTTACTCAATCTGTGCTCAGTTTAAGAAACGAAACAGACAAAGCGATGTGACTGGTTACTATGGTTTTAGCAGCTCCTCGTCAATATTTGGAAAACAATAGCAGTATCTCATTCACACATATTTGCACAAATACACGTTCAGTCTCACCGCATTGCATCTGTTTGTCCTACTCACATCCACTCACGTCAGCGAGCAGTTGTCCCACATAAGTACTTGCTGGAATGATTTCACCCTAAGCAGGTTCCATCATAAATCTATTTAGCACGGTATACAAATAGATAGGCACATACATATACATTACTCGCTCCAGGCCCACGTCCAAGCCTCCTCCACACAGCCGTTCATTGCACTGCTCTCCCCATTCATTTTGTGCGCAGTGTGGGCCCTTACACTTTGTTGGCATTCTTTCTGCTTGTGTGTGTGCATATATATATATACATCCTCCTCCTCAGACACAAACCTGAATTTCCTCCCTCAAACCTCAGTCGCAGGCCATGAGGAGGAAGCCTCAGGGAAGGCCAGGAAGAGCAGGGGGAGCCCGGTCCTGCTCCCTTGCCCACAGGCCCTGCCATCCCTCCGGCAGTGGGCCATGCCGCCACCAGGATGGTGCCCCCCTCCCTGAGCATCGCCTCTCTGCTGCCACCCAGCACCCTTCACCTTCTGTCCAGGTAGCAGCCTTGTCCTGCTGAGGCACAGCCTGGCTCCTCCATGATCCCACCGCCTCGCCTCAGCCTCAGGGGCAGCCCCTGCCCCCTCGGGCCCAGCTGTGGCAGCACCTTTGACTCAAGGCAGCAGCCATTTTCTGAGGAGAGTGGTGGTCCCCACCATGGGAAGCCTTCAGGCCACCCTGAGGGGAATCCCCTCCTCACCCTCCTTCCTCATGGAGAGCAGAGCTGCCCCAAACATGCCCTTAGAGGTGGGGAAGCACAGCCATGACCTCTTCTCTGAGCCCTTATAATGCCTCAGTGACTGGCACCATCTGTACTGCACCCGTGCGGCAGGCCGGGAGGTAAGGGAGCCCTGAGTTTCACTCCTGCCTGCGAGCAGCCTGGCTGGCAACATGGCAGGCCTCCATGTCCCACATTCCAGCAGGAACACTGAAATATTGCTGCATTTCAGACAGGTGTGTGTTTGGCCTTTTGGAATTTCTTCGTTTTTCCCTTCTCTCCCAATAGGAACATGAAATTAACTGTAGAAAGCAGGAACTGCTTATGGAGCCATTCAGTTTCTAAACAGCATTACGTTTTCTTAAGTGTACTCTCTACGGTGTTTTCCATATCCTATACGGTATATTTTAGCACAGCAAAGCCTGTAGAAGTTGTTTGCATTAATAGGTTATTTAGGAATGGAAATCTTGAGAAAAAGCATGCTGAGGACATAGGGATTCATATTAGATTTATATATTTTAAATGTCTTTTCTTGACATCATCTTGTTGCTGTAAGCATAATGTGCATTATTTAGCATGCAATACGATAAATTTTTTAAAGGTAAATTATTTCATGAGAATTATGCTTTATATCTAAACAAAAAGTCCACTATCATATACCTGACATCGGCTTAAAACCCAGGAGCAAGTTTTACTCAGAGATTTTGGTTATCTTGGAGACCTAGACAATTAGCTAAATGTCCAACGTGTTATTTAATCAGTGATGAATGCTGCCTCTTTTGCAAAAAGAGCTGGAGGTGGTAGTGAAAAAAAAGGAGTTTTACAGAACCATTCCCTCACAGGTCGCTCCATGTATTGGAGATCAAAAAGACTTTTGAGTCTTTCTCAGAGCAGCTTTCTGGAGGCTTCAGGGAGAAACAGTTCATAATCTTCAGGCTCTCTTCTGCTCTGAAATGTTTTTATGTGCTCAGGATATTGGATCTTTAAGGCATGTATACCTCAAAAGCAGACTACTCATATTTCCTGAGTGCAGCTCAGTGTTAGTCTGGGACCTATTGTGCAACATAATCATTAAAATATGGTTTCATGGAGCCAAGAAATTTTGGTTGTATTTTAAAATAGTACTATTTGCACATAGACATATCCTTTTCAAAAGCCTGAGAGAATCAAAAGAAAATCTATTTTGGAGAAGAAAATGAACACTGAATAAATAAGCAAGCCTTTTAAATTAGAATTTGTCCAACATTAACATTTACAACATGCTGGGTAGATATTATGGACAGATTTATATGAATTTAATGGCCAATAGGTAAGTGCCATCCAGCCACCAACTTTAGCCTCGCACAGAAATGTTGTCAGCCTCTTGACATGGACCTTCTTTTCTTTGGATTTTTAATATGCTGCTTAAAAACTTAACAATTTACAAGATAGATAACAAATAGTGCTAGGCAAATAAGATAAGAGACCTAGACACTGTTTCCATGTTTCACTTGCTTTGATTTCATTTGCTTTCAGATTATTTTGGGAGAAGGATGCTCAAGAGAAAGTAATTCATCAAATAGAAAAGGAAAAGACAGAAGCATCCCATTTCTCTTATGTGGAACAATTGTACTGGAAAGAAAGAGGTAAAAACTTCAAATCATCATTGCTCCTGCATTGTAAAGATGATGGTGGGAAACTTAGACAAATATATTTGCCTTTGGATCAGTTCAGACTATGCTAGCATGTCTGTAATTGAATCTGCCTAATTTAAGAGCAAGAAGATAAAACAATGACATTATCAAATCACAGGAATATGCGTACTAATCTCTGTCAACATAAATACGTGTGGCATTAGTGAGATATAAGAATGCACACACATATATATGTATCTTTGCAGCAATTCAAGAAATATGTCCTTTGGTTGTGCAGCTTTATGGATATTAATTCGCTTTCTGTTATGGATATGACTATGCAAGTTAATAATAGGGCATAACTGCATTATTGGACTGAATTAGTTTTATTGTAAGACTTTTTCCAAAGACTGGGTAGCTTAGTACTCAGCTCTCACTTACATATTTATGTCGGTCCTTCTTTCCAGACAACTTACCTTTTGAATGCTATTAAATATTTATATACTGTCAGGAGTAACAAGATGGAATAGTAACTGACATTATCAAAAATAGTTAGGACATATTTAATCTTACTTCTCCACTACTTTCCTGGGGGGAGGGGAAAGACATCATCTGCTAAATAATTTTGATAGTTTTTCAAGGCCTTGGCAAAGGACTTTGGAGAAAGCACTGAAGTTCAGGATAATAATATCTTCCAAGGAGCAAGACAATTTCACAATTATTATTTTTCTGTGGAGCACTTCACATAGTTGCTGCCATATCATCCGTATGTGTTCTCACTGGCACACTCCGGAGGTCATAACTGAAGACCTAAAATTTGACGTTTACATATTTGGACCTTGGCAAAAAAGAAACAGTCTTTCTATTAAACAGTAACGTCATGTTCTTAAAAGCCATTTTGTGCTGATTTGGCACAAAGAAAGATGCTGCCTGCTTACTAGAATGTGTTTTCTCTAAATTACACTATTATATAAAATAAAATTTATGTTTGGAGAAGTAAATTTTATTTTAAAAAGCACATCTGATTCTAAACTACAGTATCAATACTATGCTTGTGTTGATTGAATGCAGTGTGACACCATATTTAAATGACCATTCATAGAAGTGACACTTTTCTCTGACTTTTTTATTCCAGAGAACAATGAATGAAACATTGTTCTATACAGTATACATGTAAAATACATATTTACACAGCTAAATGAAACATTTCATATAAATTGAGATTATCAGAAAATGATACCTAGGACTGAATTGTATATACAACTTTTTAAATACAGGCACATTATTTGAATAATGTGCTTGTTTTGATTTCCTTTTCTACCTTGGGCACCTGAAGCAGTGCACTGTAGAAGTAAATAGCTAGTTGTAAAGAAACAAGAATTCAAAAAAGGAATGTTATGTTAGGGAACTAACTGGTTTATTGTGTTTAAATTTAATATGACTCTTTAGGACAAATTTCCTTTACCAAGTTTCATATATCCATAAATCAAAATTGTAAATTATAGAATTGTCACTGGGTCAGGGTTTTATGCTGCCCCTTTGTCTCATTTTTTGTGGTAAAGATCATGATATGCAACTGAAGTAAGTCAGTCTACTAGCTGAAAACTGACCTCTAATAATTCATGCTTTCATTGCTGCTGTTTAGTGTTAGTCTGATGTTAAAACCACAGAACTTTAACTGATTTGTATTATCAATGTGATCTGCTTAACTATTTGTGTGTCTACCAAGGCAAAAGTACTACCTTTTCACCAAATACTTTCTGCATTTTGCAGAAGCAAATATTACTTGACTCAGAATAATGAGTTACAGTCATAATTTTCATCATTTGCTCTACCCTATTCCATAAAGATGATTTAACCCAGAGGAGGTCTTTCTAACTTCAGCATTATTCAAGGGAGTTGCTAGTATGTAGTTCTAAATTTAAGCAATTACGAACTAAAGAACATTGGCCTTATTATCATGTTGCAGCATTTGGGGTTTTTTTTATGAGATTGAGTATTAAACTGTTTACAAAACAAATATAAAAAAATTGTCACCAATTCAGTATTTTATTTTGCTTTACTCTTCTTTTTTTCATCATGCACTCTGTCTTTGTTGCACATGCTCATCATCATTTATTCCTGACTTCTTATATTGTTACTCATTAGGATATGACAAATAATATTGTCCTTATTACCTGTAATAACCCTAAGCTCTGCCAGCTAAAAAGACCTATTCGAAGGCAGTATTGGGGACTTAGGCTCAAACTAATGTAAACATGTAAAATTTTACTATTAGAGCCTGTGGGTCATTTTATTGCTACAAAAGGAAAGAAAAAAATATTTCTTTTGAAAACTATATTTTGACAAACAATATTTATTTTACAAGCTACTTGTTTATATTGTAGAATAGTTCTGGGTTTCACCGATGTAGAAGACAATGGCTTTTAAAATTATTAAACAATTAACTAGCTGTCCCTTACTTTTGTAACAATTTTATGAAACCAAATTGTTCTTCAATTAACTTTTGTGTCAGCTTTGCAAAAATATTTTATACAGACGTCCACATATGCATGTGAATTTGCATTTCATAGCACCTACAGTACTGCATTCATTGCCTTAAAAACCACAAGAGAAATGTGGTTGCAGCCAAAAAAAAGTATGAAAGAAAATAATCGACCCATTTGTTTCCAGTGGACTCAGTTTTAAAAAGTTAATTTGAATAACCTGAAAATTTGATAAATGATGAAGGTCTGTTGGTATAAATGCATAATAATGGTAGAATAACCTGTGAAACACATTTCAGGCATATAGCCCTGATCAAAGTACTGATTGCTAGCCAGTACCTCATTTTGAGACTGGCTCCTGAGCTGCTATGATGTGACAGGGTTGTTTCAAGCAATTTTCATGTGTAACCCATTGGACTGAATTTAAATAACCTGTGAATGCTATCTAAACAGATGCACTTTATCAAGTCAGACTGAAGGAACCAAATGAAGTTTAGTAGGTATGTCCTCATATGATTCGTGCATAGTATCTCATGGAAATATGTTTGAAAAGCCAGCCTGTGTGCTTTTCTTTCTGTAATCTTTAAAGAAGACAGCACAATGAGTCATTTCTCTGCTGAGCTTGAGACTGTTCAGAATTCATTCACTGACTCTACCTGGAAAGCTGACAAAAAGAATCAGCATAGACTCCATCAGCTCCACCTCCTCTCTTGCTCCTTTTGTGGGTTTCTACTCCTCCCTTTGATATTTGATGTAAATATTACAGTTGCCTGTAACAGCTTTCGCTTTTGCATCAGTGGTTGCAATAATTCCCCACCTCCACTAACGTACCAGACCAATGAACCAAAAGACTGTATTATTTCCTAGGGAACCTAGGAAATAACCTTTCAGAGGTTACTTATCCTTCCCCCACTAGATCTCCTGGTAGAAGCACACACATGGTTTTTCCTAAACTATACTGCCAAAATACCCCAAGTTAAAAAGCTACCATTAAGAGTGTTTAAACTAAACCAGATAATTTTCAGAACTGACTTTTCACAGGAACCTATGCTGAAGATATGTAGCTGCTTGTGAAAACTGTAGTTTTCTCTAGCTGGTGTAAACCAGCATGTATTCAGTTGGTGACATGTAAATCCCTGAAGTATTAATGTGTTTTTTAACATGCTGCCTCTCATTTTAAAGTGTTTATGTTAATCATTGTGTCTGCCAGAAAATAAAATATATGAAGTACATTTTTCCTTAGTGAGTTAACTTTAGTTCATTACCACGTGTCAACTGTTTCTGAGTTAGCGTTGATTCTCCTGATGGCTCTGTATTCATTCTAAGAAACAGTGGACTGAAATGTTGGAAAGAGGTTTCTGTAAGTTCTGTCTTGATAGAAGTTACCAATCTATGCAGGCAGATATTGTCAGCTGCTATTATTGCTTTGTTAAATACAGTTGTCTCTGATTATCTTCAATAGTATGCATATCATTCTTTTCTCAGTTCAGAGGCTGGTAACTTAATGCATGAATATAATTTCAGCCATTAGCTGCATAACCTTATGTATGTTCCTTTCCAGTTGCAAATATCATGTTAGAATCCTCCAGATGCACTGCCAAGATCTTGCCCTCATGACGTAATCTTGCCTTTTTTGTCCTTTACAGCCAACTCTTTCAGTATGTTATTGATTATTGTTCCACTGTTTAAGCCTACCACCTTTCACAGTCATGCATTATTCATCTGCTTCTCTTGCTTTTAATATTCTTAATGCTTATCTAATGTTCTCTTTTTTTATGGCAAATGTTACTGGGTTTAGTAACTTTTTTATTCTGGAAAAATAACAGATACGTCTGTCCTCTGTAGTGTCTTTTTTCCCTGCCCTGAAAACATGCAGGCTTACAGTCTGGGTGGTTTGCTTGCTGCGGTGATCTTGATATGAACTGATTGTCCTTCATTAAGTACATTCACTCTTGCTTCCAGCTTAAAAGTCAAAGGTGTTCACTTTGTGTGTAGTTCAGGCTGGTGGGAACCTGAATTGAAGTTCATGTGTTCTGTGTAAACAAGATCCTTAACTCCACCAAGTTCCAGGGGACTCATACATCTTAAACCTATTTACTGCTTTTCTTATCTGCAGAAGGAAACCTAGCTGTCTGGGTTCTTGGAGTAAAAGTCTTTTAAAGAAAACCATTGGAAGGGCTATGAGCTAAAGCCTTTTTTATCATGTAATTCAAATTTATGTTCTACCCTGACTGTATTTCCCAATGTCACTGACACTCATGTGCAAACCCATAGGATCCTTCTTTGCAGACACTGAGGTCTTCTAAGTGATGTACGATAATAGACCTCTTGGCAGCTGTAGACACCTGTTATTAAGAGAGATGATTTGCTGAATATGCCTATACATAGAAGTTTTCAAGTGGATACAATTTACATAGCATGTGCTGATGTGCAGTTTGCTGTCATAGGGAATGGTACTTCTTTGCATATGGAAGAACACAGCTGAAAGTAATTGCAAAGGCTGCAGCGTGCAGTGGCTGAATGAGTTCCACATACATGGTATGAAAAATCTCCTGCTATTTTGAACACTAGGGCAACCTGAGTTTGTTTTGGGTTGTTTTTTTTAATCAATATATGGACATATTTCTGCAAAGTTACTGTGTGGACCCAGTCCATTTTAGTCACCTTTTTTCTGCTGTCACAAGCTTTGTGAGATGTCTGTGCTCTAGAAATTCTATTTATTATTTGCTGCTATTTTACAAACAGCTGTGATATTAGAAGATTCTATCTCCACACACCTCTTTTTCAAAGATCTTCTGTGACTTCATAGCTTAGTTTAGGTTTCAATATTTTTTTAAAGAGCAAGCAAAATACCTTCTGCCTACACAAGTTTAAAGAGAATTGTTATTAATCCATGCGGTTTCTGATTTTTTTCCCTTACGGTAACTTGATGTCCTCCAATGCTGGGGTATCATGATTTTAGGCAAACTGAGCTCCCTCCTCTCCCCATACAGATGTTCCAATAACTATAATGTAAATACTTCTATGAAAAAATTTTAGACCGGTTATAAAGTAAAGGAAGGGGTGTTCCTTCTTTAAGGGTGCAATATCATCAGAAGTTTTCAGCATTTGGTATACTCTGTGGTCATTTTGACCATCAAGGGATCTTTCAGGCAACACTTTAGGGAAGTACAGACATTTTATTTAATCTATTTTACATTTTATTAAATGTAGTATTTCTTATGATTCTTATGATTTTGAAGTTATTCACACAGATATGGAAATCAAAGGTAAGTGCATGAGACAAATGCACTTTATCCTCCTACAGAGCAAGGCACCTATGGGGATAAACTAAATGTGACCCTGAGAGCTGTCAAGACAAATTAACTGGTCAAGAACCATCTAAACAAATTCAAATCTAAACTGTGTAAAATTAAAAAGAGGTCTCTCAGCTATTGTACTTAACATTTAGACCTCCAGTGTTTAAGGAATGAAATGTACTTTCAAATGTTTTTCCTAAAGGACAAACTTATTTAAAAAATAAACAGTAATGTCTGAAGCATTACTGAGTTCTTGCCAGCATCCAGAATAAGATTAAAAAGTCATGGAAAAAAAGGCTTTTTTTGAGATGAAAATTAATTCAATAGAAGTTATCATAACTGCCAAACTGGTAACCAATCTTAATTTTCCATGCAGATGAGCCAAATGCCACAAGAGAGTATTAAATCACAGGTATTTCTTTGGAGCAAAGTCCTTTTGGTGAGAAAGGTAATTTCTCATGAAAAAGATACAGTCTATATTCTGAAAATTGGCTAAATCATACTTAGAAATTAAATGTGAACAAGAAATATTGGGAGGCAGTAAAGTGCTGAAGTTAGGTGTTAGGGATAAAATGTTTTGATGATTATTGTTAGTTATGGGACAATTTGATAGAGATACTTATGCAAATTCTGGTATCCTTGACCACATACATTGCATAACAGACTATTAAAACACAAGGCAATTAAAGATCCAGTTTACATTAAGACTGCAGTTATAAAATCTTCTGGAACATAGTTCTCTTAGATGGTCTTCACTTCTTTTGAGGATCTAATGATTCATATTCTGTTGTAAATGCGTTACTAAATAATAACCATGCTCATTCCACAACTGCTGAAAATACCACGATAAGCAGATGCTCCGAAGTCAAGCTAGTAAGCCAGTCTGTGCAGGTCTCACACTTGAATGCTGCTGACAGTCACCCTAGTAATGCAGTGGGGAGATAGCTACTGGGCTCTGGTAACAAAGTTCCTGTGCGCCACTTGAGTGCTTTTTTGAACTGTAAATATTCTTAATTGAGCCAAATCAATTCAAGAATTAACACCACAGCGCAGATGTTGTAGATACACAGTAAGAGCTACTGACCACAACAGTGCACCAGATGTATCTGAAGTAAACAATACTGTTCTTCCAGTCAGTGTTTCACAGAAAAGCATACAACTGGATACTAATTGTATGAAGGTTACCTTTAAATCTGTTGGTTTTCTTCTGGAATTGATAAATGATACAGTCAGTTGGGAGTCTAAGATTTAGGAAAAGATGTACCTGTAAAACCCGTACAGAAGAGTACATTGTATCATTTTTACTGAACTGACCTTCCATGTAGTTGTCATCTATCAAAAGGGACAACCAAAATGTCCAAAAGAACTGCCAGAGAAGCCCAACTCTGATATGCCAGATACTGTACTATTTCTGAGCGGTGGTTTCTCTGATAATTGAAATCCACTTTTTTCTGATTCTCAGTACAGATAAGTTATTTTGTACAACAGTTGTTTATCTGTGCCTCCCCACATGATCCTTCTGTCGTTTCTTTTAGCAGCTTTGCTCATAAAAGCCCACTCGCTGCATGTATTGATTTCTGCTGTAGTTGCTCCCTAGAGCTTTGTGTTATCACTTTTATGATACTTATAATAGCAACCCTCCTTTGCAAAGTGGAGATCCCATCTATAATGTACGTATTTTCTATCAGAGCAACCACATGTTTTTATTAGGTTCTGTTCTCATTCAACCTTTGTCTTTGATGACGTTCTTGCTTTGGTCTGAGAAAATGTAAAAATTGTACGAGTTTGACCAGATTTTTGTGCATTTCTGAAGACCCGTATGATCTGGTGGTTACAAGAGTTGATTCAGCTTTAGCTGAACTCCAAAGAAAACGGAATTCAGGATGAGCAAAAGCAGACATTTTAGGAAGAGAACATAAACATCAGTCCACATTTTAGGCAGTATTTTGGGATGCTGTTTCTTGCGTTTGAAGTACCCTCTCTTCTGAGACAAAATGTACTGAGAAACAAACCCTTGCAACTCTTACCTGTGTAAAACAAACAAAATAAATGTCTCATGGAATCAGATTTGTTATAATTTTACCACACACACACACACTTGCTAACTTCCATTTTCCTCTGATGTAACACTTGAAATTGAGCAGTTGGTTAAAAATTAAAAACTGAAGTGAAAATTGTGAAACACAGGTATAATGTGTCAGTGTTCCACACTCTAACCATGCCTTTTAATTTTGCAGCAACCATTAGTGGTAGGGCTGAGAAATGGTAGAAACCTGAAAAAACTGACAGAATAATTTCTTTTCTTCTTTTTCTTTTCCCCTGCTACCTATAAAAAGCAAAATAAATGTGTAAGATTATATCAGCCAGGAAAAAATAAAATCAAGAGGGAGAGATGTGATGGAAATTCCTATAAAATCTATTCTGTGATTAGAGGTATCATAAAGCTTATGAAGAAACACAGAGGATTGCCTGGAGTTTTCTTACAACTCAGAGTCATCATCACATGGTGGGGCAGACAGTTGTACTCTGTGAAACAGCAATATTTTCCAATATATTTATCATAGCAAAAGGAAAAAAAATATTACATTCACTTTTTCAGTTAAAAAAGAGATAGGCTGGGGAGTCTGTTTGGAACTGAAATACAAAAAATAGTGCATGGCCTATTCATGAATTAATTAAAATCTATAATGCAGAGAGTATCAAAAGTGAAATAAGCAAACTTTACATATTCAGTTAATGCCTGTCTTTGAGTGTACTTTCTATGTCTTAAAGGTCTGTACAGTGCTGAACTAAAAGAAATCAAACATAGGAATTTTATCTATTAAATTGCTAAAACAAATATTCTTGAACATAGGACTGGTTATGAAGAGACAGTTCTTGCTTTCCATGTTTTAAGATGGGAAATAAGAGAATGAGAAAAATGGCAAGTTTCTTAGCAATATGAAGCAATGTACCCCTGCAGTGGTTTTGGACATTATCCATGGCTTTAGTTCTGGAAGTTCCACCCCTATAATTAATCTACAAAGAAACCATTATTTTCACCTTCTTTATGGTGATAAAAACTGTTGTTCACTGGAAATATGAAAACAACCTGATATCCTTGCCCCAGGAACAAAGTTTCACGGTTCTATTTTACCACCAGCATAAATGTGTCACTTCAAAAAAGGCATGCAGATCTCACATGGGTCTCCTCTCCCACATCCACGTGGCGTGGGGGCTCCAGCTACTGCTGCGATCTCAAGGGTGGCACCCCAAGCAAAACATATGAAAGGCTGTAATAACATACCTGTTTATGCTTCAGAATTCAAGGATGGAATTTGTGATAGTGTTAGATTCTCAGTGTAGAAAGGAATACTGGAAGTTTGGTTGAAGAGATATGCTGTCCTATTAGAAGAATTTTTCTGCCTAAAAATCCAGTATTTCCTTGCACAAAAGGAATATTAAAAAGGAAGACTGAAGAGTCTAGACAAAGATGATGACAGTTCAAGCTTTTGTATGGTCAAGGGAGTTCTATGGCTGAAGATTCTTCATTTTGCTGTAATTCTCCTTTGTAGTACCTACATTTGTTGGGTCACTGTACATGGTGGTTAAGGAAAGATTTTTTGTTTGGTTTTGGTGTTTGATCTTTGCATCTTCTGGTTTTGAAAATTATCAATATTCTACGCCAGTGCTTTCTACATAATAACAAAGTATGTTGCAAAGACCCAGCTATACCTTTCCAAAAGAGTTGGCTGTTCAAACACAATGTTCCAGAATTGTCCATCTGTCTTATTTGATGTCTTCCTCAGCCAGCTCCTCCTCCTTTCTGAATTTCATGCAGATGTAATTTTTTTTTTTTTAAGGATAACATCAAAGAAGCCTGTATGCATGTCAATCTCACAGTGATACTTAGCACATTGCTAGCGTTTATGTTATGTAAATGTAAGAGAATCACTATTTGAGAAAAGCTGCTACAAAGCAGGTAGTGATTTAATGAAAAGCACAAAGATTGAAAGGGGTTTGCCGGAGCCCTGTGTGATGTGAATGTTAAGTAGCCTGCTCACGTCATCAGCTTCCCTGCTGTACTTTCCACTCTCCCTCCTTTTCCAAGCCAATTTGAATACAGGAAACTGCGTGCTAAGGAAAACCTTCAACTAAATGTGTAATCAGTCTAGCCACAATCAATGCAGCACAGTTAATAATTTTTATTAACTGAATTGGCTTTTCTTTTTTTGCTGTATCTGCATCTCTTTTGAGACTGGAACGTGTAAGACATTTAGAATGTAGTTACTTTTGGAAAACTGCATTTATACAATCAAAGTTAAAAACAAGGCTATTCTTTTCAAGGGGAATGTTCAGGTAGTATATATCTAAACACCACAAGCATATGTCTAATGCATAGTTTAACATGCAAGTTTAGCTCTGAGGATCTGACTCTTCTCTTGAAGCAGTGAAAACGTGAGCTAATGCAGCTGAAAAAACTTTTACTAAGACTGTAAAACACCTATTAAATGAGAGTTTGCTGGAGTCAAGGAATTTCTGCTCAAATCAGTCACGGGATTACAGACAAGCTAAGCCTATAGGTGTCTAAAGGGACACAGGAACAGACAAATAATCAGCACAAGAGCTTTTTAGGTTCACAGAGCCAACACAGTTTTTTGGCTCAGCAAGCCTACAAATTTTACCTTAATTCTTTTTCAGAAAGACAGAAAAGTGCCTTTGCCATTGGGGCACTTCAGTTCCACCAAATGCTATTGATTTGTTGGGTTTGTTCGTTCATAGACACTAAATAGTACCACATTCTAGAAGTAGTCATGTTGATTTAAGTGGACCATTCAATGCATGTGCTGTTGATGTCACCTGTGGGTGAATGAAGTAGTTTTAATTATCTGATATGAAAAATTAAAGTGGATTTGCCTTTACATGTATAAAAGAGAATTCCTTGTTTTTAAACCAAATTGTTTTTGTTAGCAATACAGCATAAATCCATTAACAGTTGGATGCTGTGATTCATAATGAAAATGTACCAGTAATTTACATTGGTGGGGTGATAGGAGAATGAAGCATCGTATCCCTATAAGTGCTCTTTTTCTTATATACACACTGTCATTAGTGAAAAGTCCATTGTAACTGCTGCAAAGTTAAATTGCCTAACCTGTTGCACTGTTCAAAATACATGAAACAACAAAGCTAAGCATTTAACACTGGGAAAAGTAGACTGGATAGTTAAATATTTCACTTCGTTAAAATCTGTTTTGGCACCACATGATACAGGAAATGAATGTTTTTATAGAATTCTCTGAGTTTTTAATCTAGTAGTCTTTCTTTAACATAAGTAAATAGACTAGTATTTAAATGCCTTTGTATTCCAAGGGATTTGAACTCCCAAGTGTACTTTAAGCCATTTAAAATTAATAAATATTGTATAAAAATACAGAATATATCATAGCATAATTACTTAAGATATCTTGCCCAGTATCCGAGAAGTTTTCTATAATTCTTAACTATTTGTTTTGTAGAAAAACTTCATTATCAAGAAAGAGGATATCTACCCACATACTTTTGATTTGTTTTCTCCTATCACATCTTCTTGTTGTCCCCACCATCCTTCTCAGCCTCATCCTAATATAAATCAAGGAGCAAAGTTGCAACACTTTAATTTCAAGCCTGATAAGATTACGTTGTTAAGTATTGGTAGTATGTATTTTTACCACTAGATTTTTTTTTTCAAACACATATTTCTGCAGTGGCAAATTTCAGCTAAAGTCAATGGACACTGATTTCTAACTGCTATGTAGAATTTCAGGTTTCTTCCTGACTGACCTGCTTAAAATAATTAGCTTTTTCCTTATGTTGAACTGACAGCTACCTGAGAAACAGCAGGCATTCTCAATGTTAATAATGATATGCAGCCCAAGGCTTTTTTCTTTAAATTACTAGCATAAAGAAGATTGCAGCAAGTCATATTTGTTGAATAAATTTTGAAGATGATTTAGCTTAATGGAATCAAAGATTAAATCAAAATACACACCAAAAAAAAGGAACACAGAATTAATATTATATATTCCTGTAGACTCTGGTTCACAAAGTACTTGGCTTATGATGACCAGACTAATGTGATTTTGCTTCCATAAACGATTCCTGGCTAATACTTGGGCATGAATTACTATGTGACCTATCAAAGATAGCTGTAAGCGTTGTTTGGCCTTAGACAAGAAGAAGGTTCTCCATCATGGCATGGAGATAACACAGTATCACTATGTGAAAAATCATCAGATGTATGTATTACTGAATCAAGATTCATTGTTCATCCTGCACATACTCATAATAAGAGGTACTCCCTTTACTAAACTAGGTTCCTCTCTAAGTGCCCAGGGAGTGGAAATGACGGCCACAGCAGTGACTCCCTCAAGTTATCAGGGAAGCTAGGAAGACTTAGCTACTCGTTTGTTAGTTCCCCAGTCCACTAGACTTCTTGTCAGACCATAAAAAATACAGCTGCTGTTCTTTCCCTAGCTTACATTACCTTATGTACCCACTTACATCTTCTAAGTATACACCTGAGCATTTGCACCAAATTTTACATCAGTACCTTTGTACTAAGTAAATCCGTACTGTCTTGACATTGCAGTATGAATCCAGAACATACACACGTTTAGAAAGGAAGACAATTTACCACACAAAAATCTGTGCAACATAAAACATTTTCTGAAAATTAGTTTTGACAACAGGTACATAAGTTATTTTCTACTTTGAACATGTTTCAAAATAAGCAAACTCAGTAACCTGACAAGCATTGCATATGCTTTCGGAAAGCTGTGAGGCATAGCAGGGACAGTAAGGAGCTTTCATTCAAGAAAAAAGCACATGGAGCAGTCCTTCTGAAGGCCTGGATTCTATCATTAAAAGGACATTTTTGTTGTATTTCTGTAACAATTAGATAATGATTCCCAACCCATATGCTTGTAGCAGATGTCTGACCCTTCACAGGCCAAATCATATTTATTCCTTCAGATGAACCATTTCATATTACTTAATAATAATAGTCAAGATCATTATTTTGATTCTCATCACTTCAAATCCAAACACAGCAAATTTGATTAATAATATGCTTCAAATTTTTCCCTTGATTAATGGACTAAAAGTGTCCAAAAAAATGCTTCAATCTTGAAGATGTGATTTCCCCAGTGAAGACATTGCTAGCCACATCTTCTTTCCTGGAGCAGTTTCCCTGCACTGTGAAACAATGGTTGTGATTCTGAAGTGCAAGCAGCCAAAAGGAAACTTCCATGTGCCACAGATGCTGACAGTAATAAGTACCATTTCTCTGCATTTCACCCTGCCTCAAGAGTTGTTGCGCTTGAAATACTTATTACCTGTAAAGCTCAGAACCTTTATCTGCATCATATTTGGTTTGAACTTCTCATATCTCTTTCAGTCCCTACCAGCTCTGCCTGTCACTGCAGGCATTCTCTTTAGCAACTCAAAAATGCCCCAAGCCATGCAACAGCAGTTTTGTGTTTAAATACTGCTATATGGGAGACACCAGAGCCTAAAAAAAGTTAATAGTCCACAATACACGGTTGCCATTAGGCTTTGATAGTGAATATTGCTTTGTGCCAGGTTACCTGATCTGAAAAGGAAAACCTAACAAACAGCAGGGTGCTGATAATGATCCTACATTTGTATAGTGCCTCTCATCTCAGAAGGTTTAAACTCTGTTGTAAAAGCTGCACAAGGACAATACCATCCTTAACTGAAATGCCAGCTGTGAACTGAAATGTGATTGTTGTTCAAAACAGAAGTGAACCATGCAATACAAGCAGCGAGAACAGACAGCGCAATCTACCTTCTAGCTTTCAATAGGAGTGGATGAGGATACAAGTTTTAACACCGTTCTTCAAAGCATTTTGACTGCTTTCTATCACATCAGTCTGTTGGAATCTCAGTTTAGATCATGTTACCATGTACTTTCATCAGGATAAAAATGGGAATGACACCATGATGACTTGGTTTAAGATGGATTTATAAAAATTATCATTTTCTGAATCATAAATACCTTTACATTAGTGTATGCATTTCCAATCCCATGTATCTGCAAACCAGTGCCAGTGCCTCTGCATATAAGCAGTACTTTTCACTTTCATTAAAAACTGCAGTTGTGCAATTCCCTATGTACTTTTTATAAGAAGTTATCCCTGCATTTGCCCAGAACTGCATTAGACTACTATGTCTTCTTTCAAAGGATTTCTAGGTAGTTTCAACTCCTATATGAGCATACTCCTCGTCTGTAAGAACTTACTGATTTTTAGAGTCAAATGAGTTAAAACACTGGAGTGGGAAACAAATTGCACGGAGGCAAAATGGAAGATAATGAACATTGGAAATAAGCATGGCTTTAGTAAATGTTGCTTCTCTGCTAGTTCCTAGTTGGTTCTATCAAGAGAACTCTTTGTAGAGCAATATAAATTTTAAATCAAAAAAAGAGAATGTACCAGTGCATGACCGTACTGTGATCTAAAATGTCCCACAAGAATATTTCCTAATTATACTGCCTGATCAGTTTTATTACCTTAGCCAGAACAGCCAGTCTGCAAGAAATACTGACACTTGTATAAAGAATGGTATACCGTAATAATGGATTTATTTTTACATAGTCATCTCTCATTTATTAGACTGACTTGTGGACCAGGTTTACTTGTATGAGATTCAGCTCGATTTCTATTAGCTTTAGGATATCTATTGCAGAAAATTTATAACAAAACATGCTCTTCTTGTTCTGTTTTACTGTACAAGAGGTTTTGATAGTCATTTGGATTGAAAGCAACACAGATGATAGTGCATCCATAGTTTATAAATATTACTGAATTTCTAATTTTTCAGTAAAAATCTCAGATGATGCCCCTTTCCTAAGATCATTACAGGTAAAGAGACTGTGGGATGGACCTTAAAGAAGATCACATGCTTTCTTCAAAAACACCATTTCCAATAATTTTGAGGCATCACTTTAATTTATCTCAGAGCATCTAGACATGTAAATCAAGTTTGTTGAATAATCTTGCTTACAGAAAGTGCTAAGATGACTTTTAGACCAAAATAATGTGAAATAATCTTATCTTCAGACTCCTCTGTACTTCTTGGATGCAATTTGGAAACCTTGTTTATTAACTTTCCAAAGAATCACAGTTCCTGTTTCAAAATATTCTAAATATTCAGACCCTAAAAAAGGGTCTGAAATTGGCCAATATTTTAACATATCCACTAAATAGTTCTTTTTTTCTGAGAAATTTTTATTCTTTCTCTGCACCAGAACCAAAAAATGCAAATTCTGTTATCATTTAGGTAATACTTAGATGGTAGCTGTGGAGTAGGGAAAGCCACTGGCTCCATAAGATTTAGTGATGGTCTGATAGGCACAAACAATTCATTCTAGTATATCTTGAACTCCTACAAAATCATAATGATTATGTTAGTATTTTATGTAATGTATTAATTTTTTATATGATTGTGGCCTTCTCTCAGTCATCTTTATGAAATAACAGCACGAAGACATGTGGCTTGCACAGATAATGTTAACTCAAGTTTGCATGAATGCCTACTAGGGTTAACCATAGATGCAGTTTATTTGCTTCTGTTCTTTCACCATTGTTGTTTGCTTCATTATGAGAACAAATTCAGGCTGTTCCAGGATAGCATTAACATGGCTTAACAGCAAGCTATACAGTCTAATTTTGCCAGTGACACCGTTCTTTATGTGACAGTTTGCAAGCAAAGATTGAAATATGATTTCCCTCAAAAGATGGGATAATAGTGAGATTTGAAAGAATAATTTTTATGAGAATCCCAGCGATTCAAACCAAGTATGACATTGGATAGTAAAAAAAAAAGGAGGGGGCTGAATAATTTTGTATGCCCTGCAATCAGCAGGCCACTCACACATTGCACAGAAGAACCAGACAGCTTTGGTTCACAATTAATTTCTGGACATATGACATGGAAGCTGGAGATCTAGCAAAGACATTAATAGAATACTTAAATACCTTTGGAAACCAATGCCTTTGAAAAAATTCCAAGGGTTATGTGGAATTAATTAATTCCAAATGTCAGGATTCCTCATACATCAGCATACCTTTACTGAAAAAGTTGTTCATAAAAAAAAAAAAAAATGAAATATACAAGATATTTTAAGAATCAAGCATGCTATTTTTACACTAAAGGACCTCATAAGGGAGACCTTATCGGTGCAATAACTACAGAACTACCTTTAGATACATAAAAAACATGAAACTTAACAATGGAGAGAACAAGCTAAGAGCAGCCCACAATAAACTGGGAACAGGAAAGCTTTTCTTCACATTCTAAGTGATACTGATGGCTTTTGGAATGAATCAGAGATTGAATTAGAACACTTTTATTGAATGATCATTTGAGCAATTTGGTTTCTAGTTAAAGTATTCCCTCAATGCTGATATGCAAATAATGATTTCTGCTGCTGCCACAACAACTGTTGATGATTTGTCCCAAGATTTATCAGAGGAACAAGAAATAGCTAATAAAATGCCCCAGCGTACCTTTCTTTCAGTGTGTGATGGCTGCCGTAGCATATTCCCTACTTGATGGTTGCCGTAGCATATTCTCTACTGGTTTTAAGTCCACTTTTGAAAGTCTTGAGAAGTGTTTTCCTCCATTTTTTCTGAGAAAATTACAATTATTTAAACTTATCCTTTAACTTTATATGCCTTTTTATTTCCTATGCAAAAATTTCCTGCCTCTCTATTTATTGTTATAATTTCTCTGTTGTATTACTTAGATAATTATTTGTGGTATTTTTGATGGATTATTCACTAGCTCTCTCATTCTCCAAAACTTATTTCTGGAAAAACAGCATCTCTGAGCTACTGCACTAAGTAGATCCATTTCTTTTTATATGACATTCAGGTGGTGAATATTCTAAACTTCTCTACTAGTTCTGAACTTCTCTTACACTACTGTACCTGTTCCCACCAACTGCATGGTTCAAATGCAAGTTTTGAATTGTTTTTTCTCTGCTTTGAATGTCTTTTTCCTCTGTAAATCATAAAGCTGTTGCCTGTATAACTAAGGAAAATTCTCAGTGGGGTTTGGCAATGAACAGTTAAAACCTCTTGACAATGGGCAATTAAAATCTGTTCTTAGTGTTCTGCAATTTAGGACATTTTCAGTATAAGCTCATTGTTCATGCTGAGTGATCAACAACAGATGCCTACTTATGTCTTTCCTGGTTTCAGGAACGTGCCCTCCACAGCACATTCCTATCTAGTATAAGATATGCTCCTATCCACTGCAAAGAATTCTGTAGATACCGTTGGGAAGACCTCTACGTCTTCCAGAGAAGCAGCATTTCATAGTCTGAAAGAGAAGTTAGAAGCATCCTTGAAATTCACAGTAGTTTTTAATGTAGAATCAATGAAAAATCAATACAATGAAAAACAATCTTACAGCTGCACTTTAGAGCTACCAGAAGTTGTACTAGGGTTCTTTAAGCAGGTGGTTTTCACCTTGCTCAAATTAATCTGAGGCTGTTGAAATGGTAACTTTTTATTTATAAATGACTGTTTTGATGGAATTGCACACATTTGCAACATACAGAAACATTCCCTGTCTGCCAAGCTTAAGATCAAAACTTGCTGATATATGTCACTTGGTTTCTATTATCTACAGTGCTTAGTATGGACAAAACCATGTTATTTTGAAAAAGTAGAAATATTTGCATTTCAGGTCAGACAGCATGTACAGCTGCTGAGCTTTCTGTTGTTTACTATACCGCCTGAACTCTGTTTTACAGGACAGTAAAAATTCCCATGCAGGACTGGACACGGATAGGAGAATATTGGGGAGAGGGGAGGAAAGGATTTATCACCCCCACATTGTTTCTTTCACTCTTTTCTCCCATTGCTCTCCCTTTGTTACCTTCTCCTGGATTTTGAATGCAGTTAACTTCCAAATTACCGCAACCCTCTCTGAGATACTTAAGGCCAGAGCTAGAATTTTTTAATGTTAAATGGATGATGTCACAATCTGATGCTTACTCTCCATCTGATTATGAAGAAGGCAAGAAACTACTGCTAAAGAATAATATAAATAAACAAGAGAAGAGAGACAAAAAGGGCAGAGGGGAAGCTGGTGGAGAAAGACAGCTATAACTGCTCTTCATTCAAGTGATAATTGCTGTGTCTGAGTTGTCAGGCTGATGAGACTACTGTTTATCTGAACTCAAAGGTAGTTTTCCATGTAAACTAAAAAGCAGACGTGTCAGATTAATCCTTTCTATAGTTGTAGTAGTTTCAGTACAGTTACAGAAGACACAATTTATGCCATAAGAACTGAAATCTGTAGTTTTTCTAGGCTTTGTATAATGTCTAGAATTAAGAAAGTGGGAATGTTTTCAGGGAATAAGGCTGAATGTATATTGTAAAATTACTGTCTGTTACATTTTTATTTTACACATGCCACCTACATTATAACTAAAATGCACCACAGTCTTTTTATAATTCATTTTTACTGGAAAACAGTTCGTGGAGAATTTGAGTAGGAAAAATCAAACATTGCATTGGCTTTGAATTCTTCTGAGTGCATGGTTACAGAAGGTCAACAAGGACACTTGGGAGCTGATTGAGTATTAGTTAATCAGAAAAAATTTCATTTTCATTTGTCACTAGAGCTCTTCACAAATACAACCTTATAATTTTTTTCCTCTCTCTAAGTCCTGTAATGGTAACTCACAAAGCATCATCTTTCCAACTCCTGTCATCACTGCAATGGCATCAGGGAATATGGACAAGTTTCATATCTAGTAAAAAAACTGAACTACAAAAGCAGCATTTACAAAGTTGTTTTGGGGGGGAGGGGATGAAAGTATATTCTTGCTCCGCAATATTCTATACTATTGTAGTTTATTGAGTACCATACTTCATTTAATATCAATAGTGTCACCGATTTCACCAGCAGAACTACAACCTCCATTTCTGTCAGCGTGGCAGGACAGCTGTTCTCAAAAACAATGGCATTAAAAGGGTAAGTTCTTTCCTTTTTAGCTTTTAAACCTTTGTAGATGTTAAAACAATTGTGCAAAACACCTCAGGACAAATTATAACATACTTTTTACTTTCCTGGCATATGCAAGCATTGTTATATTTATTGTGCCTCATGCATTTTTTCCTTCATTACAAACAGAAATGCATGACATTAAACACATCAGAAAGAGATGTATGGAAAATTCATTAAGTAGGACTATTTCTTTACTCAAGTACATGAAGTGTCCATCTGACCCACAGCGTACATTTAGGAGACTACCTTGAGGACAGCCTGAATGCAGGCAGCTGCCTTCCTACTGGTTTTAAGACATAGCAACTGGAACATAACTTATCCTACACTCCACCATCTAGACCGTGTTTTTCTAGCATGCACTAAAATGTTCGTAATGTATTTTTCTGCAAA
This sequence comes from Falco cherrug, assembly GCF_023634085.1. NCBI lineage: Eukaryota > Metazoa > Chordata > Aves > Falconiformes > Falconidae > Falco > Falco cherrug. The sequence goes on from NC_073711.1 coordinate 21,501,067, forward strand.
GCGTAATGTTTCTACAACTGCTTTCCAACTTAGGTAATAAGAAATACCGTAACACTGAGGTGTTCTGCTACTTTTCTAAGTAATATAAATTTTGTAAACTTGTAACTCCGAAGTGTTTCACACAGAGTTCTCCATGTTATGGTAGATGTGCCAATGTCATTCCTGCTAAAGCAAGGAAAAAATTAGAATCTGGAATTAGTAGGGCAAGAAAGTATTGTCAGGAAAGAAACCATGGAAGTATATTATGGCTTGGCAGGATCCAGTATCTTTGCAGTTTCTTGACAAACAGTGCCTCATTTAATGTGATCTGAAAGTGTCATCCACAAGATCCAATTCATTCTGAATTTTCCTTCCTAACATGATACATTGTGAAAGATCTGGAGAAGGTTGGTGTCTTCTGAATTTGCATTGCCACTCTGTCCTTTCTATAATGGTCAGAATTTAAAGAAAGTTGAGGATTTTGCATAATGTCTCTTAAAAAAGTATGGTCAGGTTACAAGACACAGTAATACATGACAATTGTATCTGACTGCCTATATTAAGGTTCAAGACAATAAAGTAAATTTCTTTACATAATGACCTGGAAGATTAGTTACGCTTGATAAATGTGACTTAAGAGACATTCATTTAGCTCAGACTTTTCTCTGCAAGCAGAATTACATTTCATTAAAAGGTCTGAATGTATCTGCTTTATAGATAGGGAAATTTTAGAATATATTCCTAAACCTCCAGATAATAAATACAGACCATTAAATTGCTAAATGTTGCTGAAATCTTTTATGGAGATAGTGCTAATCCAGTCAGTTCTTGGAAGATATATAGACCAGTTTCTAATCGGTCCTCAAGAAGGTGCTCATAAAAATGAGGTAATAGTGAACAGGGATGTAGAAATACCTTGGCCAAATAGTTTCCGTAGAATTTTACAGCCAAGCTTGATATATGGAGGTCTTTTTACAATACACTACTCAGCTTGTAGGTCAGCTTGCCACAACACTGAATATGGCTGCATGGTTACTGGGAAGGCAGGGGATGGAATAATGGACTCAGCACATTGTTTCATTGCCTGTCCAGACTGCCAGTTACAGGTTGAATTAAAAGTTATTACAGTTAAAGCCTTGAGGGTGCCTCGTCCTAGTTAGCCTGCCAGTCTTCTGAGCTCCATAAGGTATCTTAAACTCTCAGATTGAAAGGAATGGGGCTGAGAAACGGGTGTGTATTTGCTCCTGGTGCTGAAACTCTGATGAATACTGTGTCTTCTGCTCTCAGGAGGCTATGCTGTTAGCTTCTTACCAAACACATTAAGATTTTTGAGCTTTAGACATTTGGAACAGAGTATTGACTTGAACACTTTGTCTCTGAGTTGGTTTTCACTAGAGTAAAATATTTTCCCTGCTATGTCTAAACATTATATATATACTTTTATTACTTACAATTTATAGTCAATATTGACTGTATCTGCTTTCATTTTCCTTGTGTACAGTAGGTGATAGCAAAAATATGACTAAGCTTGCCAGGACTTTTGGCCAGTAACTTTTATAAATACTAATTCTTAGCTATATGCAAATATTTTAAAAGAAAATGAGAAATATAATTTAAAGAAAATCAAGATGATTTGAAGGTAATTTAATTGAAGGTAAATTAAAAAATTACAGAGAAAGTAAAAGATTAAATGGAAGAGAATAAAGCAAAACCCAATGTATCCTCATACCATATTTAATCATCATGAGAGAGCAATTTGTCTGTGCTAGACTTCCTTTCCAAGAGACAGTAAGCTGAGATCTTGAACTTTTAGATTACAGTTTGTGTATGATTTTTTCATATTGTCTCCTAAATAAGTTGTAGTTGCTCCCCTATTCCAATCTTCCCCTTGGCATTAGTATTCAGAATATCTGAAATGCAGATTCATCCCAAGTATCTACCTATGTCTGCAGCTAGGATAATCTTCTCACACAGGTGTTCTGGAAAATACAACCCATGAAATATCCAGAAGGAAGCTAGAGCTATAATCTCTTTGGGACCATTTCACATGCTTCAAAGGTGAGGGTCATTCACATGCAAGAAACCGTCCCAAGACCTTGTCTGAGCTGGCAAAAGCCTTGAGAAGACATTAGGCCATTCTGCTGTGGACAGGCTTGGTACATAAACCATTCTGGAGGGACATTTATCTGAGCTCTTCTTGGTTGTGTTTAAAACCTCCTACAAAGGAAATGGCCAAACCTGCTGAGACAGTTTTTTCCAACACAACTGTACCTAATACTGGGGACCTGTTTCTTTAAATACGGTCTTAACCACTCATATTGCAAAGTAGTCAACTCTGAGGTGTGCTCTGCTGGCCCTTTTAAAGCAAATAGTTTACAACATTCAACAGCTGTTGCCAAAATGTATTACTAACAAGTATTACAGTCTGAAACTTGTAAGAGGAATCGGAGAGGAATTGCAGAGAATTCTGATTCAGTGACTTCCTAGTGACAATTGTTAATGTGGTACTAGTGGAACACTGTAATCCACGAGCAAGCCACAACAGTAAATTGCTTGTTTCAGTTTTGAAATCGGTGAGAGTAGAAAGAAAATGATGAAACCTTTACTTTAGAACTACTTGAAAATTCAACGTTAATTCTGAAGGCGTCTCTATTTGTGTCTCTCAGTTCTCTACCAAACCTATTTGTCTCCAGACAGAACTGAAAAGATGTTATAAAACCTACGTTTTTCTAAGTAAGATATGACCTTGGTTATCTACTCAAGTATCAAATTGTAGCTTGTGAAGTTGAGTTCTTGCATTATGGGATTCTAAGGTCATGAAGGAGGATCAAGGAAGGTGAGCATCATCCAGCTCAGCACCTATAAGGCTGCTTTTGCCGTAGATCATCATATTTAGCTGTATTTCCAGTACACTCACTCTAAGATTTTATATATTACATTCTGTAAATAGAGGAGACTCCCTGGTTATGACATATTGCTACAGAACAGGTAGTGATCTAATAAAAAGCAAAAGAAGACGAAGAAGGGGTTTGCCAGAGCCCTGTGTGATATGAATGCTAACAAGTCCACTCACGTCATCAGCTTCCCTGCTCTCGGCTCCCCCCACCCTCCCTTCCTTTCTCTTTTATGAGCCAGCTTGAAATCAGGGAATTACATGCTAAGGAAAACCCTTCAGCTAAACATATAATTATTCTGCACAGGATCAGTGCAGCACAGTTAATAAGTTTACCAACTGAATTAATTTTTATTTTTTCATGTCTGTATCTCCTGTTGAGAGTGAAGAAATTCTAGATTTAAAGGAGAAAAAATGGCTTGCGGTTGTGAAATGAGTATCTAAAGCTGAGCGTTCATTATGAGAGAAACCTCCACTGCAGGCTGTTGGCAGACAAACCTTACTGTCAGTCCCCAAGATTCTGAATAACTGACTCCATGTGGAGTTATTGCTTACAGATACTTCAGAAATAACTGATTTCCTACTTTAATTTTCAGCTGTTTAATAATATTCCGTTCTTCAAAAGTCACAGCTGTAGTCATTGCATTGTATTTCATTTCAATTCACCTGATTGTTCTGAGAAGTTAGTATTTATTTGGACAGGGATGTCACTTCACTATAAATGGGTTCACATTTTGAATGACCTACTTGTAAACTGCTTCACTTAGGAAGCACAAAATCTTAAGTGCTGTTATTTGCAAAAGTACAGAGTATACCTTTTAGACTGTACTTACAATGAAAACACAAACTATCATGTTTTTATTAATTCTAAGTGCAAATAAGAGTCAGACGTAAGACCTCATACCTCCCCTCTGTGCCCCCAAACCCCCAAATTCTGTACAGGATTACCTTCTGTAGCGCATGCATGCATACTAAAATAGATGGCCTTCGGTTTAGAAGTGCTCACCCTGATAACCTGTTTGCAACTGCAAAGTGTCACAGAGATTCACAGGAAGTTTATACACCAAAAAGCAATCAAAGTCTCCAGGTAGAAGCATTACAGATGTAAATATTGACCTGTAATTTGTCATTTACACATGTTAATATGTTAAACTTCATCAAAGGAAAAAACGACCACGTTAGAAAACTACTCTATTTCTTAATTTACTTGCAAGCTTTATGGGTAATCGTTTTCCAACAAATCTGAGCAAGGCAAAGTTCTTTCTCTTAAAGTGCTTTTGGGGTCTGGTGCTTTTGGTATATATTCCCAGGAAAACATTTAAGTTCTGTAAGAAATGGGTACGTACTGGGAGAAATACGTGCTGGTTTTCTGAAGTGAAAACCATTTAGAGAAATGTAAAATTTTGGAAAATTCAGGGAAAAAAAGAATAGTGCCTGAAAACTTGTTAAAAATATCTTCACAATGCTTTCTGCTCCTTCGAAAACTTTATTTTTAACCACAGTGCCTTCTGCTGTGTATTTGCTAAACTTTACAAAATATTTTTGTATAAAGATAATTTCTTTAACACAAAGTTATCTAGAGCCTTAAATTCTAGGTCCTCTGTACACCTCAAGAATCAATTTCTGAAGACTTGTATGGCCTTTTCCCGGTTGCCCATAGATTCATTTCCCAAGCTGAATTCCAGTTGAATGCATTCCTGAGAAAGGAACTGTGGAAAAACACAAGATGCCAACTTGTCATAATAATGTTCCTTAAAGCCTACCAATTTTTACTTTTTTGGCAAGTAACATTTCCTTAAGGAAAACAACAGAAGGGTGTCTCCTCTTGGTTGGGGCTTAGGCTACAGCTGCTTCTGATAATAGCACACTGTAACCAGGACGCATTCTGGGTAGCGAGGTCTCAAACTATTAACATAATTTCCGTGCCTTTCTTCCATCTTCTCTTCAATTATTTGGTGTTGCTGGTACTCACTGCTAGTTAATTTCAAAACATATACTTTGCTAACAGCTTTAAAAAGTAACTTATGATAGCTTAAATAATTAGGATAAATTCAAGTTAAAAATGCATATTACTATCATTTCCCTATGAAATATGTGAGAATTTACAACCTTTACAAATAAAACTAAATGACTACATATTTTTAAGCCACAAAAAAAGTTATAGTACACTTGCAATATTTGTTACTCTGTTTATTAACATGTTGCTATCTACAGTAAATATTCCACAGGTATATAGTGGTAATTTTTCTAAAATGTCTTTACTTTATCTTTTAATGCTGTCAGAGAAGTGTACCTTTCAGTATAGAAGACATATGTAAAAGCTACCTTATCTATCACTTGAAAATTACTACCCATGCAGACCTTTGACCTCTAAAGCATTAACAACTATTTAGCAGAATGACTATAGCTAATGGAGCTGACATACAGACTGTATTTAAATTACAGACAAAGAGTGGCCACAATTTGGCGATTTTTGTAAAGTAAGGTGTTTACGAGTAGTTTTAAACTAATTCTGGTATGTTTCCATTTGTGTGTGTGTTAGGTCTTCTCTTTGGCTCCAACTGAAGCAGGCATTTATAAAGGTAAACACAGATAAAAAAAGGGTTTGTAATATTTGCATGGCAAAAAGGGACAAATAGGCACCTTTACTGTTTGTGGATCTGTAGCACTCATATTACCAAGGAAAATACCTATCCTGTAAATACTTTGATGTTCATTGCATTGTACTTACTTATGCTTAAGCCCAGAGGCACACAACTGCCAATACTGTCTACTCCAGACATCCCTATGGATGCGGTATGCAGTCATGGTATAGAAATTTAACTGTAATACATTTAAAAACCTTTTGTTTGTATGACCTTCTTGCTTCCCGTGGTACGCACTACATATGTTATGGATTAATGTTACCCAGGATCTAATTAGTTTACATCAAAAAGGATAAAAAAGTAGCAGGAAGTATTTTTAAATTTAGCAATAAGTATTATACACATGTTGACATTTAGTTTACATTATAATTAGAGTTATGAATTTAAATAGCATAATGATCTGTCCACCTCTTAAACCTTTTATGTACTGAAAATAAAGGTGTGGATCAGAAAACTCTCCTCTGCACGTACATTAGGATTTGATTTCAAATGATAACATTGGAGTATGGGAATGGTTTCAGCATCCATCCTGATGACCTGCTGAAGACCTCCCAATTAATCTGAGTTCACAAACACCTGAGAAACAAACTACATACATTCCTCTGGATACAATTGTTTCATAATACTGTATGTTTGCAAAAGATCAGTTTGCTCATAATTGCAATGTGTCTGATGAGCCCCTAAGCAGCCTAAGTTCAGTTAAGTATGGAGATGTACCTCAGCAAAATGAAATCAGAACCATTCCATTATTAACGATAATACTTTGAAAGCTTTAAGATATTATAGTGGGCATCCAATTCAAGCCTCAAATAAGTTCAGTAATCACATTAAAGAAATTATTTCCATAAGTAACGTAGAAACAAAATTTGCACCTCTTCTCCTTATATAATGGAGATCCTTTGTAGCAGAAATTATTTGTCTCTAAGACAGACAGCTCATCAGAAGCAATGTATTAACCACACTAATGCATCCTACTGCGGAAATACATTTTTCCCCACTCTGGAGAAATATAAACCACTTATCATCACGAACAATTCCTCACCCTCCCATCCAACCCAATCTGTTTGCAGCACAGCTGAGCATTGTAAGGCAAAACATGTCACAGCTAACGGCTGTGTTGTGAAACTGTGAATGTGCAGGGAAATCATCATTGCTGTCAAGTTATTGGGAAGAGTTTCCCCAGCGAAGCTGTGCTTGGCCCTGCGCGTTCCCCCCTCGTGCACCCCACGCATGGCACGGGCTGCACTGTCCACGGTACCAGCGACGGACGGGGACACGGGTGCGTTGGACACCACAGCGGCACGAGCAAGAGCGGCTGGGAATTCTGAGGAAATCGGGGCATGTCACTAAAGGAGCAGAATTCCTCAATCCAGCTACCGGTACCTTATGCTTCTTGTGGTACCCTAAACTACACACAAGTGCTGCACAGCCACTGCATCAGATCACCTGATGTGAGCAAAACAGACCTAATCAGGGCAAATTTAAAGCAACCAAACATAATAACGTTACACTGTGCAATGCATAATGGAGCTATGAGACACAAACACTTTGCGTCTGCATTTACCAACAAATGCATTTGATTCCTACTCAGTTCTCGGCACAAATTCCAACAACACGCTGCACAGCTTAAACAGCCTCTCTCCTCAGTCGTGTCTTTAAAAACTACTGTGCAAAGCAGCATACAGATTATTAGAACTGAATAAACTCTTCACAAAACAAAGAATGCAAGAACAGATATGTAAATTGCAAGGATCCAAAGTACAGACAATACATGGTAATAAATGATCGTACCTTTCATCCAATCCACTACTTGCTTGGGCGTCCACTTGCTAATAGGTTCCATAACGAGAGCCATCATCAGATCACTTTATCATTCACACCAAAATCAGAAAAAGGAGAGAAAAAACGTATCAGAGCATGGCTGAGCTAAGAGAGCTGTAGGATTTTACAGTGCAGTCCAAAGAAGATGATGCTTTGTCCCTCCAGGTTTCTCCTGCACTGATTCAGTAATGTATAAAATTACACTGCTTGATCAGCTCTGGCACCTCCCCCACTGCACACAGCCTGCAACACGCTGGAGCACAGAGCCAGGAAATGGTGCAGTACGTATAGACTTACTTACAAAAGCCTCTACCCAGTGATCTACTTATTAGACTGGCACAAATATAAAATTATATTACACAGAGAGCAATTCAAGCTGGAGCCATTCCAGATACTGAGTTTTAAGGAGCTTTATTCCAACAAGCTCTGGGATCTTCATCAGGGAAAATATCACTACTGTAACTTGATAGCAGATTGTCTTGGCTTCATTGTGAATATGCTGACTGTCGCTCAGTTTAAAGTGAAGATAGAAATATCAGAATATCACTTGGCATCTGGCAAAATGCTGAGCATCTCCATCTTTACAATACAAAATGTTGCTGGAGTCTTATACTATATAATCATGTAATTCAGAATGTCAAACACAGTATAAAAAGTCTTACCCAAGAAAAAACTATCGGAAGAAAACTCTTTTTTCTGGCCACATTCAGAGCCAATATATTTCCTTCTATGAGCTGCTCATTTCAGAGTGAAAGAATGACAGCAACAAAGAGTAAATTTTTTACTTCTACAGCACTTTAATATAGATGAGTATAGCAAGCATTTTGATTCAAAGCACTGGGACCATAAATCATCTCTCCCTTTTGTTAGGGAAAAAAAATATGTTTAAAATATTCCCAATACCAAAGTTTACTACCCTTTCATAAGATGAAGGTGAAACATTTTAATGAACTGTGCCAAACAGTGCTTTTTGGACCCATTTGTGACTCTATGCACCTCACGCAGCACAAGTTCTGCATCATGTGGTCGAAGAGGTGCATGCTTTCTGTTTGATCCATTGTCTGAGATATGCAGCCTCACTATTTTATCTTAGGGGGAGAAACTCAGATTCCAGAAAAAGAGACAGAACAAAGCAGTTCCACCTTTCTTTTCAGTAATCTTTCATCTGTGCCTTTTCTTCCTGTAGTGCTCCAAGTAAGGGTAAGAAGATGATACTGATACCATGTCTGCCTCACTCCGCTGGGCTGTGTTAATTTACCCAGGCTGAGAACTGTTCCCTCTTTCTTACATGGCGGAACATAAAATACAAATGGAATATTTATGCTATACTGTTTCACAGTTCTTCCTTAAATCTATACAGATAAGGATGCAGACAGGCATCCTTTTTTTCCCCCTGAAATGTCTCTGAAGAGATGTACCATTCTCAGTTCAGTGTTACACTCTAACCTTTTTTATTTTTCTTTTGCTTTGGGAAGTAGTAAAACTAGTATTCTATGATGTATTTTGAGTGCTCAGAGTACAGATCTCCTTTACAAAAGGATTCACATCAATTCTCCTTCAAGAAAGCTGTTTGCAGCTGAACAGCATGTCAGCTTCCTCTGTGAGTTTTGGGAGACCACTTTCAGTAGCTTTAGTTCTGTCTAAATAGCTGACTGCTTATAATGGACATAACAATGACAAAGACTTCAAACACACAATACTTCTCTTTTTAGACAATATTGGACTGGAACTGAGATAATGCAGAATAAGTATTTCTGTTAGCTATTGGAAAGCTGTTTGTTTTGGAGCTCTGCTTTCTTAAAATTTTTTTCACACAATGATCACCTCTTAAATTCCTTTAAGTTCAATACAAGCATGGAAGAACTTGAGATAAGCTATGTTGTGTATGAATTTAGTATTTGGATACAATTAGACGAAATAATCTTCATTCATGGTTGTTTGGACTATTTCCCTAATTCCTGTAATTTGACAGACATTCTGTCAATGTCCTTTTGTGTTGTATTTCCTACCCGTGCATGACTGGGCAGACTTCAGGGTTTTTTATATTGTGACATACTTTTGCAAGAGGATGGAGCCTGATTTCAAAGTCCATCAATGTCAGTGGGAATACTTCCATTCATTTTAATTATCCTTGGATGACAAAAAAAGGCCCCAAACTATTATTTTGGAATCAGTACTTTCATTTTCAGAATGAGAACTTTTAAAAAACTTTCTCATGTCCTGTTACTGAGGCTCCTCACCACAAACATGGTTTGCAGTCTCATTTATTCATACTGTTGCTCACCACCATGATGCTAGTTCAGGCAGGAACTATAATTTATCTGAAAGACTTTTAGTATTAGATAATCTCCTCTGTTTTTCTTTATTACTAGTCACAGTTTGTCTGTATTTTGGGATTCTACAACCCTCTGGACAACTGTCTGCTTTTTCTTCTACTTCTTGAAATAAAATATTTAAAGTCAAAACTGGTAACTCTGTTTCTCTCCTTCCTGAGCAGACAACTTATTCAGCTTCATTATCCATTGCATAAATTGGTGTGCCTAGTCATAGCTTGTTACGAACCATTCTAAACCCAGACAAATGTTCCTTTAACTTATCTCATGGGTATGTTCATCATGGCAACCTGTGGATGGTGGTACCTGCGTATTTCCTTTGATTCTTGTTTTGTTATTTCAAGTCAGATTTATTTCTCACACTCTGTCATATGAGGATGTCACAGAAACATGGCAAGCCTTGTCTAGATGAGAGAAGGAGCCTGTGACAGACCACAGACCTCAGTAATGGATACAACTGAGCAATAGCTAAGGCCAAATGGAGTCAAGATGTGTTCAGACTATTTCTGTAACCACAGTTCAAGTCAGTTCATAGCACTTTTTAATATAGGCTGTCCAGTATGCCAGCTGAGGTAATGACTCTGAAATGAGTAATCATGGAATAAGCCACCCATTGCACCTAGCTATCATCCCTACTACTGACACGGTTCTAAACATAGCTGTGCTAGAGTTCAATAACCTAGCTTCACTTATTGTCAGCTATAGGTCACTGTAGTAAAATCAAGTTTGAAAAGTCACTAAACAAGGAACTTTTCTAAAAAATAAGCAAAACTGTAATCCTTACAGCTATTCCACATGTTTTTCTGTCCATTTATTGCAAGGCTTCTGCCTAGATCTGTCCCCCAATCTACCTAGCATTGCTTCCTAATACCCACATAAAAGAAACAATGCATTCCCATGACTATGTTTTTCTTCCAGGCTGAATATAGCAAATCAAGAGAAAATAAGATCAAGGAACGTCTTTCTCACTATTATTCTATCTAGGTCATGTAAATGAGAAATACTTTCTGACTGAAGTCTGCTTAGGCATCAGAGCAAAATAAGGCATTTGAAACAGAGAAACGAAACAGACCTTTCACTGTATGATGCAACCTTGTTGTCAAAGGCCTATATAAAATAATCTGGTAATTTCAACCGTAATCACGGCTATCATCTTTGACAGCGAAGGCCTAAGGCTGAACAGACTGGTGGAAAGGTTTTGAGTCCTTTCTTCTTCACCGCAATAATGCTGGCAGTTCAGCTTTTCAGCACTGCCTGGCATCTCCAGGATTACTAATTAAACCATCATTCTCTGTTTTTTCATGGTCACTGTAGGAGGCAGTTAAATGTTTTTGTGTATTTCATGGCCAGTGATAACTTTCCAATTAATGATTATGCTCAAACCTGGTAACACAGTCAGTATAACACTTAGAGCAATCATACATTTCTTGCAGTTTTCATTTGGTAACAATTATTCTCATATTCTTTGATGAAGAAATAACCTGTATGTTGTGAAGTCAGTCCTTTATAAGCAAGTTAGTTTAAGAAAATCTTGACGTCGCATTTGATAGCCATTATGGAAAACATAAGCATGCAGCTTCAGATTAAATCAGTCATGACAGCCCTGAAAAAGTGGTATGTAATATTACAGCTTAGGACATCTATAATTTAAATTATTAATAGAAATATGTGCAAAACCTCTAAGGAAATTACTGTTGAAATCTTGGTTATCATTACGGTTTTTTATCATATAACATCCATGTATTATACAGCTGCTTTTTGTGAAAAAGATTTTTAAAAAACAGAATGTAACAAAATTATTAGCTTTGATCAGATGCATTCTAGGCTGGTTCTGCCTGATGCTGCTTTCACACAGTCTCTTCTTTGCATCAACTCTCAAGACTTGTCTCAAAGATGGAGGGCAAGAAAACTGCCTTTGGTGAGTTTGTAGGAGAACAGCTTGTGCTAGGAGGAACAAAAACCCCAGCTTACATTTGTGATAGGGATCAACAGACCTTCCTATTTAATTACAAAACCTTTGCCTTATTTAACTCTGAGTTTACAAGCTGAAGGGTTGGATGTTGCTGTCCCCACCTAAGCTCAGAAGAGCTGGAGGCAGTTCCCTGTGCCTTGAGCGGCCCATAGGAGGGCCGTAAGGAAAAGGGAGGACCGCTCCCAACTCCCAACAAGCATCAACAAGAAAGTGCTACATGATAGATCGATCCTGCTTTTGAAATAGGTTGGACATACTCAGCGAGTGTATGCTCTGTCTTCTCCAACATACGCACCAGCTGGTGCTGGGAGGTATTTTTGCCCTGTGCAGGCATTAGCCCTCACTTGCCTTTCTCTGGGATCTTGCCCACTGTCAGGGGCTGGCGGCAGAGGACATCTGCTCCAGCCAGCCGGGGCCGCAGAGCCCCGAGTGACGATGGTGTTAGACATTCTGGAGTGCCATCTACTGGCACCGCACTTGGTGCTCAGCCGTGGAGCCAGGCACCCGCCACGGTGAGCACCGAGCCCTGCAGCAGCAGCAGCGCCTTGCCCTCTGTGGGCACTCAGGAGTTTCTGTCACCTGCAAGACTTCTTTCTTGATTAAGCTGTAATGATGGGTGGAAGCATTACCGTGGGACTTCACCTGCACCCACTCTCAGCAAGGTGAAGTGCATGAAAATTTTGAACTTTGAAAGCAATAAATTTTTGGCTTATAAGATAGGAAGCAAGTGGTTAATTTTTACCTCTGGTATTTATTGTTACAAGAATTTATAGCATTTCCCATAGGAACCCACTGTAGTCTCTGCTATTCAGTCACAGGTACTGTATTAATATTCCAGTTTTTACATGGAGCTGCATTAGAAATGTATATTTTTCATGCTCCATTAGGTGATATAACTGTTAATATTAATGTGTGTTAGTGATAATATATGATATCTTACATTAATTTGGTATTAAAATGCCCTTAACAAATGGTTTGGAAAGGAGGACTAACATTGCAAAAATGCAAGTAGTATTCAGTTTTTCAGGACTATCAAGAAATTATTTCATAATCACTTCCTAAAAAATATGTTTTGACATTACTGAGATGTTTTTGTGCAGTGCTGTTTTCTTAGAGTATTTTAGTGTTCACAAAAGCTCCTACTGTGACACCTCTTGAGGCTGAAGTTCTCTATTTAGCCGCAAAACACGTATAGTATGGACAGAGGCAGTGCAAATTTCATCCTATCTTGCCATCACTTTTATCATATCATCTTTTTTCAGAAATCACCCTTTAGGTGTTTTGAAATTCCCTGACATCAATTGTAGTTTATATACGATGGATCCTCTAGATTACATATCTCTGGTAAAAAATTATCACTTTTTGCAGCCATAATCAGAGTTTTAAATGTACCCGAAGTGTGTTAATGTGAAACGTATCTAAAACCGTACAATAAAGGAACATAAATAATATAGTTCTTCTGTAATATAAATCCATTGACCTCAGTGAATACATTGTGAAGTTACAACTGGAATAAATTTTTCCCATGGAAGCTGAACCATGTGTTGCTTTGACTAGGACTGCAAATGTTTTTCTAAGCAGAGAATACTGAAATGTTTTCATATTAAGGGAAACAGGATCGTCTGTTTTTAGTCTGCTTGCTAATATCACCAGCATGTTTACAGTCTTCCAAACAGCTCCAAATAAGAGGGCACGCTCAAATCTGTGAATCACTGTGACAATCTTCAAAGCATAGGCACAAGAAGAAAGTACCTTGAAGAAGTGCCTGTCAAATATACTTCTACCTTGCCAAGGAAAAGGATGCTTTCATACAGAGACTTGTACCACCAGAACTAGTCACAGCTTCTTCCACGGAAGAATAAACTTCACGAGGATAAAGATATCTGGGCAAATCTTAACACTAAGCTGCTGGAAAACAGAGAGGATTGGTGATACAGGTGTCTTGTCTGCATTATTTTTCTCATCAGTTTGGTAAACAGGGAAAAACTGCAGAAAGATCCTTTGTTATAATTTTTTAACACAGAACTCTGGGAAAAACTATAAAGTTCTGCTAATTTCAGAATTGACTGGATAATGTAACTTAATTAAGGAGAAACAGGAAAATATCTTACAGAAAGTCTATTTGAGTCTCACATACAACTTACTACCTTCAGAGAGATCCTGCTGCACTGGGCAGACAATTGTACGTTCAGAATGGGTTCACTCTGGTAAATCAATTTTCCAAAACAGGGCTTATAGTATCAACAGTCACAGGGTCAACATAAGACTTTCTGCAGGCAAAGCTGGACAAACTCTTTCCAAACTATGTTCCAGCTTAACAGAAATCATCAGTGTGATGCCAATATTATTACATGTGGATCAACAGCCTGTGTTATATAGGTGTTGTGTAGATAGACTACATTTTCATAACTCTTCTTTTTGGCACTAAAATCTTTGCATTTTTTGAATTTTAAAATTTGAGCAGCTGTTAACTCTAGCTTCTTTTCTTTTAAGAAAACAAAATATTAGAATATTTATTATTACAATATGTTTCATTTCCTGTCAATATATCCATAATCATTTGCATACAATATAATTTATATTTGCCCTTCCCCCTCTTCTAGTAAATACGTGGAAAATATTTATTTGATAAAAACAGAAAAAGTGTTCAATATATTTCCTCTGCAAGATATAACTGCTTATAAGCAGCAAACCATCTGCTTCTCACTACATTAGGTAAACCATATTACTTTGGAAAAAAACAATAACGGGAAACTCGACAACAGTAATAAAACTTCCAAACTATTGATACCAGATTCCCTTGTTATTCATTATTTGGTTGGAAAGTAGGCTTTGAAACAAAATTGCCTGTTGATTTTTCTAATGTCTTCAGGGAACTTCGTCTGTATATTCTCTGTAACATTTATTATTTGAAGAAAACAATCCAGCAACATTGCAAATGGGACTTGCTTTGCCATTGAGGGACACTCACTGTGGTGGCAGAGGAGAGACAAGCTCAAGTTCAATCATACAGGAGAGCACCGGGTGCAATCTAGGCAATGACGTGGAGAAGGATTCCACTGAGAAAAGACATTTTATTCTTTTGCACTTCATCATCATCTTCTTCTCCAGCACCCCATGGTAAAATTTGCCTTATGGAAATATTTGAACATGGGCTTAAATATTAAAAGAGTAATTTTGCCTTGCAGAGATATCCGATGGGGTCACTTAGGATGTGCTGAAAAGGGAATGTCAAATTCATAAGATTCTAACAATTATTATTATGCCATCTTCATTTTTCTGTGTGATTTGTCTTTCGTATTGCCAAGTGACTGGTGACAGGCAAAGCTTTTCTTCAAGGCATTCTCAACATGGCTTTTTCTTTATCTTAGCATCTCTGCAAAGCCCTGCTATTATTAGGTCTTTCTAATGCCTTGGTTAAAACCTCAGAGATTATGCCTCCTACTTTATACTCCAATAGCTGCTTCATTCATAATGTTTAGTTAGACTAAATATTTGCTTGGAGGGCCTGCTATGCAGTGACTACAGAGATATTCCCAGCACGTGACTAGAGCCAAAATTTTTGTTTCCTTTATATTGTGAACAGAAAAAGAGATATAATAATCTGAAAGCTAGAGAAAGAAGATTCATGTAGACCGCTAATACCTGCCAGGCTAACCTAACATCAAAACATTTGCTGCAGCCTTCACCGTGTTTACTTCAGAGAGTTTAATACGTGAAGCTTCCTATACAGCTCTTGATAATCTGTGAATGACTGGTAGATGAAATATAGGGTTTAAATGCAGAGCTGGAAGTTTTTCATCCTCTCTGTAGTAATACACTGACACAAGTGAAACACTAAAACAAGAGGATGCAGAATAAAAAGGTCTCTTCCTTTCAGCCTGTCTCCCCAAATTAACTCACTTTGACATTTAAAGAGACCAGGAAGATGATGGTGATATGTCCTGTCGTGTTTTCCATTACAATCCAGCAGCATGGTCCTTGCTCTTAACCAGGAACCTTTGCATTAGCAACCAGCTTGCCTCCTGTAATTCGCCAGGGCTCTTCCCTTGCTCTTTCCATTCCACACAGCTCTGTTCTCGCTTATATGCAATGGCAGCTTTATTTTTAAATAAGCTCAGGAAGCAAACAACATCATGTTTTCCTTTTCTCTTAAGAATGCATTTGGACAACCTGAAACCATTTGGTGATGTTGACAATATAGGCTCTGATCAAGCAAGGGGTAGGTATAAATTACCAAGAACTGGAAAGCTCTGTAGCTGTGTTTCAGAGTCATTCATTTCTCTCTCACTCTCCTGTAGTTAAAATTGCATGAGCTCAGATCCAAAATAAAGACCTGCCATTCAGAAGCCTTGTTTATAGTAATAGCCGTCATAAACCCCCTGCCATCTGCAGATCCTACTCGCCTCCCCCCTCCCGACCCGCAGCGTTTCCTTCCTTCTGTTGGCTGTCTCGACGGTTCTGCAGCCAGACGTAGTCCTTCCACTCTCTGTGAGAGAAAGACAGTCTCAACATTATGGTCTTCAGCCAACAAAGACCATCCACAGCCCCGCCACTAAAATCTGGGGAGAGTCTTTTGATCTTTCCTTGTTTCAGGGCTCTTCAACAGTTACAGCAGTTCTTTAAATACTGATTTCTGATGATAGCCAAACTACCGAGTGTTTCCTTAGGACCCATGCCATCCAAGCCCTTGTAACAGCTGTTTTCTTTTCAGGTCTCTATGAGGAATCTGTCTTCTGTTTCACAGACTCTTCAGAGCGAGAGAAACCTGCATTTTTAGCTCTTCTTTTAATGGGGCTTGTTTTGCCTGTGAGAATGATTAGAAATGCTCCCTAATGCCTGCAAGTATCAAAATACCCAATCCTAAAGAAAGGAGCCAAGACCCTTTTAACACAGATATGACCATGACCAAGCCTTGCCCCTGGAGTCCCGCAACATGTCCATCAGCACTCCCTATGTCACTGAGTTTTACTGGTTTTGTTCCTCAGGCTTGTATTAGTTTCCCAGTCAAATTCAGGCCACCAGCTGCAGGACAAAGGTTTTCTCTGAAGGAAAACATATCCTGCAGTTCAAGTTGTTGTGTTTTTATTAAGTTCAGTGCAGTAGCAGCAGCAGCAGCAGCAATTTTTGGCTACAAAACCTCTCGGTAGGTGGTTAGCACTGTGAGCCAGTGTTGTGAAAAGGTGAGACAGACAAGAAACCTGTTAAGAACTTGACCCTTGTTTCACAGTCCCTGTAGACAAGGCCCTGTGCCTTCTGTCTGGAAAAGCTCAATGATTTTAGTGACTATTTCGCTTTATTTTCAGACTGGAGTCAGCTTCCAGTCCTCATGCCTTCTTGAGTCAGTTTTTTATTATTAGGGAGATTAAAATAAAACATCATAAACGTAGCTCAAAACCTTCTCCCTAGGCTGAGCTGAGACCGGGGCTCCTACTGCTTGCCTCAGCTCATCTTCCACCTCCGCACTTCCTTTGAAGTCGGTGCCAATTTCCTCTTTCATTTGGGATGGGTGATGTGAGTCTGGAGACGGTGCTGCAGCACGCGAGCAGCAGAGAGGGGTAAGGGGTGCTGGCTGTAGGCATTGTCGCTCACACCTGCAGCACCAAGCTCAAGTGTAAATAAAAGTCCAAGCTGTACATTCTATTATCTCCCTCTTCAATACAGTTCCTCCAAGGCTAATCTCAGGATATTAACTCTTCATCATATAAGCTACTCATTGAACATGTTCTTAACTCTGATGAAGGGGAGTAACTGTTCAGCTGTCTTTAATCTGAACAAGTTAGAAAAAGTATTGATTGCATTCATCTATCTGTAAAACTATTAATACTAATTCCATATATCATTTATAAATTCATTTTGCATTCTAAACTAAAAACCGCACCATTACTTATGTTTAATGCTGCCTGCACATTTTACTGATGAAGTGCCACATTCATCACATTTCTGCATCATACCTTTTTAATAAATGTCTACATTCCTACAATCATGTATCTTTCTAAGGACGTTCCTACATCTTTTCTATAGCTCACCAATTTTGTTGTATTACTGGTTTCTCACACTACATCATCACAAAACGTAGCACAACACTTTTCATGTTAATTGAATGTTCTGCTGATATATACAGATATTTATAATGTCCTGGGGCAAACTGTTTTATTGGTTTTCACAGCACAATTCATTTCCGTATTTTCACTTATTCACAGAAAATGCTACAATTAAAAACAGTTTAGGCTGAAAACTGTTGAAAGCTTTTTCCACTGAAATTCTAAATTACATGATTTCACACTTAAACAAAAATACGTACCATTTTGAGCTGCAATAAAGTGACAGAAAAAACTTTAAATTTGAAATATATTAGTTTATTGCAAATAGTCTTGTAAACTGGTTGCTAATACAACTCTGATGAACTTTTCTGCCAGGACATTGTCCTGGTTAGAATTCTAACATACACAATAGAATGTAAAAGTTAATTATTTTGCTGTTAAAATACCACTGTCATCAAAACTTTTCAAGAATTGTGGCTCATGTTTTTCCTGTCTCTCCAGAAATAGGGGATCCTTTCATGATCCTACAACCTCCTTGTTTCCCACTTGCTACACTTCTGTCTCCATAGGCTCAGAGTACCTTTGCAAATCTTGCTTGATTTAAGTGCTTTATTCAAGTTAACTGGAGGATATTTATCCTGGGCTTCTTTCACATTCATTCAAGTGCTTAAATAAATTTTGTGGAAAGAGTATCAGGAACAGTTTTTAGAAATATAATATGAATCCTTTGTGTCCACACCAAATCTCCAAGTAAAACACAGTTTCATCTGGATCATGTTTCCCAGGTGGCTTAGGAAAATAATATAATTCTGTATCAAAAATTACCATAGTCAAGTTACATTTATGTCCATGAGGAATTTTGTTGCCTGAAGTAGAAAATCATTCGGGCTCATAACTTCCCCTTCTCTTCCTACAGGCATAAAAATGACGGCCGAGTCAATCAGAATGTATTCACATATTAATACCACTTAAGCAAAGCATAAGGACCTGGTTTGACTTGGAAAGTGGTTATGCTAATTAGCTTAAATTTGCAAGAATTTGACTCAATAGGAACAACTTGACATTTAGTTTGAAAGGTCTGAATGTTTCTGTAGAGTTCAGATAACAATATTGCTAGTAAGATACTCCTTTTTTTCCCTTTCCCAAATGACACTACAAACACAAAGGTTTCATTTGCAAATGTTTACCTAGAATGAAATGACTTACATGAAGGCCTATCAATGCAGCTGACACAGATCCCGATTAAGTTGAATCCCTGGCAATAGAGTCTGCCACAGAAGTTGGGCTGTTTGCTTTTCTTGAATCCTCCCTGGCTTTAGATGCTTTCAAATCTTTTCTAATCCTTGCTGAAGGGCATAGATAATTAACCTGGGAACCGTGCTACGCTACTGCTTTTGCAAACTATGTGACATACCTGCACAATATCGACCCCTGTCTGTAGATATATCAAGTAGCTCAGGGAAAAATATGTTTGCGGCATGGCACAAAGCCACCTTTCCCCTTTTTTAGTACGTACAAAGGATATCTCTCCTACCACAAAGCATAAGAGACATGCTGTTTGCTGGGCTGTACCTACAGCATCTGATTGATGACAATAACTGTTAATTTATTTATTTCTGTGCTTTATACTTCTGAAGCATGCTAGTTCTTCAAGACACTCGCTGCTTTCTTTCATTGCCTTGTTTTCCCTTAGCTAATAAAGTGATATTTGGCATCTCCTTTGTAGTCCAGTTTTCACATTGCTGTTAACAAACTGCTTTGAAGTACTGCTTCCTCTGAAATTGTAGAAGTATGATGTTGCATTGACCACTGCTTCACTCTCTATTTTTTTAATTCCCAGAGTTAGAAATCAAGTGGTTAATGGAGCTTAAGCTCCATGGCTTGCAGCACACTACACCCTTTCACTAGCTGTGAATCCAAGATAAACACAGTGATTTAGGTCTGCTAAGCAAATCCATCAGCTATGTAGCATGACAGATTGTTGATACTTTTGCTTTTGGATCTTTATTGAAATAGACTGCTCACAGCTACTATTTTTTCCCATATTATATCAAAGAGCTTGTTTTACTCTTGATATGTGTTAGGACACAGTGGAGGCCGCTGCTCCCGGGGGCCAGGAGAAATGGGTGCTCCCCACAGGGCAGGGTCTCACAGAAAGACCAAAGGTGCCCAGGAGGGCTGGCAGGCGGTCCTGGGCCACGGGGTTGGGAGAAGAAAGAAATCAGAAAGACATGAGTATGTACGCCTGTCTGCTCTTTCCAGATGCCGCTGCACTTTTTCTAATTCAAATTGTTAATTTAAATTATTTTTTTGAGTCATTCCAAGTAAGCTAAGACACTTTCATAAATAAGTGCTATCCATCTACCCATATATGTACTTAAATAACCCAAGTTGTTGGGTGCTTAATGACAGTTTCCACACAAAAATCGCATTTGTTTGAGTTTTCTATTGATATTTTTAGAGGAAACCAAGTGACAAGCTGACTAACCAGCAGAAGATCGTAAGAATAAGGTGCAGACCTTATTCTGATTCAGAACCATTGCATTTGAGCATATGCTGGAAGGGCAACATACTCCAAACTGCAGGTCTCAGTTGCATTTAAAAGAGTGGGCTGACCACACATATCCTTGTGTATGCCACTACAGGCGAAGCAGTTTATAGTAATTTCAAATAATATAAAATATTCTGCTAAAATTTATCTGATAACAAAAAGGACATATTAATGACATTACTGAAACATGAAGCCTTAAATACGGACTTGTTTTAAAGTTTACCAGTGCTTTTCTGATCTTTGATTCTATTTACTCTATGGGGAAAAATAAGGTGGCATGAGAATGAGTGATGAAGAATTGTATTGGATGAAGCAACAGGATTCCTAAGACAGAAGATTTTGGGGGAAAAATTAATCAAAATGTCCATGTGAGTGTAAAATGTATTATTACTATTATTTTGCAATTAAATGTATGAAATGCATAATGACATACAGATTTTTCACTGGAAAATACAGAGATCAAAAGGAGTTATTGATACTGATGAACACTGATGATTAACATTAATTAAGGTTTCATAGCTGGAAATTCTCTGGTCAGCAATACATTGATGCTGTCAGGGAATTCAAATTCCCACAGGTCACCTTGGGTGCATTAAAACATGACAAGCACAGTATTTCTATCATCTAAAATACTGATTGCTTAAATTACAAATGAGCAGATCACTCTATATGTGAGTTACTCCTTTAACACAAAACATCTACCATCAGCCGTTGTCCGGGACAGGATATTAGCTAAAAAGGCTTTTGATACAATCCAACACATTTGTCCTGTGTTCCTGTATTCTTATCTTGCTTTAAAAAGGAGACAACTCTATTTCTGCACCGAATGCTGCTTTCAAGTGCATCACCACAGCAGCATTGCCTTATCATAACAAGCATGGGTGACAGTGCCTAGGCCTGTATCTAAAAAAGATTTGGCATCCTGTCTTAACTCAAAGGAGATAAAAGGGCATTTTCCAGATGTGGTTGTTCAAGAAGAAGCATCTATTAGGAACCCAACAGTACAAACTACATTGTGAGTAGATAGATGCAGCGATAGGGAAAATTATATAACCTTTCCCTCCTCTTAAAAAATCTTCCCTTTGAAGTTACATCATTACATTTTATCTGGACTGAGATTAAACAAGATTATATCTATGGAGGAAGCAAAGCAGGTTGGAAACAATAATGCAGTACTACCACAAGCGGGACTTCTTTACAAGAAATTGTTTAAACATACAACGATTAATACAAAAGCACCTGCAAAGCTTTGAAATCACTGTCCTCTTTCATGAAACAAGTAATTTGCATTTAAACAAATTCCTCTATATGTAGATAAAATAAAATGATAGGGTTAGCATAGAGGGAAAATTATTTGGCATCAAACCATCAGTACTTCAATTTTACTGTTATCTCAAAGACAAAGATGGAAGATTACTTTGTAAACTTTGTAAACATATTTCTTAATAGGATAATTTTCTAATGAGTGATAGCAGTCTGTGATAAGATTTGATCTTACACTCTTTTGGCAAAATATATGTGATGCTATGGGATCGAACAATGTAGAATATTTTATCTACAAAAGACAATGGCTCTCTCCCACGAAGGACACTTCACCTGATATACTTGGTCTCACCATACCTGAGGGATCGTACTGTCCTCTTAGAAATATTTGCAGAAAATATTTTTTTGTGAAATAGTTAAGGATGAAAATGTGTTTTCCTATAGATCAGAAAACCAAAACAAAACAACCAAAAAAACACCAAACCAAACAACCCAAACCCTTGCTACTCTCACATTTAAAAAAAAAATAGTAAACTGAGGAACTGACAGCTCAGGAATGCAGCTGATTTTCCACTTCCAAAAATGTCAAGAGGCATATCAGTGTGACATACAGCCAGCCTTTTGAAGATGGCAGATGGTGGAGTTAATTGTGATGCTGAATGAAAGGTGAGGAAGAATTTAAACACTTTGAATTTGCAGCCTAAAAATTTTAAGGCAGTAGTGCTCTTTTGTAGTGTGGAACGTGTCCTTTGTATGACAGTTGTGGTGCCAGCTGCCTTGTGAACTACAGGATTATTCAGTAAAGGCTGCAACTCTTTGCCTTCTTTTGAACTCTCACCTGCAAACTGATAGACCGATCAATTCAGCATGGATGGAAGCTGCCTCATGGATTTCCTTAGCTGCTTAGATTTGGCAGTACCAGAACTGGCATTTTTAGCTGATCTTATACTTTTGGAAACACGTGAAGGTCATGCAAAGGCTATGTGTTTAGCAAGAGGTCCAAAGGGCTCATACTGGGGTTTATATTGTTTTAGTAGTTCAGAGAATCAGAGCATCACAGCCTGGTTTGGGCTGGGAGGGAGCTGACAGCCCCCCGAGCCCCAACCCCCGCCAGGGGCAGGGACACCTCCCACCAGCCCAGGTTGCCCCCAGCCCCGTCCAGCCTGGCCCTGAGCACCCCCAGGGATGGGGCACCCACAGCTGCTCTGGGCAGCCTGTGCCAGCTGTAGGGCAAGGCCTCAAGGACAAGAGTCCGAGCACTGTTACCCTGACGAATGGAGACCTGTTAGAACTTGTAGCGCATAAGCCCTGGGAACACGGCAACAAGTTAACAGCAGACTCTCCGGCCATAGCGGTTGAGATGACAACCGGACGGACAAAGAGGGACATACAGCAGGACAAAGAGGGACATACAGGAAGATAAGGGAACGGTTAGTGCTGATGAGGAACTTTGTCATTCACGAAAGTCAAGTAGGAAAAAAACACCCTAATCTTAGAATAGAGATTTTTGCTAAGATAAGATAGACTAATCAGTACCTATTGTTTAAATTATGTGTCTTAGAAGATAATCAATCGGTGTAGTTCACCCTTAAGATTTAACCAGTGTGTAACATGTAGAAGGTAGAAACGTATATAAATGTAAAAGAATCACTAATAAATCGACATCTTGCTTGCATCAAGCTACATCCCGTCTCTTCGTTCGCCGCAGCCAGTGCCGCCCTCACAGGGAAGAATTTCTTCCTAATATCTACTTAAATTTACCCTCGGTCAGTTTAAAGCCACCCCCCCTCACCCGACCCCTATAGGCCCCACTAAAAAGCCTGTCCCCCATGCTTTCCTGCCAGGAAGTGCTGTTGGTAATCAGGTCTACCATTTGCTTTTCCACTTCAAAGAATTTCCTCTGCATCCTTCAGATTTTTATCCTTCTTCTTCAACAGTGGAGCTATTGAGGAGCACGTCATGCTTTATACTGCTATTTTATTTGTATACTTGATCTCACAGCTTTTGTCTTCACCTTTGTCTTTATTATGCTGTATCTTATAGAATTAAATCTACACTATATGCTATGGTTGCATTTCTTTCTCTTACTTTGGCATGCTGCAACTGGCCGGGGGGGGGGGGGAGGGAAGGCATAAGCTTTAGTGCACATACAATAAAAGTGTGGACCAACAGTTAGAAAAGAAGCAGCAGAGGAATGTGTGCTTGTGGGAGACCTGAGCAAATGGGAAAACCTTCTTAACCTCTGGAGAAACAGAAGTGAAAATAAAGGAAAGAAAACCTCATAACTGCTTTGAAGATTCCAACTCAACATTTTCTCAGTTGCTTTTCCAAAAAATCATGGGAAATAAGAATTGCTTGTGCAACACCTTTAGGCAAATCACCTTGCCAGTTGGACTGGGGCTTGTAGCGGGATGTTAAATTATCGAAAGAGGGGCCGCATCAATTTGCCAGGCCACTTGTACTGACAGTTGCTATCACAAATAAACATCTGCATGAGCAAGGTGACAGCCGTACCCATCTCATTTTGTTCCATGCATCTCTGGATTGGACTTGCAATACTTGTAGTAGTAGAAGGAAAATTGTGAGAATGATAATGTAGGAAAACTGGAATGGAGCAATTTTCTATAATGTTGTGGAAAGCAATAAAACTGTGAAGGCTCCATTCAAACTGAAAACATACAGCTGCATCCTGGCCTGTATGGCCAGGAAATGGGGGCATCCAAAGGAAACCGAATGGCTTCAAAAAGATTTACTGGTTGTGGGGTATAAGTATTTATTACTTTAGAAAATAAATACTGCTCCTTTCAGGAAGTCTCTAATAATGAAGTCTGAAACAGTAGACTGGTGGATTCTGTACAACAGGCATCCCAGTCTGGAAGAATATAGGAATAATTGGTAAAGGCTTGTAAGAACATATCAATTGCATAGGCAGGAAAAAAATATGATGGGTTCTCTCCCTGGTTCTCTGCTTCCTCCTCCCTTTACTGGTTTTGTTTTCATTTTAATTTTTAAAATATTGTAACTTTTTCTTTGTATTATAAAACTCTATGCTAGGAATATTAATGGGTGAAAGACAAGCATTCAATAATTATCTCCCTCTTTCTTTCTTTTTATTTTTGGTGTATAGCATTTTTATATGTTTCTCAAGTTCATAATTTTCACAGCTCACTGTATGAAAAATTATCAAGGGTAATCAAAATGAAAGGAAACAGCATTGCCGACTTTCATGAAAATATACCAAGAAATAAAAAAAGTGGAACAAATTCCTAAAATATATACCCAGCCAGGCTCTTCTGCATTTTTTTTTTCCACAAGCACCAGCTGTTTTTTGCATACCAGCATAAGTGACATATTTGCGGATTCAGTTTACGGGAGCTTTGGTTACGCACTGGGTGAGGACTGACAACTAATTTCAATTAATGTGGCAAAACCAAGTTCAAAGAAGATGGAAAATTTGTAAACCTTGCAAAACCACTAATTCTGACTGTGTTCTTGGATGCAGAAAAGGTGCTACACAGAATTTTCCGTATCAACATTTTTACTAAGGTTTACACGCTGTAATCCTTTCTCCATCACTATTTCACAAGGAGCCTCCTGATTTAGCAGATCTTTAATTACACCCTTGTGCCTCTCCATCTTCAGTGTGCTTTTACAATCTTTCTTTAAAATACCCCTGTTGTCATTTCAAGTGGTCATCAAGCAGGAAACCTGTGAAAGAGCAGGCAACTAAACCAAAGGGCTTGCTTTTCGCAGCAACTTACACATGTGCAAACTCAATGGCATCGATACAAAAAGAACAGCATACACATTTTGATGGAAACACATAAATGAGTAACAGGCAACTTGGATTTTGCAAGAATAAATCATGTCAAACTGATCTAACTTCCCACCGTGGCAGAATAATGAGCCTTGTAGAGACATGAAGCAGTAAACATTATATATCTTGACTTTAGCAAGGCTTTGGCATGGTCAGACGCGGTGTTCTTGTAGCAAAGCTGGGGAAACAAAGCCTCAGAAGTGGCTGAGGAACTGCTCAGAAAACTGTTATTATAGTTTTCTGACAAAATGAAAGGAGCAAGCGGGGTTTTGCTGTGGTCAGTCTTGACCCTGAAGTTTAATAAATCTCTTCTGACGGTTTAACTTCTCAAAGATTCAGGATGAATGTTAGCAAAAAATTCCTAACGCGAGGACGGTTGAACACTAGATTAACTGCTGGCTTTTCAGTACTGTATTCTCCCATACATTTTCCCAAGTACAATCGTGACACTGTTCTTTTTGAGGACAAGGGGACAGATTCAATGACAAGATGAGGTCCCTTTTTGGCTGGTGCTATGTACCTACATGATTTAATGCCTTAAAGCAATGTAATAGGCGAATGACTCGTTTGAGATCATGAAAGATCACACCAAACTGCAACATCAATTGCTGTTGAAACATTCTTGTACTTCTTTCCACCCTGCTTCCACCCTTCCCCGAGAGGCCGCTGATTATATCAGCTCACTCTCAGGTCTGGCTTAGAGATTATGTCCTTCATGGCATCGCCGGAAAAAACGGCATAATGAATTGAGTAAAGCTGTCCTAAGAAAAGTTTCTGTTAAGTGGGTTGGTTTTGCCTCATTGGCTTTCCTAGTGTTTTCTAGATCCAACAGAAAACCAAGAAATGGAAGTAGCAGCCATTGCTCTAAACCAAGCGGCCCAAATTGTTGAGGTTCGTCACTTGAGGGTCACACACCAGCTCCTCTCTCTGGGACACTTCTAGGGCATCGTTACAGAAACTTCTCTCACCTGCACAATCTGCTACAAATCTGAAAATGGTATGAACTGCTGGAAAAGGGAGAAGGTCTTGCGATGGGGGAAGAGAAGAACGGTGTGATTTTACATGGGGCTCCTGAGCGTGGAATACAAAATCAGGGTTTGACCTCCTCCACATCCCCTGTGGGAAGGACGGACAGCTGCACCTCGTGGTTGCTGTCAAAGCAGGGGATACCTACGCACAGCGCCTAGAAACCAGCGCACGTACCTCGCAGAAATTCTTTTTCTGCCACGTAGAAGCAGTAACCCACACCGAGCTAAGTAACTAATAGTAAGCTGAGCTAATTAGTTTAATGAGCTAATACAAAGTAGCTACATCAGAGAGTCTCGCTTTGATGCTAATTCCCTCATGTAAGAAGTCCTTTTATGTACTGGGCTACTGTTTAAACCACTGGACCAATTTGCCAGCCCCCCTTAATTTAAATCTGCTATTAATGAATGAGAACGCATGTGGATCTGGTTGCAGTAGGAGAACATTTGTTTTATTTCATCCTGCCACAGTTTTTCCCTCAAGGTTTGTCTCGCTTTGAGGCAATACCGGGGAAGGAAGTAAATAGTATGGAGTTCTTTCTGGAGCTTGTCACTCCGCTGCAGCAAACAGCAGCAGCTTTTTTAACCGACATGATCAGTTTACACTTCTACATTGTAAAGAACATATTGTTGAGTGCACCTCTTGTACCCTGCACCACAAATACATTTTTTCACACATCCTTTACCTCTTTTTTAATTGTCATATTCTTCTTGCTGGATATAGATTTTTCTGCTTAAGCTCTTAGTCTTACCTTTTATACCAAGGCAAATTTCTCTTATTGTGATCTATAAATCTTTCTGTTTAGTCGCAAGTCTGCATACTTGTTTCTTTGATGACTTAAATACACAGCTGGTCATTTAAAAATGATTCTATGACTTTTTGATATCAACTCTAGAAAAAGCACCAGTGAGCCCATTGTTACTCAGATAAGAGCCCTTCAAATATTACTTTCTGTTATTCAGCATTTTAGAAGAGTTTAATAAGCTGTATTTTATCAACACCACTGTAACTTTTCCAAAGGATTTTAGGGAGACAGTCTTACAATTTTTGTTTCCCAAGCCCCAGATAATGTGAGAAGAAAATGTACCAAATTTCTCTAGAAGCATTCCATAGCAAATTCCAAAACAATATTTTCTATTAAAGTGGTGTAGGGTTTTTATGGTTGCTCTATTTAATTTTTACAAGGTGCGTGTTGATGGCACACAGAGGAAGGGAATGTATCTAGGGGAAGAAGCAGCATAATACAAGATTTAGGGTTTAAAACATATGGATATCCATAAGATCCTATTATTAAATTCAGGGTGTTTACTACTGCATCTAATCCAACACAACTGGGGGCTGCTACCCAAAGGGATAACCCCCTCCCCCTATCCTCAGCTGCTTCCTCATGCTGGTTTTCTGCGGTGGCTCGAGCAATATATCTGCTATATTATCCTAAATTCTTGGAGAAGCTCTCCACATCAGCTACACCAGGAGAGATGTACATTACCACAGGAAAGCTGGCTTGATCCGTCTTCTGCTTTATAAAGCAGGAAAGCTGACGTAAAGGCTTCACTTTACTGAAACAATTCAAGTAATCTCAGATCTTTAGCTCAGATTAAGCTTTATTAATTGATTGACTTTCAGGAGTGGTGAAGGAAATGTAATTACAACGTGGACAGACCATGAACTACTATTCAACTATGAAAGGATGCTATAGAAGGACATGTTTTATTTGTGGATGACCAAACATTCAGCACATCTTGCTGCTGCACCGAAAACCACAGACAAAATTAGGAGGCCAGAAACAGTGTTAAATATGTCAGAAGTATTATGTGAAGCGTTAAAATTTTTAAACAATGTCAATAACTTGCTGTAATTTTAAAATAAACACATTGACCGCTTTTCTCCTCCCTGCCTCCAAATAACTGGTAGCAATTCTTTTATTTCAGTCCCGCAAAAATGTTTACCAAGAGCTCTAATGATAGTAATTGCACAAAATAATTGCCTGTTTTAATATTTTAACACTGTGACTTGCAGAGTAAACTATTCTGCATAGGAACATGGCATACCTAGAGGCTTTATAATTAAAACAAGGCCTCAAATCTGATTCAGACTTTGTAAGTCTGTACAGCTGCGCAATAAATAACGACTTTACACGTTTTCCACCACATAATCCATCAGTATGGATGACTGGTATCAGACTTCCCACTTGGTCATTGACCACCTGGCTGCCTTTTAGATGGGAACCCGAGCCCGGCGGAGGGCTGGCATCAAAGCGCCCGGCCTTACCGCAGCCCCCGCAGTGACACAGGGTTATGAGCGTGCCTGGTTTCTGTCGTGGTGCCTGTACCACTGCCAGCTCCCACCATCACCCAGCTGGGATGCCCGGCCTCCATGAGGGCTGCGGCCCTGAGCTGCCAACCTGAAGATACGGCCACTCCCTTTCTTCCCAGACCAAAGGTCTTCACCCTAAGCAATTAAAAGTTTTATTCCTTGACTGCCATCGTGTTCGTGAAATTGCAATCCTGTTCCTTGGTCGAGCTTTTCAGATTTTACCAGGCACAAGTACCTGTCCGCCCAGAGCGGCACAACAAGGCTGTAAAACACGGCGAGCTTTATTTAGCTGGCTATCCGCTATTTCTTTCTCTCTGAAAACGCCGGTGCCGCCCTAACACGTAGGCCCTTCCACGGCGCCCACCGCCACCTGCCCGCAGCGGGGACCCAGCCGGGGCCCAGGCACCCAGGGCCGGGGCCAGGGCCTCCGGGCGGCCGAGCCCCGCAGGAGGGCCCGCGGCGGGGCAGCGCTGCCCGGGCCGGGTGGCGCCGGGGGCCAGGCGGCTGTGCGCTGAGGGGCTGCGGGGCGGCGCGGCACTGCCGGCCCCGGCCCGCCGCCTGTGCGGCGCTGCCCCCGGCGCTGGGGCGGCCCGGGGCCCGGGGGAGCGGCCCGGAGCCCCGGGAGGCGGCCCGGGGCCCGGTGAGGCGGCCCGGGGCCCCGGTGGTGGCCGCTCCCCGCGGCGGCCCCCGGCCCGGCGGAGCTGCACCGCGCGCCCCCCCGGGCGAGGGGCGGGGGCGAGCACTGTCCCGGCCGGCGCTGATCTTACGCTCCCATTGGCCGCTGTCTGCGCTGACGTCACGATCATGATGAGAATTAATGATCGGAGGCGCTGATTTCATTGTGTGACGCCGGGACCGACCCAGCCGAAACCGGCTGAATCCGGAGCCCCGGGCCCCCCGCACCAGCCCCGCGCAGCACGGTAAGCCCGGCGCGCCGCGCGGGGGCGGGGGGCGGGCGCGAGCGAGTCCCGGGGGGGCAGCCGGGTGCCCGCCCGGGAGGGGCGCGGCGGGCGGGCGGGGAGGAGGAGGAGGAAGATGATGATGATGATGATGATGATGCCCCTGGGCCGGCGGCCTGGCGGTGGGGGAGGGCGGCCGCGCGGGCTCGCGCTCGCAGAGGCAGCTCGGGCGCGCATGCGCACTGCGCCTCCCCCGCCGGCCCGCAGAGGCGCGGGGCACCCGCCGCCGCCGCCGCGCGACTGCGCACGCGCGTGTGTCCGTCACCCCACTCCCGCGGGGCCGCGCGCCGGGAGCCGCCTGCGCCGCACTGCGCCTGCGCGGCGAGCTGCGGGGCTGGCGCGTGCGCGGAGCGCCCCGGGCGCCCGGCGGCTCCTCCTCCGTTCGCTGTGCCCGGCGCCCCGGGGCCCTGTGGCCCCTGGTGGCCCCTCGCGTCAGGGCGGGGGCAGCGCCCGGAGGCCGGGCTGGGGCAGGCGGAGGCTGGGGGGGTGGCTGGGAGGGCCGCGGTGGCAGGTTGTCGCTTACCGCCGCTCCGTGCGGGGCGGCCTGCGGGGCCCTCACCGGGGCGCCCGGCGCGAGCGGGGCTGGCAGCGATAGGGGTCTGTCACCGCAGCGCAGACCTTGCGTCCCGTGAGGACGCCCCCTCTCAGGCGGCCGCTTGGGCCGCTTTTGGTGCCAGACACGGTGGCGGTCGTAGTGGCCCCTCGGTGCCCGGCGTTAGCCCTCGGGTACTCGGGGGCGCTGAGGAGGAGCAAGAAGCGCGGGGCGCGCCTTGCGGAGGGGTGGACACTGGGACACGCTGGGAGCGGCTGTTGCACCTGGGCTTAGCCCCACCTGGGAGTAAGGAGCGATCCCCAGCCCTGTGCCCCTGCATTCGGTTAGCCTGGGGCCGCCGGTAGTGTGCGTAAGGCCCTGTGTACCGCAGCCAAAAGTGATTCTCCGTCCTCTGAACTGGAGGCGTGAAGTACCTCCCTTCTTTAGAGTAAAACTACGGTTTAGTATTCTTTTCCTTTTATCTGATACGGGTCTTAACAAACGCTTGTGTACGTGCTTAATATAAAGCATGTGGCTAATCCAGTTGAAGTCAGAAGTCTAACTTGCATGAATAAAATGGATGTGGTGCATAAACCTGCAGAGTTGTGGTCGTCGGTTATTATGTTATTAAGGTACCGAGGGCTGTCTAATTTGACTCTAATAAAGGGCTGAATTTTATTGGTAGAGCTGTAATATAATATTACAAACGCTGTACTTGGTGGAGAGGGAAGCAGTTGTGCTGCAAGTCATGGATTTTTAAAAGTAGTTTTACAAGGCAGGCTGTATATTGCACTTACCTGACTGTGCACATAATCTACCACACTTACACTCTGTAGCTGCAGCTAGTTTGGCCTGTGTAGGAAAGAGGTGGTAACCTACACATTCAGTTATTAAACATAGTTGCTAGATGCATGTCCAGTATCTCCACACAGGATGTGTAAGTTGGTTGGTCAGTTGGTTGTTTTCTTTCCATTTGGGATGTGCAAAAAAAAAAATGGTTTTTTGCAGGCATGGAAAGTGAATTAAGTGATTGCTGGTACAGTGCAGGTTTCTAAAGCTCCTGCTACTGCAGTCTTATTTTATTTGTGTATATAATAGCTTTCTTATTATAGTTGCAGTTCTGTCTCAAATTTATATTGGCACTGAGCCTTGTTATTTTGTACCACTGGAGACCTGCGAAGGGAAAGAAAAAAAGTCCGCTGAGGAGCATGCTGATTTTCTTGTTGTACCTCTTATGGATGGACAGACTAAAACAGTAATAGGCTTAGAGGTTTTTATAAGGTGACTTTTTTTCCAAACAAATTCTGCTTTGGCGCTGAGGTTAAAAAATCCCCCAAACCCTCTCAGAAACTGCTTGTTTCCTTTTATCGCTATGTGTTAATCCCTGACACTTGTACATGTTTTATACCATAAAGATTTTTACATTTGGTTACTTTGTGGTGGCTTGTATTCTGAGCGAATTATCTTTTTTATTTATTATAATTTCACATCCAAGATTAGTTTCTGTTACTGGTTGAAATGAGAGGAGTATCATTAAGTTTTTTAATTTTCCAAATTAAATAGTATTAATGTAGTATTCTACGAAGATTTGCCTTGTAAGTAAGTTTACTTGGCTCAGTAATCTTAATATTTAGAGATTTTGACACTAAGACTGTAATGCTATACATTGTAGGCAGACTTTAGACCACATAAAATCTTTTTTCCTTACACTGCTGCTTTTTTTTTTGCCTTTTTTTTGTTGTGGGTTTTTTTTGTGGGGTTTTTTTTTGCCTCCAGATCTTTCAAGCAGTCATTGCAGAACAGCTAAGTAGCTCTTGAATTTTAATTTTTTTTTCCCATAACCAGGGGATCATTGATAGAGGATTATTCCCATTTTCTTATTGTTGTTATTTCTTTTGTGGTACTCCTGGACACCAAGTTGTTTTCATTAGTTTCTAAAAATACATCTCAGGGCTTCATCAGGTCTCCCTGGTGAGATTCTTAATTTTGGATGCTGAATAAATTAACAAGGGTGGAAGGGCTAGGCGTTTGCAGCAAACTGTATGGGATAATTGTTACATTAAGTATGTTTTTCATGAAGCAAATGCACTACTACTTCAGAAACAAACTCGGCATTAGTTCTTTTGTGTTCTCACCTCACCGCTTGGGCTCATTCTTGCCACGGAAGGGGAGGGAAGGTGTATATGGTGAAAAAAGTTGTTCAAGCAGCTAAAGAAGTCTAAAGGTGTTCAGCTGTAAGAATAACCTTAATGTCATCTGAAGAGGAGCCAGTATGACAGGTCGCAGTCTGTTAGGAGCATTGTCCTTCATGAGGCCTGTACTCAGCAGTCTTGGAGAAACTGAAGGCCGTGGAGTTCCTGTCCTCGTTCTTATCACTCACCAGCCCCTGGATCTCATGTCTCCACAGTGCCTGACTTAGCACTTGGACTACATTTACGTCTCCTGAACCACCGCATACAGCAAAGGGATGCTTCTGCTGCTGTGATTATTATTTTTTTTAATTAGTGTTCAGTTTAGAAAGGGAATGAAGAACATCTTTATATTGATGGGTTTACAGAACGTTGAGGAGTAGGAGACCATCAAAGTGGAAAGCTGAATGATGCTAGTTGGCCTAGGACACGTAGCAGGGGTGAAGGAAGTTCTTAGAGGAAACTTGCTTTTTCATTTGTCATGGATTATTTCTGTGCTGTCACATAGGTACCAACATACTTGGCCAAGGCTGCCTTATTTTATTAACAGATAAGGCATATGTTGAATCCTTAAAAATACTATTTTGCCACCTCCGTCTTTTATTGAAGTGAAAGTATAACTGACATTCATGGAATATTGCATAATTTGCATAATGCTTTGCCTGAATTTTATTGCATTTCACAGAGTTCTTTTCTGTAACAAACTCTCTTTTCAGTGCCAATGTGTTGCTAACCAGCTGGACACCTGGCTTCCCAAAAGCTCAAATGCATGTTTTCTAAGCTTGGCAAGTCAAGATCAAAATGAAGTTATCATAAAAATCCATGTGGATTTCTAACTTGGAGTCTGAGGTTCAAGACAAAGGTGAGAAATCCTGAAGAAACTGGAGTGCTTCATAAGTACACAGACTGGGAAAAGGAGTTTATTTGCTTTGAAGTTACTGAGATTGGTTTGAATGATACAGAGTCCATTATGAATGTGTATGACCTGCTGATTCCCTTGATACTGACATGGCTACCTTAATGCTTAGTCATGTCAGGACTTTGTAAGTTGTTTCCCATATTAAAGAAAATATAAGAATTAATATCTCGTTCTGCGTAACTATGAAAACTGATGCTAGACAGGTAGTATGTCTAAAGAAAAAGAATTGGTGTCATCCTCTGATGAATATACCCTGTGTTAATTTGTCTCAGACACAGCAACATTATGTTCTTGTAGGTGCTTGAATGCTCAGTGCACTTAATGTAGATAAATTGCTAGGTCTGACAGGTACAGAAAGTGAGCAAAACTTGTTGCCTGTGAAGATCAGATACACAGAGGCAGCGCTTCATGGATTGACGTGATGGCTTTGGACTTTGTGGCTTTCTAATGGAGCTTCCAAACATTCAGTTACTGGTTTATTCAACACAGGCTACTGTTTTACGTATTCTAAATAAGCACTTGAGAACTGCGGATAGCAAACTGATCTCCGTCTGGACTTTACGGATGGCATCCTGTCTGTGAGCTTTTAACCTGCAAGAGAAGGAATATTGCCAAACGTCCTACACACTAGTGTGAAATCAGTATGCTAGTTATTGTTTTGGCCTACGATACTGAGATTGTGTGCTTGGAGGTTCTTACTGCAATTTCTTACACTAATAGTAATCTTGTGATCTTCTATACCTAGTTAGAAATTATTCTGTAGGCAGTTAAAAAAGCAAATAAACTGTGATTCTTATTTCCTTTCTCTTGTTCTGTGTAATCTAAGATTTTCATGTGAAGTCGTATTTGCTGCCCAGCTGTGACCAGCGCACATATCTCTGGAGGTTCTGCTACATCTGCAACCCAAATAGCAAAACCCACCCTGGGTTTATCAGGGTTTTATTCTAGGCATTAGTGCTATATGTTGAGGTTACCTATCACTTACTATTGCTGTCTGGAACTTAACATCTGCTTGTTAATAGCCAAGCAACTGTAGCATAGTTCAAAGTATTATTGGGATGTAATAGAATGGTTTGTTGTAGTGGACTTGTGGATCCAGTGGTTTGCTTAGTTTTCATTGAGTTTAGTATTTTAGTAGAATTTGAACCAGGTTTTCTGTTGGGCAGGTGTAGCTGCCTGCGTGGCCCTGCTGAACACTGCGTGTGCACTCTGGTTTATTCTGCAATTTACCCGTAAATTGCTGTTGCCTCTGGTAAAGGCAGGGATTTAAAAAAGAAACGAACAAAAAAACCCAAACAAAAACCAACAAACCCAACCAAAAAGTAATTGGCAGAGCAGAATAAATAAGAATGATTTACACAGCAGGATAGCTGATGATATTTCAAGAATATTTTAATGCCACTTCTGTAGTTTTTATAAATATTTGTGTGGATAGGTGGGGCAGTGGGAAATGGTACAGAACTGTCTATTGACTTAGCATTCAGTATATTTAAAACAAAAGTATTAATAAAGTCTCACCTCATTACCTGAACGTTTAGATGTTGGGATGTAAACTCAAGTTATGTCTCAGCTCCCATAACCCTATGTTTGTAGGGTCCTGCAACCTGTTTATTTAAATCAGTTTCTGATGGCCCCCTGCACAGATCCTCTGGGCTGTACTTGACTGGATTCAAGGCAGAAGTTACTAAGGAATCTTAGCAGTATTTTGGTTGGCAGGTGTAGTTTACAAGTGATTAAAATAAATTACAAAAATGAGTTTTTTATTAAACCAGACCATGACCTCTCTCGAGCTTAGCTAGGTGAAGTCTGTCATGCAATGCATATACAGCTTCATCTGAAGATCAAGAGATTTCATCAAAACACTCCACCCTGGCCTTATCTAAACTACAGATGTCAAATACGACAATGAAAGTATTTTAACACAGAAGTGACTGTGGATACAGAAATCCACATAATTAAAAAATGTGTCAAGGACCTGACACACGTCTTGCAGGTCATCAGGTTTGATTCTAAAAATTCGTCTTGCAGTTGGAGGAGTCTTCATCACAGTTAATGAACTATTTGCAGAGCATGCTTCTTTTTGATGAGCCTGTGGATATAAATGCTGGAGCTATTGGATGACGGACCATCTGGATCTGGAAGGATAGGAGGCTCATAACTGTTTCTGATGAGGTCATTTGTGGTAACTGATCTCAACTAAATAAAACGGGACCACTGGTACTGAAAGAATAGTAGACACAGAAGTGTAAGCTGGGTCCTGCCAATTGCACAGGAGGAAAAAGAACCACAAAATCAACTCTTCTGTATTCTGTAAAAGTAACAGATCAGTTGGTGGCTGCATTTTGCAAATCTACGTGGGAGATCTGAAGACAGTTCTTAACTTTTTATGAAGTAGATTTTTATGAACTCTTTTGATTGGTTAATGGGCTAATAATTGTCTCGTTTGTTGCTTATTATAAATTTCTTTAAAACAGCAGAGTATTCAGAGCAAGAGCCTCCTTTGCCCAGCTCTGACTGTGACTGAACACACGTTCTGGGGTAGGCGTAACTCTGGCAAAGCCTGACTTGTAATGTGGCTGGTAGTGCTGCATTTAATAATGCGTTACATCAGGAGGGTAAATAACAGTTGGGAACAGAGGTAAAAATGTGATTGAAAAATCATCTTCTGTTTTAAGTATTATTGAAAAGGAAATGGTAATTTTTAGAAATAGGTAGGTAGTGATTTTCCTATTGTTTGTTGATGTATAGAGGAAAGTAAACTGAAGTCAAAGCTCTGGCCTACAAGCATTTTACTCCAAATTCTAGATATTAATCTCTTTCTTTATCGAGGCCTGTCAAACTCTATCCATTACCATTACAGGGTATAGTCATCTTGATTAATAATGTGAAAGAGTTGGGTGTTTACTCATGCTTTTGAGCCCTTAATAATTTTATTTGCTCTAAATTGGAAGCAGTTCTTAGGCAAAGGTTAAGTATATTGCTACTCTCCTCCTTTCCACCCCAAATTTCCAAAACTTGTAACTAAAAGTTTGGTAGTTACAAAGGGTTCTCTCATCCCCTTTAATTTCCTACAAGATGACATACCGTTTCTTATTGTCCAGTTTGTTCTGCATTATTTTGATATATGTACTGAAAGTATTAAAAATAACTTGACTGTTTTGCTTTCTGAGTGCTAAGTCAGATGCAGGTTGTTCCTGGCCAGTGCTTGTGGTGTCTCAGCTGGTGGCCTCCTGTTTGGGGCAAAACACCCTCCAAATGGCCCTGTTCTGAAGCCCTCTGGTGATGGGGCTCTTCTTTTCTTACATATAACCAGAGGATTATATTCTTTGCCTGTATAGACTGTATAATAAGAGCATAAAACTCTGTTTTGCGTTTAGGGAGTCTGTTCTGCACTTGGTAATATTCAGCGGTTTGCCTTTTCCAAACTAGGGCACAAATTTGTGTGCATAACAGAGCTGTGTCTGCTTTAATGTGTTCACTAAACTGCTGCTGATGGGGCTGCCTTGTCCCTGGCCACCCTGAGCCTGCCGTGGCCCAGTGTACCCAGTGCTGAGCCTGGCTGGGGCACGGCCGGGGCAGGGATGCAGTTAGGGTCTGCCCAGGGGGGATGCTCAGCGCGCGTGGGCCAGAGGGCAGGCTGGCTGGGGGAGCACTGCTCCCCAGTATGCCCAGTGGCCTAGACCACAGTGTCTGCCCTGTCCCGGCACAGGGAAGCTCTTTTGTGGCAGGGGAGCCACTGCTGAGGCTGAAAACAAGACCCAAAGACTTGCTGTAAGCCTGGGAGGAGCATGGGGGTCTTCATGCTGGTTGAGTGCGCCTGGCTGCGGACAGAGCCAAGGGGCAGGAACGTGTCCTGAAGCCTTGTAGCAAGCATTGGCTTATGCCCCTGTAAAACAACCCTTAAGTGTTCTGAAAATGCTGGGTTTATAGCCTCGGGGTACAGTTTCACAGTGGCTTGAGCCTTTCTAAAGGCAGGCTGTGATTTGGGTGGTCCCTCCTCGGTGTTGATATTAGACCATCAGCATTGCAGTGGGCTGGACCAGAACCACCTAAAGTCCTTCTCTTTGGGTCTTTTCCCCCCACCCCGAGTTGGTCTTCAGTTCTGGTCCTCAATCCTTGTGACTTTGCAGCTGGGAGCGCTGGTGCTGACACAGCAGGAGTAGCATGACCAGCCATAACGGAGTGTAGGGTTTGCTGAAGCTGGAGACAGTGGAAACTTTACTCCTGCCAAACAGTCACCTTTATTTTATCTCAGATTTTCTCTCTTTTTTTCGGTAGGGAAGTGGAAACAGACCTGCCAATATTGTTGGAGCTGCTGGTGTTACTCTGTTTTGCCTAATGCCTTTGTTTATTTATTTTTACAAGGGAGAAACTTTTTCTTTGAAACTAGAGGCTCTTGGACTTAGCAACACAATGTAATATTTATTTATTTATGAAAGGCTGTTAGTGTTGTTCCACACATGTAGTTCACCTGTTCAACTTAGCTTTTCACAGAGGAATCAGTATTGCTGACTGTAATAGATTTTTTTGGAAAGTAAGTAAAAGTCTTGGTAAAGGAATCTGGAAAGAAAACATGACAACTCTCAGTGTTATCACAGCAAGCATAAATGAGAGCCTGTGCATTCTGCAAATATTACAGTTTTTATTCCAACTTTCAGAGTATCTTCTTTTATTTTTAGATGAATCTGCGTTCTGTATTTACTGTAGAACAACAAAGGATATTACAGCGTTATTATGAAAATGGAATGACAAATCAAAGTAAAAATTGCTTTCAGCTCATATTACAGTGTGCACAAGAAACTAAACTGGACTTCAGTGTAGTCAGGGTAAGTACTGAGGCCTTCCAAATTTGTATGTTAAAGTTATACACGTTCGTGTCTTTACATAAAATATCTGTAGAGGACTGGAGTCTCTAACTTCATACTTGTCTTAAATTGGACTTCAGTATGCGTGTGTGACATGTTCATTTTTATCCAGTGACCCTGTTTATAGTCTGTTTTCACTGAAATGTCTTCACGTGATTGCTGTATTTAGCAGGGACTCGATTGCACAAGGAGTGATCTTTGTTCTGTTTGTTTGTCTTTTGTTAATGGTGTTTTGGTTTGGTTTTCATTTCACTTATTTATTAAATTGCATATTAGTTTGCCCTATAGAAACCTTGTGCCATGTATTGTATCAAAGAAAGGTCATGTTACTAGGAAACTATTTTTAAGTTAAACAAATTTCTATAACCTAATGTATTTGGAGGAATAACTGTGGAAGTTTTTCTTTTGACACGCTCTGTCACACTTGTATTCCATGTCACAATCATAAATATTGTGGTCCCTCACAGTTTATTTACAGTAAGTACATTCTTTTCTTACAAAAGAAGAATGTCACTAGTGCCAACAGGAGCTCTTCCAAAGTCTGTGAATTCCATGGGAAGGGAAATAATAATCCCTTTGTGAAACACTAGACAACAAAATGGCTGTTGTCTCAGAGCAGAAATAGAAATCATGAAGCATTAGCTGAAAAAATAACGGTAGTGGAGCTACTAGGAGTTGCTGGAACACTGGACGCCAAAGAGGAAGAAGTAAGAAGAGCCTGGTGCATTTTTAAATGATGTACCAGTGGTATATTAACAGTGACAACCCCTCCTCCCTAATTCATACCTGGATTCCCCTCCCTCAAAATACGCTGTAAATACTGAGACTTGCTTTCTCAGCTCCAGGCAGTGGGAAGTTCTGAAAGTCAAGCCAGAAATTCAGACTCCCTGAATAGACAAATAGTTGTAACAGGAATCTGGATGCTGATGATGCAGTTGAGGCCTGCTTTTCTATTTTTGTTCTGATTGAAGGACCTAGAGGAGGCAGCCAGTCTCTCCTCTACTTCCAGTCCTCATTCACTCTCCATCTTCTTATTTCCCTTTCCCTCTCTGTTCCCCTTACTGCAATAACGTATCATGGCCTTCTCCCCTTAGTTTTTTTCCCCTTACGAAGCTCATATTTGCAGTAGTTAAACTTTCTTCCTACTTGTGAAGTGCAATGGAAACAGACCCAGCATTTGTCCTGCATTTGTCATATTTTCGCATGATCTTACCTTTCTCTTCTTTACAACCCACCCCTCCCAGTCTTCCCTCACCTTTTTTCTTTTCTTTTTTTTTTTTTTTTCCCTATAAAACTCTTGGACAGAGATTAGTACTTTGTACAATGTCCACCAAAATGATACTGAGGTTGCAGCTGGCACTTGCAAAGACGACTGTAATAGGAACATGAATTCTGTAAATGTAACTGTTGTAATTGAAATTCCAACTCTATGAATACGTTTTTTCCATGAATCAGGATTTCTATAGCCTTGTCCCATAGAACTACATCCAGTCTTTCCAATCTTGAGCTGGGTTGGAAAAAAGAAAAGTCCTATTTATGATTTGATGTACAACTCTACAGATGTTATTACTGCAATACATAAAAATATGTTCTGCCTTTCAAGATTAGGAAGTGTGGTACTCCTGGAGAAAAACCCTGGCCCTCTTCAGATTTAAGAGACCTCTTCTAGCTACGTCAGGTTTGAATGGCCTGCTTTCGTTCATGAATATTGGCATACTTCTGC
The DNA here is from genome assembly GCF_023634085.1 of Falco cherrug. NCBI lineage: Eukaryota > Metazoa > Chordata > Aves > Falconiformes > Falconidae > Falco > Falco cherrug. The sequence goes on from NC_073711.1 coordinate 21,540,914, forward strand.
TAGTTGCTTTTTGTCTTTACGTGAAATGTGAGTAACGTGACTTGATGAAGTGCCAAAGTTCTCCAAGTCTGATTTTTGAAGTACCAGTGAGTGCTGGGAGCAACAGTCGGGGAGGTGGTGTGGGGTTCTCCCCGTAGTACAACAGCAGGTATCGGAAGAGTTACAGAGTTACTGCTTCGTTATTCTTTTACATGTCTTGAAAGTTTTCCTGAGGACACTTTATTTGCAGATTTAGGATGGACCTTCTAGTGGCCAGGTACCACTGACAGGCCCTCTGTGGTGTGTTTCTGGTTTGTGGGACAGTCTGAAGTTCCAGCTCTGCCGGACTCAAACTGGGAATGTAAAATCAGAGTCTCTTTAAGTCCAGGTAGTTTTCTTAACAGCTGGACTTTTGCTGTATAATCTCTTCTAGAAGCTTCTCTTCCTCCTAAATAATATTTAGGAAGTTCAGTAATGCTTTCAGTGTTAGAGACTCTGCTCGCAAAACTTACTAGTTGGGGAACTTGGTTGAAACAAAGATGTGTGTCGCTTTTCTTAGGATATTTTGTACTCAGCGAGTTCTCTGCCACATCCTAAATTAATAACGTGACCATCAAGCTCACAAGAATGTGGAGCTTCCCTTTCGGGCTCAGGGTATAGTTTTACATAATTCTTCTCAGTGCTAAAAGTGGGAGATTTTGTACTCTTTCCCATCTCCCAGCTGTGCAGTTCTTTCTCTCCTGTCTTTCTTGTGCGGATCATCTCTCATATTTATTCAGTTTAAGAGTAACCCACTTAAATTTGCTAATCTTACCAACACCTTTTCTTTTCTTTTCTTTTCTTTTTTTTTTTTTTTTTCCCCCCAATTCAGTTTTGTGCCTTCTGGGGAAGTTGCACTCACTTCAGGTGGGTGCTTTTGGATAAATAGTGGGAGTAAGAAGTAAGAAGCTGTGACGTGGTCAGGAGAATGGGACTCTCAGCAGCGGCAGATCTGACTTGTGCTATCTCATGAAACTGTACTTTAATCCCAAGTGAATAGTAGTGCTAGTACGTTATTTGCATTTCTTTGAATGCATTACTTTTCAGCAAAACTGTGAGGAAAAAACTTCAGATTCTATTTCTACACAGCTGGAAAAGCTGGGGATGAAATTGTTTTTCCTGGCCCAAAATTTGCAGTGTCTATTTAACTATAAATTCTATCTTGAAGGTTTACTGAATGAGGAGAAACTACAAAAAAAAAAAAAAATTGATCTTCTAAATATGTTTTAAGCAATAACTGAAAGTAACTTGAGATCTGTGGCTGTAATTTGTGGTTTTAAACTTGCCTTTGAGAAGAGAAATTTTATCAGTAGTAACTGAGATTTTACTGCATGCAACAAATCATGCCTCAAATTAGGCATTTTATAAAATTTGCCAACAAAAATGAGTGGAATGGAGACTTCAACATACTTCTGTATGTCAGTTATGTATGTTTTCCTGTAGAAAAATCTGTTTACTTCCTTAGCAGGTATCGGTATGTGAAGAAAGATTTCCTCCTTTCATGTGATGAGATGGAAACCCAAGATAGGTACTCAGAGCAGTTTGCTTGTTATGGGGTGAGGGAGTTTATTGATTAAATCAACTGGTTTGGGCTGCTGAATGTTGAGATTTTGCTTTGGTTTGGTTTTAGGTGTACAGCAGATGATATCCAGAACGGTGCAGAAGACTGTTTCACTGTACCTCTGTATGCATATCTGATCCTTTTCATAACCAGCATAAGCAGATGCAAAAGCTTGGGTTTTGTTCTTTAGCACTTGATACCTGCTCGCGTATGCCCTCACATTCAGTACAATTCATACAAAAGAGCTGAGCAAGTCTTGTCTCTCTGGTCCTGAAATTGCCAGGAATAGTTAGGTGGTGCTTAGGCTTCCAGTGTTAGAGCTGATGCTTCCACCAGATTAACTCTTTTGTTTTCAAACGCTGAAGTTAATGTTTCCCCTTCGGTTCTCTTAGCTATATTTTAATATGTAACTTGCAGGACAGACTTTCCTGTGTGTTTGAAACAGCCGTACATTTTCACCTGTGCCCAACTGCCACAGTACCTGCATTTTTCAAGTATTTTTTCCTTTACTGTCTTTTACACAAAACCATATACTGTCATTGTCACTTTTGGAAATGTCCATAATAGCGAACTTTTGTTGGTATCTAATCTCGGGAGTCTTTATCTTGTCTGTGTCTTCCAAAAGCAAGTTTTGACATCAGATCTTGGTCTGTGCAGCTGGCAGAGGAGGAATTAGTCTATAGGCCTAAATACTTCACAAAATTGTTTTGTAGTTGTCTTCAGAAAAAGTTCGTTTTCTTCCTCTGATCTGAATTCAAGAATTGGCAGTTTCTGTTCAAGGTAGTTTGAAGGTTGTATCTCTCAGTTTTGGATAAAAAAGTTTAGCTACATAGGTGTATCCCAAGTTGCTAAATATTAAAAACTCAAATTCAGGGGCATTAGTCACAGCAGTGTCAATAGAATAAATCTTAGGGTAATTTTAGGACAGCAGGCACAATACAGCCTCAGGGTTTTTGAGAAACCGGGGCTTTGGAGTTAAGACTGAGGTTCTCCTGTGTGTTAGTGTACGAATCCCAAGCATGAGAGGCATGGATTTCCACCCTGTATTGTTCAATCAGTAAGTGATTTATGTACTTGTAAACTTAGGTCTCAACTCGAACACTTAACGTTTCATCAGATTGCTCAAAAATGGAACTGCCTAATTTTTCTGCTTATTTAACGCTTTGTTTTGTGTTTGTTGTCGTTGTTGTTTGTTTGCAGACGTGGGTTGGCAATAAACGAAGGAAGATGAGCAGCAAGAGTACTGTAGAATCTGGAGGCACTCCCCCAGGGACTGTCCCTACTACTCCCTCAGTACCTCCAGAAGCAGCAGTTAGAAATGTGGTAAATATTGCTCGATCCCAAAGTCAGCAGTCTTCTTGGACCTCTTCTAATAACGATGTAATAGTTACTGGTATATACAGTCCTGCGAGTTCATCCAGTAGGCAAGGATCCACCAAACAGACAAATGCTTCGATGGCAGAAATACATAAAACCTCTATTCCACGACTACCAGGAAAAAGTGATACAGAGTTTCAGCAGCAGCATATCCCTATAGGACGACAAGTACCACATTGTAAAAATGCTTCCCTATTAGTAGGGGAAAAGACTATTATTTTGTCTAGGCAAACAAGTGTACTGAATTCTGCAAACTCCATATATAGTCACACCAAAAAAAGCTATGGTGGTTCGTCAGTCCAGACCGCAGAGTTGGTGTTACCTCAGAAGCCGATGATATGCCACAGACCCTGCAAAGCTGAACCGGTGGGATGTCAAAGGTTACAGAAACCAGAACATGCAGCTCTCACATCGCACGTGCCCCCTGGACAAAGGGCTAATTCCAGGGACCCTTCTTGTAGCACGCAAAACCTGGAAATCCGCGAAGTGTTTTCTTTGGCGGTTACAGATCAACCTCAAAGAATTGTGGGAGGAAGCGCGGTGCAGAAGCATTGCTCGGTGGAAGGCAGCTGTCTGTCCATCGCGATGGAAACCGGTGACGTGGATGACGAATATGCTAGAGAAGAAGAACTAGCATCCATGGGAGCACAAATACAAAGCTATTCAAGATACTGTGAAAGCAGCAGTTCTGTTCGAGTAGAGAACCAAAGTGCAGCCTTGTCTGGGCCAGGAAGAAATGTGAGCTGTAGTTCACAGGTGGTGAACGCCAGGGACGTGCCTGACAATATTCTGTATCATAACAGAGACTACCACGTGCCTGCGCGGACCTCATTACATACAACATCCAGTACATTATATAACAGTGCTAATCCATCAAGAAGTACCTTTTCTCCTCATTTTACATCTTCAAGTCAACTGAGGCTGTCACAAAACCAAAATAATTACCAGGTAATCCGTCACTTTGTCTCTGTCTTCTAACCGTGAAGACAAGGTTGTAGAGAAGTACTCTTTTCTTTGGCCCTTGGTAGCTAGTAAGCGACAGGTTCACCTCTCTGCAGGCTGTGCTCGGTTTACGTGTTGCAGTAGAGATAATTTCTGCTTAAACAGAAGTGCAGGCAGCACTGCAGTGTGGTAGCACCCTTACCTGCGGGGCGGAGGGTAGCTGTATATTGAAGGTCAGTGTGGGCTTCATAGATTCAATAAGTAAACTCTGGTTGAAGAGGATCATACCTACAACTGCTGGTGCGTGCTTAAGCCTGTGTTGTCCTGACTTGGCTTGCCAGCGCATGTCACAGCGACACCCTTGGTTGTTCCCCTGCAGACATGCTTTGCAGGTGGCACAGAGCAGAACATGGGATCGTGCTGTCATTTGTGTGCTGTACAGTTGCCTGCCCTTATTAATGTCAGCTTGGATTAGCTTTTCCATCAGCACGGCCTGTACCCCCTGTGCAGTTGCCAATCTCTTGGACCTGTTTTCTGTTAGGGATTAGGATCTCCTGCGAGGTAGTTAGGGTGATGGGGGACACTTAAGTGAGCAAATATTCTTCCTCTCCCACGGTATCTTAATTCAAATACTGGGTTTACATTCAATCCAATTATTTCCTCATCCCGTAATAGAGTTCCTTCAGTGATACTGAGAGGGGAAAATTAAGTGCAGATAATTGAAGAACTAAAAGATGTTCAGAAGAAGCTACAACACTAGCACACTTTTTTTTAAATTTTTTGTTATACCTAGAGGAGAGAGAATTGTGCAGTTAACATCCGAATTCAAGCATTTTTTTTCCCCCACGAATGGCATGACATAGTCTAGAGACACAGAGATAAAAGCCTTAAGACTGACAGGGTGTCATACTGTGTGTGTTACCTTTGTGCATTTCTCTGTTACTACCTTTTTAATCTATCCTGAAAGTGAACCATGTTAACAACGTACCATCTTTTCTTGTGCGTTACTCACTAGTACAGGGAACAGTGCTTTGCGAAGTGCTTTGCTTTTTTTAATTTTTTTTTTCTTCTGACTTGTTCCTATCTCATATGAGTATTTGAAAGAAAGCTTTTGAGTGTAAGTGCGTGCCACTTTTCACCAGAAATACTGCTTTTCTTGGTAAACCTGAGTTTTGATGAGCATATATACTCTGGAGTAGATTCTATGTAGTAGATGGGACATTGCAGTTCTTATTTGTGGCCTTTTCTAAGCCAAGCACTTCAGACGAGCAGTTCTTTCCCTTTCTCCCATATCTCAGGTAGTCTGTCAGTATTTGCTGTTACTGTTCTTATTTGAGTTGTAAAATGCATTAAATGTTTACTTTTGACATCCCAGTTTCATAGGAAAAGAAATGTAAACGTGCACATCTGTTTGATGAAGGGCTGGTAAAGCTGTGAGTTAAGGAAATTTTTCGTAAGTTTCACGTAGTGAAATATATTACTGATACCTTCAGCTGTGTGCTCGTGGTACTTTTATTTTGCTCTTGAAAAAGCATCAGAGAGATTTATTTCTTACTACTTTGTTGAATTTTTTAGTGAAATTTGAAATTACTTTGATTAGAGACTTTTTCGGGGTAGGAACAGAGTCTTTTTAAACAGCTAGAATGGTTCATGGTAGGTGACATTTTATCAGTCCATGTGCTGTGATATGGCTCAGAGCAAGGAGACTGCTGTGACTTCACTTTGGTTTGTGTGTGTTTTTCTTTTTTCCCACCCCTGTTGTAATAACAGAGCCTTTTTTTTTTTTTTTTTTTTTTTTGGTAAGCGAAGAACTCATCAGTCCCCCCTTTGGCTTCCATACTGTCTCTCAGAGAAGCCTGTTCTTTGGATTTGGGATTGCACCTTGGATTGAGGGAGCTCCTGTTTCCTGTGGTATCCCTTACTCTTCCAGAGTTTTAAACCTTGGAAAAACTGGGCAGGTTGCTTTTAATTCACTTACTGCTGTAAGCGTGCATGCTGTGAGCCTCTGAGATGACACTCTTCAGCATTAGAGAATTTATAAGGGAGGGCAAACGCTGTGGGGTCAGGGCATGTCTTGCCATGGCTCTGTGGAAGCTGCAGAGGAATAGTATCCTACAGCCTGGCCAGATGCCGTAGCGCCTTGAAGAAACGTCAGTGCTGATTTCTCCAGATCACTGCATTCCTTGCTGAAACTTTTGAGCACATTCCAGAACAATGAAAAAGTAAGTTCTGTATCTTAAGAGGTGTTAGTGCATGACAGTGACACTTCCAGCGCTCAATTATGACATTGACAAGAAAATGTCACCTACTGCCCTCAAGGTCATGTATAACAGACGGTGTACCCTGCTAGACTGATAACCTGTTTTGTCGAAATCATCAGTTCTGCACTAGTTCAACCCCCTCCTGCAAGTCCTGCCCTTTAAATTAAATCCAATACGACTGCTGTTTCATGTAGACGCTCCCCTTACAGCTTAATAATATTTATATATTAAACTACCAGAGACATAGGTTTTGTAACAAGTGCTCTCTGGATTCTTTCAGACTCTACACAGAATGGCACTTCTTTGGTATGTAGTTAGGTTCTGTTAATTTTACTGCCTGTGCTTAGCTAATTTACCCATCACCATGGGAATGAAAATCCTTAAACTTAGGGAAATCTTCCTAAATGTAAAAATAGATTAAACCTGAGGTACGTGATTATTGGAGTAGTAAAACATCCAAGCAGATGCTTCTTCAAAGTCAGGGCTCTGGTGATTTGTGTTTTGATGAAGTAATTACTGTCGTACATTGGTGGGGTATCTAATTGGCAATTAGTTATAGCTTCCTTACTGGTTCAATTAATCAAATTCATGTTGGCGTAACTTAAGACTAAATTTAATAAAGTGATCAATTTTAATGCCTGAGCAGTTTCCATAAACAAATTGTTCAACCTACTCGCTTCTCTTAGTTTGGTTTTAAGCATATTGAACTAGAGAGGCTGTTTGTGGTGCATCTCAAGGCTGAATCATGATTTAGCCTTGGTTTCCTCCCCCCAACACTAAGGGACAAAAATACTGTTGAAAGTACGTGTATTTTTAATTACTGTTACACACAGTGAAGCACAGTTATCTAATTTAGCCTTGTCTTCTTCAAGGGAAAATCCTAAGCCTTGCAGCGTGTACGTTATAACAGGGTATAGATATAATATTTATTTATTTTTTAAATCGCTTTAAGAATGCTTCTTTATTATGAATGAGGTGCAAGTGTGCTTCATTTAAGGAAATGGGACTTTTTTTTTTTTAATGTGTCGAAGTGATTTTTTTACTTCCCTAGACTTTTGAAGACAAGAGGACTTTCTTGCTGACTTTGGGTAGCACAGCTTTTGGCAAGGGCAAGGGCAAGCGACACGATCTTCTCTGAAGAGACTTGAACAAAGTGTTTCCTGACACTCGTCCTTGTAATAGAAACAGTTACATTTGTCACAGGAGTTGCTGCACTTTATTTCTGGGATTAAATACTTCCAGCTGCCTGAGAGGGGAGAACCTGCAGTGCTCTGGGGAGGGCAGGAGCTGTGAGCAGGCTGCCAGAGCACTGCGTACGGCCTCGAGTAACGCCAGGACACCAGCAACCAGGACAGGGCTGGGGCTCTTGGTTTGTTCGGTGCACTGAATTTCGGACAGTAAATCTACCGGTGAATTGCAAGAAGGTTATGTAGGGAACTCGTACAGTGTAACCACTTGAATTAAGGTACAGCAGTGGCAACACCCGAGTGTTGCAGTACCTTTCAATGTTCTCTTGCATCTGCCAGAGTTGCTGTTGCTCAGACACAGTAAGTTTTCTGAGACAGAGCATTTCAGGTTGTCATTTTTGTAACTCAACAGTAGCTGTCCCAGTTGGACAAGGACTGGAGTTAGACCTGTGAATCAGGATAACTCCATCTCCTCAGCAAATAACCCCCCCTTGAAAAAACCCAACGCTTGCACCTTTTTTGTAGAGCCAGTTTAGGATACTGCTGTGCATGTGGTCTATCAAGTAGTTATATTGAGAGAAACTTGATTGTTTGGCATCATACCTGTCAGAACTTGTGTGCATTTGTCTTCCAAGTAACCGTGGATGTTCTGCCAGACTGATTACTTTATTCACACAAAAAAGTGCTTTTTTTCTGTAGCCCCACTTTCAATTAGTGAGGAAAAGTCATTTGGGTGGGTACTCGGGATGCATTTACAGTGGATTCTGTGGTGTGAAGCTGTTGTGTGGGATATAGAGTTGTAATAACTGTAACCTGTTTCTACAGAATTTCTAAAATGTGTGTGTGCAACTAAGAAATTAATGTTTTGGACACAAAAGCTGATGTAGACTTGGCCTTAGGGGGTGAGGGTGTTTATTTCTAGCCCACCTCAACCCGCCTTGTGTTGTAATGGCAAAGTGTCTGACTCCAGGTGACCTCCAACCACTTCCAGCTAAAAGCTTGAAGAATAAAAGTATCTTATGTGCTTGTACACTAGACAAAAACCCTACCAGGTATTCTATATTTGGTTATGCTCATGCAGCAAGTTTCATTAGTAGAGCACTCACAAATACAAAAACTATTAACATAGTTTGATACAGTCAGCAGAAGTGCGTAGATTTTTCTTCCTCACATATATAGTGTGTGTGATGACTTGAGATTGATTAATCTCTCAAGAGCTATGTTTAGTCTCTCAAGCATTGCTTGTCTGCAGCAGCAGATGAACATGGAATCCTAAATAAGCCTAAAATATTTCCAGCTATGACACATTTCAGATGACCAAGGAAAGCAGTCCAAGATTATTATTTATAAAGTCTGACCTCTGGGAATAATGGAGAAGCAGTGGGAATCATGGCAGCTAACCTTTGCCTTCGTATCCCTTCCCCTTCCTTTTCCAACCTGATGTCCCTAGTTTTTCTGCAAATCCTTAACATCTGACATTGAATAGCTCAGTTATGAACATGATAGTATTTCTTTCTGGAAGTTTAACTGATGTAATTGAAAAATAATGTGACAGCAGTTCTGTAAGACATTGGTCCTTGTCTAAATCCAGTCTGCTTAATCTTACCAGTTCTGTGAAAGATTGAAAGTGAAAACTCATGTTCTAAAATACAAGTTTTGAGATAGCAAGAGTACAGAAACACTCAAGTTGCCATCACGTTATCTTACCCTCACCCAAAGAAACAGTGTTTTGCTTTCAGCCCTACAACAGGAAGGCTAAGTGTGACTTTGTTTTGCTTTTAAATCTTAACCTGTTTCAAAGACAGCCTTACCAGAACTGAATGAAGAATATTGAAGTCTTGTGAAAGCTGCTCAGTATTAGGTATCACAGCAACCTAAGCTGCAGTTATTTTCTGTTCTGTTTCTTCTTTCCCCTCTGCAGATTTCAGGAAACCTTACTGTGCCTTGGATTACAGGTTGTTCCAGAAAAAGAGCAGTAAGTATATTTCCATTTAAGTATCTAATACATCAAGTGAAGGAATGAAAAGTTTAAAAAAATGCTTTCTTTTTTTTTAATGTCAGTTCTGTTTACCTTCTGTGGGGTTTTTTTTTCTGTGTCAAGCAATGTGATGCCCAGGTATATGAACTGTGCTATTAGTTGAAATATAACATCTGAATTGATAAGGACTGAGAGTTTAGAGCTCAGAATATGTTTTTTATATTAAAAGTGAAATGGTTGTTGATTGAGGCAACTGAATGCTTAAGAGAGTAACTCCCTTTTCAGCTGCTCTGCACATGCACAGAATTAGTCCATGTAGTAACTTTATCAAGTCTAATTTTATCCACATACATCATTTCACATTAGGCAGAGTCAGCCAGGTTGGTGTCCTCAGTTCACAAATTCCTCCAAGCCCTAACAAAAGGTCTGAAATTGCTTTTGTCAGGAAAATACCTCTGTCCAGCTCCTTTGTTTGATTACTGTTCAGCATTTCGATTCAAGAGTAGCCTGCTAGCTTCTCTCTGAAAAGCATGTTGGTTCTGCTTGCTTACCACGAAAACACACCCGAAGCCTGCAGGTTGGATGGTGCATCCAAGCTTTCAAGAGGCTGTTACCTATTAGTCCCGCTGTAGCAGAAGCAGTAACTGGGAGATGGCTATCACGATAACCACACTTATCCCACCACGCTCCCAAACCACTGAGCTGTCGGTGTCACATGTGCTGCTTTGGCAACGGTGTCTAGGTAATAAAGAGCCTTTCCTTGCCTTCTCCCCCCTGCTGTGCCCAGTACTTTCTTTCTTTTTTATTTTTGGTTCTTCTGTTTAGTCTTCAAAAGGTGTGTGTTTGGTAGTGTTTCCTGTATAAGTTGGAATCTGAGGACCATCACATTAATTGTGTTTTCTCTCAGACTTTTGCTAGGTCTCAAGAGTAGCACACTTCTATTTTCTGCAGACTTCTGTAGCCTCACTCAGTTCTGTTTCTGGACAGAGCACTTTATAAGAACATCTCCCAGAGGAACCACTACTCTTACACAAATCTGTTGTTACTCGATCCATCCTCCCCGCCCCGAGTCCTAGTTCTTTTGAGTGGGGTTTTTAAAATGTAGCCCTTTTCTGGAAGGCACCTTCCCTCTGTCACTTAATGACCTTTTAAAACACCAAGCAGCTGGTGAGTGTCTTAGAGTACAGCTCCGCTGCTCGGCTGAGCAGATTTCACATCACCCACCGTCGAAAGGAGGAGGTTTCCTGGTGCACTGCCACCCCGCCTGTAGCACCAGGGCTAGGGTCTGACGGCAAGGTAATCCAGGTCAAGCGTCTGACCTGTCACATACGTATTCTTCTGCTGAGTTTGATTCAGTGAGTTGGATCTCTGGGGGTCAGATGAGTGCCAGAGCCAGCTCAGAGCAGCCAGCAGGAGCCTGTCACTGGGAGCAGTGAAGGGAGTGGGGCGTGATGCTGTCCCCAATTATTTAGCACTGGATAGGTTGTTGAGGCATGGTGGTTATGCTAGATACCTGACACAAGCTGTAAAAGAAGTTTGTCCCATAAGTTTTTAAAGCTGTCAAGGATGTGGAAGTGCCTGGTTATTAAGGGTGGTTATTAGGAATTCTTTGTCCTTAGGCCTTTACTCCTGTGTCTTTTTTAATCAATAAAATGCATTAAACCCTTTGGTTAATGTAGTCCGGTTTGACAACTTCTGTTTCCAGATTTGTGGATCCACTTTCTCCAGTTGAATGCATAATTAGCCTTCTTAAGGAGACAAGTTTAGGAGTTGGCACTCTAAAACTGCTGTATACACACAGGTGTAAGACAACAAAAAGGGAGAAAAAGCTCCTACTTCCTAGGAAACTTCAGTTTCAAATATGAAATTCTTTTGAAGAAAGAGTGTGAGGGAACAGAAATAGAATGGATAGAGTTGTAGAACTGCGATTATGGCAATTACTGCCATTCAAACAGTAAAAAGGCTAATCTGTATTTTGTTTAAAATGGAGATCGCCTTTTAGATGCTCTGAATTTTTAATCTTTTGCCTTGATATTTTGTTTTCCTTGGCCTGTCCTTCAACTGCATCAAGAGAGAAATAAAAACTGTGCAGTTCTGCAGAAACTCTTTCTCGTCTGCTCAGCTATGCTGTAAGATGACGTAATCCTGACTGTTAATGAATTAGTCTAGAAATGTCACCCTGTCCGTTATTCATGAGAAAGTCTTTGGAAAGTACAGAGGTCTGTGTTCTGTCATGGTGCATGTGGAATGCGTTGGCCTGTACGAATGCACCGAGTTTTGGTTTTTCACAGGGCGGCAGAAGGATAGGAAGGGTTCAAAAAACAGCAGTGAAGATACTTGTTAAAGAGAATTAAAAGGCAGAAAACATCTTCACTTTTGTCCTTGCATTTAAGTCTTGAGTGTACTAACTGTGCTTAAGTTATGTGTCATATGATTTCTTAGCAGAGTGGTTGGTGTTTATGGTCGACATAACTTGGTATGCTATGAAAAACATTTGTCACATAGGTGTTGACTCTAGGTGAGCTGTACCTGGCCTAGCTGTGGAAGTTTTTTTTCTGGGCGAGTGTGGGGGTTTGGTTTTGCTTCTTTTTCTTGTTTTCTTACTTTTTAAAATTTCTAATTAGAAACAGTTCTATTGGTCTTAATGTCAAGCTGGAAAAACAAAGTCATTAAAAAAGCCAGTTAAGGTCTTAGAATTCTGTTTCTGCCCATCACCCTTCAGAAGCAGGCATACTAAGTCACATGTTGTGTGGCACGTTAATTTTGGATGGGATTTTAAAATGAAACTGAAGTTGGCTTTCATGTTAACACCTGGGCTAAGTCACGTGAGGTTTCAATGGAGCGCTGCCCTTGGTGGAGAGACTCACAAGGGAGCAGGTCTTGTATTTTCCCCCTACCTGGAGCAGCACCGCATAGTAGTGATACTTTTGGTACCTTCTTGAATAGCGTACTTCGCTTTGGGGGAACCTCTCCTGTAGGTAGGTTAGCTGGATCTGCCCAGAGCTTCAGCTTGGGACCTCAGGCCTCTGAGTCTGGCATGCGTTTCGTGGGGGGAGATAACCTGAAATGAGCAGAGAGTTCCTATGCTGGGCTTTGATTTTTAAATTGCTCTTTCAACATTGCCTATATGAATAAAATTCTGGAGATGGTGGCGTTCAGGTGTTCCCCTCAGAGCCCTGCCTGCCACAGCAAGCGTGCAATAGATGCACTCTGAATAGCCAAAGGAGCTGGTCTGACCCCAGGTTGGTGTGAGACCTGCCACTGGGTGTACTGGCACATCTGCGAGCACGGGGGAGACAGCTGGAGGAGGCGACGCAGGAGAGGTGCACCAGTGTAACTAGTAAAGAAAGTATCTCCCTGGACTGCAGTCTGAAAGGCTCGGGAAAACTGCTGGCTGCCACAGTGAGCCTACACTGGCTGGCCAAGAAGTATCTTGAGAGCAGCGGCGTTTCGAGTACAGTGAGCACCCGTAGGTATTAGAGCCACCTGCAGTTCAAGCGCACCTCATGTACCTTTTGTTTTAAACTTTACCAGTATTAACTTACAAAGTTATCTGTGCCTGTTCACATTCCTCTCCTCTCCTAGAAGGGCAGAGGGAAGAAAACTGCATTTTAGTCAAGTTGGTTGGAGCATGTCAGAGTCTTCGGCAGGAGACAGAAGCCAACCTGAAGATCTCCACAGGACTGAGTTGTGAACATGCTCTTTGTTCATACCTTCTGTGTTGCTTGGATAACCAGTTCGTGTTTTTCCTCCTCCTGTGAAATACTTCACCACATATCTCAAGTTATTTCACTTTGATGTTTACATTAGATGATAATAACATGCCTAGCATGTCATGACCTTGTGGTGAACAGCACCTCTTCACTACTCCCAACAGCGATGCTTCAGTTGATGCAAAGGGAAGGCAAGTCTTATTGTTTCAGGCAACATATGTCTTTTTATTATATGGCATGCTGCACCCAAGTTCCACAAATCACCTAGGCTTATTATATGCTGTGATCCTGCAGGCTGGAAATAAGTCATATCTGGCCAAGAATTGGAAAAGCAGACTTTCTAGGCAAATATGAGGAAGACATAATAGATTAAATAAGAATTGTGATAATTACTGTTCTAAAAATCAGTTTGCTTCGAGGCTGAATGTTTGCTGTTTAACAAACTAGTTCAAAATCTCAAGAAGAGTGAGTTGTCAGTTTGTGTGGATTCAAAGCTGGTTTTGGAAATTATGGGTTGAGATGACTGGAGTGTAGAGTGTAATTTTTTAGCTAGACTATTGCACTGATAGCTCTTTTTCTTTTTTCCTTTTTTTTTTCTTCTTCTTAGCTGTGTTTGGTTTAGCAGCACGTATTAACAGAATATATGTAATTTTGGCCGAGTGTTGAAGCAGTTACAGTTCTTTTCAAGCTGTGCTACTATGAAATATTTATCAGTTCTGCTTCCTTCGGAGCAAATTTCAGGCTTACCCAGCCAGTGGGAAAAGATGTGAAAAGTCTCTCTTCTAGCAATCTAACGGTTCATGCACTAATAGTGTGTTAGCAGTAATAGTTTAAGGGTGCCTTCAGATGCCATTTGGTTTGCAGCCTATTTTCAAACACCTTTTTGCCTGAAAGCTGTGCAGCTTGCTGCTGCACCTTCTGCTCTCAATGAAGCTGGTAGTAGCAGCTCTCTTCGAGTCATTTGCTTTGCTTCAGTTACATTTCTTTGTCATAAGAAAATTGAAGGTACCTTGTGATGGGTATTTACCTGCTCATGTGATGAGAGGGAAACTGTCAAGACTCAGGGAAGGGCAGCGTCTAGATGCCAGTGCTCTGCATCGCTCTGGTAGTTCTGGCCACCAGCTACCTTGGGGTTTTTTTCCTAGGGAAAATCACGCATGGCCTGGGAGTCTTTCAGGCTTTACTGTGTGGAAATGCATGCAGTGTACCTGTCTGTAGGAGGTACGGTTCTTTGAAAGATGCTTCTGATTGCACTGTTCCTAAGCAGGCAACATACGCTGTGTGTGAGCATCAGTTTCTAGCCAAAGCAGTAAGGTTGGTTCTGTAGCAGGAGACTTGAGTATCACTGAAACGGGGGACAGCTTTGTGACACTTGTGAAAAATGAACTGAGAGCTCAAACTGAAGGAACATGTCAACTGGCATAACTTTAATGAGGTTAAACGTGCTGGTCGTGTTAAAGGAAAATACAGACCACCTGAATTTGTGTATGAGAAATGAAATCAAGAAATAATAAACTGAAGAATAATACTAAACGGTGCAGATGGGAAGGGGAGAACATACGTAGAATGATTGGTTCAGAAATAACTTATTTCTACCCTCAAATAAGACCTTGAGATATGAATTGATTAATTTTCTGAAAAAATCAATTAGACTTTAAGTACTATCAGAGTTCAGAGTGCTGAATGCTGGCATCATTAGGAATGGCAAACAAAGCAAAATAACACTATGCTTGTATAGAAGAATCTAGAATTTGTTCATACCTTGAATGCTGTGTGCGCTTCTGATCTTCCCCTTCCCCCCAAAATATACCAGAGAAGCAGTGATGCAGTGGTGAAGGGCACAGAACAGCCCATGTAGTGAGCAACCAAGTGGGCTGTATCTCTTCAGACTTGGAAAAAAGAGTTCACTGGGAGGTAGTGGAGGAGTGTGATGGAGAGCTTTAAAAATACGAAAAGTGTGGAGAAGCAGATACGGACTCATTTCTTCCTGTATAAGAGGAGTTATCAAATGAAAGTAGCCTTAAACTGGGTCAGGAGGAGATGGGATGTGTTTGTTTAGAGTAGCTTAAAGAAAGAGCGGCCTCCAGTTTATAAGATACTGGGGTTGCTAGAGAGTATTGGAGGTAAGTGTCACTGTTTGTCCTATTTTACTTTTTGTACATTTTAAAGGTCCTTTAAAGTTTAGTAGAAAGTACTACTCAGAAATTTCTTGCTCTTTAAACTTAAACTCCGTGATAAGAGTTTCTGGGCGGTAGTGACTAAAATTTGTTGTGAGAGGTTTGTTTGCTAGAAATAACCGTTAGCTTAGAACATTTCATCACAGAGCATCAGAACGGAACTGTTATTTAATATGATTTTGCTGCAATTTAAGTAAGTATAACTTTTTGTTAACAGAGTGCTCAGCTGCAGCATCAATGCAGTAGTTATTACATTTACATTAAAGCTCTAGTTCTGTCATTATTAACATGTCTTTTATTAATAATTTGAAGATTGTGTATAGCTTTTGTGCATGTGGCCTGAAACACTTTCAACTCATGCATAAAAACTGATCTAAAAAAGCAGGCTCTAATAAAAGGCAGGATCAGGACACTCCACTGATGCAATTATTCATACCAATTATAGACACCAGCTTTGCACCACAAATACTGCATGCACAGTGGGTATTATGAGGGGCTCAGCAAAGTGCCAGGAATGTCTATAATAAACTGGGTCATCTCATATAAGAAATGTTGTTATTACACTTGAGAGGTCAGGGGATAAGCAGGGTTTAACCCTGCGCTCGGCAGAACTGCTGATTCAATTTGCTCACAAGGATTGCTTTTCATTCTGAGTTTGCTGGAAGAAGCTTCTCTCAGCTTTTCAAACTGTGGACAACAGAACTGGTAAATGTAAAGAGTTCAGCAAACAGTTAACACTGCTGAGGAGAGAGCTGAGCCTCAAATGGGCAAGCAGGGGATCTGAAGAGAGGAAATTAGAATTGCGTTCGTAATAGTAGTTATAATGAAGTAAAAATAAGAACTGAATTACTGGCTTGTCTTCAGCGATGGGAAGTATTGTCCTAAATATGAAGCTTCTCAATATTATCTTTTGATATTTTTTCCTTTGCTAACTGATGCATAACCATGAATGTTGTGGTATTTATAGGACTGTGGGTTTTTCCTCTTGTTTCCTCAGTTCCTCTGCCGATACTAAACATGAGAAGGTTATTAACTAGATTGATGGAAGTGTAGTTGTGTTCAACGTAGAAATTCTACCCTTTATTTTCTCCCAAAAGTCACTGACTTTTGTAAAAACATTACATAATTTTTGAGCAGCATATAGTACAGGACTCAAACTTACATATAAACTTTGTCAAGGGGGCGATCCTGTAACTGATGGTAGTTGCAGTTTCCCTAGCAAAGTCATGACAAGGCATATGGCACAGTCAGGTATATAAAGGTACTTGGTCTGGATCTAGATTTTGGACAAGCTGAAGTGTTACTTACATCTAGTGAGTGTAAGGGCCGAGACTGATCCCGTGGCGATGGTGCAGCAGGAGCAGAGTAAGAACGCTGTGTCTGCGTGAGGGTGCAGGCAGGCGGCTCCTGCGGCCGCTGAATATCCAGTGACCTGCTGCCCTGTGTGAATCCGAGTCCTTATGTGCCAAGACACTTCCTTTTGGGGCACTGGTAAAATGTCAAGTCTAGAAACCCAATAGATTCTGTCTTTCCTTGCTGGAAAGACCAACCAGCTGTATCGCCGTCCTTGCTGGCACTGCCAGCACGTGCCCTGCTGAAGGCAGCGCTTTCAGCTTCTCAGAGGCTCAAGTCCTGCTGCTCGGCTGTGGTCAGTAGGTTACTCAGTGCTGATCTGGGTGGAAAAAAATGGCAAAAATGAGATACAGGCTTCAAAGGAGAAAAGTTAAAGTGGGGCAAGAAGTACTAGTTGGAGAATGCGCTGAGTCTGCCAGGGTGGGTTGATCCGGGCATCTCAGTAAGGCTGCTCTGGACCTGACTTTCCGTACCATCTTTTGTTTACATGCCCTTGTTTTTCTCCTCAGTTCTGTTCCTGCTTTCTGGACTCTTCTGTCTGGTGTGTGTTGTTGGGGGGGGTGTGTGTGTGTCTCTTTCCTGTCAGTTGGCTGAAAAAACTTGTTCTCCGTTCCCTTCTCTGACCCGCGATCAGAATCAGTGTGATTCAGGTGCTGCTGCACGAGCTGTTCGGGAGCAAGCGGGAGGATCAGGTACCTCGTGCAGCTGTAACTGCAACAGCAACAAAAAAGCAAAAGTACCTATTGTGATCGGAAATACTAGGTATTATTTTTGACAAGGAGGTAAACGAAAAAATTTAAGTTGGTTTTTTTTTTTTCTTCCCCTCCTCCCCTGTCCATTTCCACAGTAGGAGGCTGCAAAAGACTTCTTTGGGAATGTAGCTACGGGAGAGTTCCTGTAACTTTGAAAGATCTCCTTTGGTCTAAAATGTTGAGATTGACTCTACAACCCTGGTCTGGTTGCAAAATTCTGTAGCAGTTGTGAGGTGAAAACCATTCAGTAGTGTTTTATCTAACAAGATTTTTATTAAAACATTTGTAGTAGATCATCAGAACCAACATACATCTGCCTAAAATGGAAAAGATACAGCACTGCTTTTTTAAGTAAAATTTTTGAAGGGCAGGTGTTTTTGCTTTACAGTGCTTTCCCCACTTAAGATCTTTGTATTTAATAAGTAAAAGCTGAGCAGCCCCTGCACCCTCCCACAGTACCACCCCTTTGGTAACTCTCATCTGTAGTCAGTTGTCTTGTGCCTTTTGTCTAACGGGGGATCCTTCTGCACATCACAAATACAAAGCCTTTCTATTAGCGAGTATTGCCTTGTGTTCTCTCGGTAGAAGAAGCATTTTCTTAAGGAACTGGAAAATTAAATGGCAAGCAGAAATCCAAATTTGCTGCAGCAGCAGCTGTACTTCCTTTGGGTTTTGTTCTAATTTGGCCCTTGCAACGAAGTAGGCGAGAGAAGGCAACACTAACTGGGGTTGCTCCCCAGTAATACTAGGTAGATTTCTCTTTGGTTCTCTCATTTCACCCCTCTGCTGGCAAGGGGGAATTTCCCCAGCATGTTCCAGAGGTTTTCTTTAAGCTGTGCATTTTTAATATGAAGAAATTTTCTATTTTATTTTGCTGGTAAGTGCAGATTGCAGAAGGCTGGGTGAGTGGTGGGTTATTGCAGCGGTGATGGCGGTGTGAACCCGCCAGAACCAACAGCGAATGTCACTTATTTATGTTTAGATGTTAAAAACACTCGGTATACTTTAGAAGGTGATGTTGCCCTGAGCGTTCAGGAAGCAGGATAGGCCTGAGTAACTTGTTTCTCCATGTAGTCTGAGTGTTGCTATCACGCTGCTTTCTGCCTTCTCTTCCCTCAGCGCTTGGCTGCTGCTCCCCAGCTGCAGAGCAAGAGCTCTTCCCGTCGCTCTCAGAAGTTACCATCTATTTTGCCAACAGTTACAAAAGGAGATATTGCTGCAGTGATTCAGCAGATAACTGTAGTTTTGTTCTTTGAAAAATGGCTTGTAGGTAGGAGGAACTCGGGGCAAGCATACAGGGAGAACCGGCACTGCGGAGGGTGAGGGGGCATCAGGGATTTTGCTTTGCTCAGCAGGATGCTCTTGAGGTGAAGTCCACTTACTGCGCTTTGCTGCTCATCTGGAGCAGCCTTGAAATGTGCCAGCTGGGTTCCTTTTAGATTAAAATAGACTGCAGTGTGCGATCTGGGAGTGCATCGCTTGGTGCTTGGTGTGCAGGACCGGAGGAGAGCTGCTCCCGCGCAGCGTGCGTGGTGTGCCCGCCGGCCTTCTGCACCACCTGCTAGCAGTTAATCATGGACCATGTTTCAATATAACTGGTACTTTTTTTTTTTTTTTTTTTTCACTGGACCACCTGGGAGACAAGGTCTTGATACCCCTACTTTATATTCATACATTAAGGAGACTCAAGCGCTTCTAATATTTTTGAGAAACAGTGATTTTTAAAAGAATAAAATTGCAAGGATTACCAAATTCTGAAGATTAGCAAGAATTAAAATCTGTAATTGTACAAGATTGTCAAATGATTCTAGTTGTGCAGAATTATTTTGCCCCATTTTGAAGTTACTCTAACTTTTCTCAGTTTTTAAATGAGCAAACCCAGATTTCAGCTACTGCAATCATGATTATGTCTTACAAAATTCAACTGATGAAATGGTGGCAGATTTGGCACATGGGGCTACAACTTCCTAGTGCAGACTTTATTGTTGTATTTATGTACTTCTAATAGCAGGAGAGATGACAAACATGGGTCGGTATAAAGCAGCTGTAGATTTTAGTGAAAACTCTGGGATAAAAGCTTCTGATAAAGCTTGTAATTCTACAAGTGAATGACATGGTATGCCCACAACAGTTCAAGAAGTGCGGGGATGTCTCCTTTTTGGTTTTCAGCGTTACTCCTTTTATCAGTAATCCACTATCACATATTTTGATAAACGTATGCAAAGAGTTAGGGAGCTCACAAATAAACAGTGGAAGCAATTTTAACTCTGAAGCTTACCAAATAAACATTAAAGCATTCCCTTTAGGAACTCGCAGTCCTTTGAATTATGCATGTATTGTAGTTTGCAGTAAGATAAAAGAACTTTAGTTGGGGGAGGGTGAGAAACTTGAAAAGCCTTAAGGAATAATTTGCATAAATTGGGTGGAGAGAGTAAACAGCACAAAGGGAGAAAAAGTTATTTTCAGTAAGGCTTTATAGAATGAGATAAAACAAATTTAAAAAATCAGGTGGAGTTGAAACAAAGCTGAAGTGCTTTAAACTTACGTTAGCACTACAATTGCCTTTAAAGCAAATCCCAGGGAACTCTGTACTGCCCTGGATAAAAAAACAAACAATAAAAACCCTAAATTCTTAAGGGAGAGTTAAAAGAGAAGAAAAGCCGTGGAGACAGTGTAACATGTGTGTCTTACTGTACGCAAGACCTGTGGAAATTAAATGAACAGCATAAGCAGGATTTTTTTAAACCTAACAGTATTTTTTTTATCTTACAGTTACAGGACCGCACACAATTTAGTGACCGAGACTTAGCTACCCTAAAGAAATACTGGGACAATGGCATGACCAGCCTGGGCTCAGTCTGCAGAGAGAAAATTGAAGCTGTGGCTGCAGAATTAAATGTTGACTGTGAAATAGTGCGGGTAAGAAATCTAGAGTCTTCCCTTATCCTGTCGCAGAAGCAAAAATAGGACAGATGAAAGCCTTTAAAAATTTCATGAGGAAGCTTGAAATAGATTTCACGTATTACATAATGAATGACCATGTTGGGAAGTGCTCTCTCGCTCTTTCTGCAGTCTATATATAGAAAAAAGCCCTCAGGTAAGAGTCTTATTGATCAACAGCAGAAGTAGCACTACAAGCTGTTCCACATTCTCTTCAGACTTGAGTAGGATTTTAAGTAAAAGTGTTACGTTTTTTAGGGATATCCTAGAAGACTGAAAGGTGCTATTTATATTGCTATTAAGACGCAAAAAGGCCTTTCTAAAGATACTGGGAAAATATTTCTCATTGATGCTCATAGGAAAAAATAATTTTAAACGTATGAAAGAAAATGCTCAAAAATAGGGAAACAGTATTTTACAAGTGTCTTGAAGCCAGGTTGAGATGTGATAGAGGGCAAAGGGTGCTGCGAAGAATTCTGGGTCACTTCAGTGTGATAGCCACATAGGTGTTGTTGGGGAAGGACTGCTTTAGAAAGTACAGGTTTGGTGTAAATAGCCTATATGGTTCATGAGAAGCGCTCCACATCGTGTCTCCCAGAGTTTGGGAAGTTTGGTACAGCCCCAGTTGATGCCGCTGTATTCCCAGTTGCCAGGTGTACATCATCGCTCTCAAACTGCGGGTGTCTCATTTACTCAATGGTTCCATTCTCTGGAAAATAGTCTGACTCTTTTCAATCGGTACAAAACCTGATCAGAATGTTCCTTTCCCTCATAGCAGGCACATTGATAATCCAGGAATACCTCCGTCCTGCGTCAGTAATGAGATGAGATGTGAAGAGCCATCGTTAGTTAATGGTTGGACTCAATCTTAAAGGTCTTTTCCAACCTAAACAAATCTGTGATTCTATGACAATTGTGACTAGTCCCTTCAGTCTTCATCCTCTTTTTCCACCTCATTCTTAAAATTCTGACATTGCTACAAAGTGGAACTAGGAGCCCTTCTTTGAAACTTTTCTTTTGTGGAGGTGACTCTTGAGTTGGTACATCCAAATGGTGTACCAAAGCTGCTTTCAGTGTGGAACACTGATCTGGAGATTTTCTTGCTTGCTTTCCTTAGCGCATGTGAATTATTAAAAATTAAATTGTACTTTTGGAGGCTGAAAAAATTACTCTGTAGAGAACAAAGCTGCTCCATATTTTCCGAGCTCTTCAGTTTTCTATCCGAAAGGGGAAGCTGTTTCCACTGACAGCATCTCCAGGTGGACCCCTGAATACCGTAATCGCCAGACAGTAAGACTGACACCCATGCTTCGCCTCCCTTACTTTGTGCCCTTAAGAACATCCTTATTGGCGTGCACAGGATGACAGGATGAAGTTCTGTACACATCTTCAGTAGCATCTGCTTGAAATCTGCTTTTGTCTTCAGGGCAGGTGTGCTGAGCTCTGATAACTCCGTAAGGCGCTCTGGCATAACCTGTATTAGAACATACACACACAAATGAACAAAAAGGTGTAGTGACTGGTGGTGTTAGCAATGCCTGTCCTGCCTCTGCTTCCTCTGCGTGGCAGTCTTGAGAATTGTAGCAAGAATTAGGTGGAGGTTGGTCCTGTGCCATGCTGCGCTGTTTTCTGGTCTGTAACGGATGAATTAAAACCTACAGGATGTGTGCGATCTCCAATGCTTCCCGTTGTCCTTTCGCTAAGGCGCATTGTGTGTGTGTCCCAGCTGTAGGACAGGTGTTTTCCATTATGTGCTTTACAGGATCTGTCCCAAATTTGTCTTGGGATCTATATGGGCACACCGTATGGTGCCTCTCTCCTCACCTGCCCACCTGCGTTTTCTGGTGCCCGGAGGCTCATGTGCAGCGTGGTCTCGTTCTGCCAAGGGGTCAGGGCACGGCAGTGGCGCAGTCAGCTCGAGGCATGAGTGAACCACAGCATCTCTACCCTGTACTGCTTGTTCAGGACTTGTACTTTGTTGCCTTTGTATTTCATTTACCTTGAATTCCAGGTAGTGTGCAACTAGTAACTGTTTCTCCATTGGTGATGTAAAAAAAAAAAAAAAAAAAAAAGTGGCATGTGTGAAATAGTACTAAGTGTATATACATGTGTATATATATAAACCAAGTAAATATATATACATAAAATAGTACACAAACAAATATATTTTATATAAATATATAAACACATACAACTGTTAAATATTTACATATACATATCATATCACTTGTTTTATTCCAATTAAATACATTTCCCCATATATTTAATAGCCTTTTGAATGGAAATGCATGATTTGTCCAGAGAAGGGTTTCTTTTCCAGAAGTACAAATGATTGATCCTTGTGACCCATACTGGCTTGAACGGTCTCCAGTACAAAGAAAGTATCAGATCTGTTTTCCAGTACAGGGAGAGGTAATGTTTGCCACTACGTATAGTTCCACTGGATTTGATCTTTTAAGGTTGAACAGGGCTTTTGATTCTGTAGGTTTTGTCCTTCTGGTGGGAAAGTGGACTTGGAAGGTGACTGCTGGTTGTACCTTAGCGTCATGCACATTTACACCCTCAAATGTCTTTCACATGTTCCCAAGACATCAAAAGAGGGAAATAAAAAATGTTATGTCATATTTAAATGTGAACTCTGGCCAATACTTCTTTAAACTTACAGTATTTCTTTTGCTTACACTATAATCATTGCTGATTACATTTGTTTGGGGTTTTTCTTGCAGTTAGTTACACGTTTTTGTTTATATTTTTCTTGACTAATTTTATTCATTCATACAAAAATAGCATCTGAAAGCAGAATAGCCTTCTTGGCAGTGAGATGTTAGACATTTGAGGACAGATGACAACTATCAAGCTCCCCAGAAATATGAGGAATATAAGAAAAATGCATGACTTTTTTATTACTATCATTAATGTAACATAAAGCTTTTGTACATAAGAGGTCAAAAGCTATTCCTAAGCACCCACCACAGGGTAAAGACACCTCGTCCTCTTTCCCAGCAACTCATCCGATGAAAGCTGGATTATTGAACATAGTGCTTCAGTCTGAGCTCGGCAGCAAAATCAAGCAGTTGCAGCAGAAAGGCCACTCGTTCTTCACAGCTGACTAACGACTCTTCCTGGTGGGGGCTCCAGACCTAGTCTGGGTCTGGCTTATGATCGAGAGAGACATTGGAAAACCAGCTCAGAATCTTCCATCTTTATTTTTTTGGTCAAGTGGGATTTCTGAAGGTTCCAACCTAGAACCTTTCTAGCCTGTTGACCCCTAACCTCAGTGTCTGGAGCGCTGTAATCCTGCTTTGACGTGGCTCCCTGCGGGTCCACGTTCTTATAAGCTGCCTGAGGGCCACGGCGCTGGCTCCTTCTGCCTGGACTCCGGCCATTCTGCCCTGACTCGTGCTGGTCATCTGTTCAGCTGAAGCTGGGGAGGTTGGGTTGATGCTGAATTCATTGCTGGCTGCTGTAAATAGGCTTAGTGAGTCTGATTACACACATGAACAGATGTTATTTGAAGTTTTTAAGGAGGTAATATTTTAGAAATATAATTACAAATATTAAGGTGGGTTTGTACGTAGCAATACTAGTCTGCTCTTAGACTCATCATTGTACGGCTCCAGAATAGTCACTGTTCAAGGTAGCATGCAGGTTATGGAACCTTAGTACTTTTCTTTCCCGTTTTAATTTGCAACATCGTAAAAAAATATGTTCATCTTCTGTGGCATGTTCAGTATGTTGAATGAAAGATTTTCTGCTTTGAAAGGTATGTTAAAAGACAAGATCTACCTTTCCCAAGTGCCTCAATTTTTTGCTGATTTTTTTTTTTTTACTACAAAAGAAGCAGATTTGCTTTGGAATTTTATAGTTGTTAGCACTATTTGTTACCATCATAAGACTATAAGAAAATGTAAAGAATGGCAATACACTCTTTGGGGAAAAGAGACATGGGTCTGGAAGGGGCCACTTGTGGGGGTGGTTGTTTACTGTTCGGGGGTTTTCTTTTTCCCTTTTTTCCCCCAAACTGTATATAATGTACAAAAATATCTAGGTAGCTCTCTGTGTACCTGCTTTGCATTCCTCAAAGAGGATAATCAGCAAGCTGAGAAAGGAAATATCACCCAACAAAAATAATTTGCCAAAAATAGTGATAAGCATCTTATTAGATAATTAAAGAGATTCGGCTTCTAAAAAACAGGTTTTTTTCAAGGCTAGCACAGCATGCAACTGTCTTTAGTAGTTGAGACTGCGTTAATATTTCTTAATTTTTCTGTTTGATAACCAAGGTATTATAAGCAAAAAGTTTTTTACTAAGCTTTTTCATGCTATATATCAGGTCTGCAGTTAAAGCAAGTGTGATGGGGAAGAGGAGCAATGCAGGTATTTCTAAAATAGGGCCAGAGTAATGTTTGGTGTATCTTTAAAGAAAACAATCCTCTAATATTTTAATGTGTTTGGTAAACTCTGTTGGAGCATAGACCTTATGGAAAGGATGTGCATTTTGCCATGCCCTGATCAGATGTTCTAGAGGTATATTTGATTTTTAGCAATCCAAAAATTCCAGCGCTAAGCACAGTTCAGAACCTCGTAATGTCTTTGCATACATCATCATCACAGGAATCAAGCACGCTTGTGTGGTGACAGCTTGTGTGGCCAAACTCCCCCATTCCCCATCCTGGGCCAGCGTGGGGTTAGGTCCTGGAACAATGAGGATGGTCCCACTTGTGCTGCCAGCGCTGCTCCTACTTGTTGTATTTTAGGTGGTGTGGAAGGGGGAGGAAGAGCCAGGTCAAGAAGACTGGAAGTTAGCAGTTGGCAAAGAAATTGATTCCTGGCTCTGAGAAGGATTTTTGAATGCCAGTGGAGAACTGATTTGGATGGAATGAAATGTCTGGGGTACAAGAGCTATTAAGCAGAATTAAAATCAGATGAGAAGACAAAAGTCTGAGTAATGAAAGGGAAGGGAGAAAGTTAATAGGTGAAGAGTTGCAGACAGTTCTTATTACGTCATGTTAAACTCTATGTTGAGTCTTTAATAATTTTTAGTGTAGACATTGCTTTATCAGAGAAAGCAAGCTAATTAACAGTTACACAGCTCCACTTGGTTAATTGTGAATGTGATTATTTTCTTAATTTAAAAAAAAAATTGAAACTCAGTTTTATTGATGTAAAATGAACTTAAAGCATCCATACCCATCTGATCACCAATGGGTTTCTAGGCTCCTTGGTCCTGGAGCTGTTTCATCTCCCAGCAGTTTACAGTATGCTCTTCTATACCTTACTGCAAGAAATGTTTCTTAAAGACTTGCCTTCCAGCCATAGAGGGCTGAAGGATAATATGGCTCTGAACTTAATTCTGCCAAATTATGTACTGTCACCAAAGTGGAGTGATGTAGAGCTATCACCTTGAATAATTTCTTCCGTGCTGTAGGACATCCTAGAACAGGTGGGCTGTTCGGGTCATTGGATGTTTTAGTCCCCTTACGGAAGTTGCGGAGTGGGAGAACCTAGATCAAAGATCTTATGTTAAATTCGTTGAATAATTTAGGTGGGGAGAGACCTTACAAAGTCACCATGTCCTACTCTTTTATTTAGAGCGGGATTGACTTCAGAGTTAGGTCAGGTTTCTGACGACATTGTCCAGTAAAACGTCAACTACTTCCAAAGTTGGAGGTGCCAAGACTCCTATGGGCAAACTATTCCAGTCCCTCACTCTTAAGCATTATTTTTTTTCTTTTTTCTTAATTCCACTCAGAGCTTTCCTTGCTGCGACTTGTGACTGTTGTTGCTTTTCCTTTTGTTGTGCACCTGCCCGTCTCCCTTTTATTGGAGGACTGAACCTGGATACAGTATTCCAGGGAGCAGCCTCATGTGGTTCAAAGAGGGGGGAATAATCTTCTCCCTTGAATTGCTGGCTACGGTCTTGTTCCTATGGTATAGACGTGCTAATTTCACTTGGTTGTGGGCCTGTTGCTTTTGTTATCGTTTCTGATATCATTCATGTTTATTTCTCTTACAAGACTTGGATTGGGAATCGAAGACGGAAATATCGTTTAATGGGGATTGAGGTCCCACCCCCTAGAGGAGGTCCTGCTGATTTCTCTGATCAATCTGAATTTGTTTCTAAATCAGCACTTAATCCAGGAGAGGAAACTGCTACTGAAGTGGGGGATGATAATGATAGGAATGATGAAGTATCAATCTGCTTATCTGAAGGAAGCTCACAAGGTATTTGAAAATGCGGTTACTGCCGTGCATATATTTTTAATTTTGTGCAGTGTGCATGCTTTGGATTCTCTGTTGTACACATTCAAAAACGTCTGAAAGAGTGTAACAGTCACACGTCATCTGCCTGGGCTGTATTGAAGGTACTGTTTGGTCTGTTTCTTCTACCTCTCTCTATGTGAATTTTGTTGGTTTTGTTATCACAACGCTTGCAGAAACCTTTTATCATAAGAACTCTGTTTCTGCCAGTTTCATCTGAAGTTAAAGGACAAGGTCATGGTTAGCTGGTGGAGCTGAGAGATGGACAGTACAAACCTATAAGTCTCGCTTCCCTCGGAAGCCAGGTTTTAAAAAATGCTCTCTGTCAGCTGCCCAGCTCTGCACAGCCAGCTGGAATATTCATTCCCGTTAGCGTGAATCACACCCGCAATTCTCACCTCAACAAGCGCTCATGTGTGCTAACCTGCCCGCTTTGAGCCGGCCTGAGCTACGTACTTACAGTTGTCGTGATGCTAAACTCATGCTGATGAAAATATGTTCAGAAGATATTTTTGCTCAGACTTGGTCTGGAACTAAAAGCGCTTCACAGTACATCAGAGCATAGCAGAGCTGCTGCCGCCCAGCTGTGTGTGCGTGGTCTCTTGACAGGCAAAACCAATAGAAAAGATCAAAGTCAGTCGCAGGGGACTGCTTGGAAAGCCTTAGAACCACACATGTGGGGTGCCTGGGTGTCCTCAGTAAATTGCATGATCTTGAGTGATAAGTGTCTCCAACTTAATTCCCTTCTGCTCCACCTCCCAGAGCTGCATGACCACACTGGAGCGATCTCTCCCGTTCCCTCTGCCACTGGAGCACTCTGGGCCTCGGGTGGATGGACTAGCTTGGCATATTCACTGGCTTCACAAGCTCAGCTAATTGCTCCCAGTGCTTCTGATTAGACGAGATCAATAAAGCCTTTGCTCTCTAAACGAAAAGAAAGTCCGATCTAGTGCGTGCTCTTGCACCTTAATATGCTGGGCTTGATCTTGTCATTTTGTCTGAACAATTTAAAGGAAAGAATAGAAAAATGGAGAACTGCTGGGAGTGAATTTGTGATAGCTTTGTCATATCCTACTGTAAGGAGAATAAGATGATAAAGAAATGGGTCAATGATTGAAAGCCAAGTGAGAGGCGGACTCTGAGAGTGTGGTGTGGAAGGAACCGATTTAGTTAGATCTGCTTGAAAGACAGTGGTGACAGGGGAAGAGTCTGAATTCTCTGTAGCTTCAGTGAGAAATAACACCACGTTTATTGAACGAGGCTTTCATAAAACAAGATAGGGCTGTAAGACTGAGGGGATTATCAGAGTCAAAGCTTAAGGAAGTGCAAGAAAACTACAGGTTTTCCAAAGCGTCCAGGAATCCCACTTTCATTCCTTTATTCTACCACAAGAATTACTTCTATTCATTTCTGCAGTTCAGAGGAGTAGGTTTCACTGCTGCAGCTCAGCTTATTTTGAACTTTCTGGAAAATATTTCCACCAGTAATCATATGTACTATTCAGTCACAGATAGGTGATTGTTTTAATGTTTGAGAACTATAACTTTTGGTCCTAATTTGTAAAAAAACCAAAACCGCAACAACAGAAGACGACTCGCAAAGACAGGAAAAAGAGATATTTTTAGTCAGCTAATTAGAGTGAAAGTGGTGATGGCACTTGTAGTGTGTAAATTAAAAAAAAAAAAAAAAAAAAAAAAGCTGTACTCTGATGGAAGATTAAGCATTAAAGTTCTCATAATGCCTTATCTTTTTTAAATGTATGTTAGTTGAATCCATACTTTGTGTAAATGAACACAGCTCTGTGGAGGTCGTTAGAGCTGTGCCAGTCTATGTTAGCTGAGGATGAATATTTAAAGAGTTGAAAGTGCTGTAGGGAGCTGCTTTGTTCGACTGTTGAATCCAAGTGGTGGCTCTCCAGGTTACTGCGTGGCTGGTGCTTTAGACTGTTGCAGAGCCCCTGAGGTGCATTTTCAGTGACCTTCATTCCTCCGAGCGTTAACGATGGGGTCGTGTATTGCTCCCTGCTTTACCGTTCTCCCGTTTGAACCCATTTGCTCTTGCTGCTAGCAGAAATCGTCCTCTGAAGTTGTGACCAGTGGCAGATTAAATTTATTTGAAACAACTTCAAATTAGATTTGCTCAGTTTAAGAGTATTTAACTGGTAGAAAAGTTATTTAAAACTGTCTCTGTATGGTCTGGCCTAAATATTATCCTATCTTTGCAAGTGTTGGTGATCTCCACTTAAGTCCCATTACCCCTGTGTTTGCGTGGAAGTGATACAGCCCGGGCATCGTTATCTGCCCTCTTTTCAGTATCCCACGGGAACACTTGCTGCCCCTCACTCACCGTGCCTCTTTGCCGCTGTACATGTGATAGTGGGACTCTTTGACCCTTCTAGTGCAAGCTCTGCCCTTTGCAGAACTGTGTAATTTTACTAGCACTTGGAAGGAGTGTATTTCCAATTAGCCTAACTGTTAATGACATCATTTAAGTTTTTTATCCTAGATGCCTTGCCTGTGTTTTATTTCCTGATTGGCTGTTCCTATCAGCCATTTTCTTCTTAGCAGTATATTAATGTGGAAAATTAAAGTAAATATAAGAAACAGGCTTAATCATAGGGATGAATAGACTTACCTTTCTTGTTTTTTCATGTTGGCTATAGTTAGAGCTAATAGAATCATCTAGTGCTCGTGGCTGAAATTTAAGGATAAGATTTGCTCTGTTTTCAGGTGTGTACTTGGCTTACAGATAAGAGAGCAGCTTAGGTTCATTAGGAGTACACATTTGCCACACAAGGATGAAATGATCTGCTTGATCAGTTTTTGGTTCAAAACTAGTCAGTGTCAAGAAGGAAGAGATGGGATTCTGATATGTACCCTATAATTTCAAAGCATGTGGGATTTTTCATGTAGTAAGGTATTTTAATAATAAAAAAAAAAAAGTTCTGCGCCCCTCTGATGTGAAACTATTCATCACTTTTGAATATTCCAATCTGAACCTAAAAATAGGAAAGTTTGGGTACATGGCAAGAGGGTAACTGATGGTTTTCCTGTTGTTTCAGGTAGCAGTTGGCCTGAAATACTTGTGTTATGATTTCTTTTTTAATAAGACACACAGTATTTTTTATGAGTAGACATCGATGATACGATTTTGCTTATGTATCTAGCAGATGTGACATATTTAGCGGTAAAGACTTATTAATGTTCCTTTAGCATAAAATTTGAATGAAATCCGAAAAATTGATTTATTTCTGCAGAAGAGACAAATGAAGCTCTTCAAAATGAAGAAATCGGTCAGAAAGATGATGACCAGAATCCAGTATCTACTGATAATGTGGTATGTATGCCTTTCCTTTTCCACCAACGTGACCTCCTTAATTGCTAACACTGAGGCTGCTGTCCAACACTAGTGTTTTGCACTAGGTGAAAACTTCAGTTGAGTGTGCTAAGGGTCCTTCCTAATTGGTTGAGCACTAAAAGAAACTGTACTCAAAGTACCAAAACACAGAGCTATGGGCATTAAGTAGAAACTGAATTATATGCCTTTTTCTGCATTACAACAATCCAGTGCTCTTTTTCTGGAGTGCAAAGCCCAATGCCTGGGTAGTGCTGTACAAGTACCTAGTGTAGTAAACCAGTAAGAATAAAAACCCCAGAATAATAACTGAAAATGCTTTTCTGTAGCTTTAATAAGGTCAGGTATCTCTAGCGCTTCCTCTCCATAGCCAACCTTGAACTCGTGCGATCAGGCTGGGGTGGGTGTGCACTCCTCATTCCCATACCCGCGACAGGGCGTTATTTAGATGTTTCTTGTGTTCTCGCTTGCATTCACGTTGAGTCACACACAGTTGTTTGCTGGGTTTAATTGACTGCAGTGAGAAAAGGAAGGAAAGACAGGGAGGAGTCATGGGAAATAATGCAATATGTCCCCTTTGTTTAGCCTGCCTTCTCTCACATTAGAAGAAAGGAGAGGAGGAAGAGGAGAGAAGACCCCAAGTGGTAGGGTAATTTTTATCTTAAAAGTTATCTGCAGAATGAACAGATGGTGGTTCTAGTTCCCAGTTGCGCTCTTATTGCAGTCAGAGATCAAGCGACAGGAGCTCAGAACGTGGCAAGACCGGTTGTGTTACGTTTGTCACACAGAACCTGAAGTGGGAGAGCGAACTGGACATTTCCTTCCCTCTAAAGATGTATAGGGAGAGGAGAGAACATTTTCTTTCTTCTGTTAATATATGATGATCTTTTGTGTAAACTGAAATCCCACGGCTGTGTTGTCTGTGGTTGCCTGAATAGAAGCAGCTGCCTTTCTCCTTTCTGTTTACTGTAATGGCCTGCTGTGACCTTAGATACAGTCGCTCTGTTTCAGGCTCATGGGTTTACCGTGGAGATGCAGAATGTGAAATGACAAAGTAAAAGGTTTGCAAAGACGGTGTCTGAAGAGTCAGTTCTCCAGTCTACCTGCACCCCCGCGTTATAGTATTTGATATGATAAGAGACAGGGGGAGAAGAGGAGGACTTTTTTCATACTCTATTCTGAAAACACTGTAGCAAAATTGGTAAAATGTGCAGTTAAAATTGGACTAGCATATACTGGACTTGCATAAGAGATACAGTTTTCCTATTTAAAATTCTAATGTGCTCTTTCCCCTACTATCATATAAGGAAGATAGTGTGAATGTTTGGCATTTATTTAGAGACTCTTTCCTCAAGCTGAACCTAAAACCAGAAATATTTGAACCACAGTGTTGCTGAGGGTACAATGTAGCAGCAGATCTGTGCGACATTAAGCCTTTGAAAGGTGTTGCTTCAGCTGGGCTGTCAGACGCTGTTTGCCCCCCCTACCTTCAGAACGGCCCCGTGAGCTTGGGGGATAGCACTAGTGAGCGACTGGTCACCTCTCTTGGAGGGTTTCTCCTTGGTAATTAGAAGGAAATCCCCGCCGCCTGGTCTGCAGGCAGACGGGACGCACACCCTGCAGAGAAGGAGCTCCCTCTAAGGCAGCCCCGCAGGGACTGACCATTGAAGTGTACTATACCCTGCCTGCACTGCATGAAACAGTACACTAAAAAAACATCGTAAAAGTGCTTTAACTTATTATATACAGTCTCATAAATGTTTACCACTGTCAAAACAATGAAAAATAGTAAAAAAAACCCAAGCCGCTCTTCTCACACTACCACTGCTTCCTTCTCAAAAATACAGTGAAATTTAAAGTTTCACCTGCGCAGTCATCCTTCTGAGTTCTGGTTCAAAAATGCCATCCTTATCACTGTCTAATTCAAATTCATTCTGTGTCAGATCTAGTTTAGATAGGAATAAAAATTAAAATCTCATAGGCGCACTAAAAATGCGTACATTTTCTGTTTTCTCCTATTGAAAAATAACCTTTTACCGTGATTTTCTTACACAAGAAGTTTTTCTGTTGGGAAGAAAAAACAACATGCAAGTGATAGATAATGTAAAAGTGCATCTTTTAAAACTTGAGATACAATTGGAATGTACTTCTGAGTTCTAAACAGCGTTAAGCTTGGCCTTTCACATTGTACTTTAGATTGGGCTTCTGAAGATTCCTGAAAAACTCCCAGGAATTTTTGTGCATGAAGTGGAAACGTCCATGTGTATGCATCGGGCACTGTCCTTTGTATCAACGTCCTCTCCTGTTCAGGGCGTTTGACATGCACTGTGGCCAAAGGAGGCCAAAGGAGACTCTTCGCTTTTTGTAGGCAAGAAGTAGGTCACTTAGGGCTTGCCTGTCACTTGCCATAACGTCTGGTTTGCTCCACAGGAATAAACTTTCATAACCTTCCTCACTCAGCAGGAGGTCTTCAACGAAAGCCTTGCAGAATAAAATGCGGGCTTGCGCAGGCTGCAGTGAGGTAGAATATGCGACTTAACGCCAAAAGCCTGGTGACATACAGCTCCTCCTCTGTAAACAGCCGGAGTCACCATGGCAGCAGCTCTGAGCACCCATTTCAGTTTGGATTCTTCCCGGATCTTGTGGCTGAGGTGCATGATTGCCATCTAATGGGGGCTACACAGCTCTGAATTTGTCATGAGCAAGCAAAAGGTCCTATTACCTCCATCCTTTCACACCAGTTTGAGATACGGATTGTTGTTTGCTTGTCCAATCTATGCATTCGAATATTTGGAATGAACTTTTTCTTTTTCAGAAAATAGAAATTATAGATGATGAAGAAAGTGATATGATAAGTAATTCTGAAGTGGACCAAATGAGTTCTCTGTTGGATTATAAGGTGAGTAATTAGGCTATATAATGTTAAGCAGGATAGTCCACAGAAAGTTCAGATGGGTGTATCCAAGGAGTTCAGCAGAGGCATGTGGGAGCCTGCAGCTGCTCTGCTTTTGCCGTGGTACTGCTCGTCATCCCCTCAGTCACATCTCGTCCCAGTTGCAGCCAGATTACCCGTATTTCAACCCAGAGGGAAGCAGGAAAAATCCCATTTCTACAGAGCTGTTCCATGACTTTAGCTGTAGCCATCCGCAGCTCCCACCACGTGTCCCAGACAAAGCAACTCATTTAGCCTCTAAACCAGCACGGGGTTTTTGGTGGGAGCATCGTTCTCTGGGAGTGCTGCAGCAGGCGTGTGCATGCAGTGTGATGCTGCCAGCTCCAGAATGGGACAGAACCGCTGGAATCCTCTAATAAAATGGGGGGATCTGAGGAGAAGTCATCCTGTCAATGTGGTGCAGAACATGTCTGGAAGCAGTAGTTGTGCGAGGGAGGAAAAACAGTTGGATACCTGACAGCTGCTGTCCTCTGCCAAATGGTAAAGGTTGCGCGTGCGTCGCTGCTCTCCTAAGGGTTGCCACAGTTCTGTGTTGTGTGTCCACCATGGGTTTATGTATGTAGCTGATTTTTTTCTGCTTAGAAAACAGGTATCTCCTAGTAATGATAATCAATTACCAAAATAATAAATAGATCATCTTTTCAGAATAAAAATTACTCCTTCAAGCAGTGTTTTCCTGGTAAGGGCAGTAGAGAATGAATACGGAGAGGGAATGACCTTTTCTTAATGTCACCTGTCACCACAGCGAAAGGCTTGTTGTGACAGCATGCCCTACGGAACCTTGTTTGTTGGTTTGTTGCTTGACATTAGTGATTAGTCTTTGTGCCTCTGTGTGTTCTGTGTAAATTTGAATCCCTTCTTTGGCTGGGCAAAATCCATTGCTAAATAGGCAGCTTCTGAGTTTCCATCTGAAAGAAATTAATTCAGCTAATATAGGAAAGCTTAAAAATCGCAGCCCAGATATTTTTCTCTCGTTCTCAGGGCTGTTACAACCTGAAACAGTATGGTGAACAATGTTTTGGCTGAAGAAATGTGAATTTTGTGGGGGGAAAAAACCCCAAAACAACCACCATTTTTAAAGGTTTCCAGTTCATCACATGGTCTCATCCTTTCGTATCAGCTAAAGTTGAGTTACGGCCAGTCCAGCAAATGTAATCATGAAGATCAGAGCATAGTTCGATGTCTTAAAAATATACATATATCTTCATCATTAAAACAGTATGTCAGCTTATAAATTCACTGTTTAATTTTGCTCATGTAATTATTTGCTGCCACCAAAACCAGCCATCAAGGAACATATTGTAGGCAAAACTGCCAACCTAATTAATCATATGGTTGCATAAGCGAGGGCAGGTTTTTCCTTGCCTCTGCTATCCCTCGGTGAAGGCTGCACTTAATTACCTGCGAACCTAAACGCTTACTTTCTATATGTATTGTGTGTTACTAACAGTTTCTCTGTGTGTATGTTTTTCATTATTATCTTACCGAAGGTGCACACTTGGTTATATTGTGCAGACACCTTTTGCAAAAATGCACAATGACTTTGGTCTTGAAAAGCAAACTGTTTATTTAGGTTACATGATCTTTGCAAAGGTAAATAACCACAGAAAATTAATTTTAGCTCTGCACTGATCAACGGGTTTAGCATTTTGATCTTGCACACCAATCAGTTAATAAGTTTGAAGGAGAAGAGTTACTTGGAATAAGCTGAAGTACTTAGCTGGATTTTTTTATTGTTTGTTATTTTTATATTAAGTGATATAAAAAGTACAGTAATATGTATTTATGCAAAGGTTGGGAAAATGCCTTTTTAGCCACAGCATGCACATTATTGATATTTCTCCACTTTGTAAATACAGTCCTATTTATTCTGTAACCCGAGAGATCTTGGAGGCTGGTGAGGTAATACTTCATGAAATGTGTCAAACTCAGCTGCACTAGAGGATGTTATATTTTAATTTGTGGTAGCTTTGAGGAATTTTCAAGTTATTTTCCCTAGGTTTTATTACAGCAGGAGACTTGACACAAAGGAATTTAGTTTCTGTCTCTTCTCACAGTCACCCTGCCCTTTCAAGATCACTTCTTCTGGGAAGAAGCCTGGGCTTTGTTTTTCTTTATTTTAAAATGGCTTTAGAGGTCATCCTTATAAAATAAAAAAGTGCTTCTTTAAAAGGTTCATGTAAACTTTTGGCCCAAGTCATTAATGCTTAAATGATGTCAGTAATTCTGAAATGCCTTGTCTGCCTGTAACATGGTTAGCTGTCACGTGCCGGGTGGAGGATAATGAGAAATAAAATGGCATACGCATTCGCAGGGTTAGCGTGACACTGCTGGGTGTCCATCAGGGGCTTATGATTGTGCCCAAAGTCTGTGTGCATTGTCCTGTAATTCTGAAACTATAGATCTTTTGGCTGTACTTAATTTGGGTTTTGGCAGGAATCATCAGAAACACATCTTTACTCATCTTCACTAAAAATGTTGAGATTTAACACAAGTATGTTTCGGTGTCATTAAAAAGATGCAGTGCTGTTTATAATTTCCAGACCTTTATGTAATTTCCCCCCACAGAATGAAGAAGTCAGATTCATTGAGACTGAGTTGGAGAACCACAAACAGAAGTATTTTGAACTACAGACGTTTACTCGGAGTTTGATACTTGCTATTAAATCAGATGATAAAGAGCAGCAGCAGGTAAGTCTTGATGTGGGTTTTAATAACAAAAGGCATTTGTCATTTTTGTTCTCTCACTCCCTTGGTTTTATTCCATAATGCCCAGAGGCTCAAATTATGATTAAGGCAGCGTTGTGCTGAACATCTTACAGACAAAGTAAAGCTGAACTTTAAATGAAAGGAAGATCTTGCAATCTACGCAAGCAGTGACATAGACAAAAGAAGTGTTACTTTTACAAGGGGACCACCAGTGTATGCCAAGGGACTGGGATTTGTCTGTTGTGAGATCCAGGGAAAAAAGTCAGGCTGCTTCAGCTGCGCTGCACCCATCTAATACATAGCAGTTCTTTTAATGCTTGGTTGGGTCATGGCTTGTGTAGGTAACATTTTGTGCTTTATTTAGGAAGAGGTTTCGTTGCTTTTATTGTTTTCCTTTTGTCTTTCAGATAATGTCAGCTCGGACAATGTTTTTCCTTTCAATATCTATCAATACTCACCTCTTTGATTTTTATTAACGCATCCAATACCAACGTTGACTGCAAAGCTCAACAAAGTTTTTTTCACTATATGTTTAAAAGATACATGAATGCTGACATAAAACATATACCTAATACCATATTGTAATGTTTTTTACTTGCAGGCACTGCTCTCAGACTTACCTCCTGAATTAGAAGAAATGGATTTCAATCATGCATCCCCAGAGCCTGATGATACCTCATTCAGCTTGTCGTCTTTATCTGAGAAAAATGCCTCAGACAGTTTGTGATTTTTTTTTTTTAACTGACAAAAAAAGAAACCCCACGTAACGTGTAGGTTTCAAGAGAACGGCATTTGCTATCCTGTGTTCTTCAGTCCAAAAAAGAAAGCCCAAGGTGAAGTAGACTTTCCTGAAGGATGACTGTAGTAGGTCATGGCTACAGTTTGCACTGTCAAGAAATTTTGAATGTTGTTTTTGGTAAATGAAAGACCTGTGTGAGGAAAGGTTTCACTTTTAGCAGTTTGGCCTTGATTAGGATAACTTCTGACTTTCCAGAATAACTCTTGCTCTGTAGCAAAGCCTTTTTGAGCAGGGATCCAAGAGCGGAAAACAAATGTCCTGTTACACAAACAGCTCATTCTTCAGAGTCGCTTGCTCACCAGTCCTGTTGATTATTTTTTTTCCCCATTTTTACTCAGGTAGGTGGACTAAAAATTGGAGATCCAAATAGAATAACGGGCTTGTTACGAGTTGTGCTTGAACCCTTTTGAAAATCTGAAAAATTAAACTAAAGTGTTTTTCATTATGTGACTTCCAATTGTTGCATCTTCCATTTTCTGACCAAAATAGCTGAAAAATCTCTGAAAGGCTAACTGAAAAATTTGAATTATCGTCAATAAATTATTAATGTAAACAAGCAGTCATAAGTGGTGTAACAAATTAGATGGATATGGGAAACCTGATAGCTGCAGAACACGACTTTCTGATACTCTCACAGTAGCAATGGGATTAGATGTTTACAGTGCTGTTTTAGGGGTTTATGAATGTAGTTACAGTTTTTATTTGTCAAAGTCTGAATGCTAAAGTTCTGTTAGGTATTTTTCCACAAACTTTGCTCCCTTTTATCAAGACGCTGATAAAAGCAACTGCTAGGTGCCATTTCTAAACTGCGAGCTTGATTGCAGGCAGTGGCTGAAATGAATTTCTTCTTTTCCAGCTGTCACAGACATTGAATCCCTGTACTCATCTGATTAAATGGATGTGCAGATACATTCAGATAAATTTAGTAGGGCATGTAGGTGCATGCCCATATTATTGATGCTCTATAACTTCTAATCTGAATATTCCTCAGCAAGCATTTTTGAAACAGATACTTTCACAGTCTGGTAAAAAGCCTGATCTCTCAATTTTATGCCAAATAACAATTTACTCTGGTGAATCCTTACTCATACAGCACAGTAAGTAAGCCCCTTAATTCCAGTGGCAGATCCAAGGTGTAGCTCAAACTCCTGTGTTGGGGAAGTAACACCCCTTTTTTTTTTTTTTTCCTCCAATACTGGGATTAACTCCTGATTCTAGGTTTCTCTCAGTCTGCTCTGTTCCTCCCTGATCCACTTCTACAGATATTATTTTTTAAGTGTCAGTAGTGAGCTCTGCTCTTTCAGGTTTCTTTCTGTCTCTGTGTTGTCCTTGGGCACAGGCAGCTTTTAGCAATACTGTTAAACGCCGACTGCATAAAGGAGAGTGGCAGTTTTAAAAGCTGTTTTAAAAAACAAAGCAGTGTCACAGTTCTGACTACTATACAATTTAGTTAGCTCCCAAAAGACCTCTTTCCGCCTATTCTACAGAGTAACCCCACAAAAGCAAGCTGTTGGGCCTGTATCTGAGTTTAGGCATTAAAACTCAGCGTGGAATCCCAGGAGAGAGGCAAGGTGCTCCGTGTAACCAGGACGTAAGTGGTAGGTTACTCATCCTTCCGCTGCCTGAGCTGAAAGGTCACATCCTCGCTGGCAGACACATCCTTAACAGCCTTAGTCAAAGGAGAGGCTGTTGCAATGACCACCAATCTAAAATTAATTAAAGTTTGTGAGCAAAGATCACAGTACTACCCTTCAAATGTAAGATAGAGCTCAACTGTAATTCTGCTCACTCTGAAAAAATCGTTCATAAAGGTTTTCTATACTGGGTTAACAATGCTTTCTGTTAACTGTTCTCTAGATAGGAAGTCTGTGCTACTGACAATGAAACCTCTTGTTTTCTGTGAGCTTTGCTGAAATAAAAAAAAAATAGTACTGTGATTTGCCACTATTTGGACCCTATTTTCCTCCTTTTTCCACTCCAAATTCCCATGACAACAGGCAGGCTACTTGATTTCATGGTCAGTTAAGTAATCCACCTTTATACAAGAAAAACTTTCATCGATTTTCATGATGAAAAAACTTTTCATGATTCATATTTTGCTATGTCTTCTATTTCATATGCCAGACAAATCAAAGGAATTAATTTTGAATGAACTCCTGGATTCAAGCAATTATGTAAGTCCCTTTTCTCAAGGAAGCTGGAATCCTCTTTAGGATGTGCAGCTGAAACTCTAGCTGCAGTCAACACCCACACCATCCCTGTGGGCATGTTGTTCTTTGGTTCTTTTCTCTAGCAGGGTGACAAGACGAAACATAGCGAAGGAGTCATGTTTCCGTACCCTGAAACACTTGACAATATTGCAGGATATTCAGGAAGAAAGAGTATAAATTATATTTCTGTATAGCAGAATGCCATAGAGGGTTATACTGTACAGCTGCTCTGCTTTTTTTTTCTTTTTTTTTTTTTTTTCCAATATTGCTGTATATTTCCTATGTAAAACAAAAATGTTAATGAGACATTACCGTTACTGGTATTTTAAATCATTGCAGCAACAATAGTTCTGCAGCACAGTGGCTGAAGAGCAGCTTAGGAGGCCCTGTAACGTAACACAACTGTCCCTGAGAGTGCGGAAAATACAACCCAGGTGTCACCCTTCAGCCGAGCACGCACCGCAGCGTTTTGTCATTGAGGGCAGGTTTGGTTGCCTTGTGCCCCTGACAGGCAGTGCAACGTGCTTTCCAGCTTCATCTTGGCAGCTGTATTGGGAAGCACCTCACTGATGGGCAGCGCGTTCCGATACAGCCACCGGGACTTCATTTCCAGGTGAAATTCTGAAGGTTCTTCAGATGATGGAAAACGATGCGGGTGGCTCTCCGGGCCCGCGGCACGTGAGGGTTTGGTTTATGGTTATTTCCTCGGTTCATAGGATGGTAACGAGCGCCCCGTTAAGTGCTAGTCCATCATTTGCATAGGCTTCCCCTGCCAGCTGAAGCCAGTACCGCGCTGTTTGGCAATGACAGAGCCAAGCCCCGCATGCTGTTTCTGTGCTTTGCCTCTGGGATTCGATTAACCGCTACGGTGCAAGTGCCACGTATTGATGTTTTTATCATCGTTTTGCGAAGGCTTTCGGTTGCTTTGCCAGTGAAAGATGACTTCCCTGGCGTAGTTTATTCATAACGCGCCTGTCGGAACATGGATGATGAGGTATGTCTTTCTGAAGAAACCAAAGTGGAGAAGGGCAGTGCAGGAC
Organism: Falco cherrug; assembly: GCF_023634085.1. Lineage (NCBI taxonomy): Eukaryota > Metazoa > Chordata > Aves > Falconiformes > Falconidae > Falco > Falco cherrug. The sequence goes on from NC_073711.1 coordinate 21,580,499, forward strand.
AGGCGCCGTGACCCGCAGGCAGGATGCTCGCTCCCCGCGGGGAGCAGTGAGAGGCTTTGATGCTGGTGAGCTTGCTTACAGTTAAGAAAGCTGTTTCCTGAAGCTCTGCCTCCTTTCATTTCCCTGCAGATGACACTTCTGTCAAGTCTATAGGTCTAACAAGAGCGAGTAATAGTAAATACTCTAATAGGTGAATTTTTGGCAGATTTAAAAGTACACGAACAGATGTACCATACAAGCCAATTTTCCTGAGTGGTTGGTTCTTGAAGCAGCACTGCACTTTAATCTTTCCAAGTATTTCTTTTTTGCTAAGGCAATAAAAAGTCTGAAATGACAAGCAGATTGTGGGCTTTGCAGTCCTCTGAGTGAAAAAAGGAACGTACTGGTTATATCTTCATCATCTTACATTGGGAAGCAGCTTATTAAGTCCATTCACCAAATGGAGATAGCTATACCTACTGCTGTGGTTATACAGTTGAAATGATAGGAAAAATCAACAGTATCGTGAACATCCTTGTTGTGGAAATTGAAATACACTGCTTAAAACCAATCAGCTATCCAATTTTGGGATCTCTATTGCACTACCCTGTTAGTAACATTAAAAAGAAACCTAATGCACAGCACTAACTTTTCCCTAGGTACTCCAGTCGTAGCCGACTGTTGGTCTCAGGATACTGATAGCGTAAGGAAAGACAATAATATGCATAAATGGAATAGCACAGAATATCTGAAACATGAAGTATTTGCAACTTGTGATGTTACAACCAAAAGCTTGATGTACTACCTCCGGTCGCGCTGCCCAGATCCTTCAGGTCAGGCAGTGAACTCCGAGGCTGCTTTACGTGTTAGGACTGGCAGCGGTCTAACCTTCCTCTGCATTTCGGGATTCTGCTTTTTCTGCCCCATATCATCATAAGGTTGAGTAAGTTGCTCACTTGAGAGACACCTGATCAAAGTTAGGGGATGGTTAGTGAGAAAACTCCAGCTGGTTATTAGTAAAACCAGAAGCTGGTTTATGGTGTTTGATTTTTCTACCCAGCTACTATTTTAGCACACTGCCCAAATGTGAAATCTTATTAAAAGTCATAAGCAGAAAAATAGAAGCGGTACTACAAAATTGTTTTTTTCCATGGCAGAATAGGGTTTTATTCTGACTAAAGAGTATTTATTTGTCTCTGAAAGGCAGCAGCTGACACTTTGGTCAGAAGATGATAGACACAAATGGGGCAGAAACTTGGGCTTGCGTGGTGGTTGTTCTTGTTTTTAAACAAATGAGCAATCCTCTGCAGTAAGAGAGACACTTGAGAATGTTCCTGTAAGGAAAAGGGGTTCAGGTCAGTGCTTTGGTTCTGGTGAACATTTTACTGTATTAGTGAACTAAGTCAATAATTCTTTTCAAATTCTGTATTGCATTTTACACACACTACCTCTGAAACGTGACACCACCTTTAAAACCACACAGAAAATGTGAACCTAAGCATTTTTTTTTTAAGATTTTATAGGCAATAAATTATTTCTAACATACATCCTTCAATTTTGTGCTTGTTTTTTAGTTGAATGTGAGATTCACTTTGGTTTTTTAATTTAGTACTGTTCTTATGTATTTGTCTTAAACACAGTCTATGGACAAGGAAATAATAAAGATGTGATATTAGGGAGAAAATATTAGCATACGTTAATGGTAGTAAATATTTCTATTAAAGCTGAAGGATGATGTAAATGGGCTAGCTGTGCTGGTTTTGGTACAGTTACTGTAAGGAATGGATAGTATCCTTTACTCTGGTACTAAGTGATAGTTGTAACCTTTCTCAAAATATCATCGATTAATTTATCAGAACAGTCGAGTCTCAGCAATGTAATGAAAAGCAATAGGATTTTACATTCTCTGAGAAGTAACGGTTCACCAATATGCCCTCATATTTTTGTTTCAGCTGTTTTATTTTGCGTAACCATGTATAAAGACCTTGTAGAAACAATTTTGAATTGCTTGTAAGCAAGTGTCAAATTAAAATGAATCAGTAGCAAGCTAAGGTTTAAATGTAAATGTAGACCATGTTTTGTAATCAAGTTTCATCTTAAAAAAGAGTCCCTATAATTTCCACCATCACATCTGTTGCTCTGAAGTACATGGGGGAAGGCTGAACGTAATAGCCTCTCCCGCCTGGGGATGGGTAGCGAGGAAGACATGAGGAGGCGTTTTGGTAGAGTAGCAGAAAGGAAGATCGCGGGGTTTTAGGCAAGAAAATGACAATAAACTAATAAATTTCGATGCCTCAGAAGGCAAGAGCTTCTACTTCAAATTTCGTGAAATACAGCTCAAAAAGTCATTGGCAAATCCACTGAATTGTGTTGGTGAAAAATTATATTCCCCAACAGAAATTATATCATTTCTATGATTATTTCTAGAATTACTGAGTGTATATGTATACACATATGCAGTTATGATGTGCACAGGTATACTGAACTTGATCATCATATTAGCATCTACAAAGGTATTTTCACTTAAAATATTAATGCAATTCTTCTAAAATATATTTTATTTGCTCTCATTGTTATGTCTTACTATATATTGATTACATAGTTTTGAAATTTAGTGAAATACATCCATACAAATATGGTTTATAGTTTAACTCCTTGCAAAACTGGTAACTTTTAGGCTTGGAAGTTTATTAAAATGCCCGTAATAATGGTATTTCTAAATGATCTTGGCAAACTGCTGTATTTATGAAGAGATAATGAATCTTCTGCCATGCTAATTTCTGCTTTAGTTTCACTAAAGCTATCAGTTTGATTTTAAAAATAATAAAAAAAACCCAAACAACAGACCAAAAGAAACACCAAAACAAAAAGCAAAAAACCTCTGAAAGTTTAAATATTACTGTATAACTTAGATGTTTTCCTCAGCCTACAAAACATAAGAGAATTGACGATCTTAAAACTTGATATCATTTCTTTCTGGGCCAATTCATTAAGCTTTGTAACCTGAGTGTATTACTGAGTTTCTCTGTGAAAATATTTATATTGGATTTTTATTATTTGTATCAATATGTGTAGCAAAGAAACTACTACAAATCTTAAACTGAAGTACCTCCAGTATGGTCCAGGACGTATGATCTTGGCTTATTTGAAAGATGGATGCCTAGTGAAATACTCCATACATTTGTATTGATTTTTTTTCTGTATATATAAGGGTATTTATAATCTTGTATTAACAGAGTCATCATGAGAAATGCTTATTTCCTCCTTTAGAAGCCTGTTCAGCTATTTTTATATAAAATGTTTGTCTTTGCCTTAATTTTTTTTGTGAAAAGTTGTGCCATAGATATTTTAAGTTATCCACAGATAGTTACAGAATTTCCTTGGATTTGTCTTTAGTTAATTATTGTTCTCTCCTCCAAATGTGTCTCAAGGTTGTTTTGCTTTCTTGGTATTTTTTTTTAATTATTTTTTTTAAGTTTTGGAAGATACCTTCATATGCATGCTTTGGTAGGTCAAGTTTTTCCTCTGTAGTTTATTGTTTATAGTTTAGCAAAATCTTTCACTGAAAAAAAAAATAAATAATTGAAGTAATGCTTGTACAAATGTATCTAGAGTGGCCCAGATGGTCAGAGTAAAGGGCTATTTAGCATTGGTAAATTTGTCTACTAGACTCAAGGATATTTTTCTACGTCTGTCAAGTTTGGGACTATGGAGAAATGAAATAAAGGTTAACTAACTCCTTTTCCTATATGAAGTTCTCAGTTTCTGTATTATTGCCTTGTAAAAATCCAGTCCTATTCAAAGTATCAAGAATTAAGTTAATGTCAGGGCTTGGCGCAGGCGCGTTGTGTTCTGCTCCCCTGAATCTTCTGTTTTCCCCTGCTTCTGAAACAAAACCATTTTCCAGTTCTTTAGGTAGAATTTAAGAGGTTGCAGCTAATGCTGATGGCAGCAGTGTGCACGGTGGATGCGGTCGGGGCTGCCCTGCCGACCCAGCTGCCATCGGCGCTTGGGCATCGCAAAGAGAAAATCATTTTTACCAGGTGCAGTTCGCAGGTTTCTGTGTTCATCAAAACAAAATGGGGAAAACAACGTAACCTCTGGTGTAGGTTTTGGCAACCTGTGAGTGAGACCCTGCATTTGCTCCAGCCATTCTGGGTAACGAGGTTTTGTTCATTTGGAATAGAGCTGGGCCGGGGAGGCGGGGGGGGGCAAGACAGTGCGGAGGTGCCCGTCAGTGCGGCTCTTTGGGGGGAAATAGGTGTTGTGAGAGATTGACTGATACTGGGAGGAGTTAGGAAGGTTTAAAAGTAGCTTGTTAGTTTATGGAGAGGCTTTCCAGAATTTGCAACCCTCTGTCCCAGAAGCACTTCTGAAATGTTTTCCCTTTCCATAACATGACCTTAGATCTAATGAAAACAATTCACGTGCAACACCAACAACAGCTCAGAGTAATTCAGGTGAACCAGTAATGCTTCAGTGGGTGGAGGATGGGAGTAAAGTTATTTTAAAGATAAATGCGAGTCCTCTACATTGCTGTTAATCATGATACTGTTTTGTAGCACTTACTACCTTGAAAATCTCCCAAACTAATTTCTGTGGCCTCTGACCAGCTGGCAATCCCGGTGGTTGGCTTGACGTGCTGATGGAAATGTGGCAGAAGTTGGTAGTGCCAGTGACTGTTCTGCTTTTTGAGCAAATGCAGGTGATGAAAAATACCACAGCCATCCCAAAGAGCTGACAGCGTGGTACCATGACGAGGGGAAAGAATTTAAAATTCTTCCAAGACAAGGAGCAGAGAAAAATAGCTGCAAGGGATCGCCAGTGAAAGCGCTCAGGCACCTGGCTGCCCTTCCAGGCTCGGCACCAGGCCGGCGGCACATCCAGGCCGGCGGCACATCCAGGCCGGCGGCACATCCAGGCCGGCGGCACATCCAGGCCGGCGGCACATCCAGGCCGGCGGCACATCCAGGCCGGCGGCACATCCAGGCCGGTGGCACACCCAGGCCGGGTGCCTGCCGGGACCGCGTGAGACCGGGATGCATAAGCAAGGTTTAAGCCTAAGCAGGGTGTTAGTCGGGACGGCTTTTGTTCCCGAACGCTGCCAGGTGGCAGTGTGGCCACATCCTGCGCACGGTATGGTATGGGCACACGTGTGCTCACCTGACTCTTGCATGTAAGCCTGACGGCTCTGAAGTCAACCAAATTCATCCAAAACTTGGAGCTAAGACCACATCCAGCTTCTGCAATGGTGGCTGCAGCGGAGGAGCTTAAAAAACCAGAGAGAAGCAGGCAGAGGAAGTAAACCTGGCTGATGCTAAAGCTTTAGTTACACATTTACAGGGGACGGTGAACTTGGATGCTGGTGGGGGGAAAACCCAGCCCCCAGCAGGGCCGGTGGCTGTGGCTGTATTGCCACCTGGTGGCAAAAAGCCCTGGTGAGTGGGGAAAAAAATGATTTAAACTGTCCCCACACTTCACATTTCAGAATAAGCGACTAGTTTTATCTAAACGAGAAAGAAATCTAATAACAAAATAAGGAATCTGGCGTTTAGCAATGAGGAGGCTGAGATGAGGTTGATGCGCAGCCTTAGCTCTGCCCTTTTAGTTAACAAAAATTACACAGGCGTGTGTGTGGGTAAAGGAATAAAGGCAGAAGGGTTTGGTACAGGGATCCGTATCCTTAGCGATACTTTCAGATTTGACTTTGGTTTTGATGAGATCATCTGGAGAAGCTGAACCAGCGCATTAAAGGAACCAGATCAGCTGTAAACTTGTTTGGGTTTTTGTTAACCCGGGGCTGGGCAGCCGCAGTAACTACATTGGATTTTCAGGACAGTAGAGAGACTCGACACCGGCATTTCTGCCAAGCCAGAGGGGAGCAAGCATGTGTCAGGTGCACCAGATTCCCTGGATCTGCTCAAACCCGAAGGGAGCTCTTCCCAGAAATTGAAGTGAAGCACCCAGGGACTTGCCACCCGAGACGGAGCCTTCCAGCCGTTTTGTATTCTCTCCTGTCTGAACATTGGGTTTCTACAACAGAAGTGCTCTCAAAAAGAAGATCTGGTGTTGTCTGTGGCCATCCGAGGAGTCCTTGAGGTGTGTAACCAGCTGGAAACTTCTGCAACTGTTGGCTGCAGCCAGAAGGAGGGTTTTTCACCGGGCAAGAGGCTGGTGCAGGGGGACCGAGGAGGTGACAGTGAACCCCTGGCCATGATGCCAAATGCTGCTCAGGAGCAGTAAAAAGCCTCCGCGTACCCTCTTCTCGCGCTTGGTGTGAAGGACAGCAGGGACACGGGACGGAGCAGCTGCCCCTGCCCTCGGCGGGATCACTGCCCAGGACTTGGCATCTGTACGGGGGGGCTGGGGGGCTCTGCTCTGGCGCTGCAGACTGGATGTGTACCGGTGGTTGAAAATCGTAGCCCGAGTGCCTGTTCTGGTTTGGTTTCCTCACAAGAAGTGAGGTTTGCGGGTACCAAAGCTGCTCCGTGAGCTGAGGTGATGTGCAGCAGCTGGGGCAGGAGGGGCAGCTGCTCTCTCCGTGCTTCTGCCACCAAGGGTGAGGGGAAATGATAACAGAAGGAAAAAGAAAAAGGAGTTTTCTGGTGTTTTGCTTGCAGCTGTTTGTGTTGCTTTAGTGGGGAAGAAAGGAGGAGGCAAGGGGAAGTTCTCTTTTCCTGCCAGGGGGATTTGAAAGTTTTCAGACTTTATTTAATATTTTACCTTGGGTTTTGGTTATTTTTTACTGGAAATCTGGGATAATATTGAACTATGTAAAATGTTTCACTAAAAAAAAAGTTCATGTAACATTTTTTTGAAAGAAAAATTCCCACTAGCCCCAATCTTCCCGCCAGTCTCCTCCTCTTTGCTGTTTAATGTGAAATTTTCAATTGATGTTCTGTTATCTCTTTCTTCAGAGGGATTTGGGTGCAGCTAACCTCACACTGCAGTGATGGGGGAGAGGAAAGGGTCACGTACTGACACTTGCTTGAACCAGCCCTGCCTTTTGGTCTGGAAGGCCTTAAAAACAAGACTGCAGTGTTATTATTTGGGCACGAGGCCAGGTGTATCATCTGCCTGCTCCCGAGGGGAACCAGCCTGGCCGGGCGAAGGCAGGAGCTGTGCGTGAAGCCCCGTCGCAGACAGCAGCATTGCCTGTTCTGGAGGGACGTGCTGGATTTCATCTATCCTGTCCACCTGAAAATAAGGTGATCTTTCTCCCAGCTCTGCTGGATCCTTGTTTCTCACGTATCACTGAAATAATTACCCAGCAAAACCCTCCGACATGCTAGATACCTCGTGCAGAGGGCGTGTGTTTGCTGTTTGCTGGGTGTCTGTGTCTCCTGCCCCCGTCCCCCCGGCAGCCGGGCTTTGCACCCCCAGCAGCCCTTCGCCAGCTGTAGGTGTTTGTTCTCTAGCTGTGGCAGGAGCAAGGCCAGGGCAGAGCCACCCTGCGCCCTCCGAAGCCACAAACACAAGTCCCCGCAGCAGGGCAGTGTGGCTGAGCCTCCCCTCAGGTCAGGGATGGGACGTGGGGCTCAAAGGGAGGGGTGTGCACGCCCCGAGAGAGGGGATGGGGAAGGGGAGCTTGGGGGGAGACCCTCCCAAAACAGCTTCTGAAGTTCAAGTCAGAGAATGTTTTTGTTTCTCCTTAAGCCAAGTTTGCTTCTGAATAGCTGGAGCCCTGTTGAAAAACTTCGTTAATGGTTTAAGGCTTATGAACCAGAGCAGCCCAGAAAAGGATGGGATGGTAGCGATGTCTCCCGTGGACTTGTCTCATCTTTCCAGATGACCGTTTGGTTCAGACAACCAAGGCTGTGGCTGTGTACTGGATGCTTCTTTCCCCTTGTTACTTAGTGAATGATCAGAGAATCACAGGGTGGTCGGGGCTGGAAGGGGCCTCTGGAGATCACTGAGCCCAGCCCCCGGCTAGAGCAGGGTCACCTGGGGCAGGCGGGTGGGAGTGTCCCCAGGGAAGGCGACTGCGCGGCCTCTCCGGGCAGCCTGTGCCGGGGCTCTGCCACCCTCAGCGGAACAAAGCTCTTCCTCGTGTCCAGAAGGAGCTTCCCGTGTGGCAGTTTGTGCCCGGTGCCCCTTGTCCTGTCGCTGGGCACCACTGCCGGGAGCCTGGCCCCGTCCCCCTGGCCCCCGCCCTGAAGGCCCCTGGTACCTGTTGGTCAGACCCCCCTCAGCCGCCTCCTCTCCCGGCTGGACAGGCCCAGCTCTCCCAGCCCTCCCTCACCGGGGAGATGCTCCAGCCCCTCATCATCTTCCCAGCCCCGCGCTGGCCCCTCCCAGCAGCTCCCTGGCTCTCCTCAACTGGGGAGCCCAGCACTGGGCCCAGCACCCCAGATGTGCCTCACCAGGGCAGAGCAGGGGGCAGGATCCCCTCCCTCGACTGGCTTCTCCCATTGTGCCCCAGGTACCATCATGTGATGCTGGGGTGAGGTTCTTCCCCAGGAGCATCTCCTTCCTCCAGCTGGCGTTGGGTTTCCAGGTGGCCCCAGGTGCAGATGGGCTGCCAGCCCCGTGCCTGGAGCAGCAGCTGCTCCCAGGGCTTCCTCCTGGGGAGGGCAGAGGTGGGGAGAGCAAGGCCAGTGGGGAAAAAGGTAGTGAAGGCTAAAAGGAAAGGGAATATAAATTGAATAAGGGAAAGAAAGGGGAAATGGAACAATGTATGAAAGACGAGAAAGCTGGAGAGAGGAGGTGGAGCTCAAGGGAAGCAGAGAGAAGAACACAAACCACAGGGAAGCACTTGGAACAGAGGGGAATTTAAAGTGAATTAAAAAAAGGCAACCAGCAAGCACACCCCCGTCGAAGATGGCTGGAGCCTATCGCAGGAGAGCAGCAACCGCACCAGGAGGCTGCAGCTCGGCACGGCCAAGCCCCCGAGATGGCACCTGGGAGCAGGTTTTCACTCCCCAGCGCTGCCTGGCAGGTGCGCCTAACGAAGGCTGCAGCTTAATTTGCCTGTGCTTAATATTCTGTCATTTAATATTCTTTCATGCTGTAATAGTTGCAAACCCATTGCAATCAAAATCCCTTAGACCTTATTTCCAATAATAGTAAGTAAATGGCTCACTGTGATCTGAACTATAAACAGATTTTATGAATTCTGCCAGAAGTTTAATATTGAATTATTTCTTTATGCCCACATGTCTTTCCTGACTTTGTTAATTCTGCCAAATATTTAGCTCAGCAATCTCTCCTCTCAGCAACCCACTCTCCTAGCTACATAATCCCATTTTTGGACCATTATTTAAAATTTCAGCATTTTTACAGAGCTGGCCAAAGAAGCAAAACTGATTTGAGAAGGATAAAACAAATTAATGTGTTCAGCTCTTGTTTGTGGATCAGGTTATTCGCTCCTCGCATGAAATCTGGTCTGCCAAGGAGCAGGGTTTGAACCTCAGCAGGTAAACCCGAGCGAGCCCTGGCCCTCGATTCCCGGCTGGCAGAGACCCTTGGCACAGGGTCCTTGTTTTAACCCTGTGTGGGGCAAAGCCCCTCTGAGTGTGCCTTTTGCCTCCCCGTTGCGCTCAGAGCCACGAGAAGATGATGGATACATTTTTGCATGCTCTGTGATCACACTTCAGAAATACATGGTTTTCAGAGTTTCATTTCTTCAAAACATTAATTTATCTAAAATTCTTTCTCATAAAACCTTGAGTGCTTGGCTGAAAATGTTCTTTCTTACTGCCATCAGCGTGCTCTGAGCCTACTCGATGCCTGATATGATCTGTTTCCTCATCAAGAAACAGGACGCACACATGGCGATTTTCAGTGTGTTGCTTATTGTCTGAATGACATGCAGAAAAAAACTGTGAGAAAATAAGCCTTGCGCAACAATCGGCTAATAAAACCCCCAATTTTGTGCAAGCATGCATAAGGGAATTCATATCCCCTTTGTATGTTGTGTTTCAATTATTTTTCCCCCCTTTAAATCAACTTGCAGCTGAAGAAGCCCTCGAAGGCAGCAGAAACGAAGCGCTGTAGCTGCTCCGTGCGCCGAGGCGCCCCGCCACCAGGGGGAGCCGGAGAGGCTGGGGCTCAGCTGTTCCCCGACGTGCTCCCAGCCTGGGGACGGGCCGGCCGGCAGCGCCCACCGCTCGCTGCTCCCACGCTGAAGCAATGTGTTGATTCCTCTGTAATTGATTTGGGCAACTCGAGGCAATCGGTTTCCAAGATACCACATCCTTCAGATATTTAAAAAATCATAACTCTGGCAGTATATTATATTTAAATGTCGATGTATAATGTGTGTGTATATATATACACATGCTCATAGGTCTCTGTGTGAATTGTAAATGTACAGATGGGCAGGGAAGCGTGTGTAGCTGTTGCATCTCAGCCGAAGAGGCTGCTGGCGGATGGTTCAGTGGGTGGCCCCTCTCTGAGTCACCGCACAATCAATCTCTCAGCACGGCCTTAGAGGTTCCTGTTGGCCCCGCTGTGCTGGGCTGTTCCGTATCGCCCCAATTAACATCCTGTCCACGTGCAGTTATTAAAGAGCGATTTCAGATTTTGGTTTAAAGTGCAAGGGCAGTGACCAGTTCCAGCTTGGCAAGGTGTGTTTTGTTTGCTGTTTCTGTGGTTCCTCACCATCACTTCCCCACCTCCGTGATACTGAGCGGCTGCCACCTCTCACGCAGGGATCGCTGCCTCTCGGAGGCAAACGCCTGGCTCCCCATACCAAGGAAATTTCTGAAGAAGTGAGAGAAAACTGCTGTGATCTCCCTCTGGCTTTCCAACAAAAAAAAGTTGTTTAAATATTGGTTCAATTGGTTGAATATTTTGAGTCCCCAGAGCTGCACACACATCTTTGTGAGCTCTGTTTTTCAATGCATGAAAAGAAAACTTGTGTATGCAGAAGAAGAAAGGAAAGCTCTGAAGCAGGCAGCAGGGGAGGGGATAACCTGGAAGGTGGATGGGGATGGGGACACCTGGGTCACCCCATCTTGGATCAGTTCTGCAGGTGCGGCACAGCACCAAGCAGGAACGAGGGGAAGCACCCAGAAAGGCAGAGTTCCCCAACTCCCTGCTTTGGGCTTCTAGAGCAGGAACAATGCTTATTTAAATCTTGAGTTCTGGCATGAGCCAAACAGGCAATGCAGTTTTGCCTTGTTTTGAGGGCAAGACAAGGTGTAAAATACGTTAAGAATGGAGACAAAACAGAGGCTTGATTTGTGTCCTCCCAGGTTTGTGACCATCACAATTTGGATTGGAATTTAGAGTCAGGATCCACCATCACGTGAAGCCTCCTTTCATTTGTCTTTTGGGCATAGGTAGCAGCAGGAGACCACAGAGGAACCGTAAGGGAACAGAACCGAAACAGCTTGGAACTACAGGTAATAAAGACAGATTAAATTGGTGGACACAATGTCAGTGCAAGTGCAGGGTGGAGGAAGGTAAGGCTGTACAGCCAGGACAGCCCTGTGAGAGAGGGTCGCAAATGTAGCATGTGCCAGAGATGGACATACAAGTCTTGGGGGAGAAAGGAAGAGCGGCAGAGAAAGGGGACCAAAGCACAACAGCCTCCTTGTTGGGGTGTAAGGGGAGCTGATCCTGGCCGATCAAATCAGAAACAGGGTTGGAGAAGCCACCTGGAGGCAAGCGTGTCACCCGGGACTGCACCGGTTCGGTTTGGCCTGGGTTCAGAACGAACAGGCTTTTTGGTATGAGCCCCGGTGCGGTACGGGTGCTGCACGCCGCGTTGACGATGCTGCCTGTAGGTGTATCAGTGGGATGAAATGACGGCTGATTTTTGGCTCAATAAGGAAAAAATAAAACCCAACCTTTTCTTTTTTTTTTTTTGTTTGGTTATATCCGCACTAGAAGCTACATATTGTGGAATTTTCATTGAAACATTTCAGGACTGTATTACATGCAAAAAAAATATCTGTGCACAAAATAATAATTTGTATTAAAATGAGTATAGTAATTATAAGAAGAAACTAAAACACAATACATTAGAAAATGTCCTGCTAAAGAGGTTTTAAGGGCTGTTTTTACCCTTATCTAGTAATAATGTTGAGCGAGTTACTATTTTTCATATCCTAAAAATTTTACAATGGCGACTATTTTTTCTACAAGTGTTTTTTAATTCAAGGAAAGAGATCTTCAACTGGTTCAGCTCATGCTTTGAAATAAACTGAGTCACTCCAGCTTTCTCTAGCCAAGATCTGGCCCAGTAACTAAATTTTTTGGTGACCCCTTTCAACTGGTTAGTCATTTAAAATGGACCTATAGGCTTATAAATGTGTATTTCTTATTTGTAGTAAAAGGAGGGGATTGTAGTAAAAGGATGCAAGAGCCGTCCGGCACCGGCGGAGCCAGTGTTTTGCCGTGCTGGCAGAAAGCAATGCCCACCGTTTCCAGCTCAGACCCTGGCTGAAGCAGACCTTTCTCAGACACTGTTTCTGAGAGATTTCTGAATGTGCTGCACCAGGATTATAATAACCCACGTGTACGACTAGAGCTCCCCGAGGAGTTTGAATCTCTCTGGAAATCTGAAGGATGATGCAAAAAGGTTTTCGCAGCTCTCTATGAAATGGATGCCAGCTGAAAGATGGACAGTCTGGAGGCAAAACAGCCGGTTCTGAGGCACTTGATGTGCTTCATAATTTTCAGCAGAGTCGAGAAGAAATTAAGACACAAATCGAGAAGCAGTGCACTCCTATGGAGATAAAACAGAAGATGTTTTTACATAAGAGAGTGGGATGGGGATAAAAACAAAGGCAGGCTTGGGGCTGTGATAGGGCTGATCAACCTGCTTGTCGTTTGCAGGGTTAAGGACCCCCATGAAAGCTCAAACTGTGATTTCCTGCTCAAAAACATTTTGAGGGAGGAGAGACTGAGGTCCTTGGATGGTGTGTTTGTAGACAGTACATGTAGACAGCAGTGTTGGAGGGGGATGCATCCGCGGTTGTTTTGGCGGGTGCTTTTCAAAGTGAACCACCAACCTGTGCAGATTAATCACCCGCTCTGGTGCTTTGGTGAGGAGCTGTTTGGTTGTGCTCAGCAGCCAAGGTGTTTTGTAGGTGAACTGTCTTTTTTTTCCAGCTGTATAGAGTATAATGAAATGTAGGTGTCACTTTGACATGCCAATAGCATTAAAAAAGCACTCCCAGAGTCTCAAAACAACTTTAAAAGAAGCCAGAACTGAGGGGTTGAAGTTAAACAAACAAGCAGACAAACAAGGAATGACAATTTTCATTTCCCCTGAGCTTTCTCCAGCTATCGGTGGGTTAAGCAGATCTATCAGTGTGACACGAGGGGAGTTGGAAGGAAATGCTGAGCACTCAGTGCAACTTTTTATGGAGGAAAAAGCTTTTATGAAGAAAATATTTATGGCAAAATGTTCTCCTGTATAGAAAAATGATACAATGTGTTTACCCCCCTGAAATCGTATCTAACTTTGTAATGGGGCCCAGGCACTGTAGGAGTCTTGTGCTGGTTCTGCGCTCAGATAAGCATCATCCTTGCTCAAAAAAATGCCACGTCTCAATATCAAATGGATACGTGGTTTTATCTGTAGCTGTTAATGCAGATGGAATCATCTCTGAGTGAAAACACCTTCCATCTAGTAAGCTAAATAAGCAATATTAATAGCTGGACCTAAAATGTCTGTAAAAACATAAAGTATTTTATAACTGTCTTACAAAAATGCATTAGGCAATGAGGACTTTGTCATAACAGAAGAAATATGTTGCTTCTGTTGCTGCAAGCTTAATAATTGTGCTTAATCACCCATTGTTTGGTGATTCAAGAATTAGCAGGGTGTTTCAATTTAAATTTTTAAGAGTTCTCTGAGTTCATGTGTTTTAGAAAAGCATCATTGTGAGGCAGTTGTGGTACTCTAAAATACACAATTTAGCACTAAATCTGAAGTTGCAGAGCTGCTCACCCAGCCACATGCTGCCTAAAGCCCTCACTGCTGAGCTCAGAGACAATTTTAGCTTTCATTTAACAAGGCCTTCTTTCTTTGAGTTGATATGAACTTCAGCCCTTTATCATCTGCCTCTGTTTATATGCATTTATACATACTTCAAAATTTTCAAATTTATATTTCAATGTGAATATTTAAAGTATTTTAATTCTGACTATCTCTTTCAATGGTTCCTGTAATTACAAGGTACGTCATTCATTTTACATTTAAATATGCTTCCTTCCCACACAAACCCAGCAATATTTCTTTTTTTCTTTATATTACTGTTAGCATATTTTAAAAGTGAGTCTTATTATTTTTTTATGTTAAGAAATCAGATCCTCCTCATTTTAAGAGTCCTGCTCTGGTGCTTTTTGCTGTCCTTCCACTAGACTGTGTTGGGTGCAGGAAAAAATACCAAGGGTTCTTCCTCCTCCTCCTCCTCCTCCTCCTTTTATGAGATAAAGGTTGATGCTCAGAATTACACATTTAAAAAAAACAACCCACAGTGTTTCATAAAAGTAGCAGTTTATTTCCCCGGCCGTAAGATACACTGGTGGTTCTAAACTCTAGGGTACTCAGCATCCATCCATTTATGCGATGGGATCAGGATCAGCTGAGCTACATTTGTATTTCAAAAGAGAGGAGGTGCAAAACCAGCCCTAGAGAGCACATTCCAGCGATGCAGCACAATCTTAGACTGAGCAGTTTGTTGGTGCAAGTAATTTCATTACGTATTGCCTACCCCGCTGGAACAGCAGCAAGCCTGTTTACAAAGTCCCCCAAACTTTAAGGAGAAAAGCACTACCAGGTCATTGCTATAGAATTTCATTTTGATGCAGCCTTTGCCTTTTCCACTTCCGCATGAAGACTGTCCAGGTAACAGCAGCATTTCAGCAGCAAGGTTCCAGATGTAGCTCCTTGCTGCTGTATTCTTTAAAGCCTTCCCACATCAGCTCTGGGGCTCAGTTCTAATTTGCTTCAACTTGGTGAAACACTGCTAAATGGTGAAATGTTGTAAACTTACACCAGGCTGGAGCTGACCTTTTGTAGCTTCATTAAGGTTTTGAAGGTACCCCCTACAAGCATTATTCTTGCTGTGAACAGAAGATTATTTATTGTTTACTCTGTAGTGGCCTGCTGCTGTTCTGCTTTGCTGGGTAGTAGCCATTCTTTTAAAGTCTGACCTCATTCTATTAGATGCTTCCTCCATTGAGTGTTCTCATTTCTCACTGAAGCCAACACACAACATTTACTAAAAAAACTCTCCCATTAAAGGCGGTGAGAATCTGCCTCTCAGATGGCGTGCACTCTATTTTTCCTTTATCATTAAGAAGTCTGTTCGTCTGTCATTTTTTACTGCTTTCATCTGTTGTGCCATGGATACTGATCGATGCCTGTGACAGCTCATCATTAAAAGGAGAAGCACCTCTTTCAGTGTCAAAGTCAACTTGCTGAAAACTCTTCATAATCGCTTGTCCTCACAGATTTACAGCAAATGAGAAAACATTACAAAGACCTGGGAAGAGCTGCAAGTAACGTCCTTTCTTAACTTGGCATTCAGCTGCCCCATGACCACCATCGTTTATTAAAGCAGTAGAAGAAACAAGATAATGAAATGAACTGTAAAGCATTTTGTGGCAGTTGCCTGTATGAAAGATAGTGTTTAAAGATAAATTGCCATTGTAATCGTCGCTTCAGATTTGTCCTGGGAAAGCACAATGTGACTGGGATAAATAGTTTTGACTTTGCTGGCAGGCAGTGTTATCAGATAGCATGGACAGGACTGAGCAGTTAACTCTTGCAGGGCAGCATGTGGAGCAGGGAGCAGGTCAGAGCTGCAGTACGCTGCGATTCTGTGTTTAATACACGTGTGCAATGCCAACTGAGAGTAACGTGAGTTAGAGGCATGCTGCAAAGGCAAACTTGCAACTTTCCATAGTCTTTTAAACAAACCAATACATGACTGTAGAGGCTTCTCAGCCTGAGATCCAGCCTAGTATAGAGTTTCAAGTAAGTTCTAGTCATTTCCCTGCTCATCTGCATATAATACTGTTATTTGTCTAATTGTTTCTATTCTTGTATGTTTGGTATGTAAAAATGCGGTAAAGCCATTATGCAGGAAAAGGAAAGTAGTTGAGATGATTATTCTGTTATCAGTCATGACTAAGATGAAGAGAGATATACTAGCAAGACATTGTTCCTAAAATAGATACCTTGCAAACAAGAAATGTCAGTCAAATGAGGTTTAAATTAAATTCCTGATAGCAATTACTTACAGAATGATCATGCTCCCATTGAAATTATCATGAATATTGTCACCATTTTTAATGGAAAAAAAGTTTGGCTTCAGATACTGCTTCTGAAGTGTATTTCAGAACGTCCTCAGCTTTTACTATGTGCTTATATCCTGCTGAACCCGAAGTCACACTGCCACAAAATGCATACTTGGCTGAACGGTGACTCTAAGCAAGACTCTTTGCATGGGACAATATGAAAATGCGTTAAACCCAGAAACGGGCATTTGCAGAAAGTATTGAATGGCCACAAACAAGTGACCTCACTGGGAGGAGAACTGATGAAGTGAAGAAATGTGATGTGTGTTCCAAATAAAGAACTGATGAGTCAAGTTGTGCCCCAATTGGAACAGAAGCAAAGTCAAGATGGCTTGAAAATAACCTTGATAATTGTGGAGAAGAAATAGCAATCAATTCAAGTTTTGTTGACCCCCAGGAGCTAGGAGAATGGCAGTGGATTGGGAAGGTATGCTGATTTCTCTTCCTCCAGTAGCGGCAATTCTTTAAGCACTACTGCTATGGCAATTATCTGAAGACCTAAACTAGTATCACTGAAGTGATATTCAGCGATCTGCTCTCTATTCCCAGTAATATATCTATTACTCATGCAGTCAAGTCCTTTTGTTCCACAATAAGGAGAAAACAATTTCTAAATATATTATTGTAAATCCGTATCTTTACACTGCAAGACACAAACAGCTACTGCTGAATTATTTCTGACAGATACCAAGTCCCTATTGAATCTTCCAGGTTGAGACATTTTTCTAAGCGGGGCTCAGTAGGAAGTTAATTATAATGTTCCAAAATGGGAAGAATTTTTACCTGAGATGATTAGGCTATTGGTTTGAGGCATGGTATGTGGGTTCCTAGCTAAAGTTAGGAACTGGCAACATCTTTGGCTCTGTTTCATTTCAGAAGTAACACCCTCTGCTGTCACAAAAACTTCCCTGAAGACTGAGATCATGATGATTTTGGATGCAATCAGTTCCTTAAGTATTCATCATTGTTGATACATTTGCATATTGGAACATCATGATGGTTTATTCTGAAGCAAAATTCACTGTGAATTCAAGTTGAATTTTTCAGGCTTGGTTTCAGCTTCAAGGATTAAACAGGTTTGAAGAAATACAATGAAGCAAGTTTTGGAAAAATAGAAAAGTATGTGAGATTCAGTATAGAAAAAAAAAAGGATCAATTGCTTGTGGTAGATTTGCCATCTGTTGGTGTATGCACACAGCTGTGGTAACTTATTTCAGTATTTAATTACATTTTCTGACCTGCATTTGGCTCAGCTAACCTTAGGAGTTTATATGAGAAATGTAGTTGCTTAAGTTTTCTTTGCAAAGTAGTCTTTGGAAAGTGCTGAATTAGCAAGGAAACTCGTGTTGATGAGTACATAGAAGGAGGTTTGACAAAGCTGGGCCTTTGGGGTTTTCACTTTAAGCCATTATGTAGAGGCTAGAGTATTTCTGTGGTTCTCTGCTGGGCTTTTCTAAGCACGTACACTAAAACTGTAGGCAAAGCCCGAGTATCCATCTCCATGGTGTTGCTCATGGATGTAAAACAAACTCCTTCCTTACTTGATCACTGCTTGTGTATCTAGTCCTCGTGGCAATCCTGTCACTTACTTTGAATTGCCTGTCATTTCCCAAAGGACTTTGATAGCTAATGACTGCTCATTACTTTCTCTTTGTAATTTGTGCACATTATCGGTAGTTATTTACTTCAAAATCATTAGTGAAAAAGTGCACAGAGAAACCCGAATTTCCCCACCCTTCGTTTACAAGTGACTAAATAGCCCAGGAAGCTTCAGCCTGGGAAACAGAGCAAAGCACGGTAGGACAGTGGAGGTGGGATATATACCACACATAAAATCACAAATGATATGGAGAGGGTAATTAATCACTCTCCCTTACAATATCAGGCTAGGGAACATCAGATGAAACTGAGCAGTAGGCCCAGAGTGAGATTCTTTTGTAATAAGGTTTCATAGTGGAACTTGTGAGATGTTACGGTTGATGAAAATTTAGATATCCAAGGCTTGAGCAAACTGGTGTAAGAAATGTCCGTCAAGACTATTCCGTGCAAGATACCACCCTTGGCCTGTGAAACCTGAATTGCTGGAGGCTGAAAACAAATTCTGGAGAAGTGTTCTTAGCTAACGCTTACTGTTTGTATTTTCTGAATGGCATCTGCTTTCTTGGCCAGCATTGGAGATAAGATAATGGATCTTTAATTTGACCGTACATAGCTTTTCATTTGATGATACAGAACTTCTGAGATGTGTCAGTTGGCTGGTTTGTAGCATTCACTCGATGTTTTGGGGAAAAAATATATTGTAGGACATTTGAATTCAAAATGCCTTTTGAAATGAAGAGGAACCAAAAGGTTTTAAGTGAAAAAAGTTTAGATAAGCATCAAAACATCTAGTAGGATCTTCATTCACTGTGCCTATCTGCAGATTTCATCCCCTACTGTCAAAGCAATGTGATCAGCAGAGATAAATTCATTGTATTTTCCATATGGCTGAGATATTTCTCTAGCTCATTTTGGACAAATGTGGCAAAATTTGCTGCTAAGTTTGTCCTGTGGTTCTAAAATAGCTCAAAAGAAGAGTGTTTGCTTTGACGGTGAGAACGAAATAGTATCGAGGATCTCTCTTAAGGTGTTGATCTAGGAGCATCATCTCAAATTGGTTTCCTTTTTTATCCATAAGTGAGCTTTTAAAAACTTGCTGCCAAAGTACAAAAGATGTAGACGGGAAAACATAACCATAAAGCTGAAGCAGGGATTCAGGAAGGGCCTCTTCACTTGCGCTTCATACATTCAGCACAATCACAACTGAGTATAAAAGTGACTCTTGCTGTTTCCTAAAAAAATCAAGTTCTTTTGCCTTTGCAGTGTGCGGCAAAGTACACAATAAACTGTTTAACAATACTGAACTGTTTAAGACATCTTATTCCACGTTTCTGTGAATACACATACGTACACAAGCTTGGATCTATTTGCATTTTTTAAACAGCAGTACACACAGGATGGGATATGGACTCTCACATTTCTATTTCATGTCCAGGCTAACACAATATTGACTAAAGGTTTTGCCATGTTACTCTTTCATAACTTAATCCGAATGCATACACGTTTGGTATTATATGTTAACTTCTACAATCATGACAATCTTGCTGTAATATTTGCCTTATTAGTAGCAGAGCAATTCACGCTGTGTGTAGAGGGTCTCCACAGCTTAATAGCCACAACTGTGCCACTGAACTTGTACCTCCATGTGAGAGCACACTCTCCAGTACACCTCACCCTCTGCATTAATCAGTTCCTCCTCTGGAACAATTCTGGCATAGACGCAAGCATACAACTATACATTTTCGATACATCAGGACAGTTCTTTTCCTTCTCATATGAAAACAAGTCATGCTAACAGAAGCATGCTTTGTACCCACGTAAATTCATCCACACAATAGGAAAGAGCTGTACTGCTCTGACTGTGCAAGTGTTGTTAAATCGCATTGTACAAAAGATTAAAGGAAAAACGATGATGAACTTGAATAAACTTGCCCTGAGAAATTAACTGTATCCCTGCCCCCCCCCAAACCACCCTCACAATTGATACTGGAGTTCACAGTTTGCCTTGAACTGAATCTACAAAAGCTAAATTTGTACCTGTTCCCTTTCAGGGGCTTTATTATAGTAAAAACAGAACAAAAAATCAGTCTCGACTTGGGAAGTTTCCTCAAACTTTGCTTTTTGTATAGTTTCCTTCCTGAGAGCTCACTGAACTAGATACTATTCACATATTCCTATATTCACACTGTTTTTTCTGCTTTGCTTTCCAGGGTGGAGCTGCGCTGTACTTGCCACGGTTAGCATGGTTTGGATTCCAGTATCATTAACTGGGGGGAGGAGGGGAACAAAAGACACTGGCCTGATGATAATATTCTTATTTTTCCTTTCTTGAAAAACATTGTAGATGAATGAACACAACGTTTGCAGGTTTCTTCTGAAATAATCTTGTTTAAGGACAAGGTTGATACAGATTGACAGAAAACTTGTAAGAGGGAACACAGTGCTGTAATACGCCTCTCTGAGAAATGTCCTGCTAGGAACGATATGCAGGAAACTTGCAGGGATTTTTTTTTAACCTCGTAAATAATCTGTTGTTCATACTTTCAAGCGTATGACTGATACTTTCAGGGAAATTGAATGAGCAAACTAAGTATGGATGTTGTCAGTTGGCTGCAGCCCTGAGGTCCGTAAAAGGGACAACTGAGTAGTTGGGAGTTCATGTTACTGACACTGAGCAAGCTGAATTGTGGCTGCAGATCCCTATTATTATTATTACTATTATTATTACCATCATCATCATTATTATTATTCATTTCATATTAGGCTCAATATAAGAGCATTCTCAGCAACTTTGCCATGTCATAGAATTAATTTTGAAGTGAATAAATATTTAGAAACTGGTTACTTTGAAGCCTCCATCTAATAAAAGTACCTCGCAGAGGAGAAAGTGGTTATAATGTCATGCTGATCATACAATGACCTGCTGAGGAACATAATGGGCAGAACCTGCTGAACAAATTAAGGTACTGGAATGTAAAAACTATTCAGCTGAAAACTGTGCACCAAATGAAATCTGATACCCTCATCTGAGAACTGCACACCAAATGAGATCCGATATCCATACAGTCATGGACACGGGCTAGATGAGATGCTCTAGAAAAAGGTATAAAAATATCCAAATATATAATATTTAAATATTAAATTGAAACCTGACATAAAGCCTTGGCCCTCCTAAATTATTGACTTGCTATTACATTTTTGATGATTTATTTCTCTATAAAAGACCATTTGGGGGAGGCAGCTCTTTCTAAGTTTTACATTTCAGTGACATACTGTTTTTTTATTGAATACCTCTTGCTTCTTTGGTTTTAAGACCTAGAGTAAAACAAATTCTGAATTTACTTTTTCTTATTCAGTCATTTTTATATCTACATATACCATTATTTCTCTTTTATAGTCCTTGACATGAATGACAATCCTAACTTTCATTATTGCTTTTCTCTGAACTTCTCAAGTATTGTAGTGATAAGCTGGGGATGCAGAACACTTGTTTGCAATCTCTTATTGTTTGAGGCAATAGGAAAAGTCAGACATAGGGCAACAGTGTCTGCAACACAAGTTCTAGACTAAAGCTCCTGTTGAGCACTCAAGCGCTTTCAAGAAGTCACTCCCCACTTGATTTCCTTTATATTTAAATTAAGATCTGCCTCATGGCACACTGCTCAAGTACATATGCATTTAACTTCATAGGGAAGATGTTGCCATTTGGTTTCTTGTGGATGCACACCAGTTACGTGAACAGAGGCACTGGGCTAGGTAGCTGTGTGTGAACCAAAGGCCCATGAAGCTGGGGCTTGTCCCTCCATCTCCTGCCACTTAACTGCTCTAAAAGCTCCATGTTCGCACAATCCTACTATAACAAAAACAACGTTTACAAGTGACCTAGCCTGAACAGTTCTATATTTAAAAGCTAAATTCTCTCTCGATGTTAAATACTGGTAACTTGGTCCTACATTTTCTTGCACACTTTTTATTTTCGGAAGGATGAATATTGCTGGTACACACTCCCTGTTTCAGTCTAAAACATTTGTCTTCCATGGTTGAGTTACAGACCTTTAAAAATAGGCTTGCAATGGAAATGCTGACATGCCAGCTGGCTGTTGCTGCAATGACACATTCACAATAGTCAACTCTCTTCAGCCAGCTCAGCGACAGGGAACTAACTGGTAATAGTTAGCTTTGTGAAACAGGTTGCTCTAATTTAATCGAAGACTACAGCAGCAGAGCATTTTATACTGTGTACTTGTTTGTCCGATGGTTGAATTCTGCGGGTTTTTTTTAAAAAATCAGCACAGGAAAGTGTTGTGGACTGTGGGGTGTACTGGTTTGCTCCCTCAGTCATGCTAATTTGATCAAAATTATTTGGCAATTAAGAATGGTTTGAGACTTCCTTTGCTAGCTTTATCTAAAGGGCAGGGCTTACTAGAAAGTCATGCAGAGTGTTTAAATAAACAGTGTCATTCAGGAGTTTTCTACCCTTAAAAATATGTATTTTTCATAGTATCATCTAGCGTTTTCCAGCTCCAGAGATCAAACGGTGACAGAGAAGTATTATTTTTTCATCCGTGCTCTTTTTGCTGTCCCCTCAGGTTTGGAAATACTGGAGTGTTTCTCACTGAACACATGCTTGGAAACAAAGGAGTCCGTCCCCTCGGTGTCTGTAACCACGGTGAGCAGGCTGCTCCGCTCCCGCAGCCCTGCGCGCAGCTTATTCGCGCGTTTCACTTCACGAAGGACCCAGGAGCAACCCGGCTACACTTTCTTTTCCACTTTCCAGTCGCGCGTCCAATCTTGCCACCTCTCAATTCAGAAAAAAAAAAACAAAAAACCAACCACGAAACAAAACGAAACTTCGTGGGGTTTTCCCCCGCGGTCGCGGCAGCGGGAAGGCCAGCCCGCCAGCCGCTCCCCTCACAGCCGAGGCGTCGCCTCCCGGCGGGCCTGCGCCGCTCATGAGGGGGCGCCGAGGCACCCGAGGTAGGGACGGGGTCTGAGGGGATGAAGGGGTCTGACGGGACGACGGCCTCCTAGCCGGGGGGGAACTTCACCGACCGAG
Source organism: Falco cherrug (assembly GCF_023634085.1). Taxonomy (NCBI): domain Eukaryota; kingdom Metazoa; phylum Chordata; class Aves; order Falconiformes; family Falconidae; genus Falco; species Falco cherrug. The sequence continues at coordinate 21,603,396 of NC_073711.1, forward strand.
CTCCATCGCTGATTTTACCCCCCTCCTCTTTGTCTCGTTTTAAACGCCTCCGTGCCGCTCTCCAGCACCCTCCCTCAGCCTCAGGCGGAACGTCCAGGTGCCGCCGACAGCCCGCCCGCGACACCATTGCTTCACCGCGCTCCCTCCCTCCGGCGGGCAGGCGGTCACCCTGCCCGGATCCCCCCCGGTGCCCAGGCCGGCAGCCGGTCGCCCCCCAGCCCCGTCCCCCTCAGCCAGGCGCCGCCCGGCCGCGGGCCCGCGAACGTCACCGCGCGTCACCGCCCCCCTCCCCATGCAGGGGATTCTCCGGCCCGCCCTGACGTCATCCCCGTGCCGCGCAGGCCGCGCCCCCTCCGGCCGCCATGTTGGGGGGTGTGCGCGGGGGAGCGCAGAGCGGCGCCGCCTCCGCCGGCCGGCAGCAGCAGCAGCAGCACTAACAGCCCGTGTTCCGCCGCCGCGCTCCATGGCCAGGAGGAGGGGGCCCGCCGCGGCTGCCCACCGCCTCTGAGCCGGCCGCGGGCCCGGGAATGCGCAGCGGCTGGCGGCGGCTGCCCGGCTAGGAGGAGAAGCCGGGACATGGTGCCGTTCGCTCCGCTGGAGGACGCGGAGGAGCCGGAGCCCTGCCACAAAATGGAGCTGTACGTGAGCGGCGGCGAGGTCAGTGTGGGGCCGGGGGGGCGGGGCTCCCGCGCCGCGGCCGGCTCCCCGCCGGCACCTGCCCGCCCGCTCCCCGGCCCCCGCCGCCGCCTGGGAACGGCCGGGCTGGGGGCGGAGGGCGGGCGCAGCGCAACGCCCCCGGCCTCTCCCTGCCGGCCCCCGCTTCGCCGGTCCCCCCCCTCCGCCCTCGCCTCGCTGCCCCCGGTCTGCCCGCCGCCCTCCTCCGCCGGATCCTAGCGTTCTCGGCGGCGCCGCCGCTTCCCCGCCTCCCCTGGGATCTCCCCCCTCACACGCACACACACACACAGAGGCAGCCCGGCGCTGCCGCCGGCCACCTGGCCTGCTCCCGGCTCCTTCCCGCAGCGCCCGCGCCGGGACCGCCCCCCCCCCCCCCCCCCGGGAGCTCAGTCCGGCTCCGGCCCGACCCGGGCAGGCGGCGGCCCCCAGGCTTGACCCGCAGCCCGGCCGCGGCCCCCCCGCGCCTCCCCCGCCTGGCCCGAGGGCGGCGGGGCCGTGTGGCGGGGCCCGGCCGCGACCCCCCCGGCGCAGGCAGCGGGACGGCGGCAGCACGTGCGGAGTGCGGGGGCCGCCGGCCCCGCCGGGGGAACAAGGCGCACGGAAGAGCGTTGGGGCCGGTGCGCTTCGTGTCGCCTTCCTGACCGTGTTAGTGTCACGCTTGTCGGTTCCCTGTGAACGCGGTTTTACGGGCACGGCTCGCGTGGAAAGTTACTTTAACTCCTCCTGGAAATGTGACTGTACGGATCGGGGTGCGCATCCAGGTAGGCTGGCCCTGGGAGCGGGCCCTTTGCTTTTGCACCCATTAAACTAAGCAGTAATTTTCATACACGCAACAAGCAGAAGGACCCGGGAGCATGCGACTGAGGTTTGGATGCGTAAACGTTGTAAAGGACAAGGAACAACTTCGAGAGTGGCTTCGAGGTACTGCTTAGCACTCTAGGTGCGTCCATAAGCAAGTACCGAATGTGATTTAAAAGAAAATAAATGGTAAAACTGGTTATGCTGTAATAAAGTGCCTATCTCAGCAGAATGTGACACTCAGGTCTTAAAACTTGCACTTTTAAATCAGAAGCGTAGGATTGTGTATCAAGTATCATCAAGTATGACAAATAAGAGATTACACCTAGGTGTATTAGGCACACAAAAGATGTTATCTAAATAAAGCTTCGTAAAACTGGTCAGACTTGCTTTCTGTGATGCAGTAGGCTTTTCTTATCCTAAGTAAAAAGGTCTGTAGCAAATTCATCTCTAAGTACAAAGTGTGCAAAACAAGCCTAGGTTAAAGTTCTGGGAAGAGTGAAGGGGTATCCTTTAAAGAATTGTGTTGAAATGTCATTATTTGATAAAAATTGGTACTTATAAGGAATCCAGTAATTCAAATAGGAATCAAGCCATGGGGGTTTTATATCTCATGGGTTTTTTAAAATTTATTTTCTGTAGTTGTGTCTACGGAGTGCCGCTTTTAAGTACTATAATTACTGGACGTGCATTTCTACATCATGACTGCTACACTTTTAACACTTTAAAATATTCTAATGATCTAATAATACTGGATGCAGTACCTCTACCTTAATATTAGAGAAATCCTAATTATGTTAGTGAAGCTACAGGTAAGGATTAAGAAGTCAGCAGAAGTATTAAGGCTTATTTGTTAGTCTTGAGGTTTATAAAAATAATGTGCTGTAGTTAAGGTATGAAGTTTATTGAAGATCTGAGAACTTTCTTGGCCCTGTTGATCTGTTCTTTAAGAATATTGTGATACATTGGTGTTAAAATAATCAAACTTAGAATATTGTAGCCGAAATGAGAACTTCTGTGGTGGTTGTGCATCTCTCAGTATTTTTTGGCTGGACAAGTACGCCTCCACTAAGGCTGGTGCTACTTTGAGTACCGTGTTCAGTGCTGGTTTTGTGTATGGATTTTGCCATAAAAATTTATTGGCAGTTAGCAGGAGTGGCTGGAGAACCAGCCCTAGCTCCGGCACGGCAAAGCTCCGACAGGTAGTTCTGCTGACAGTGGTGACCTTTACTGTCAAATACTCGGCTGGGCTAGGGCTGCCGAAGGGGCGCGAGGTTGGCGATGCACTGCTGGAGGAACCAGGTTCTGAAGTCACACTCGCCGGGCCAACAGAGCGTAGGACCCTGCCTGCCCAACTGAAACAGCTCTGTGTTTGTAACATCTGAAGGCAACTGTTTGCAACAGTTGTTCTTAGAAGTGTGTTTTTCTCAAGCCTGTACATGAACTACTTACTTAACAGGGTCTGTGTAAAACCCATTTCACTTGTGCTCTGATTAAAGTGTTTGTTACATCTGTGTTACATTTGGCTAGCAGCGTTTGAGGCTTCATTTATACCAATACCAGTTTCTTCAAGTTGCATGTGAAGTTCCCAAATTACATTAGCAAATACTTGTTATTGTCATAATGCTTTATATTAACAGCATCTCAGGGATGTGTTGTACTTTTTACTTGTTGGAATTCTGCATTCACATGGTTTGGGGATTTAAGAATTTTATTTTATATTATAGTAGATTTTGGTTTGGTTTGGAATCTTACCTTAGTATTATTTTTTTTAATTAATTGTAGCCTATAGTACTTACTACAACCTTACGTTGGCAGTCTGATAGATCTCATTGACCTTGCCTGCACTGTCAACAGTGTTACGGAGAAATAGTCCTATATTTTGAAGAGTAACTTATTCCTACTCGCTGGTGCTCTTGGCCATCAGTTGTGGCATAGGAGGAAAAATCTGAGAAACAGTTTTCTCTGAGGAATTTGCCTGTTAATTAACTAAGTTTAGGATTACATTATTAGAAATAAGTGCATTTCCAGTGAAGTAGCACACACGTTGACTGGAAGTAAAAACAGTTGGCAAGGGAAGAACACGATCTTGGAGGTAGGAAACAAATTTTCATGCTTCACGGCATAAAAACAACACGAGCTTTTGGAAGAAATCTAGGATTGAATTATTTTGCCATTTTTTCATGTTGCTTGTCTTTGAAGTGCTGAGGATTACATTTTGGATTGTACGTTGTGCTGTTCCTGTTCTTATATTCCTATGACAGTGTCACTTGTGAAGCAGTTTTGCAGCTGTGGGAATTCCTTAAGCCTAGGTAGGAAGGGTCAGTGTCGTGCAGTTTAAGCTTTGAATGTTGAGTGAACCTCTTTCCTCCTAAGTACGGGATTAATATGTATTTTCATGGTAATAAAATAATTAAAAAATTTTCATGGTACAAGGGTGCTGATAATACTCTACAACAGTTGATTATAAAAATATTGCAGTCAACAAAGAAACAGGAAAGTAAATGTTAACATTTTATTGACCAAGCTGAATGAAATGCAAAAATACTTGGAATTGGGCAGATACAGTAATTTTGGAATTTTCTGCCCATTTGATAGAAGTAGTCTTGCATTTAAAAGGATAGGTGTAATTAAAGTGCATGCTGTTTGCAAAACATGAATATTGTGACTTGCCTAAATGTGACCTCATACTCAAATATTTGTTTTTGAAATAAATACTTCAGAAACAGTTGCTTAATTGGCTGACAGTGACAAGGAAGGTGAGGCTGAAACAACAAAGTGGCTGGAAACTAAAGTATTCTGCTAGAAAAATGGGACTGCGCTGAAAGTTGCTGCCTCCCAAAAGGCATGTTCATCAGTTGAGCTTTGCTGCTGTTGTACGTAATCCATTGCCAGTGCCAATTTAAATAAATGTATCTTTGATTTTGGCCAGTGTTTTCAGTCCATTCTCTTAAGCATGTTCTGAGCCTCGTCTGTCAAAGGCCACTGAATTTTGTTAGTGTTTGGAGTTGCATAACTCCTTTGTGAGTAATTACTGGCAGTGACATGGATGACTCAGCTACCTAGTTTTGTGCATCTCTGAAAATCTCCACATTTGGGTGGTGTTATGTTAAGAAAAAATAGTAGTTTTGCCCCTAACCTGAAGTGAAGTACCCTCAGCTCTTGCAACAATTTACAGTTTTTATAAAGACTTATGAGAGCAAGCCCCCTTAAAGTGGAGGGGAAAAAAAAAAGAGCAAGCATGTTAATACTCTTAAATGGAAAACAATGAGTGTCTTTATGCATTGAGAAGTGATGCAATATAATAATAATTCTGTTTTGGTATGCCACTTTTGAAGATAATTTTTGGAAGTCTGCTGTCATATTTTGAATGTGTAAAAGGAGCAGGGGGTCTGAGGTAGCTCACCTTGGTTCCCCCAGGATAGCTTTGGAGGCGCTTCACAATAACCATAAATCAGAAGAATGGTATGGTGTGTTAACTCATATATAGAATCTTAATGTTTATGTAGATGTGCTTCATTACTACATCAAGAATAAAATTTGAAACACATTGTTTTCATCAGGTTAAAATGTTCTTTCCCAGTATTCCTCATTTGTCATTACACGTGATTTTGAGATTGGCTGCTTTATGCCCTTTGGTTATGGAGTTACAGTCACCTCCTAGACAGGCGGGAGTGAAAAGGGTCTCAAGTCCTTCACTGCTACAGCAACCCCTGTGCTTGTGGTTGGGTTTGTGTCTTGTCATAGCTATAGCTAGTCTGAGACACATGGTATTCTCCCCTCATCTCTGATAATGGGAAGGATCAAATGTTCTCTTAAAATTGGTAATTATACGTTTCTGAATATTTGTTATCCTGTATGAAGGTATGATTTATTTGCCACAGGATAAGAACTTTCTAACTTTCCCTAGTAACTGACTATGGGTTTAAGGTTGTTGGTTTTGTTGTTTGGGTTTCTTTTTAAAGGTAGATGGCTTTATCTTCCTTTTCTACTTGGTACGTTTGTGTGTGTGAGTGAGTTACCTGGCCTCTTTTCTCAGGAGCTGAGGGACTGAGGCTAGCGCAGGGTTTGTGCAGGCGGTGAGCAGATGAGAAGAAAATCCAGCGCAGACCTGCAGAGTCTGACAGGGACACTGCCATCCCATCAGCAGGACATCCTTCCTCTGGTCACATCGTGGTAGGGTGGGACCCCGCTTTAGTTGGTGCAACTCCGTTGGGTAATTCTTGTAACACTGCTTCATCTTCCACTTCGTGGGGCTGGCTGCTGTACTGGAGGAAGCTTTACCTTCCCAAAAGTATGCGAGCCCAGGCAGTAAAGAGCACTGAATACAGGTTGGGCACCTGCATACAATAACAATATCTGCTATTTTTTTACAAAAAAACCCAACAAACCAACCAAAAACTTGTGGGTGTTTTATAGGAAGAACAGGTGCTGTTAAGCTTCGGTTTTGTTCAGTCACTTTTAGACATTTAAAAAAAAAATGAAATCCCTTGCCTATTTGGCTGTGCACAGAATCCCCAAATTTCTCAAACCTATCTCAGGAAATAAGATTCAGTAGGCCAATGTGTTGCTCATTAAATTAATGTTGCAAACACTCTGCAGATGTAATTCAGAATAAATGAGGAACAAATGTTGTTGTCTTAACAGGGTTTTTTCCAAAGGATTTGTTTCAAAGTCTTTTCAAAATAATTGGGGTTTCTAATGCAAGCTTCCACTCTAACATTTTGAAATAAGTATGTGAAATAATACTTTTCTATGTGGGGAAGCAAACTGGTTAGTCTTGCGTTCATTTGGAAGAATTGAGAGGTGTAGGTCTGGTGACTAGCTGCAGTAACTTAGCAAATTAAGCACAGTGAAGGAGGAACCATGGAGGATGCAGAAGATTTTGTTGATACTTATGTAGGATTTTACCTGTTTGTAGCCAGGCTAGATTATCCATGAGTGGTGATGAATAATGCTTTCTACTTACAATAATGTTACGATTATAAAATTCCCAGTTTTTCTTCTGTAAAATTCTTAATTCTGTTTGAAGGCTTAAATGAAGACGTGTAAAAACAGGGCAGAGCAAACGAGCTTTACATCTACAGTTTTTCCTTGTAGTTAGGCATTTTGCTGGCCATTTGTCTAGTTTCTTTTGGCCCAAACCATAACACATTTACCATGTAAACAGTTAAAACATCCCTAATACAGGGGCGAAGATGGTTCAAATCTTTAGTAATCCTGGGATTCCTCTGTTCTGCTGTAATTATTGGAGGAGAAACATGTGCAATAGTAGTTAAGACTTTTACCAGCCGCAAAAGCCCTTGGGATGTTCTCCCAAAGTAGTCCCAGCAAGTCATGGGATCCATCGCAGCTATTTAAATCAGAAGGCAGATTGTGCTCTGTTACTTCGGAGGCCGTTTAGCATCAGAGGACTGGGTCTTTTAGCCTACTGCTCTGGAAAAGTAAGTTTCTTACCTGCTAGGTTGTCTGACCTTAACTTTGTTGTCATCTTTTTATATAATTGTTTTGGTTATTGTTATACTAGTCAACAATGTGGAGTACATTCTGTAGTTCTCAGAATATGTGTTTGGAAAGTATTGACGCTGTTTGCTGAAATGTCTTAGTTTAATTTGTTTTAATTGAAGTTAATACTTAAAATGGTCAGTTAGTTGTAGGACTTTAGCAGTACTGAAGAGCAAAATGATTCAAGGATGAAAGAATCTCCTTCAGACTAATGGTACTCGCTTCTTTCAGTTGTTCTCATTGTAGAGATAAGTGCTTTCTAATTCTCAATAATTTAAATTTGTGCATTCATGGATATTTAGTAAATAATGACTTAAAGGTTAAAATAAACCTCTTCAGGTTAAAAAGTTCTGTTCTATGCATTTGTGTGTATTCAAGATTAAATCACTGAAAGGGGTGCTACTTGACTGCAGAAGCAGAATTTTGTATGTGGTTTCCACAGAGATGGGAATTAAGTATTAATTGTAACTTTCCTTTTTTGCCTAATATGGGGGACAGTGGAAACTTCTAGTTACTGAAACTTGGCCAGTATAAGTAACTGTACAGAACAGTAATGATTTGACTTTTGCCACTGAATTTTTTAACTGAATAACTAACAAACTCCTAGACTTTGGGTTGCAATCCAACAGGTTTGTTGTTTTGTTGGGTTTTTTTAAGGGACAGTGACCACGGTTCACAAACAAAGCAAGCAAAAGTGTAGTCATGTATATCGAGCAATAAAAGTACATTCATGCACTTGGACATAAAAATTCTTTGGACTAAAAATTGGCAGGCATCCTAGTCTTTGTAGTTATAGGGGAAAAAAAAAACAACCCATGAGCAACAACGAAGGGTAAAAGTGTACGATGGGAAATTGTTAATTAAGATGCCATTTGATTACCTGCCTTAAAAGTCCAACAACTTACTATATTTGATTTGCCAGAAAGCTGAAAGTATGCTTACATGGCGTGCTCAGGAACTACGTAGATCAAATAACATGCTGATTTTTTTTTCATTCAAACCCCCATTCCAGCAGTGACACTTTCTGTGTCTGGTTGCCTGGAGTTAAGCTATCGTTTTCAGCGTATCTAGAATTCTTCTGGCTGGTAGTTTGGGTTCCAGAGCTTAAATTTAAGTAACAAAACGTGGAAAATGTTGACTGTATTTAAAGAAAGAAAAAGCAAAATGCAGACAAAATTCACTTCAAATTCAAGTACTTGAGTGAAAATTGCACGTATTTCCGAGCACCTGGAGTGGAAACTTGTTTTATTACTAGGTCCAAATAAAAATAAGATTTTTGGACAACTTTGTGCCTCTCCTTGATTCGCTGTTAAATGTAATCTAGTGATACTGTGAAAAGAAATTACGTGGCAGTGAATCATCTGAAATGTAATTGAAGTTCATATCTGGTCTGAATGTTGGTATTATTTCTTGATGTATTCAGTTAATTCATACAATAACATATATGTTTGTAACCTGTGATTACAGTAAGCAAAAACTCAATTAACTGAATGAAGGTAACCAAAGCCTCATGCTGCTTTCCTTGATATTTTTTTTCAGTGAGGTTATAGTCCAAAAATAAGTGCCGGTGTGTTGATACAAAAATTGGAGATTTGATTTTTATCAAAATCATTAATATAAGAGTTAGCTTTTAAAAGCTGTACTTGAAATCAAGAGTCCTAGGAGCAGCACTGGAAGTGGTTGAGGGTTTGCTTAGATGATGCAATTGTGGTGGTATAAACCTGTCCCTTCAGCCCTGCCTGTTTGTCGGGTTTTCTTGTCGCTTTTAAATGGGGGCATGGTCTATATGGCATTTCAAGATTCTTTGTAGTCCTGTGTTTTTACCAGTTCACATACTGATAATCATAGCATATTTTGGTATCTTAGGCATGTATTTGAGATAAATTCAGAAGTACGAGAAGAAAATGTCATGACCCAGTCTGAGAATTTAATGGGTTCAATTTCTGTTTTCAGGAAATAAGTTGTTTGTTTCCTTGTGTTATTTCTAGCTAGTATTTTGTTGTGAGATCTATGCCACATGAAGGTAGCGATACTGAACAATTAACATATAATAAATTAGCAATTATCACTAGCAAAGTACGTAACTAGCTTCAACTATTTTGTCAGGTATTTCATTTGTCATTACTGCTTTGTGTGTTTGAACAGTGTGCCCTTTGCTTTCTGCATTATTTTTTTTTTTTAATTTCAGTTGTTATGCAGCATTGAATTGTTTGTTACTTAGGGAGAACTGAACTTTTAGATTTTATTTTTTTTTTTTTGCTATTGCAGCTGTGGACTTGGTACCTGCTTTTTACTGTTGTTTTTGGGGGTACACAACTGCTAGCGAGTATTGTGCTCACTTAAGAGCATGTTGTTTATTTGTCTCTGTCTGGATGCCTGTCGTACTTTTCTGCCTCTTAAAGGTGGTTGGTGGGTTTGAAATTGATCCACAAATATTTTAATATACAGATCTACAGTTTCTAAACTACTTTGTTAAACTGTGACTGTTCTGTTTGCTAAATATTTAAATAACTTTTGATGCAAGCAGACTTTTGGAGGGATCTAATTTTTGAGGAAATAATGACTTATTTTTGTGAATAAGGATTCTGTGGTATGTATTCTCCGTTCTGCTTGCTCTTGTGCTTCTGCTTCTTGCCCCCAAAAGGCTTAAAAACATTTTTGAATCTCTTTTGCTTTAATCTGCAAATTAATTTTCAGCAGCAGATTTTACAATTTTAGCTTTCTGAAAAGCATCCGCAACATAAATTTTGTACATTTTACATGTCATCTTGTATGGATGGTATCTGTAGCTTTTAAAGAAGGAATTTTAAATTAATTCCAATTAAATAACACTGTGGAATGGCATTTACAAAGGGATATGCTAAATGATGCATAAGGGAGACACTAAATATAACTACTAGGTAGTAGTGTTTGATTGAAACTACAGTTTTAAATTAGAGCAACAAGAACACCAGTTTTCATTTGTGTGCTCTGAAATGTAAATTGGTCAAATTATAAACTCTGCTTGTTTGAAATTGTTAGGTTTAATGCTGTTGTTTGGTTTTTTTTCTTTTTCTCTTCTGCATTCCCATTTCTTCCCATCTCCAGCTAAATGGCCTTAAAATGGCAGATGAGCCTATGGAAGAAGGTGAACCATATTCTTACCATGTAAGTATATTCGATTAGATGTTCAGTTTAGGCACTCAATTAGCATTTCGTTTGAAGCAAAATTTATGCATTCCCTGCTCTTTAATAACTTTTGAACCTTTCATTTTGTTTGACCAGATCTGAGGAGGCTCTTAAGTCTCAAAGATGAATTGGAAAATTAGTACCTGGGTAGGGGCCGTAAGTGCCTTGTTGGGGAAGCTTGCACATCAGGCAGTGCTTTATGGAAAACAGATTCTGTGTGCTGGAGAGGGCAGGTCCCTCAGCCTCAGAAAGTGCTCAGTCCAGCCATGAACCTTTTATACATAGAGTGTTTATTGTTGCCTCTTACTACACTGTCAGCTGTTCTTCCTTTGTATTTTTTAATGTAGCTGCTGTACATTCATCTAGAAGGTACTTAATTCCTGCTATTTTAGAACAGAATTGATTTTTACACCAGGATGTTAATTTGACTGTTATGTACAAGTATCTCAGATGAACCCTGTTGTGCATGACTTTTGTCCAGTGCCTTGGTGATGTGCATATTTAGGAGGTGCTGAAGATCAGTGTTCTGTACGCTGGCTAAATCTTGGACTAAACTTTAGGCTAATACTGTGTGTGGTGAAATGCCTGACATTGCATGGAGAAGTTGGCCATCATTTTTGAACACAGCCATCCATGTATTTTGTGTTTGGAACAAGATCATGGAAAAAGGTATTAAGTATATCTTATTGCCAGCTGTAACCACTGCTTTGTATTGCAGTAATAAGTTAGAAGTGAGTGATCTGGAGAGTAAAGTCTTGGGGGAAGAAGTGTGGTGCTTGGACATTTCCTGGTGTAGAGTAAGTAAATAAACAGTCAGTGTCACGGTCATCTTACACGTAGCGAAGAAAGATGAGCAATGGGTTGTCTCAGTTGTTCGCGGTACTTGAAACAGAAGGATGTTGCTGAGCTTGTTTGTTAGGTGCTTGGAGCTACATACAAGTCAAGCTGTAACGAAGTAAGATGGCACAAAGCCATAACCGATTGCGGCGTTTCTTTCAGTGCTTTGTCTTCTGTTGAACCTGCTGGGAATAGTTAGGTTTTGTGCAAGGCAGCTCGGTGGGAGCTAGTACCTGAGCTCTGAAATAGATTTGCTGCTCAAGCAGCAGAGCACAAAATCAGATAGCCAAATTAGCGTTTTGTGGAGGCCAAACTAGAAATGAAAATGAAACTGGCTTATATAGCTGTTCAGCTTTTTCCCTTCTTGTGGGAAGGCCACTTCTTGTGGATGTGAAGGCAGAGGCCTTCTTATGCTTCAGTCATGCCAATTTTTAGTATTTAATGATAGTTAAGTAAGTGAAATTATATAGCCAATCTTTTGTGAAGGTAAAACACTTCATAAAAAATAGCTCATTTCATACATTTCAAGTTATTCTTTATTTGCATGGAAAGCATTTTTCTCCTCGGTTCACATTTAGAAATACTCTGTCAGTCTCTGCAGCAACCACAATATGATGTCACAGGCTAATGATTCAAGGTGGGTGATAAACGGAAGAGCAGGTGAACTGTTAAGGATCTTTTCTCATGCTAAGGTTCACAGTGTTAAGGAATACAAATTAGGATGGTGAAGTAAAAAGGCTTCTAAGTATAGTATTTACATTTTTCATGGAAAGAACCAGCCATTAGTCTGTTACGTGACAGGACAGGACGACGTTCTGCTTTCATCTGTCCTGGGCTGACTTGAAATGCTAGTGTGTTTACCTGCATTAGATTCCTGCCATGTGTTTAAAAAAACAAATAAAAATGAAATGTACATCTTTCCTATGAATATGTATATGCGTAGTCAGCAGGATGGATGGATGAAATGAAGTTGGGGTGTCTACACTGTATCATCAGTGTATGTCAGCGTTTTTTTGTCAACAAAAAGGGAAATAAACTATCTTGGAGTGTGAATTAATGAATTAACTTTGTTATTCAGCAGTATCTTCTGTTAATACCTACCTTTGCATGGGAAGCAGGTGGGACAGGCCTTTTCCACAAAGAGGGAAGTAAGAGATGTAGGGGAGGGGAAGGGACTCGTGCAGTAACAGCTGGACTGCAGTTTGTGACTATACTGTGATGTTAGTTTGAATTCTTTCTTTCTTCCTTCCTCTGGACAAACAAAACAATTAAGGCAGAGACAGTTAATACAGTGCGATGATTACCCCTGCTTACTTTTTAGTTATTACTGTAAGTATGTACGCATTTAGGTGATCAGATTTCTACCCTGAATTTCTGTGTAAACCCACATAGAGGATTTCATCCAGGGTACTTCTGTATCGTCTGGTAACGCTGATCACAAGTTTTAATGCGTGGTCCTGGGCAGCAAGACTTTCTGTCTGTAGTCAGCGTGACTGTAGTCTGATGTTCTCCCCTAAAGCCAACTGTTTCATCCAGCGGCTGGGTCTTTTTCTGGTGCTGTTCATACTTGCCGTTGCAGGAGAGCAGTGTACTGTGGGCTGGTAGGGTGTTTTTCTGGTCTCCACTAAGAGAAGCTTTCAAGACGAAGACCTAAAGGGAGGACAGGAGGACAGTTAATAATCATCTGGGTACCCTAAAAGGAAAGTACTGCAGATCAGATGGGATTTTCTGTTGTAATTGGCTTCTTGTATTTGCTGTGTACAAGAAGTTGGTATTCTTGACAGGGCTGAGGGGTGCCGCTCTTTTTTCACATACAAGCAGAGGTTGCTGTTGTAGGCCTTGGCACATAGGTTTTATTTTCAAGGATACTTTTTTTTTTTACATCTCACTTGTTTTCGCTCACAGAAACTTCTCTTACACCGTAAAAGCTGCAACAAGTCATCTGATTTGTTTTCATCATGAACGTTTGTCTTTTCACAATTGTAGCTGCTGTGCCCTGCTTTTCTAATGAGAGTAAAAGGAAGAAGTCAACAGAACACTGAATCTTTTACCTACCTCAGAATTACTCTCAGCTTTTTGAAGGATGTTTCCACACAGGGTAGTCTTTCCATGAGCTCTGCACCCCAGAGTTGTGTTTCTTCTGTTGGATGCAAGAATTGTCAGAGTTCTTAAGATGACTCATATCTTATTTACGGTCTTCAAATGATACATGTTCCTCTAGCTACAAGTGGATGACCATATTTATTATTTGCTGCTGTGAAAAGCAATAATTACCTAAAAATGATGAAATTCAATTTAGCTTTCATTAAGACTATTTCAGGAAAGGGAAAGATGAGAAGAGTAATCACTGGGAAAACTAAAGGCTGCTAAACAGAGGTGAAGCACAGAGGGATCATCTTGTACAGATCTTTAAACTGAGTATGTTTATTCCTTTCATGTAAGAAAATCAATCTTTGCTGTGGTTGTAATATTTATGACAAAAGGAAATGAGTATTCTTTGGGAATTTTACATCAATTTAGAAATTTTAGATGCATGTATTTAAGAAAGGGTGGTTGGGAAAATTCATGATTTGAACAGCTTTCTTTTCTGCCTTATTAGAATTTCAATTATTTTATTTTTTAAAAAAATAACCAACCAAACAAAAAGAGCAGGCATTTACATGCACTTCTAATGAGAGTTGATAAATTCAAGCCTGTTCATTATTGTATTTTGTTTGCCTTGAAATGATAGGATGAAGGAAGTGTGAAAGAAATTCCTATTACACACCATGTGAAAGAAGGATGTGAGAAAGCAGATCCAGCACAGTTTGAATTACTTAAGGTTCTTGGACAGGGATCATTTGGAAAGGTAAGATAACAAACTTTGTTTTCATCTGATGTCTACTTTGAACCTGCTTTGTCTTCCCTTATTTCTGTGATGCTACAAGGTTAGAAATAAACATCAGAAATCTAAGTCCAGGTAGATGTGCTTGTGGAAATTGCCCTGTTTTGGAGGAAGTTACCCACAGTGTTTTGCAGTTGGGTGGGGAGGTGGTGGTGGGTCTTTTCATTTTTACTATGGTAGCATTTCTATCTTAGTGTTCTTTAGAGGAAAAGCAATGTCTTTTTCCGTAGATCTTTCCAGATGTTCAAGAAGGATAGTACCCTAAGAGTTGCTGGGAATGTTTGAAAAAGATACTGACAAATTTCATCTTTCTCCAATCTTGCTCCGTTGCCAAGGGAGCAAGGTTTATAGCGGGACAGCACATCAGACCCAGCAACAGCCTCAGTCTCTCAGCAGAAGGGTTAGTCAGTAGCAAATTTTAGGAGGTCTGCCACGGAAAGTTAGTTTGCTTTAACTGAACAGGGAGGCATGTTTGTGGTTCATCTGGACTGGCAGCTGCAGCTTCATGGGGAACCATGGCACCAACAGCAAGGGTTTTTACCGGTTGGGTTATAGAGTTAGGGGTGGTTTTAATGCAACAGCTCTGGTGTTGACAAGCTCTGTTTGCCTCATGCCTTGGTTATTTGAAGTAAAATCATGGTGTTTTCAACGGCCTCAAGACTTTATTGCAGCATCTAGTCAGGAATCAGAAGGAACAATATTTCTGTTCCATATAGTTTCCCTCAGATCCTCTGTAGCTTAGGTTGATGCTTGGGAGGCAGCAGTGCTGTAACAGACATCAATAGACACTTCTGCAGGAGATGGTGATTTGTCTCTTAATGATGGTACTTGACGTGTTGTGGAAGTTTGATTTTATTTTTTTTCCTTTCAATATACAAACTCTGTATTGATATAAATACAGAAGAATGATTGCGGTAGTTTGGAACTTGAACCAAAGTAACAATAAAGTAAATAACCTGGGAAATCTATTTCAGGTTTTTTACTTTGCTGTATTTGTCAAGTTATCTACAGCTAGAAGATGCTAAGTGAACAGTTATTCAAATAGCTTATAGAAAAAATATGGCAATTTTTTTGTTACAATAATTTCTTTCTGGTGTCACACTGCAGAAATGAAATTAAAAACCTAATGTCTCAGTCGCTAGCTTGAAACACATTAGTTGAAACATTAATCCTAGTGTATAAGAATCTAATTTATTTTTTTTTAAAACAGACTCTTAAACTAGATCTTTTGCAATGCAAAAAGTAGACAATCAACTTTATGTATGTTTCCATTTTCCAGTTCTTCTGCTAGTTTTGTCTGTCTCGTGGAAGGAACAAATCTCTGCATAGAGATATATGGAGGGGGGGGGTGGAAGAGAGACATTAGGAAGGCAGTCTGTGAATAAGCGATAGCTTGGAAAATAGACTTTAAAATCTTTCTTAATGTTTTACAGTTTAAGACACACTTCTTTATCTGGTAATGTTTATTGCCAATTCCCTCATACGCTTCTCATCTTCAGAGCCTAAAAGGCTCTGCGTTTATTACTCCTGACTTGCAATGTCTTAAGCTATCTTAGGGTTCAGCACATCTGGTACAGACATCTTACCCCTGACTCAGACAGACTCTTACTTCACAGAGTTCAGACTTCTGACAGCCTAAGGAAAGCTCTTGCTCAGAATCCCATCAGGTTGGTGCGACGTCTGTTTTAGCGCTTTTGAAACCTGGCAGTACTTCTAGCTTCAGCTTTAAGAAATGGATGGTGACCTGCACATCTGAGCGGAGCTGTTTTTATCATGTATTTGTTGCTTTCTGTTGAAAAGAGAAAACAACGAAGATCAATGGCTGTTGCCTTGATGGTGTTTTATCTCTGGTTCATACTTCCCAGGGATCTCCCTTTGGGTTTAGCAAACACAAGGTTTGTTTGCTCTCTCTCTCTAACCTAGTATGGGGCTATAGCCCATCCTCTACCTGTCTTTTTTGACATCTGTGCAGTATTTAACACTGCTTCACAGCAATAAGGAGTTAAACCTGATGTCTGTTACTGAGTTTCTGTCTTTGGCCTTTGATAATCACTTTCAGCAGATCTGCTGAAGATGATCCGCAATTCACTTCGGTGTATCACCTTGAGTGTAACACGTGCCCATCTTGATTTTGCTTTACAATTGAACAACCGATCGTTATATCTCTGCAAGGTGCAGGATTATGGAGGCTTTGCAAATTAAATAGATGGTACTTGAGTAGTTCTTAGTGGCAGCTGGTTTAGTTCTTATTAGCTAGAATTTGTGACTTGTGTGTGAATTCCTTACAAGCTGCTAGTTATTAAGCACTAACATATTTGAACGTGTTTGTTAATCTTCTGCTTTGGTAATTGTGAGTGTTTTAATCTACAGATGTTTGTTTTCTTATTTGCTGGTGTCAGCGTGATATAATAGGAGAGCAGTGCCGTAGGTCAATCGTTGGGCAAAACTTAAAACAAAAAGCCTGATAACCTTGAAAAGTGATTACATTTTTCTTCTAACCAGAGTTTAAAATGGAAACAACCCCTTTCCTAACCCTGTACAACTTAGTGACAGTGTATGAATTTGTGATTCTAGAATGGAAAATTTGACAAGTTTATTTCATTACTTTTTTAAAAAATATTTCTAGATATTTAATTTCTAACAAAGTATATATGTAAATAAATCTAGTGTTAATGAAAATCTGAATAAGGTAAGATCAGAGAGGCAATTCTGGGTAGCTCTTGACATTCCCTTGTGATTTGTACGGGGTTTTTTTGTTTTGTTTTTTTTTTTAACAGTACAAACATTCCTCATAACTAAAAATTGCTATTATAAGAACAACAACTTAGAAACAGGAGCACGTACCAAACTGTTTTGTAAATTGAAAGACCTAGTAGTTAGGATATTAGTCAGTGGAGCTACATGTATTTGTACTGCGTTATTTTATCTAATACTATGCTTTTCTTGGTGTCAAGTTATATACAGTTTATCTCTAAAACTGCTCTGGAAGGAAAAGAGTAGAAAAACCTGTTGGAGTTGCTATTCCAGAGGGAAAGGGTGCTTTGATCTTAAATGGTGAGGTTTCCTTGCTTTCATCTCGCCACTCTTACAGATTTCATTAATACAGCCTGTTCCATGCTTGAAACTTGGGTCTTAAACCTCAAAATCTCTTAGGAGGTGGCAGACCAGGCAGAATTGTCACTTTCCAAGAAAGTAATATAAAGAAAAGTATTTATATAAGTACTTACTTGTTAAGTACTTATTTAAACAGCTTGCTGTAGGAAAGAATGTATAGTTTATGACCAATCTGAATACTTCAGAGAGCTTGGTGGTGCATGTACCTCTAATCTGATTAAGGGAATGCAATTTTGCTCTTCCTTTAAAGGTGTATGCTTGGGAAAGAATACTGAAAGCTGCCAGAAATTAATAGGAGGTTTACAAATGCTTTGTGATAGTTGTGTATTTGATTGCTAAGCTTGCTTATGTACAGAGACTTGCTATGAATACTTAGCATCTTTTTATTCCTCAGAGATTTTGAGGAATGGGATGGGACTAGGAACACACTATTTCCTTATCTCTATTAATGAAGTTAAAAGTAAAGACATAGTAATGCTTTTTTAGTCGGGTTGATTTAGTGTTTACATAAAATATTTTTAGCAGAATTTTTAAAAATGGGGTTTGTATTACCAGGTCTTCCTCGTACGGAAAATAATTGGTCCTGATGCTGGGCAACTTTATGCAATGAAAGTACTGAAAAAAGCTTCTTTAAAAGGTATGTGTAGCTTTTGGATTGGAACTTTATAAAATGGTTTTCAATACACTTGTATCTCTTATATGAGTCTTGTAAATACTTAAAAGCCTTTTTGTTAATCCTAAATATATTTCAGTGAGTTCATAACTCTTCTCCGACAGTAGTTTTTTTTCTGGAGTAACTTGTAAGTTCATGTTTAAGAAATATTTCAAATTTGGCCAAATAGCTTTAATTATGTGGTAGAAAGTACTCTTTCAAGGTTTTAAAATTGCATTATTTAATTCTGTTTAGTCTTTTCATTATATTAAAACAAATCATAATTATTAAATTATATTTATCATATTAAAACAAACAAAAAATTCATAAACAATTTTCATTATTTCTTTTAAGTTAAACTCTACTGTGATAAGTCATTCCCCCTTGTTATAGGTGCCATAGCAAGCTCACTTACGTTTTGGCTTTCAGAAGACACTTTAGTGAATGCAAGTCCTCCCTGTTTAAATAGGGACTGTTACTAGTTAAAGAGGAAAAATTAATTTTAAAAGACAGAAAATACGTATCCAGTACAAATAGTTAATTCAGAGGTTAAAGTTAGCTGCCTGGAAATGTAGATGTGAGCTTTTTTCTTGAAAGTGATATGGATTACCACAAGATACTGGGATGTATTGGGGAAAAATGAAGACAGTAAGGAAGCTGGGGCAGGTAAAAAACAGAATAGAGTTCTGCTGTCTGAACGTTTGTGTTTTGTGGGAGACTTAAAAGTTAAAAACAAATAAATAACAAGGAAAAGTGTTTCTTTAGACAGCAAAGACTTCCCGTAGGCTAGGTTCTGCTCAATTTGTATTATACCAAATACATTTGTTTCATGCTGGTCTTTTTGTCTTTTTCTTTTTCCCCTTCTCTGCAGTTCGGGATAGAGTTCGTACAAAAATGGAGAGAGATATATTAGTAGAAGTAAATCATCCATTTATCGTCAAACTGCACTATGGTTGGTATTTTTTTTTTGCTACAGTTTCTTACATTACTTTAAGGCATAGCTGATCTTGTTCTTTCTCAGTTTTGTGGTGTCCATTTTAATGTCCGAATTAGGTTCTAGCAACTTTAAATCACAAAAAGCTAAAAAAGGGAATGTAAACACACGTGTATATAAAAGTTTTAGGTGAAGTCCTCTTGAAATCAAAGAAATGGAAAATTCTTAATTTCTACAGAGACTTATTTTTTCTTTTCATTGAGTTAAAACCAAGGTAATTAATATACTTGGTGTTACCCTGTTTGACAAAGGAGAAATAAAAGAACAGTATTTTAGTGATCTTTTATAACTAAGATTGACTTCTGCGAAGAGGCAAGTAATCATTCAA
Source organism: Falco cherrug (assembly GCF_023634085.1). Taxonomy (NCBI): domain Eukaryota; kingdom Metazoa; phylum Chordata; class Aves; order Falconiformes; family Falconidae; genus Falco; species Falco cherrug. The sequence goes on from NC_073711.1 coordinate 21,622,351, forward strand.
TGAACTACCTTATGTGCTGCTGAATTACTTCAGTTCCGTAACAGAAATATTGCCTTTCATGGGAATTGCCAAGTTGTAAGAGCATTCAGATCCATTTTGTAGATAATCTTTGTCACACAACTATTGATTTTTTTTTTAAATTATTTTTTTTAAGCCTTTCAGACTGAAGGGAAGCTATATTTAATATTGGATTTTCTCAGGGGAGGAGATGTATTCACACGATTATCCAAAGAGGTAAGTACTTAAGATTTTATCTCCACTCAGTGTTAGAGAGGGTTTTGTTGTTTGTTTGGGGTTTTTTTTGTCAGTATAGGATTGTCTTCTGTATTTGTTTCTCCCATATTTCTTGTCATAATCTAGTTTTTAATAACTCAGTGGGACTTCCCTTATAGATGTAACCTTAAGAAACCTGAGTGCACATTGATTAGTAGCTTAAGTTTTAATCTGGTATCTGCAAAGTACAGTTCTTTTGTCTAAAAATGTTTTGTTGCTTGGAGACCTAGCTGAAATAAATGAAGATTTAGCTATGAGCGAAGGGGATGTACAGTTCTTCTGCTTATAGTCAGCTTCAGTGCTCCAAGAAGCCCACATCTTTAAGAGATTTCTGCTGCATTGTAAAATTTCATAATGCTGTAATAGAAATCCTAATGCTTAATCTCACAAAGTGTGAACACTGAGCATTTTTGAGACCACTGCCCTTCATCTAACATTGGCATACAACTGGACCTTTACTTTTTCATTTCTATTTTTGTTTTCTGGGCAGAAAACTTCAGAGGAGGGAATACGATACAACTTTTTTTTTTCTTTATTTACACATTTGCCATTAAATATTTATTATATGTTACCTTAAGTATTACGAACATGTTCATAAGACTTGTATTTTCTTCCTGCAAATCTTTCAGAAAGATCTAAATTTTTAATGGCAATTTCTCAACAGCTTTACAGTAAGAGAGCTTTTCGGTGCTTTCACCACTGTAAATACTTCTCTATTTCTAATGCATAGGAAAAGCCACTTTCCTAAATGAGAAAACTGGGTATATGACTGATCTTTCTCGTGACATGGAGGTAGTTGTATCCTCAGTATGTAAGGTCAGGAGCTAATTGGTTTTTTTTCCCCCCATACACTTTTCTTAAAAATGAAGCTTTACTCCAGGAGCAAGCAAAAGAGAAGGAAGAATTTTAAGGGGGTTTTGTTTTCCTATTTTTATAAAAAGCTGACCTTGGTAAGACAATGGTAATGTCTAAAAATTGAGCTTAAAATTAATTAACCTTGAGGATAAAACGGAGGTTAAAAGCTTAAAACAAAACTGACTGGATTGTAAAGGGTTATTGGAGCAGTAGGTAGGAAAGAGGTCAATTTGTGCTTTGATATAGGATGTCTAATTATAGAGGAAATTCTGGTATAGCAGGAAGAACTATTCTTTTTCACCAGCACAGCTGGGATTACCGAGTGTGCAACATTCTTTGAGGGATGCAAGTCTCTCCGTAATAATACTAGTTAGGCGGTTGCAAGAGGTATGTGTTCCCTTTGGGAATAAAGAAGTAGGTGTCAGGTGTTCTTGTTGTTAAGTCTCTACATGTTTTTGGAAGACTTCAGTTACCTTCTATGATGGCTTTAAACATTCACTCTGTATATAGACAAGAAAAAAAAAAATCAGCTCTCTGGTGGGAAGACAAGGGTTTTTTTCTAAAGTACATGGTAAAACGAAGACAGTGAACAATACGCAAGGGTAAATTCCCCATGGTATTTCATACTTTCCACACTAGGATTGTTTTAATTAATTGTGTTTAGTATGAGGTTATTAAAACACACTGGTCTTTTAAATTCTACATGGGTATGAGAGTTTCAGCTGTGGAAGTGAAATGAGTACGTAATGAAGTTCTCATTGGTAACTTTTAATGAAGTTGGCTTGCATGGTGTTTAATTTAACATAGAAAGCAGATTTAAATGAAGTTGTTGGGAGGTTTTAGGTTACCATTTAGCATCATTGTACTCTGAGATTTGCATTTTGGCTACTCCAAGGAGTAATGATATCCCAGAGGTTTCCTCTTGTTCTTTTGGATGTAGATGAAAACAGTATGAAAATTGCTCTTTAAAAAATCAAGGTGAAATTTTGTGTAGCTTAACAGCTTTATTCATACAATGTTAATACCTATCTTTATGGAAATGAGGAATATTTCTGTTGCCAGTAGAACGGGTAACGTATGTGCAATTTGAAGTACAGATCAGTGTACTACTAAATCAATAAGCCCAGTTACGTTAATATAAGTCTTGTTAGCTGTCTGCCGTGCAGTTGGGATGGTTGTTCTTGTTCCTGGTGCTTTCAACAAATAAGGGAATAGTTCACTTAAATGTCAGATTCAATTCCAGTAATTTAAAGATTACTAGCTTTGGCAGTAATTTGTAGAACATGACAAGAGCCAAGGCAGGTATGATTCTTGTATATAAAATGAGAAGCAACCTGTTGAGTGTTTGGGATAGAAACACATCTCTCAAATGCTCTCTGTGCAACTTCACTCAGTTTTTGAGTATCTCGATGGGGTTCTTCAAATTTCTTTCCCTAGGAAGAGTGAAGTAGGTTCTTTAACGCCTGCTGCAGATTTTCACATTGTTGTTATTTTCACCAAAGTGTTTAATTTGCATACTTTTTTCTAAATTATTTCTACTTTTTTTTTTACTGTTAATGTGAGTTCACAGAGACAGTCACCCAATACAGCAGCCATATACTAAATTTTATGATGCAGTGGAAAACAGTCTGTATAGGATTGTGGCAGGAGGAGTGCTGGTGGTCAATAACACCAAAGATAACAATGAAATTTATTACGTTAAAAGTTAGCTAATGCTCTGCAGTAACTGCTGATGGTTTTGTTTAAGTATTGCGGGTAGTTCTTTTCTATACCTGCTGATTAGCCTATATTAAGACGTAATTTCTGTTAGGTGAATTCATTAAATTTGAGTTCATAAGGTACTTCTAAGTCTTTGAAATTTAGGCAGACAGGACTGTTTGTTTTAGATTGCAGTTTTAAAAACTGAAGACAAGATCAGAAGGTAAATCTATACAGTTCTTATTAGGTTATGTTTACAGAGGAAGATGTGAAATTCTACCTCGCAGAACTGGCCCTTGCTTTGGATCACCTTCACAGCTTGGGAATTGTATACAGGGACCTGAAGCCAGAAAAGTAAAGTAAAATGTATTTTACCACTATTACGTGTATTTTGCTTGTTGCTTTGCATCTTCCACTATAGTGATGTAAAATGTTAAGAATATTTTTGTTAGACTACGTAAACAAATATAAAATGTAAAAAATATATCTGTGATTTAAATGAAATAATATTGGCTTGTTAAATTAATAACAGAAGTTGGAGATAAAGATTATTAACTCTTATATTTTAAATGTTATATGTAAACATTCCTCTTTATGTGTATTGGTGAATGTGAATTTTAATTTTCAGCATTTTGCTTGATGAAGCAGGACATATCAAGTTAACAGGTAGGTAACTCTTATTAGTACAGCACTTTTTGAATATATTTCTGTATAAGCTTTTTGTTATAAGCCTAACATATGTATAGTGGTGGCTGGAGTATGTGAGCCAGTATTTAGAAAGATTTTTATTGTTATCCCTTCCCTATATAATGGTTCTTTATATAGTATTAAGTACTTTTATTGAAGTATTGTAGGTAGTCGGAGACTGTGTCTGATGGTTTTGATCAATTACCAGATCCTGATGTCCATGCAGGTTCCATTGAAGTCAGTTTTCGTGTTGGCTCATGTTTGCATAAGTCAAGTTGCAGTGTTAACAGCAATATTGCTGTAAAGTGCAGATCCTAATTGCTGTGGTTACAATAGAAGAAATGTAGCTACAAATACAAAACCAGACGTTGAATGTGGTTTTTAAAGGAGCTTTATTTGTTAACATACCACCACCACCTGAACTAAAACTACCCACTATTCAGGTTAGAAAGGGAGCTGTAACAAGATTAGCTGTGGAACGCCTTTTAACTGCGGATCAAGACAGCGTAGACCCAGGCCAAAGCTGCTGACTGTGAGGCTTTTAAAAGGGGGCAGAGGTGCTTTCGGTGTAAGACAACTTTAGTGCACAATAAGACTTCTGAGAAATTACTTTTTTTTGTTTTATTTCTGGATTATCACCTTTAAATGTGTAAAATTGCAGAAAAATGTTCTGTGAGGAACAATTAAAATACTAGTTAAAAATTCTAATAAATTATGTATACAGAAGACTGTGACTATTTGGAAACCAAATAATGAATTTCTGAAGCTTTAAATTACATTTAAGGTGATGCTTTTGTATTATAAATTTCATCATATATTTTGATCTATAGATATTGCTATTAGATTACAACAGAAAATGAAGGTGTTTCATAAAAGACTTGATGGAATAATGATGGAAAAAAATTTTATAAAATGCATAATTTAAAAAAATCTGTGTGGTATATTTAAATCCAATTAAATCCTAAATTTCTTGCTTCCTTCTGAAACTGTAGAAGAATAGTTGATGGGATTATTGATTAGCAATCACTTCCCTTTTAAAAAAAAAAAAAAAAGGATGCTTGAGAGCCTCTACTTGAGAGTTGGGCTGATATCAAGGACTTGTGTGTTTAATGGCATTATTCAAACTAGGGGAAAAAAGTATCCTGGGAATGAAGCGAGCAGATATGCCAGACTGTTCCTTACTGAACCTCAGTCAGGTTGTAGAACCATGCTGTCTTACATGACAACAATATTTTTAGTCTGATTTATTTATTCATCATCCGGTAATACTAGACCATGCAGGCTGTGTTCTCTTTGAAACTTATTTTTACTTCTATCCAATTTTTTGAGTCAATAAGGCAGGCAGTAAACAGAAAATAAGAACTTCTGATTATCTTAAGGCTCTAAATGTGTAGTATTTCAAATAATTAGTTATTTTTAGTAGTAATATTGATGGCTAATCACCAATTTAATGTGACTTATAAAATGGTTTTGGTGGTGTGTAGTGAACTGTCTAATGCTATCTCTAGATATCTGGAGTTTCTTGTTCCATGAAGAGCTAGAATAATCACATAATATTCCTGAAAGCCAACAAACAAAAGCTGTCAATACTTTGATTTTTGAAATACTGTATACAGTATTGTGTTTTTTCTGAAATTCTTTACTGGCTGTATTCTTGTAATGCTGTTGTTGTAGACTTTGGACTCAGCAAAGAATCAGTAGATCAAGAGAAGAAGGCCTATTCTTTCTGTGGTACTGTAGAATACATGGCACCTGAAGTAGTAAACAGGCGAGGGCACAACCAGAGTGCTGACTGGTGGTCCTTTGGTGTTCTCATGGTACTGTATGCTTCATTGCTTACCTTGTTTAAGGTCACAAACACACTGCCTTTGTCTAAGTCAATGTGAAATAATGTACTTAGAATAAGCTTGTCCAGGTCTAATTACAAATGCTTGGGTAAGGGGAAGAGAGAATTCAATAACTGAATTGCTACTGAAATGGCAATAATTTGAATAAAACTTGCTTTTCACCTGCTCAGCCTTGTAAGGAGTACTTACCAGGAACCATAAAAGTCATGTGTGCAGTCCACTAGTAGTTTAGAACAGTTGTAGTCAGTATGAAACTTAAGTGTGTATATTTATTTCACATGTTAGTTGATAGTTTAAAAAAAAACCCAAACCTGAAGACTTGGTTTGATGGAGTATTAATTGGGTTTTTTGTAAGAGTAAGACTGTTGAATGAATACTGGAGTGCAGTAGTGAAATAGGCCAGTAGCCACTAGCACTTACACCTTTGCTGTCATGTGTTAGAGCAAACAGCTGAAATATGCGTGTTGACATTAAAAGTAAAGTACTGTTTTAGAATTTATTCTTCTTGCTGTTTTCAGAGCATGCCGACATCTAAAAAACTTGGTTATGGAGGGATTTTATTACTTTAGTTTAAAAGTAGTTTATGGATGCAAAATATTCCTACATCACCGCTACATTACACTTGGCACTGTTGTTATCATGTAAACTGCCAATGAAAACAAGATTTAGATTTGTGAAGGTTTTAAAATAATTTTTTAAAAGCTCAAGCCAGCATGCCTAATGTAGAGATAGGGAAGAGTACAGTACTGAACACTTTGTTTGAGCAACTGGGGGAAGAAGTGTTGATTTAGATTAACATTTGTTCTTTTCAGTTTGAAATGCTTACTGGTACACTACCATTTCAAGGTAAAGATCGAAATGAAACTATGAATATGATACTCAAGTAAGTATACCTTCTTACTATTTTGGAAAGTCAGAAAATGTAATTTTAAACATGTTTGAACAGCTTGTTATAACTTCTTGTGCTTGAAGAGCATTAAGATAGAACAAGAATAAAAAACCCGAAGTGCCTCCCAATAAAGTTTAGATCCCAGACCATCCAAATACTAGTAAGCATCTACAGAAATTAAAACTTAGGAATGGATTCATGTTTTCATTGTAGGTGTATAACGAAGGTAAAGCAGTACTGTGAATTACAGCAGCATTATTTACCGCTCACGTTGTTACGCTCTCTTGCTACTGTCACAGCATACCTTATTTTGTAAGCAGTAGTTAATCAGGCGTTGCTTTGTGTAGGTATGTTTGGAAAGTGCACTTATGTGCTCATATTTTTCATATTAAATTACCTCAGTTACAACAGAAGCTGTCTAACAAGACAGACTGGGTAAACTGGTGATTAGTAAGTGAAACTGTTGGGCAAATGTGTTCTCGTCTTTATTTGTGCTTAGCTAACAAAGAATTTCCTTTGGAGCGCGTGCAGAGCCTTGGGCCTTTGGAGGGGGTGATAGGCAGGCAGGGGTTGAGAGGGGAGCTGTGTTCTTACAGACGCACAGCAGTCTGAACTTACCTGACTATGCGCTTATACTGATGTTACCTGCCAAAGCAGGTGGATTAGATCGCTATCCTCACTTGTAGCTGTAAGTGATGATGCAGTTCTGCATCAAGAAATAAGGAATTTCTTGCCTTAGTGCAATTGTTTTCATAAAATAAGCTTGGTAAAGTCATTAAGCTTTTATATGATGGCTTAACGAGAGGCTCTTGCTTCAAGAGAAATATTAGCAATCACTTCAGGGGCAAGTAATTTGGACTTGGTGAGTCTCTTCTGGCATGGATTCTGGTAGAGGTATTTTGGTGATAATTTCCTGGTGACTTGAAGATATCTTTGAACATACTTACATATTCCTGAGATGATAATTTAACTCTATTTTGGCATGAAACTTGGGAGGTTGGGTGGGATTTCAGGTTTTTGGTCTGGTGTGGTTTTTTTGTTTAGGTTTGCGATGTGTTGATTTTTGGTTTGGATTTATTTTTTTTTTAACCCACTCATACAATGTGAAACTTAAGTGCTAATGAGTTAAATGTGTACACTCTACAAGACTTTGGAATAGATCCTTGATACATCAAATTGTGCAATGAAGTCTTATGTAGACAGCTTTTTAGTAAGATACATTTCTTCCTCTTATTTGTTCTGTTTTCCTTTAGAGCGAAACTTGGAATGCCTCAGTTCCTCAGCCCTGAAGCACAAAGTCTTTTGAGGATGTTGTTTAAAAGGAACCCATCGAATAGATTAGGTTGGTTCATCTGTTTGCATCTTTGAAATAAAAGAAGTTTGGTTGAGTATTTAAAGAAAATATTTGCTAGAGTCATGCGCCAGATGGTCAGTAACGTTTGGGCTTAGATACCATTTCTTCTTAGCTTGGATCATGACTTCCATGGGTTTGGCTAATGAATGATTACTTTTTTGGACCAGTGACTTCTAGCAGCATGCCAAAGCTTTGACAGTGTCAGAGCAAAGAATATTGATTCTCTGTATTTATGGGCTTCTTGTGCTCTGTGTGCCTCCCTGATGAGTTATACACAACTTAATTGAACATTTTATGTCCTTGGAATATTCCTGTATTTAAAATTCCCTCAAATAACCATGTCTATGCAAAATTCGTTCAAATAAACTAATTTTTAGTGCAATCTTCTTCAAAGACTTTGCCCAGAAGTGTTTTAAATACAGTGTTTTCTTTGTTCAGGAGCTGGTTCAGATGGAGTTGAAGAAATCAAGAGACATCCTTTTTTTTCTACTGTTGACTGGAATGTAAGTACAAAATTATTTGAATAAAGCTGTTTTTAATTTTTGTATGTGTTATAGGGTTACAAGTATTTACATCTGAATAGGGCACAATAAACACTGCAGTGCTGCTGACTTACATTCTGGCTTTGCTATAATCTTGGCATCTGGAGCTGTAGTGTTTATGGTATAGAGAGTATTAATTATAAGTTGCACATTTACTTTTTAAATAGTTAAGAGTTGCAGCATTCTAAAGCTTAAATTATCTGTTAGAGCATTTGTAGCTGGGGGAGGGTGCTGGTGTTCCTGTGTACAAGAATCTCTCTTCAGTGAGTGTCTGTCTAGTGCATCCGTGCAGGGCACAAAAAGTCGGTGTGACTAATTCTCTTTGACTTCTCTCTAGTCAGCCACAGCACGTTCCGATCTTACCAGTCATATCCCATTCACAGTCAAAGTATTGGCTGCAGCGCTCTGAGATGATCAGAAGTCCGTATGAGTTCGTGATTGCTTGTTTAAAATTTTAACAAGCAGCTTGATGCTTTTCCTCTGCTGTTCTCTAATCTTTTGAGATGTGCTTCCCAGAAGCGTTCTCAAACCCAAGATCCTCTATATCAAATAAATCCACTCTGAAAACCCTCCTTTGCTATAATGCCTACGAAAGGATAGACACAATAAATAAGATGTTTCTCTGCTGACAGGACTACCTGCAGTGCTAGCCAGTACTGTGCTGAGCTGTTTCTTTAGAGCCCGTTGTCATTATCCTTGTATTTACATTTGAGAAGGTGGTTTTCTAGCTGTGTTTGTGCAGCAGCTACCATAGTCCTGTTTGATTCCAGTAACAGCAAAACTTCACTGTTTTATGTGAGTAGGCTTTGTAAGAGAAGGTTGTGTTGTTATGGCTTCATTATCTACTTTCCTTTTTCTTTTTTTTTTTTTTTTAAGGGACTCATATTGAAATAAATACCAGCAAGGAAGTTTGAAAGATCTGCAGTTTCTAACTCTTTCTTTTTCTTTTTTTCTATTTTTTCTTTTATTTGGCAGTGCTTTGTACTTGCTTCGCTGTAGTGGTGTTGATGACCACTTCTGTGTTTTATCTCATTATTTCTTTGGGATGAATTCAGGTCCCTCTTCCTTGGGTTTTAGGCTTGTTGGGGTTTTTTTAAATGAAATCCACTGCATTTTCTTGTGCAGGAATATTAAATGTAGCAAACTGCAAAAAATAGGTCTGAAAGGATGAGAGAAATGCCAAAAAATGTTCTCAGAACTTTCTGAACTTTACATGGGGCTTTGACATAGTTTGACATGAAATTTTCTCAGCCTTCAATGTAAACATGGCTTGTTGCTGATTTGGGATGCGTTGGGGAATGCATTTTTCTAAAGCATGTTGAGTGAAGGAGGAGAAAAAGGAGCTGTTGTTCTGCTTTCCCTTCCTTCCCCAACTTAGTTTAGTAGATTAGGAAAAACCTGGAATAGAGCTTTGACAGTTGACAGTTCCTTGTCAAGAGGGACATGTCTGTCACTTGTGGGAGATCTTTGTCTGGTACCCGGAACAGAAAGGTGAAGACTATTCCGTATCTTCCTTTTGGGGTGGGTTTCTCAGGGTTCTAAGAACACCATCAGTGACCCGGGTCTGAGATGATGATGGAAGGTAAGATGTGCTATGGCTGTTGCATGTTCTTCTGAATAAGCGAGAGATGAACTAGTGATAAGTAGGAGGTTGCTGTTGTAGTTTTAAAAGTACAGATCTGGTAGATGAGGCAGATTAAGGAAAAAGGACGCTGTATCGTTTGACTTGTTTGGTAACATTTCCCGTACCATTTCAAATCAAAGTTACGTGAAAGTAACTCAGTTTTTCCATATGTATATTTGTGGTTTTCTACTTGCTGTATATTACTCACGCTTTCAGAAGGTTGTTTTAATACAACAATAACATTTTAGTTACTTATTCTTTAGCTTGGCAAAATTACAGCACCTGTGGAAGTTTCAATGACTCCTAACTACATGACTTTGTCCTTCTACTTTAGAAACTGTTCAGAAGAGAAATTCAGCCCCCGTTTAAACCTGCTTCTGGAAAGCCGGAAGATACCTTCTGTTTTGATCCAGAATTCACAGCAAAAACACCAAAAGGTAATTGTGCATGGTTATAAATTGGTGAGGCTCGTAGGACAAGAGGGGTCAAGCTAATGTCACAACAACAAGCGAAAAAGCCAGTGACAAAATTAAAAGGAAGGGATGCAACAGGGTTCCAGTACTTTGAAAGGAGTATGTTCTGCTCAGCAGGTTCCTATTCTTTGAAATATTCTGCTAAACTTTGGTTCGCCAACAAAAAAAAGGAGTACCAACAGCTTAAGTACAGTTTCTAGTTATGGTTTCAAGTCAGACATGCAGTGTTTGGCAAGGGGGAATTATTTAATACCAAAAGTAAACTAAACTAAACTTGATCACAGCAGTGATTATTTTTATGGTCAGTATTCCACTGAAAATGACTTGCTTTAAGTAACTTTCTCAAGCCTATTAAAAGATTTAATTTTAATAATTATAAAACTAGCATAATCATAATTACTTCATTGAGCTGTTCCCTTCACTACCCATGCCAAATTTGACTTTACTCTTTGAGGAAATGGTGATTCAAAGGTAGAGAAGAGCGGGGAAAACGTACAGTGGGTACTGCTAGATCAGTTGCAAAGACATCTCAAATTTTCATAAGCTTCTTGAAACTGTCTTTAAAATATCCCTTAGATTTATCGCACTATGAAAATTTCCAAGTAACTGAACTTGGAAGCAAAGGCAGTGAGTGTAAACACTTACTGCTTAGTATGCTTCAAGTTTCACTTCAGGTTTTCTTTTGTGAATTTTTTGCTTTACTGCTGCATCTAACTTTTAAAACCACTTCTCATGTTTGTTTGGAGAATGTCTGTGGTTTGCATGGGCCACACAGAATTATCAAGCTGTGCCTACTGTGAAATTTCAAACATTGAACTTGGAGGTGCACACGATATAACCTGAGGAAAACTTGGTTCTAATTATTTGATAGTATTACTAATTGAATATCCTTGTATTGCCTCGCTTCTGCCTTGCCAGTGGCACATGCACCACTGAAGCAGCAAAATCTGCAGGCATGCTTACGCAGTCCTTGAACATAAGGCTGTGATCTTCGGTTTTTTCCTCATAAGTAGTGTTGTGCTTCAATAAACTTCTTCCTAAAAGCGTGAATTTGTACATTAGTTCCCGCAGTGTTTAGCAGTATTACTAAAACGCAGGAATACTTGCTTTGTGTAATAGAAGTAAGAGAAGACTGATAACTTTAACTAGAAGTCTTATGCAACATCTGGTGTTACTCTTGTTTACTTTGCTTCCCTCAGAATATTTCTCTAATGTATCTCTTCTGAATGTTCAAAAATAGCCTTCCTGGGATTTAGTCATGCTAATCAAATGTGTATGCTGCTAGATTCGCCAGGAGTCCCACCTAGTGCGAATGCACATCAGCTCTTCAAAGGATTTAGTTTTGTGGCAACTACTACTGTAGAAGATCATAAACTATCACCACTCACCAATATACTGCCAATAGTACAGGTAACGCTTTTCATTGGGAAACTGTTTTGACATGCCAAAGATTGACCAATATTTAATGTTTACAGTCTATTCTTTTTTTGTTGGGGAGACTGTTACAAAATTTGCTCTATTAAAGTGCTTCCATGAGATAGTTTTGAATTCTAAAAAGTGAATTGTAGTTTTTCTGGAGGCAGAATTGGAAAGAGAAGGCATGGGCAAGCAGAAGAAACTTTTGCTGTTGGAAACAATATTATGGTAAAGAGCATCTTGTTGCTTTAGATGACAGCTTTCGTGTGTTTGTGTTTTAAAGCAACTTCATGGAAACAGCGCCCAGTTTACTGATGTGTATGAACTGAAGGAGGATATTGGTGTTGGTTCCTACTCTGTTTGCAAGCGATGTATACACATAGCTACCAACATGGAGTTTGCTGTAAAGGTACTTAAATAAATTTCACTTTGACAGTTCTGAAATTGTGTAGTGGATTTGTAAATTTAAATACATGAATATGCTGTGAGAAATGAAAAAGTGTTTTATTTGTTGGAGTTGTGTATTGCCTTTTATAGCTGTTTTTGTGGGTAAAAGTTATGGTGTTGAAGAACTGGCTTTGCAGTTGCGATCTTGAAGGCTGAGAATACTCTATGATGACGAGAACACCTGAAAAAAAATAAGGTCCGCAAGGGTGGAACTGGGCTGCAGGGAATTAGTGATGCTTTGGATAGTCTGTTACATTTCCTTGTCCATTGGAGCAGAATAGACTGTATTGATGATGTGGTATTAACTGGTAGGAAGGATTGAGCAAGAGGTGAACTAACAGTGGAATGTGAGTCTGGAAGATGCATTAGTTGTGATTAAAAAGAAGTAACGAACTCTAGAAACTTGTTTTGTATTTATATTCTTCAACAGAACAAAAAAAAAGTCTTTATTAAATCTGTAGCCAAGTTGTTTTTCTTGTTGCTGTATTTTGCAGATAATTGATAAAAGTAAGAGGGATCCTTCAGAAGAAATTGAGATTCTCATGCGTTATGGACAACATCCAAATATTATTACCTTAAAGGATGTATGTACCTTTTTTCTCTGCTACCTCTTACTATACAGTACTCAGTAAATAAATATAGATGTAGGGAGGTTTGTATGGCTTCCTTAAATTTCTTGTACATAGTAAAATATATTGGGAGAGCAGTACATATAGTAAAGTGCCAAGTATTTGAAAATGTCCTGATACTAATTTTTTCTAAAGGCTGTTTAATGAACTTGAAGTAAGAGATGATGTAAAGGTAAGAAATGTCACGTTTCTTATTTCACATGAGTAGCTGATGTGTTGGTAATCTGAATCTGAAAATGCGGTTGTATGTCGTCCTGTATACACAGAATGCCAGCAGCTAAAAATTCCCCCATGGAGGGGAGGCAATAGGGAGTGGTAGGGCTACTCTTCTTCTACAACAGAAGTTCCTAGGCTGAAAAATTTCATTACAAGTCATGAATTAACAGTCAATTACCTAGACATCTCACAGAATGACACATAAGCTGTCTTATACTTCATGCTTTAAGGCTCTGAATTGCAGAATAAAATTGGACAGTCCCTGCTGTTTGTGCTTTATGCTCATATGTGAGCAGGTGAACAATCTAGTCTGTAATCTTCATTTATCAGTATGTGTAATTGTAGATGATCCTTTTTAATAGATATGTGTGTATTCATATGTGTATGCACTTGTTAAACTTCTCATCAGGTGTATGATGATGGTAGATTCATATACCTTGTCACTGAACTGATGAAAGGAGGAGAGCTGCTTGATCGAATCCTCAGACAGAAGTTCTTCTCGGAACGAGAGGCTAGCGCTGTGTTATACACTATAACAAAGACTGTGGACTACCTGCACTGCCAAGGAGTGAGTGACTTCTTCTGGCATAGCTTCTTTCATATTTCTTGGAATAAACAAATGCCTTTTGTTATGTGCTTTGGTTGGCTTGTTTTTTATGGCAAAAGGGAAGAAGATTTTTGAGTATTTTATGGCAAAGGTGAATAATATAAACAACTTGCCCTGTTACTCTGGCAAGCCCTTTTGATTCTACTTTTACAGTTTATGAAACGGCAAGTATTTGTTCTCTTATGCTTGTTGGCAAATGGTTATGTTAGTTCTAGTTGTGTTATGAGCCCGCAGACTTTTTTGTGACATTACTTGAACTAGAATTTTTTGTTACTTGAAAGTTACACAGTTGTCTAGACATGTTAATAACTGTATTAATCTAGAGAATAGCCTTTATAAATCGCAAATTGTGTGCAGATAAATGTACGTGCAACTTCTAAGTGATGGATTTTAAAATTTCTTTGTTTAAAGGTAGTGCATCGAGACCTTAAACCTAGTAATATTTTATATACGGATGATTCAAATAATGCTGATTCTATCAGAATTTGTGATTTTGGATTTGCAAAACAGCTTCGAGGAGAAAATGGATTACTTCTAACTCCATGCTACACTGCAAACTTTGTTGCACCAGAGGTATCTTAAGCTGCCGTGTGTTTTGTCTGTGCTGTTTTTGATGCATCAAGTACATAAGCTTTTTAGCAGTACTTAAAAAAAATAATTCTGCTAGTTCTCCTTAAATATAATTATACATACTTTATAAACACTGATGCATATGTTTATAATAAACCTGCCTTAAAAATAGCAGAATCCACCCTCAAAAATAAATGTAAGCCTGTTGAGAATCTTAAGAGATGATGTTCTGGGGAAAAAAATATTGTAGGTAGGTACTGTAAGTAACCTGTATATTGAAAAAGAAATAATCAAGCCTCTGAAATTATCCTGGGATTGACTTACCCTTCCTTAGGCTGTGTAGTGCTGTTGGTTTGGGGTGCCTTTTTAATATAGGAAAAGTCTTCAATACTCTTTGTTTTCTAGGTTCTCATGAGACAGGGATATGATGCTGCTTGTGACATATGGAGCTTGGGTGTTCTTCTTTACACAATGTTGGCAGGGTGAGAAATAGTTCTTATCTTTTTTTGTTTGGCTAAACTTCCAGCATGCTGCATGAATCCATGCTTTCATTAAAACTGTGAGGTATTACCTCATTGATTTGAATGCAGAGTGACGAAGACACTGAGGTGGAACAGGAAGCTATAAATGAATGCATACATAAAATGGGCTTATCTTACAGGTAGGTTCAGGTAGACTTCTGTCTTCTGCAGTGCATGAATGGAGGATGCCAAAGACTGTTCCCGGTTTCTAGGAGAGAGTTTAGTCTGTGAAAGTATGCGGTGGTTTTCTTCTATCTCCTTCTGCCTCTTGTCCTTCCCACCCTAGTACCCTTGTAGTCCACCTTCTTGTATCCACTGCCACAGGCTTACTCCTGGCCCTGTTGTAGAACATGCTGGCTTTTAACCTCTTAAGTTTTCAAAACCACTAAACATTAATTAAGTGCTATGAAGTGCTTAGTGGCTGAATGATAAAAGTTTTTCTGAATTTTGCTCTAACGGAAAAATAGCAGATTTTTTGTGTCTTAGTAGATAACTACTAGCTATTGGAAACTGTTCCTCTTGGTAAATTTGTACTTTCTCTGTGTAAAATCACCATCACCACTACAGCTGTCATCAAAACTCAGATTGCTGTATGATTTAAGTGGAAGTATGCAGATATTGGGCAGTATACTGCCTGCATATTTGAGAAACATTGTCTGAACAAAGGTATGACAGGTCAAAAATGTGGAGGAGGGATGGTCCAGCACGAGTTCCTGTCTTTCCAGTTTTGTTCCTCTTAAGCTCATCAACTGGAAGACTAGAACTAACTGGCTGGGATAGTTCCTAAATATCTGTTGGTGCTGGTTGATCTTTCAGCCATGCAGAGCTTTCAAAGTACTAAGATAGAATGCGTTAGGCTTTATTATTGTTTGCAAGCTAATTTGCAATCTAAGGGGTATTATGATGTAACTGCTTAATCAGAGTAAGATTTGGGTGTTTTAGTTAAAACTAACTTGGTGCTAGCCTATGATCATAAGAGATGCCAGAACATCGTAATACTCTTGACATTGTTAAAAGGTGTATTTAAGTGATTCAGATCAGTTTTCAGATTTGCCAGTTTACTTTGAGCTCATCGTGCTAGGATTTGTAGAAAGTAAGCCATATTTACAGAAAACCCTGTGAACTGTTACAAGCTCCCAAACCCAATGATCATATGGTTTCAGCCTCCCAAACTCACTCATGTAAAAAAAAAACTATCATGAAAATTTTGTTGTAGCTTTTCCACAAATGATAGATGTGTGTACGTTGTGCTCATTCTCTGTGTTTAGGGTATGTGCATTTAATTAGACAATATTGCTCCAGCTTTATTGGGCCGTTCTGTTAGGTTACTGTTCCAGGTTTGGATTACTTCACATGCTTTTGTAATCTAGCATAATTTGTGTTGATGAATCACTTCTGTTTAACTTGGAAGTCTGTGCTCATTAGGATGCATTATTAAGATATTAAGACCTCTTTTTAGTCTGCATTTCCTATTTATTCTACTTGATTAACCACGATTATGGGAAAAAGAAAATAATATAGTTTCAAAGATGAAATGCTAATGTATTTAATAGTATATAGTGTGTTGGCACTGTTGGCAGTGGGATATCTAATCAGAATGGTTCATGAGTTTTTACCAATTTCTTGCAGCTCCTTACGTATAACAGTGCATTTTGTTCTGCTTTTTTTTCTTTCAACAGCTATACTCCATTTGCCAATGGTCCCAACGATACTCCAGAGGAGATCCTGGTACGGATAGGCAGTGGAAAATTCTCTTTAAGTGGAGGCAACTGGGACACTGTTTCAGATGCAGCAAAGGTGTAAATGTGTTTTGGTTTTGTTCTTATGCTTTTGTAGAATGCAGATGAACATCTGCTGAACTGTATAGAATAGACTAGTCTAAAAGAGTAGTTCCTATTATTACCTGCAAACTTTATTGCAATGAAGGCTGTCTAGTCCAACCTCCTGCTCAGAGCAGGGTCAGCTGTGAGATCTGACCAGGTAGCTCAGGGCTTTATTCAGTCTGACTTCAGAAACCTCCAAGGGTGGAGACTGAACAGCTTTCCTGGGCAGCCTTCTCTAACACCTGGCTGCTGTAATGAGAAAAAGCTGCTCCTGATTCCAAGCCAGAACATCTCTTGTTTTACTTCATCCTCTGTCTCCATTCCATTGGCCATGCAGACTAAAGGGACGTCAACCTTCTTGGATGCCAGGTCACGCCGGTAGTTCAGGTTCAGTTTGCTGTCTACCAAAATGGCCTGGTCTTGCTCAGCAAAGGTGGTCCCCAGCCAGTCAGTCAGTCCCACTTAGGTGACAATTTCTTCTTTTCCAAGTGCAAGACCTTGCATTTTTCCATCCTGAATTTAGTATGGCTCTGGTTAGCCCGTTACTCCATCCTGCCCTGCCCTTGAACTCATTAGCTCTTTCCCCACACCTCCAGTTTGGTGCCCCACTGCAGACTCGGCAAGAATGCACTCTCGTCCTTTCCCCCAAGTTGCTGATAAAGATTTTAAAGAAGATAGGTCCCAATGTAGACTTTTGGGATCATCAGTATTTTTTTCTTCCTTATTTTTATTGGATCAAAAGTTGGTGTTTGGGATTCCTTAAACAGAAGGATGAGTTTTTACAATTATCTGTTCATTCTAGTAGTGTAGCTAACCAGTCTTGCATGAATAAGTTAATTTTTTGTAGTGAGATTTCTTAAATGTTCAACGCTGAAATCATTGGATCTTTTGTCATTGGTAGTACTTTCAGCAATTAAACTAGTACTTTAAGAACCAAATATATCTGGATATCTTGCCAAAATCTTGATCAGCTTGATTATGTAGCTGTCCTTTTTATTTAAGGCTGGATGTCTCATCAGTTGCTGGATGTGTTCTCTGGGTTTGGTGTTGGCCTGGTCTGTAGGTATCTTAGTCACCAGCATTACCTTTTATAAAGCTTGGCATTAATATTAAATCTTTTCCTGATCCTTTGAAACAGCACTGTTTGTTCATTTCAGTAGGAGTGATTCAGAATACTTGTTGGCTGATGCTGCCTTAGCACAAGTAATTCACTTCTGTATATTTAAGCATGGTTAACGTTTTGTGCCTAAAACAAAGGGAACATTCTGTCAGCTTGTTCATATTTTGTTTTCTTTCAGGCTCTCTCTGTTCTGTGCCCTTCCCACCCAGCTCTTCTTTTGACCAATGTTGTAATTAGTAGCTTATTGCTAATGCTGCTAAACTGGCAAAAACAAGTGTCCATTTCTGTTGGCTTTGCTCTGTACATTAGCTCCTCAAAGGAAAAATTCATTGATAATATATCACTATATGAATTCAGTTGTAATACGTAGTCAGCAGACTCCAAATGTGTAGTCTGAATGAGATGTTTGTAAATAGCTTTCTTCCATAAAGCCTATGTACTAAATTTTAATAGGTGTTCTATTCTTTAAAATATTAATAACAAACTGAAATATGAAACACAAAAACAACAGTAAGATTCTTTACAATAAAGGCTTGCTCTGTTAAACTGATTAAATAGTACAACACATTGTTTTTGGACCTCTGCAGTGTCAAGGCACAGAATGATCCAATTTATCTGCTGATTTTTGTGTGTGTGTGTTTGCATTGTGTTAATCCCTGCCACACAGGGTACTTTCTTCATTGCTGCCGTAATTAATGCTTTATAGTCTGTATAAGATTATTTTAACTGAATAGTATGTGTTTTTTCATTTTTCTCTAGGACTTGTTATCACATATGCTTCATGTAGATCCACATCAGCGATATACAGCAGAGCAAGTACTAAAACATTCATGGATAGCCTGTAGGGACCAGTTGCCACATTATCAACTAAACAGGCAAGATGCACCACATCTAGTAAAGGTAAAACTGCCTGGAGGCTGAACGTTGCTGGAAATGATGAATGCACAATGAATTGGGTTGGTTTTAGAGCTACAGACAGAACTATTTCTTTTTTCTTTAGAAATGAGCTTTCTTTTGTTTTCCCTAGTACATACGTATTTAAATTATGTGAGCAGACAAATTATTGGTAAACTAATTTTTTTAACTTGTGTATAAAGGGAGAGATTTTTCTGGGTGTTTGTTTTCAAAGATTAAGGTAGCTTTGGCCATATAGGAACCTGACCAGTAAGTTATCTGAGACTGAGACTGCCGTAAGTCTCCTAGTATTCTTATTCAGGCACTTTTTTGGGATTTGTTTCTATGACTGGCTCATGTTGTGCTTTCCTAACATAAATTAATAAACTACACCACAGTTTTCCCACCAGTATTTTACCAGTTTGTTCTGTATCTGTGTTTCTGACTTGTGAAACACAATCATTCTACTGTATGCAGGCGGCTTTTAAGTTGACTTCGTTAGCTTTGCCGGATTCAAAAACAAGGACCTGCGATAGCCAGTCTTAATTGTGTTGTCTTCGTAAGTCAGGACGCGAATAGTCACTTAAGTGGCTGTATTTGAGAAATTGATGCTAATGTAGCTTGAAAGATACTAAAATTCTGACCCACATTAAAAGGTTACTCCTACATCTCAGATACGTAAAAGAAATACGTAAGAAAGAAAAATCTCAGACACCTGTGCTTGGAAGCCTGACAGTTTCAGCAATACATTTTTTAATGGATTTGGGTTTTGTTGGGTGGTTTTTTGGGTTTCCTTTTGCAGGAGAAACTTTAGAGAATGTGCATGACCTGCCATAAGTCCTGTATTTTTTTTAATAGAGTTAAGACATTAAGATTCCATTGTTTTTATTTTCTGATTAAAATGACCCTTACAGCCTTTTATATATTTTGTTGTTCTCTAGGGAGCCATGGCTGCTACATATTCTGCACTGAATCACAAGACATTTCAGCCAGTGTTAGAGCCTGTTGCAGCCTCAAGTTTAGCTCAGCGACGGAGCATGAAAAAGCTAACATCAACAGACTTATAGATCCACTGGGACACCTTAGCAAACAGAAGCAAGGGGAAAATCCAATAAGTGGCTCTATTTTGCCTGACCTGTGATCAAAAGGCATCTATGGTTTCCTGCTACACTACTTGAATTCTGTAAAAGTCCTTTTTTAAAAAAGAAAAAAAAATCCACAGGTTCATACTGTGTTGTTTTACAGGCTGTATCTGTTAAGTTAATTTAAACATCAGGTACACCATAATGGATTTCTCTACATTGTCCTTTAAGAAATCTGTTGCAAATATTCTTTCACATTCTGTATAGTTTTGCTGGGTTCATTTAAAAAATAGTTTAGGGGACCGTTGCCAATGACCAAGTTGTATATAAAGTGTCAGTGTAAGTTTTCTTTTCTTCACACCTTTAGACCCTGCTCTGAAGGACAAATTCTTAATTTTGTAATTGGGCACTTAATTCATTCAACTTAATTCATTTAACTTGTTCATTACTATTATGAGAAGCTGACTAATGTATTGTGCCAGTGTTAAATGCATTAGTGCTAATTTGGAAGGCCTGTGTTTGCATGGTGCCAGTAACTGATAAGTTTATGTGAAAACACAAACAAAAGGGATGTGTAAGATTCTGCACTTTACCTGTTAAACTTAATTTGATTGCTTGTGACGCAAAAGAAATGCTGATTAACAAATGGCCTCTTACAGGAAAAATGAACATTTCTAGTTGTTTCTACAAATGGTATTGTGTCCTGCACCGAGCTGGAGAAAGTAAGTATGTGTATAAACTATCAAAATTAAGGATCCTGGTAACGTTGGTACCACTTCAAAACAACGTCATGCAATCTAATACTACTTGTTATCTATATTGTCTATCCAGTAGTACAATGGCCATGTTTCTGTTTCCTTGGCAGCCTTTTCCACTGAATATACCCAATATTAAGGCTTTTTGGCATAGAAGACAAACTGACACTTTATTATAACAAACTTGGCACATGGATTTTAATTTTTATTTATTTGATTTTTATAGAACATTGCTTCTATCTGAATCTCTCGCTGCATGTACAAATATTACAGAACATAAATGCAAAATTCTGTTTGCCTAACTGTAGGGGTAGCTTGGGAAAATAAATAAGCCTTACAGTGTGCCCAGATAAGGGAATTCTGACCAAGAAATTTCACAGTTACGGAGAAGATACTGACAACACCCTGCTGCCAGTGCTCGCTCACCTTCTTGTCTTGGTGTTAGGACTTGATGTTAGGTGTCAGCTGTTTCTAAATGCTGTGATGGAAAGAAAATTAATTCCAGGGCCAGAATTATCTTGGGGTTTTCAGTCTCAAAACCAGTGCTAACTGCTAGTAGAGTGGGAACTAATGCGTTCAGAGATGATGAGCTTAGAAGTATTTTCAAAATTGTAGACACGACTGTGTTTGTACTGTCATAGTAGGATGAAAATCTGAAGTGTATTGGTGACCAGCGGTTTGGCTGTGTACAGTTAGAGAATCCAAGTGACCAAAACTCACATGTAATTCAGACTGATATGCCATAATTGATTTTTCTGTTCCAGATACCTTTTGGTAGCCAATTACAAGATGCCAGTGATGGCAGAAATCAGTTGTTTGAGATAGGAAAAAAAAGCTTTCGGGAGACTTCTGGCCCAACTGCCAAGAGCGGTGGTAGTAACTCAGATCTTAAAAGGCAGAGGGTGCTGGCTGGTTTTTGCTCATACCTGTGAAGTACTTGGTGGCATTGGAAGTACGGTTAGATAAGCTGCTTTCTTTTGTTGTGGTGGGGGAAGATGGAAATTATCTGGCAAAATAGTTAGGTATGAATATATGTAGATTTGAGACTTAACGAATATAGGAAACATAGGTGTGCTATTTGTATGATGCAGAACATACCCCCTACTAAATTTCTTGAGTGTTTGATAGGTGTTGGAAGCTTTAGCGGCCATTTGTGCCTAGTTTTGAGGTGCCTGTTTGAAATGCTTGAAAGCTTATCAAAGAACACAACTGCTTCCTGGAAAGCTTATTGTTCAGTACAAAACGTGCCCCTTATGCAGCTGGTTCATCCTTCTTTTCATTACTGAAGACCTTTGCCAGCAAGAATGCCTGTAAACCTCTTGTCTACAGTCTGTTAGTATAACTTTTTTGTAAATTTATAAATGACTGCCAGAAGAATTTGAATTCACTCTTAAGGAAAAGAAAAAATAAATAGTGGTGGAAATAAAGCCCCCCCCCCAGTCAAGGTATAATGTGGGTTGAAACATTAAAAACTGTTGAGGATAGAGGGTGATGCGAGGCGTGGAATACAACTGAAGTATCAAATTTGAATTGTCTTCAGCTTTCCCGTAAGGTAGCAGCTGGTCTTTAATGGCTTTATTCATGAATCATTTAACAGTGTTCACATTGGTATTTTCTTTTAGCTTGCTTAGAAGCACCTTAAAAGCATTTTGCACAAAAGCAGTTGTAAGCAGCTGAAGGTACTTAAGTCCTTCTTGGCGTGCAACACAAAGGTGGTAAGAGTACACAAACAAGATAGATATTCTGATTCTCAGCAAAGAATGTAAAACATCTATAAAGTTATCCCTGCTGGTTTTATATCATTACTACCCTTTAGTGCAAGTGCTAGTCCTGGGGGAAAAAGCAAGGTTTCAGTGACTGCAATGTTACAAAGTTGTCTTATCACAAGGAAAACACATGGACAAACACCTTTGTTATGTCTGACAGGCCAGTGTACCCTAGTATGCCAATTTTAATCCTTAATTTGGGGGTAAAAGTTCACTTGCTATTAATATTTCAGCATATCAGTCTTCGAAACATTATGGTTATGCAGGGATACAAAAGAGTTCACTTGCGGTTTACTCTTACTGTATAGTATTTAATGATGATACTCTGTGATGCTTCTTTTTAAATTTCTTGTGTATTTCTCATCTTTGCCCCCCCTGCCCCAACCTTGGGTTTTGTTCAGTTAAGCAGTTGTATGTAAGCAGGATGGTCTGCTCATGTGTAATCAGTTAAATGTTTGAGACTGAAGAACGCTTAATTTGAATGTGCTCTTGACTGGAGTGAAAAGTTAAATTGTTTCACTTTCCTATCATCTCCACACAGTTCAAGATTAGAAACTAATTATGATCTTACTGATTTATTTTTTTTAATAAGTACAATTTTTACAGATACTTACAAAGAAATAGGCACATGTACTCTGTATTTAGAGGAATTTCCAGAGAACTAATGAATATCTTAAATTATATAATTCTTTTGATATGGCTTCTGTTACTGCCAGCAAAATACCTTCTACTCTGATGTTTGGTAATGGCAATTATAAGTAAGTGCTAGTTCTTGCGTGCACACAGAGCCTGATGCGTTCTCACTGATGGGAGCAGATTCCCACAGATGTCAGCGGGAGCAGGCTCACAGCGTTGTGCGGTTCTTTCACCCGTTGGTGATTTGCAGTTTCTATCTTCAGTTTGATAAAAAGCGAGGAACTCTGTTGTATTCCTGTTATGTATCCAAAACCTATGCAGTGGCATCGCTATCAGCCAGTGGCGCCCAGCGAAGAGTGCCCGTACCGAACAGCATCACCGCTGGTGGGTTCGTTTAAGCCACTGTTCTGTGGCTTGTGTAGTCTCAATGCCATTGTTGGCATGTTGTGTGTGTTTTCCCATTGTGCTTGAATCTACTAAATTCTCTTTGACCATGCAGAGACACTAAGGTATCGGTGGTCCAAGCCTCCTGTCCAGCTGAGGCCTGTGCTGTAGTATGGTTCAGATGTTCTCCTTGCATCCGGAGAAGGCGTCCAAAACTTCACCCGAGTCAGTCGTATTGAGCCTGAATTCTGTCTTCTGTGCTTGAATTAATTTTCCAAAGCTAATCTTCCTATGTCCAATAGTAAAAATTATCTCTAGCAAACTTCAGCAGCTGGAAGTTACTTGCAGTGTACTTGGGAACGAGTCGTTTGCAGTGACAGATTGCTGCATCCAGTACTCGGCACTCTGCCCTCAGATGTTACAATTAAAACGTTGAGATAGCTTGTAAGAATTGTTAAATTAATTACACAATACTATAGTAATTATCCTGATTTGTTTCAGTGAAATTAGGCTAAAACATCAATGCAAACAGGGGATTTGTAGCACTTAAGTTACCCAGTCCTATCCAGAATTAGAAGTTTACCAATATTTGTGGGTGGGGATGGAGGAGCAGGTGTTTCTTTCTCAAAGTTTTCAGAAGGCTTCTGAAGCCAAATAGTCCTGATGTAATCCTGTGGGAGCTCTATATGATTTAAAAAAAAAAAAAAAACCAACCAAAAAAACCCAAAAAAAAACCCTCCTCAAAAGCCACTTCAGAAACTTTTCTTGGGTGTGTATTGATACCTGTTGGTAGCATGCCTGCGCTGTCGTTCATACCTTACCATCCTTCTGCATTAACACCCCTTCAGTTAAAGTACATTCCAAATACTGTTCGTCCCTACTTCACTCTATTTTTTCATGTTTACTCCCCCTAATTATGTTGTTGATAAGCTAACATTTTCCTTTCGGAATAGAAGAATGAATACAGATTTTGTTTAAAACCCCACCCTTAGTGTATAGCTAAAGCTGACGAGTAATGATAATAACTTATGGAATTATAAGTGTGTCCCCCAAAAAAAAATCAGTGACTGGTTTTCTTGAGAATTTTCCTATGTAATGAAAGCAAACTTTCTTGAAAGCTGTAAAAGATAGTTAATTGATTGTTTTTCTCTTAATTATTAAGATTTGGGCAATAGCTTATTACCAGTAGTGAGTTTGAATAACGTTTCATCCTGTTTTGGAGTGGTTTATGTGAGAACTGAAAAGATGCTTGAGGTGGATCTCCTTTGCAGGACAAAGTGTTCTCATTTTGTGTGTTTTGCATTAGGCTTATGAGCAGCATTTGCTAAGTAATTGCATTGTCATAATGTCCCAAGCACTTTGGCATCTTGCACTGATACTCTGATTAGAGCTAAAACTCTTCTGGCACGTGACTGGCGATAAATCTCAATATACGAAAGGGCATTAACTGAAAACAGTGTGCAATGAAATACATGCTCTCTGAGGTACTTCAAAGATGAAACTATACAAAAGGTCCCCGTTATCAGATATTGTAACTGTCATTTCTTTCTCTAAGCATATTGTGGATTTTGTATCATATTGTATTTATTTCATTTAATTTTAAAAAAAATGTTTTCTTTAAAGCTCTGTATATATTGACATTAAAGTTTGCATTGTACTACGTTCTCTTCTCCTTGTAAGGCTGAATCTAGTAGTGCATTGTATGGTATGTTGTTTTTCTTTGCACTGTTGCCTTGAATTACGACATGCCAAAGACAACCTCCAAACTGTATTTATTTTTGTTAAAATTTGTGAATAATGATAAAGGTACAGTTTTAAATAGCTGGCAGTTCCTTGAGTAATAGACTAAAAAGGTTGCAGATTCATAATATTTTATAATTGACAAAAATCCATCATTTCTGTTTTGGAAGCTCACTAATTTTTTTTTTAATTTATAAAAAACGATAAGCAAACATTCATAAATTAAATGAACAGTGAATTGCATTATTTGGTAAGCCTTGCCAAAAATCTCACATACATCAAGAGCTGTTTATAAATTTATACTCGCAGTCAAGTGTTTTACGCCAGACTTTCAATAAAGCACACGTTCACCGATAGGATCGATGTATTACTTCAGGGTGGGAAGATCTGCCTTCTATGTTTTTCAGGTATCTAGTCAGATTTGACTTGATCCATTAAGAGGAAGTAATTTTCCTGCGAAGATGTGGGTCTCTGGAAATGCTGGAATACCGGCACTGGCATTATAAATGAGAGTAACCACATTACAGGTGACCTGCATGCCCGGGCAGAACGAAGCTCTGCGCCAGCGTTTGCCAGGAGAGTTCCCGGTTCCCGGAGCTGTCGTAGCCGGCGTTGCCTCCTGGCACCGCGCTGCCGTGGGGTTTCGGCTGGTGAATCGCTGCAGGTCACCGAACTGCTCTGTCCCCTCCGTGCACCGTTCTGGGAAGCCAGGTGAAGTCCTCAGGGCGAGGTGGCAGGACGGCTCAGTATGCAGCTCATCATCCCCATCACGGGGTGCGAATAGGAGATTTTGATATAATGGCATCGATGTTAAATGGCCATTTCTGGGTTTAAAATGCTTCTAAGCTACTTGGTAACTAGTGTTGCTGTTTGGATGCAAAATGGGTTACGGGTAGCTTATTTTTTTAGTTACCCTGTCAGTCTTTAACCTAAAAACCTAAAACATAAATATATATACTTACATATAGATATATCTATAACCTAAAAGCAGGGTTTTTTTTTCCACAGTCCCCTGCAGTAAGTCCACCTCCTGGATGTTTGCTCACACGAGGTGCTGCTTTTAAAAAGCACTTTTGGGCTGGTTTGGTGGAGCCACTTGGCCTGGGGACAGCCTTTGCAGGGGGGCTGCGTCTGGCACTGGCAGCGCGGGGGGGGGGAGCTCTGCACTCCCCTGAGACAAACCCCGCAGCAATGTGGGGAAAGATCAACTGCTTCAGCCTTTGAAATGTTTTGTGGTTTTTTTTTTTAATATTTTCATTAATAAACTGGTAAGTGACATAGGAAAGAAAAAGCAGGAGCTGACCAGGGACCAAGCTCTTTGTGGCAGGAGCTGTGCCCATGCCCAGCAGTGCCAGCCCACCCACGGCGTGTTGGGGGCTCTGGATGTTGGGCTGGGGCTTGGCAGAGCGGTGGTGGTGGTGGTGGTCCTGGGGCCTCCTCCCACTGCAGGAGAGCAAACGGCAAAGCCATGCCTTGGGCTGCGAAGGAGTGGGCAACTGAAGCCATATAGGAGGTAACATCAAAAAGTTTCAAGATGATGGTGAGTTTCCCCCGTTTCAGTGAAGGCAGGCAGGAAAGAGTAACCAAATTGAACAAAAGGATTAAAATAATTTTAAAACAACAAAAGCCCCAAAGTCTCAGGTAGCGAGTTCCTGTAGGCTTGATGAAGATGTGGCTTGTGGGAGAAGAGGCAAGGCATGGATTGAGAGCCAACCAGCCTTACTCATCGGATGCCAGTGAATGTTTTCAGGAACTGGGGACGGGGAGAAGCCTCATGTTGGGAAGGAGACTACAGAATGTGCCTTAATTGCATCCTGCTCGTTTCGCTTTCCCAGGGAATGTTCTTGGAGGCTGTTTTCCCCATGATTGATCTCCGAGGCTTTATGGCTGTAAAATGCACCTTCCCGTGTCTGTCTTCTGTGCTTGTACAGCACGGAAAGTGTTTTGAGGTGAAGAAAATGCTCTCAAAGATACTTAAAATATGCTTCCTTTAGCTGAGTAGCTTTCCAGAGGTGGTCACCAGATGGAGTTCACGTCGTTGGTCATGTCACGGTGTATTACAGTGCTGGGCACGAGGAACGGTGACACTGGGGGCACCAGACCGTGGTTCTTCAGCATAACCGCTTTGGTGACAGCCCTCGAGGATGCAGGGCAGGAGGTAAGGGTTGACTCCGCAGTGTCATGATACACCCACCTTGGCAGAAACCCCGTTCCAGGTTCCTCCTGGTCTTTATGGGGCCAGGGCCGAGACGCGGGGCTGCCTGGGGTGCTGCCTCCTTGCCCCGCCACTAGCACCCACCCGTGAGAGGCAGCGGTGGCTGCTGGTACACTTGCCAACATGTGGATTTAACTCTATTTAATTTCTGATTAATGTTTATTCCCCAGAAGTGGGGATTTTCTCTGGAAGAAAGGGGCTGGGGCTTCTTGTATGCCTCTGGAAAGACATGGAAGAAAACTTTTGCCGCAGTTGTGGCTCCCTTTCCTTCTTGCTCTGCTCCACAGCCTTGAAGGATGGTTTTACCCTGCTGGGGCGGGGCACCCCGCAGCTCCTCCCTGGCTCCCGCTGCCCCTGTCGCCAGGGCCCCGCCTGCTCTCGGGGGCTTCTTCGGCACCCGCAGCACCACGCTGCCGCGTCCCCAGCACCTCAGCCGCACAGCTCAGCGCCCCAAAGCCGCCCCGCGGCGTAAATGCCCGCGGCCCCGGGCAGGCGCGTCCCTGGCCCTCGCGGCTGTCAGCCCCCGGGGGCGGGGGATGCTTGGCCTGGGGGGTCGTTTGCTTTTAATTGCAAAGGTCCGGGAGGGGAGATTGCAACTGGCCCTGCGCCTGCCGGCCGTGCTGCGAGCGCTGCGGCTGGGGGGGGGTCCAAGGGAGCCGCACGGGCGGGCGGGCGGGCGCTGAGCGGGGGCGGGGGGCTCCGCTGCTCCCCCCGGGGGACTGCGGGCAACCGGGGCCGTGCCGTGCCGTGCCTGCCAGTGCCTGCGCTCCCCGCTTCGCCCAGGAGGGGGAGCCAGCGCCCCGCGCTGCCCCGCAGCGGGCCTCGTGTGAGCCCCGTTAAGGCTGGAGGGCACGCGGGGGAGGGCGGTGCGGGGTTCTATTGCATGCCGTTATCCCCATTATACTGATTTATTAGTATTTTTCTTATCTATATAATTTTTTACCTTTTTTTTATTATGCTGTTATCTTTATCGGGTTTATGTTTATTATTTATCCTTGGTTTTACTATTTGCCGTTATTTTTATTATTGTTTTCATCGTTATTTTTATTCTTTTTTTTTTTTTTATGGTTTTACTGGGTTTTTTAACCTGCAGCTGCATTGCTGAGAACAGTTTGCTGTTCTCCCAGCTGTGGCATCGCTTCGGTGTTCGTGCCCCAGGAACACCTCCTGCTGCCATCACTCTGTGCCACAATGGGCCCAAGGGAGCACAGGCAGGTGCAGGCAGCTGCCCGCCCACCACAGGCTCTGCAGCAACCTGGGAACATCCCCAGGGATGCAGAGCCCACAGCCCCGTGGCGAGGGTTTCCCAATATTAGCCGTGCTGGGGAGGGATGAGCAGAAGAGTGATGTGTGCGTGGCCAGGGTGGCAGTGGGGAGGGCAGGGGTCCCACACGGACACCGTATGTGGAAATGTTTGGGTGATACTTGGGTGTGGAACTTGTCTCTTCTAACACTTGGTCAGTCCTTCCTCAGCAGGTGCAATCGGTGCAGCCCAATACAAAAGCTTCTGATCTAGGAATAGCAAAAGAGGCAAATTTGGAAACTTCTGATCTAGAGCAAAAATCTCAAAATCCACAAAATACATATAATACACATTTTTTAGATAAACAGAAATATTTTGAGATTGTAATAGGGATCAGGTGTATATCTGCAGTGATTTTTCAAAGCTATTGCACTCTCCTTTAGCAAAAGTGACAAACACCTGTACGCTCATACATGCAACTTTGTACGTGTTTGCTATTTTGATTGGGGAACTCATTGCAATGTAACGTGCTATGATACTCCAGGGTTCAGCATCTGGAGTAAATTCTACAATAGAAAAGCTCTCATTAAATCCTGCTAGTAAAATTATAATCTAGGAATAAAAACTATTTCAGAGCTTGCCTTGCCAAGTTAAAGAGCGCACGATGTGGTGCGGTGACGAGGCACCGCTGCCCTGGGTCACCGCGTCCTTAAGTGCTGGTGGGTATGGGGGGAATTGCGGTAACTCGCCAGTTGAGGCTTCTCTTAGGTGTTTGGGATTTCTTCTTCATTAATTTAAATTTATTTATATCAGAGGCAGCCTCTATATATAAAGGGGGGGCACATACACTCACTTCTGCCACTGACTGTGTTATTGCTTGTGCCAGTCTTAAAAGAGGCGCTTTTGGTCACTGCTCGGGCTCGGCGGTGTTAACCCTCAGCTCCCATTAGCAAATCCTCCCTGCGCCAGTATCCCTCAGCGGGCTTCCTCATTCTCTGTGCCTTACAGAAAGTGATCAGACTGGAAGAATTAATTTAAATGCGCTGGCAGTGGTTGTCAGCAATGGAATGTGCCACCAGAAGGACAAATCTGAGGAAATTAGTAACGTACCTGAAAGTTCCCAGCAAACTACTGACAAAGGCAAAGTAAACTTGGTTTCAAATTAATTATTGCAAATAAACGTTTGAAATGCTACAGGCCAAATTAATATTTCAGAATTCTTCCCTATTTATTACTGTGCTTAATTTTCTTACTTAAATATATTTCGGGCCTAGAGCTGTTAAGAATTTAATTTTTGAGGTACTTTAATGAATTATAAAACGTGTTTTAAACAGAAATGAATAACTAATAAATGCCAAAAGTGATTAATTTTCTGAAATGTGGAAAGGCCTTTGTATTTAATTAAAAAAATTGTCTTAAATTGCTGAAAAGTAAAGAGAAAGAAAATACAAAGTGGATCAATTGAAGTTTTGATTAACTGACTAAATCACAACTTGTTTTCCCTTTGCTGTGGCATGGCTGGGGCGGGGAGGCTCCAGCTCCTCGTGCTGTGCAGGGTTGGGCTCTACTCCATCATGAGCATCCCCTGCATCCTGCCCTCGTTCAGTGTTGTCAAGTAAAGAGTCGATAAAATGATACTAGTGATGAGACTGAAAGAAAAATGTTGCAAAATAAATAAAAAACAGTCATAAGCATCCTTTTTTTTTTTTTTTTTCTTCCCCTAGAAGGCAGGACAAGAAATTCCCTCCGGAGGAGACACACAGATGGTTGCTGGTAAAAGAGCAGCGATCTGAGGACCGGTCTGGGTTAAATACGGTGCGTTTGTACAAGGGGTTGGTCACAGATGTGGGGAAATTAATTGGGGCTTAACACACAGAAGCAACTAAGTGACTTAAGGTGTAAGCTATCAGGTACCAGTCACCCAACCGTACCTTTTAAAATATGTGACCTGTGATAATTCGAGTCCCTTTTGGGTGACCCGTGCCAGTGCTGGCTGCCTGATTTGCTGCTGCTTCTTGCAGGTCACCGTGCTACAGGGCACGAGTTGGGCCTGAGTGGTGAGGTTGGATTTAATTATCAGCACTTGCTCGGTAGTAGTTACGTGATCTAGTTCCCAGTCTTCGCCTGGATCTGGGATGTTCCTGAGCCTCTTAGCATTTGGTAAAACCTTTCCCATAATACAAAGTTCATTTGTTAAAGTAAAGACAGGGGAGAGCAGTGCCTCCTCCGCATCATCTCCTCGTGGTGCTGCCTGCAAAACTGTACTGTAGCATCGTTTGTCCTTTGGGGCTCACTCTGTAGTTTGTTTTGGCTTGAGTCAGACCAGCTTCCTCTTGATCTCTGGAATATCCTTGTTGTGATGCTTCTTTCCAGCTGGGACGTGATTACCTTTCCCCGACCCCCCTACCCCAGACAAAAAGATAATTTTTTTTAATACTGAAAACGGCTCTAGAAAATAGCTCTGAAGCAGAAATATACTCTTTGGGAAACTTCTGCCTGGTGCTGCACGGTTCAAGCAGTGCCATCCTTGGGGGACTGGTGACAGTGCTGGAGAAGGTTTCACTCTACAGGAATTTACGGACCCAATTGGCCCCAGGCTGTAAAACATTGTTCTAAAAAAACCCTTTTCTAATGATGTTAACGCTTAGGTGAGGGCTTATCCATGATTTTGAGCTCTTCTTTACAGATTATATCCTTAATATTAAGCTTTGCTGGTGCTGGGGCCCCCCTCCCATGACGCTGGAACACCCTCTACACCCATGGCACAGCAACCCCTGGAGCTGCAGATTTACCAATTAAACCAGCGCCTCCATCCTTGGTATAAATAAGCAAGACGGGATGTTTTGCTGCAGGCTGATGCTGGGGAGGAGCAGTGTTCCATCAGTGCTGACGTTTGGGACTCCCTTGGATGCCATCCCCTGGGGAGGGTGATCAGGGGATGCGTCACGGGGGTGCCCAGGCCCCCTCCTGCCCAGGTACCACCATCATTGGCAAGGCTCACCTGCAGAGAAAGACAAATTTTAAATCATCCTTTCAGTCAAATCCCATCATTTGGCAGAAGCCACCTTGCCAAGGGTGCAGAGCTGTGCCTGTGCCCTCTGGGTGCCCGGTGTTTTGAGGGGTCCCTCCTTGCAGGGGCTGAGCCTCAGCTATCGTAAGGACGCTGGCCCTAAGTGGGTGACTCCATTGTAACTTGGGAAAGGTCATGTTGGCAAATCCTTCCTTCAGCAAGGTGATTTCCAGGCAGGGAGGTGGCTTTTTTTGCTCAATGGTGAAAACCAGCGGGTGCTGTTGGCCAGGCTGGGGCTGGGATGGCCACAGGCTCGGTGCCAATGGCCACAGGTGGCTGCAGGGGGTGGCTAGTGCCAGTGTGCCCCCACCGAGGCAGCCCCTGGCATGGAAACGCTGGTGTGGTGGAGGCTTTTTGACCATTTGAGGTCTCAGGGTGATCTGGTTCTGGAATATTGTTTGTGTATTGTTATTGAATGTCCCTACGCTGCTCACATCGGCCAACAGCCTTTCCCCTTCGTGCTGGGCAGGAGGACCCGCTCCCTTCCCATGGTCCTGGGACACCCGTGTGTTTTGAGCTTGATTTTAAATCAGGGAAGGACAGTGACCCTTTTAAATGCTCACAGTAACTTTAGAGACACGTAAGTCTGATGGCTTTGATCGGGGCTTTGTCCCTGGCTGGCACGGCTTTGGGGACACCGGAAAAAAAAAAATCATTCCTGGCTGTTGCATTAAATGAAAATTTGCAATATCTGAATGTTAGAAGACAATGACAGGCATAGAAAAAAGCCATTTTAACTTGCACATGACACTCAGGTCTAGACATATTTGGATGATTAAAATGTTCTTGTAGCTTTTGAAGTCAATCAGGGAAAAAAATGTTCATCCTAAAAAAAATTTATGTGCTCTAAACACATAGCAAGTCGTGTATTGCTAATGACTGTAATGCATGCATACTGTTGTAAATAATATAACAACCTTTAAACATTCTTTCCTGACTTAAAAATACGTTTTTGGCTTAATGTCAGCTAAGCTGTCACCCTCTCCTGCAGCGAACCCTATTCCGTTCAATCTCCAATAGCAGCGCCCAGGGCACAGCCCAGCGGAGCTCAGCCTGGCGCTGAGGCGGCTTTGTGTCCTGCAGGTGATCTCTGTGCTACTGGTTTATGGTCTGGAGAAAGCTGTAACTGGGAAAAGACAACTGATTCCTCCCCCTTTGGCTGCGGACAGGTCGGTCTGTGTGCCCAGCTTCAGCCTGCTTTGCCTTTCGGGGGTACCCCGCTTTTGGGAGGCTGCTGCTGAGGGTGGCATGCTCTGTCACCCTGCCCTGCTCCGTCGCCCGGCATTGGTGACCTGCTGGGACTTTTTGTGACACTGTTTGCTTCTATGAGTCCCCAACCCTTTTGTGGTACCCTTCAGATAAGGCGGTGATACAGAAGCGGGTGCCACCTTTCTCTGAACCACAGCTGGCTGTGGAAAGAGCCGATTACCCTAATAAAAATCGGTGTAACCAGTTGGAATAGCACAACATCAAGGATACGTGATTTTATAAGCCCGTATTTTTCTGACCACTTTAATGCGTTTGGGTTATTTTAAGTGAAAATAAATAGTTGTGAGAATGTAGAGATTTTTGTAGTCTAGGTGAGCTTTTAATTTAAACTTTGAATCTGGGGCTTGTGTAATGCTTAAAATTATATGAGCCTCATCGTGACGTGGGGATTTATGTGCACAGCTTCCTGCACGTTGAGATGAGAATACCTATCATTAATTTTTGTGGTTTGAAACCGAGCTTGATTTAGATGCTTTCTTCCCAAGGGAAGAGACATTTTATAAAATCACCACAGTGGTAATTGTTTGGAGTTCAGAGTGAACTAACTGAAATTTCACATGAATCAATTGTGTACTGTAAATGATTTATGCCCTAGCACATGCCTTCAAATGTCCTTACAAATTATACGGAGCTAAGAATAGGATGATTTGCTGCCAGTGACACTTTGTAGACTATTCAGCGTGTTTGCTTGCAGATCTTGTTATGGGAAGGTCCTGCTCATCAGTGGGGACAATAAAATACAAATTCCCTCCAAATTTTCCTTTCCTGAGAATGCAGAAACGCACACATGTGCGTGTGCATCCTAATGTCTCTTCTACAAGGAGTTACCTCTTAGCAGGGGTTGGGTTTATGCCTTAGAGCCCCCATTCCTCCTCAGTAGAAGACACAAAAACTTCGAGAACCAGAAGTGTAGATGCTCAGCGAGGCTGGAAGTCTGACAAAGGTGTCCCTGCTGTTTTCCAAAGATGTGAGCATCAGGGGGAGAGAAGTATTATTTGAGATGTAGAGATTAAAAAAAAAAAACAAACGCAACCTAGTACTTGGATAAAACTAGAAAGGAAAATCTAAAATAAAACATCAAACAAAATTTCTTAATGGCTTAAAGGATAAAGTTATCATAAAAA
The DNA here is from genome assembly GCF_023634085.1 of Falco cherrug. Taxonomy (NCBI): domain Eukaryota; kingdom Metazoa; phylum Chordata; class Aves; order Falconiformes; family Falconidae; genus Falco; species Falco cherrug. The sequence continues at coordinate 21,656,120 of NC_073711.1, forward strand.
GGTGTCATCAGGAAAGAAACGCTAGAAAATCAGGCTATCTAACTGTGAAATTTTGCATTTCTCGGCAAGTTTCTTTAACGTCCTGTATTTTTTTCCCTTATGTTTTAAGCTAGGATTTACAGAAGGAGATAAAGACTTTTTTGTCTTTGGGCTTTGAAATTTCCAAAGTTCTTTTTACTTTGAAATTATTTTTCTTTGGAGCCTTTTGTATGCTTGAATCGATTTCTGTTTCTTTTCTTATTAATGAAACCATTCATCCAAGAAAACTTTGGAGAAGAGAGATCTAATTTACAGACCTACCCTAGTGAAAAGAAATAAGGTGAACAATCAGCTGGACCATCCAAAGGATTATTACTATTTCAACATAAGCTATTTAAGAAAATGTCTATGGGGAAATATCTGGAAATGTTATAACTTAATCCTAAATATCATGAAAACAAAGCAAATAACTGAGTATATTGTAGAGACTGAGAACATGAGTGGAGACAGATGCTCACCGGGGAGGTTTGTTTTCGGCAGGCAGAAAGTTTTTGTTTTGCTGCCGTCTAGCCCTGAAAAAAAGACTTTCCTGTGGCTTGCCATGATGCAGGTTGCTGGTTTACTGAGAAAAGTGCTGGTTGGTTTTTTTTTTATTATTATTTTAGCGTCTCGACACTGTAGTACTTGCATATGCTGAGCTTTAAGGCCAGAGGGATGGTCGATCCTGAGACGATGCTGACTGCAGTAGCATTTGCTATGGCAGGTGCTGGCCTCTGGTTGTACTCGAGCTGATACCTACGTACAAATTCTCTTCAGTTTCAAGATTTCAGGCGTCAAAATACCAAGGATCCCGCACGCCCCTCTTTGTTGATACGTTACCTGGTGGTTTAGAGGTGTGAACCCTTGTGGGTTGTATTGTAAGTATATTGGGAATTACGTACGCTCATTTCAACTGACCTAAAAGCTTGTGTTCATTTATTACCTTTAACCAACGCCTTTCGTTCTCCCTTTAATTAGCTCTGCTAAAAATGGCTTCTTTTTCTACCTAGTCTTGGAGGAGGGACATAAAGCTGAACACATGGGATAGTTTTAGGGATCGAAGAGGAGATGGATGCAGCCACAGAGGGAGTGACAGCCAGCCAGTCTGGTCCATGCAGACGGGGGCTTTGTGGGCGTACGGAGGTGGCCAGAGGTCGGACAGATGGGAGGGCACCCAGATGTTGGGCAGCTGAGGGTATTTTGAAGTCACTTGTCAGGGCTTCACTGCTGATCAACAGGGGGATCCTGGCAGAAGTGCCCGCTCTAGGCTTGTGTGCTGCCGCCTTGCGAACCTCTGCTCCCTTAGTACCTACGCCTACACGCACCACTTCCTGCGTCAGGCTCGCGCGCCGCCAGGAGGGAACGGAGCCAGCCGTGGTGAAGTCTGACTGTTGTAGAGATGTCAAGAAAACCTGCGCTCTGCCCATTGCCAGGCCTGTGCAGAGCGATTATTCATGCTGGAGACCCAATGCTAGGAGACATGGACTCAGAGAGAGGGAATGTCTAGTACTGGTAGGACGAGATCATTGTACTGCAACTTGAATGAAAGGCATTTTTTTTTTCATAACAAAGATAAGACAGGCGGTGAAAGACACTTTTTTCCACGAAGGAAGAAGGCGTTATCCTGCTTAAATGATTTAGACAGACTATTTTCTAGGAAAGCCATGAGTCTCTTCATGGATCATTGTCTCCAAACTGAGTTGCTCAGTGAGACCTTTCGTCTGTGGAAAAGAGACCCGAATAGTGTGAACTGAGCTGGTGACCTTCCACCGCTGTAAGTCAGGAGCCATAGAAATGTTTGTCAACGCTTTGAAAAGAAATGGTTGTACTTGAGATGCTTTCCTAGGAAAAAATCCTCAATATGGAGCTACAGCAAGGCTGGATTTTGGCGCAGATCAGCCAGGACACACAAGTTTCTTTTCCCTTTACAATAAAATATGGAAGTCAGTTGGGGTGTCTGAGATTTTGGGATATTTATAAATGCACTTTTTCTTAATTTTGATTAGGTGAGGTCAGCTTCATGTATGATTAGTTTTTTAGAGGTAAGACAAATATACTTTTAATACCGGGAGAAAAACAGCGTGAAAATTTCTTTATGTGAGAACTTGGTTTGGTGGCCTCCAATATGGGTTCTGATATGCACTAGTCTGCAGAGGAAAAATCCCCAGGACCCAACTGAACCAAAACACGTGGCCCCCAGCCCCAAAGATGTTTCTTCGCTAACGGACATCCTGGATCTTGGCTGGTGAGCATTGTCACTTGGTTTTGGTCACATGAAACTCTGGGGTTAGTGCAAAACAGAAATACCTAGTAGTCTACTTCTGATTATTTGTGACCTTAGGCTGCTCAAAATCTGGTGATTCTTCCTCCTGCAGCCATAGTTACTTGGGCTGGGAATTACCCTTTTGGCTTATTGCACCTTCCTTCCCCATTCTTGACACATAAAGGGGGTAAAAAGGTGTCAGCATAAATTGAACTGTGGGCTAAAGTTAGTGTGTAGCATATATTTCAGTAAGCAAGATTCCTGCTTGTCATCATCTGCAGTACTCAGTAATTGCTGTTTTGTCCAAAACTCTTTTTTCTGTGCCCCCCCCCCTTTCTTTTTTTATTGTAAAGCAGGACAGCATCTCAAAACCACACATCATAAGCTGTTGCAACACTACTACGCTCTTCCCAGTCAGACACGTTTCCTCACACAGTGTCTGTGAGCACTTACTCTCCTCCCATGGATGACATCTGCTTTGCTGCCCCAGCAGATCACATCATAAGGAGAGCAGGAATCCTGCTAGGGATCCGGTGTGGTTTCTGCATCTGCCGTTTGCCACACGGATGCTGCATGTGGCATCTCAGCTATTGAAATGCTGCGAACCAGGGGGAGGCGAATCTTTCACGAGCAGAGGAGAAATTTAAGTTCAAAACTGCATTAAAATAAGTTCTTCCATAATACAGTATTTTGTTAATATGGCAAGATTAGTCTACAAAATTGATTTCTCCATATTACATCAATATGGATGATGTGAGAAGATAGTTATCTTGCTTGACCGTGATCTGATGCCAGTCTTTAAGTTTCTACCCATTAATTTGTGGATTATTGATAGAAATGAAGGAGAGGTGGGCATTAGTTGGATTCATACTAGACTTGGCGTGGTGCTAAAATCCTGCTGCTGTCAGGCATACCAAGCAGGTCTGCTCAGGCGTACTGCGCGCTGGGGCTGGTTGATTTGTATGCAAGGCTGCAGCCGGGGAAAGCATTAAACAATTGCCCATGGGATGTCTGAGAAATGTCTTTTTAAGAAATCTGTATGAAAATGGAGGAAATACACTGCCATATAGAGGAGGTTCTTTTCTGTGTGAGATAATGTGTGGGTTTTTAAATTCTTCGGGGTTTTTTCTCCCAGAAATTACTTAGGTCTAGTTAGAAATTGCCTTGTTGGTTTGTAAGCGAGAACATCATTTACTCGTGTAAATGATCCATAATGTTACTTCCTCCTAAATCATCACATCGATATTGGTGAGTTGGCAAATAATGACTCAAAACCTGTGCGGTGACTCTTGACCTTTACGTAAGGCAGCATTTGGAGGAAAATTAGTTGAGCCATCTTTATGCCGTTTGAAAATAGGATGTGATGTGAACAGAGTGGGGGTTTTATTCACATTCTCATGCCTGGTTGGATTTGCTTGTCCCTGGAAGGGGCAGCTACAGAAGACCCTGTCTCAGTGCTTGGGTAAACAAGAAGTGTTGAGCTGGCTTTTATGAGGAAAAAGCAATCTTCCCCTTAGCGCATGCTATCAGGTTGAAATTAATAGTAGATAGGGGAAAAAATGAGCAGCTTCTGCTTCCTTGCATGCAAATCATAAGAGTAAAGGAATATAACATTTTTTTGAAACTTTTGGTAAGAGTAATGTTATTCATAGACTGGAATACTGAGCAACATGAAGTGGGTACTGTGTCTGGAAACCCACTGAGGGTCATGGAGGGACCCTGACCTGAAAGCCATCTGGGGGGAGAGTGGGGGAAGATTTCAACACAGGTACAAGTGAGGCTTGTCTTGGCAAGTTTCTCTCAACCATATCTCCTTTCAAAACCTTTATCTTACTACTTTTGATATTTTGCCTTACTAGGCTTTTGTCCACATGCTGAGCACAAACTAGAGCTTCTGTTAGTCAGATAGCTCTAATCCATGCAGGCAGGAGCCACGTCTTCCCAATAAATATCAAACTGGATGAGATTACCTGTTGGTTACCTGCTCTTTGTCAGGGGTTGCAGCCAAATCTTACGTACCTTATACAAAATCTTATATGATCATCGTTTGATGCCCATCGCATCACCAAATCCTTCACAAAGACCGTTCCATTTATTCAGACTCTTCGGATTAAATGGTGTCTGATCAGAGTTTTCCAGTGGGTGGGTTTTCTGGGAGAGAGCAGCAGTGAAACAGAGCAGGGCAAAGTTGTCCTTGCTGTTGCTGCTCAGCCTGTGAGCCTATTACACTTGATCAAATCGTATTTCTTCACTCGTGAAGAACATCCCTCCAATGTGCATCAAATGTTTTTGTGCAGTATTGGTCTTGCTGGCATTTTTCAGGACCCCCACTTTTTCTTCCTCGTCTCCTATTTCATCACCTAGAGAGATCTTTGATTCTGGGGAGGAAAAAAAAGAAGTCTATTGTAGGTTATAATACAATATTGAAACTTGAGCCGTTCTGAGTTTAAAATTCAAGTGGTTATTTTCCTTCTGTTATACAAAGAAAATTGTAAAGCGTAACCAGAAATGAATGCATATTATGGGACTGCAGTGGTATCCAGGAGGTGCTTAGTACACTATTTTCATTTAAAGAGGATGGTGACCTCTGAGAGATGTGCCTCAAGACAATTTTTAATTGGTCTCTTTTCACCATTAGCGATCAGGTATTTGACAGTTGCAAAACGTTTACTGCAGTGACAAAAGCACACACTCTAAATAAGTCTGAGATGGTGATGAGCCTGATGAGACTCGTGGATCAAAAACTCAGCTGTCTGCTGGTAGGGAGAGAATTTCAGCAGCACCCTGAGTCTGTGTGTTGGATGCGGTGGAAATGGCCACCTGCCTACCCCTCCTCCCCTGACTCCTTTACCACCTTTATTGACCTTTTAAACATCTTCAGAATTTCCAGTACAATTTTCTCTGCCTCTTTCTCTCTCTTTTTTTTTTTTTTCTTTTCTTTTCTTCCAAACAATCAAATACAATTTCTTGTTGGTTGAGACATTTCTCTTTAGGACAAGGAACATGTTCAATGTCAAGTACCTTACAGAAAAAGAGAATAATTATTTTTATGTATTTACATTGAACTACGTTGTCTTACACAGTGTCACTTGTGTTACAGACCTGTCTTTGGTGTTACTTGTATTAGAGCAGAAGACCTGGATTTCCATTAGTGATTTTTCCAGGGTAGGTTTTCAGTGGTTATTTCAGAGCTGTGAATGGAGACAAGTTTTCTGAAAAGATTACCTCCTCCATGGTGATCTGTAATTTTATTTTTGCTTAGATTTTACTTAAAGTCCTTTCATTGACTGCTCTCCAGTGCAATGCAGGCCCTGGTCAGCTGTAGAGGAAAACAAAACAAATGAACAAAAATACTGTTCCTCTACACAAGCTCACAAGGTCTATGTCAACTGCTTGCGCATTAGTGGGAAGGGGACAATGTCTTGTTGATGTCTTGGGATGTGCAGGTTTTGGAAAAAGGAGGCTGGTCTTGATTAGAGTCTTTGGTACCTTCTCCAAAACTGAATCTAGGTCCAGAAAAGAGCAACAGTTCCAAACGAGGACATCTCTATGCTGCTTTTACCATCATGTCTTGACTGTCGTTTTATAAAATATGTCTTGGTTTGAGAGACATATTACAAATGTTACTTATTAGTCAGGTTTTAATGCGGCATTGTGGAGAACAGATTTAAAACATCCGGAGAAACTGAAAATGGAAAGCTGAAGTCATTGTTGTGGAAAAAGCCCCAGTTTATATAAACCGCTGCCAAAGTAAACTCAACGGCTTCTGCTTTAATTGTGGTGACATTTGATCAGTGTCCCAAAGTATCGCAGCCCAGTAGGAGAGGTTGCTGAGATTTGTTGTGTATCAAGTAATTGTAAAAAATAGAGGGTTTAAGAAAATGGAGGTAGGAGGTGCTATTTTATACAGACGATTTTATGAAATCTGATTGAACTTGGTGAAGGCCCTAAGGTAAGTTTATGCAGTAACTTGGTGAAGGGCCTAAGGTGAGTTTACAGTCACTCGGTGAAGGGCCGAAGGCCTTTATAAACCATGTCTGCAGAACATGTTCTGTCTCACACGGTCCAAACCATTACTAATTTCACAGGGAGATTTGCAACAGAAGGGGTCTGGTTTCTAAGAATGTCATGGTTCTTTTTCTTACATGTTTCGTCAGACTATCATAAATTAGTTTTAGTATGTTAATGATTATTTTTTTCTTTCATTGCCTGTTCCGTGGTTAGATCTTCAGAGGAATCACTCTTGGCTTTGTGAGGGGAATTACTGCTAGCTTGTAAGAGGTCTGGTTCCTTCTTTGTGCTTTTATCTTCCATTACATCTTCATCCAGGATTTCATCTTCTTGGAACATTTATTAAATTTCTTCAACATACCTGAGGGGGAAAATGGACTTTAACTTAGCTCTTGGGCTCAAAAGCCTTATGGTTGTTTTTTGAGGTTTTTTAGTAAGTTTGTTGAAAACTTTCTTGTACTTCAGTTTCTTTAATGAAACAGTAGCAAGGTCCCAGCTGATACACACACAGCCTTAGAAAACAAATCTGATTTCTCCTGACATTTTTTTGCATTTCCTTCTGTAAGTTAATGACATACTGAAAATATTTTTTTTGAACCTGGCTAAAGCCCATTAGCAGGGTCTTGGCCTTTAATAAACAGGGAGAGAAGCCTCCATTCCCCTCCTTTGCTAAGGGAAGTATAGTAATAATGCTGTATGTAAATATAAATTGTTTACTTTCTGTTATAGGTGATTTCTTGAAACTATAAACACAGCATGTGAATATACCTATTTTCTTTCTTTAGGTGGCATAAAAAGCAAATTTTAATTTCCCAAGTAAAAACTTTGAACTCTAAGGACTCTTCATAGAGTAAGGGAAACTATTTCTTGCTGTTACTTACTCTTCTGGAATCTCCACCATGTGCAGATGTTGCTCCTTGGCCAACAGACGTAGTCCTGTGAGCAGCCTTGAAACCAAGCTCACCGTAATTGGCACGTGCAATGTTATTGCATTGTTAAACAAGAAAGCATTGTTTTCATGACATCGTACTTCACTTTTCTGGGTTTTTAGAGATCTACGTCAGCCAATTCCTAGATATTCTCTAGAGCAAAAGGGCTTTAACACCTGTATGAGCCATGTTCATGTCGGACCCTGTGAGCACCAGCTGAGCAGGGCAGGAAGCCCTGAGCTAGCAGATGCACTGTTCTGCAGGCAGGTACCTGGTGTGGGTTTTATTGCATCTTTGCCTCAGAGATGGAAAACTTTTAGGTTGAATGAGTTATTTACATTAAAGGCGGTAAATTATTTTATGCTCCACATGGGGCAAAAAATTAAAGAAAAAGACAGACATACTTTGACACTTCCTTTAATACTTTGACACTTCCTTTAACTGAAAAAAACGTGATGCTTCATTTTGAAGTGACATTTTGAGCCTCGATACAGCAGTTTACCAAGACTGATCCAGTGATGGTTATGACAAGTAATAGGTCTCTTCCATCATCTACTTTTTTGTACATACAGGTCATGTTTCTTCAGGTCTGGTTGTTGGGTGAAGCGCTTTTTGTTTGGGGTTGGGGTGTTTTTTGCGGGGAGAGGCAGGTATTTTTGTTTATGTGTTTAAAGTTCTTTAAAAAATTAACACTCCTCTTTGCTGACAGAGCACTGTGATGCATCAAACAGATGAGCCTCAGGGGGAGTGAACAGCCTGGCTGGGTTCCCCAGAGAGCTGGGGTGCAGCTGGATGTGACCAAAACTTCCCAGCTGCCTCCCACCACAACCCCTTTCCTCTCCCCTCCTGGCTGCACCACCGAAGTGTTCACAGCATCAGCTCTGGACGGGCTTGGCCCAACCGATGCAGGTCAGACATGCAAAAAATAGTTACTTATGTGTAGACTAGTGGCAGCTTTTCTTCTAATGTCAAACTCCCTAAATTAGGTGGTCAGATGTAGCCCAGATATAGTTGCAAACATTTGTCTTTAGATGTAATTTATTTTAAGAGGTGATTATATTCACAAAACAAAAGCTGTAGGGGAAGAAATATTTAAATGATAATCCTTGAAACCTTGGACCCCATCACTGCATCACAGAGCAGATTAGCTCATTTATTTTCATTGTACAGTGCAATGAGCAACATTCATGCTGAAAAGTAAACGAGATTTGGAAAATGACTGCATCTGAATAACTGTAAATTTTATTAACAACATAGATTTAAATAATGGCTTTTCCTGTATTCTCTATCCTGTTTTTGTCCCTGTCTGCTTGCCCTGTAAATCTGTAAATCTGTAAGTCTGTAAATCATTCATTTGATCACTTGTTCAAAATTTATTAAAATTGATTACCATTGTTTTCACACACAGAATGAATTTTCCAGATCATCTTCATCACTTTAATCCTCTGACAACTCATGCCCTGTCGTGGTCAGGTGGTGGGATGCTGTGGGATGAGCGCCTCCCTCACTTACCGAGAGCTGAGTACATAAGGGACTGCCTTTGTGGTCCCTGCAGGTTGGGGAAGCAGCTTTGGGGGCTGCTGGGGTTGGGACCCCAACCAGACACGGGGGCTCCTTCTGCAGCCTCCTGCCCCCTGGGCTAGCCCACGGCTGTAGCCTCGCAGCAGCCTGCCATGCCTCGTTACTGACGGATAGCCAGCAGGTTATCAGTGTGAAAATAGTCAGTTGCGGGCGTTCAGTGGTAACTATAGAATCATTGCTTTGGGGAGGGAACAGGGTTACTTTGCTCACAAACTTGTTTCTTTTAAATGGGAACAGACAAATTGGTTGCGGTTAAGAAAAACTGGAGGTAGGAAGTCTGGGCACAAATATACCTGAGCCCATCAGCATCTGAACCTCCGTCTGTAGGAATCAACAGGCTCTTGCAGGGAAACATCAGATTTTGGGCAGGGAGAGAGGACGAGGGGACAGAAGCTCTGGCAGCTCCACGCTCCTCCTCCACATGCAGGGACAGAGGTGGGAGCTCTTCCCCAAGGCACCAGCACCTCCTCCCCAGGAAGGACTCGGGCTCCACTCCAGCACACAGTGGCTTTCCCGGATGGGAGCATGGTGACTTCACAGCCCGGGCTAGCTGGCTCTTCTGGTCTTCAATGGAAAAGATATTCCTCCCAGCACAATAAGAATGGGACCATTTGGAGAACCAAGCCGGCACAGGAGGTTTGTGACGCAATCCCAAGAGCTGCCAGACTGCTGCTGCTCCTGGTACCATCTTAGAGAGCCAAAGCATCTGGGTGTCATCTTGCTATAGCATTAGAAGAAAACTGGAGTCGGTTACCAGAGGAGACTATTATATGCAGGCGTCTTCCCAGCTTGCCAAGAAGACGCTGAGCAGATACCACCTGTGCCAGCTGTCCCCTGCAGCACATGATGTTCTCCAGCTTTGAAGAGCTGAGCTGCTTTCTCCTGTCTGCGGTGCTGGTGCTCAGCGTGATGCTCCAAGTGAGATGTCATGGGGGTGGATGCTGCTGGGAGACAGAGCTAAGCTGCAGCAAGGGATGGACGGATGTTCAGGAAGGTAAAGGTATGGACAGGTCATTGCATGTTTACATTTGTAACAAATACTACGCTTGCATGTATTTAGGGAGTAAAGGTAAACAGAGGAGCATGAGTATTACAAGGCAATGGAAAATAAGCTGACACTAAACTTTGTTGTGTTCAGCATTTTTGCATAAGAAGGCTCAGAATTTTGCAAAGAAAGCAGATGCAGGCTTGCATGGAAAGAGGTTTTTGTTGCACACTGTAAAATAATGAAGATGTTCTTTTCATTGCTAGGTATTCTTATTTAAACAATGTTTTGCTACTTAAGATATTAAAATTAATTACCACAGTTTACATTAGAAAGTCTTTTGTAATAATTTTTTTTTTTTTTTTTTCTGGAGTTTGTTTTCCAAAGGCCACACAAGGCTTTGAGGCTTCAAAGAGCTTGGGGGAGCTGAAGGGTCTCCTTCCTTCAAAGCCTTGCAATGGCTTTAGGTTCACCCTCCGCAAATCCCCACACCCGAGGCGAGATGCTCGGAGGTCTCCTCCTGCAGGTGGATGGCTCCTGCAAACAGTTTTGTGTTTGGCTGAGGAGACTCCTTTCAAACAGCTATTTGCTTCATTCCTTGTTCCTCATTTATGAGGAAAACATAAAAACGCTTTCTGCACTTAAAGTCATTCTGGTAACACTCTAAATTCTATGCTTAAGGATGCATTTAATTAAAGATTGACTGTGGCATAAAGTATAGGTTAATTAAATACCAATCAATTCCTGTCTAAAATAGATATAAAGGGGCTTTGACTCAGACAGCAAAATGAGTCTCCAGGAGGAGATAACCCCCGAGCACGCTGTGCAGCTGAAGAATGCCTTCCCACCCGCGTCTCCCCGCTGTATTTGCCACTCAGAATGCTAAAGCACCTGTAGCGAAGCTCTGTTTATGGAAACAAAGCCACAGTCTGACCTGTTCAGAAGAGATTTCGCAGGGACTTTTCCATTTATTTCAATCAGATCCTCACTTTGTCATGGTGGTGTTGGTATAACTAGACAAACTCTGATGAGGAAAGAATAACTCTGAAGGTCCCTTGTAGAGTCAGTGCCCTGAGAAGGCATCAAATGAAACTAGAATGTCCAAAGTTGATAAAATGAGATGACTCGTCATGAAGCAACTTGTTAAACTGCAGATAGCTTTGTTGTAGCGTGTTGTGTATGGTGAAATGTAGGTGGGCTCCAGGGAGGAAAGGAGGTTTGGAGAGTTTGGAAAAGGAGTCTTGTGTGATTGTCCCCCTCCTGCGTTCCTCCCCAGGGCCCACAAGGGAATGTTTTGGGGCTCAGCAGGACATCAGTCTGACCCTCTCCAGCCCTCCTCTGGGCTGTGGCTATCTTTCACCAGTGGTGGCAGTGAAAGCCTGGATGTTAATGCTGAAACTTCAGAAAGATGCCTGGAGTTTGTGCTCCTCCACCCGCAGCCTTTAGTGTGAGACCGAATGGGCAGACTTGAAAAAGGAGGCCTTAGCCTCACAGGTTACAGTGGATCAAGGGCAGAGCTTCTCTTCTAGCTGGATCTACTTAAGCAGACCTTAGAAGAATGACTTTAAGATGCTCAGTGCTTCCCATGCTCTCTAGTACTTCAGCAACGTTGAATACATGGTGAAAAGCAAAGTTATCCCACTTCAGAGTAGGGTTTAAAAAGTGGAGTGGGTTATATTTTAAAAATTATTTTAAAATCCTTGATTGAAAAGTTGTTCAGAACTTTTGTTGGACATTCTTACTTTTAAACTACCAAAACTAGATTCTAAACATGTCTGGTTTACCCAGGATGAAAATTATTTATGTAACTTAGAAATATTTAATTTGTTAAATACATAGTTCCATTAACAATACCATTGTTCTTTTCTTTCCCATAACCCCCCTTGAACCAAAGCTTTTCTCAATAACGAGACTTTTGGAGATCTCCACCTCCTCTTTTAGTAAGTTACTTGTCATTGCTACAGCCACGTCCCTCCAAGGAGCTCGAGGCACCCGGTCAGCGTGGCAGGGCCTCTTACAAGTATTTTCCCAGTTCTGCAGAAGGAGAAATGTGAGCTAAAAGCCTGTGAAGGACTTGCCTGGCATCTAGCAGCACCTTGCCATGCTAAACCAAAGGGGAGCCCTTGGCTCCTGGCTCCTTGCTGTGCTGCCTTTTCCTTCCATTGTGGCTCAGTGATCTCTACACTTGCATGTCAGCTGATGTCCTGCTTCCCAGCTCGGCGGGTTTGCAAAATAGCTCTGAAAGTGCTTCGCTGCCTTTCTTTGTATTCCCTCCTTCCTTTTATTCTGTTTTTTTTCTTTTAAATTGTCATCTCAAATTTTGCATTTGCTCCTCCCTTTTTCATTCTGTCTTTACTCCCTGCACTGAGCTAGCAGGCGTCCAGGGTTGAGGTGCCCCTTCCCGTGCCAGGTTTGAGCCAGCAACGGCAAAGGCAGTGCAAAGCAGGCGGCGGGGAAGCCCTCGGAGCTGAACGACTCCACGTGGCTTCTCCTTGGTATCATGCCTGACACATGCATGTGAGGTATGGGTTGCAAAAATGAAGTTGCGAGTTAACTGTTCTTGTTGCTGAAAGGCCTGGGTTAGTTGCTGTCATTACACTAATTTTTATACTGTCTTAGTGACCTTCATATCGAATTAACAGGTTTATATTGTGTTAGCAAATTGCTCAGCGAGAGCTGCTAGTCTGATTGCATTTTGAAGGTCATTAATATGATGTGAAAATATTATTGTATTCTCTCCTTTCATATTTTATTAGTGATATGGAAAGCAATAAAGAGGCTGATTTTTGCTGGGAGGTTCCCCAGGGAAACATGCTCTACAGCAGTAGTGTCCCACATTGGCTCCTAATCCAATCTCAATGGGAAGTTCAATTTCCTCATCATTAATTATTTAGCTGTATTTAACTGCTGTAAATTCTCAGATTAATTTTTTTAACTGTTGAGTTTGATGACCTCTAAAGACATTGGTATTAACCAATGCAATATGAAGTTGCTTAACGCAAATAGAAGCTAACTCTTCTGCGAGGATTTGCATGAAGGCATAATAACAGCAAATTTAATTTTTCTACTGTAACAGTGAAGGCTTATTGTATTACTGCCTTTGGTGCAATCCAGTACTGCAAAATGAAGGATGCAGGTGATTGCAGCTGGGGCATTCCTGTAAGGTAAGCCTGTCTCGGCGGTCCCTGGCACAGGGTGTAAGGGTGGTGGCACCGGGGCTGGCCCCAGGACGCGGTGCCAGCGGTGGGCCAGGTGCTCCCTTTGATGAACTTCCCAGCGCATTTGGTGCTGAGCAACTGCACCAGCACAGGGGAAAGCTAGCCTAACCCACCTCTCTTTGGGCTCTTAAAATTCTATTTCTCAAGTGACCTAGAGCTGTAAAGTCCTAACATGTGTGAGCGATAGGTACAAATATTATCAGTCACCTAACAGAGCCAAACGTGCAGGCAATAACCCCCGGGCAGGTTTTGTCTCTTATTTAAGTACAAAGAAGCTTTAAGCTTTTTTTAAGTACAAAGAAAGTAAGTTAGAAACAACAAAGACTTTAATAGAAAAGAAAGATCATCACTTGAAAAGACAAATGATTTTTTGAGTTAACAATGCACTATATTAGAATGACTTCAGTCGGAAGGATGACTCTGTTGGTACGCAGCAACGCTCAGGTGCTTTAATGCTTTAACAGCCTTGCGGTCCCTTAACTCACCCTTAAAATGACATATAACGGCCATTTATCAAATGTTACCAACAACAATATTGAATTATATTATAATAGGGTCCAAATGTTATTTTTTAACACGATTGTATCAACTAGTATGCTTTAATGTTTGAATTTATGCTTTTTCCCTGCCGCAATATGTGGTCACTTTGAGTTCATTGGCTGCAGTGACACGATGGCTGCAGCACAGGTAACATGTAGCACCTCAGACCCAGGCAATACACTTCCAAAACAAATTGATAATTGACTCATTTGGTGGTAAGGGCTTGTAGAAAAGTGAATCTGGAGGTTCTCAGAGCCTGGAGCAAATCCCGGCGGGGTTCGGTGTTGCTCTGCACAACACTTTGGTGAGCAGTAAACAAAATGGATTATATCATTCAATAGAAATTAGTGCTGAAGGGATGTGGTCTGAGTTTATGGCATGAGGGATATGGTCTGAGTTTATAGCAAATGCCCCAGTGTGGTGGCCAACAGGCCTGTCTGAACTATTCAAACACATTTGATCATTTAGGTTCAAATAAGTAAAAACTAAGTCCGGTTTCCAAGGTTTTTCAAAGTTTTCTCTGAGCAAGGAGTGAATTATAAAACTCACAGCCCAACCAAAATAATGCCAGGTGCAGCTGAGGACCTGCCCCAGGTCTGTGCACGCCGCCCCACGCCTGCCCCGAGCAGGTTTAAAATCATTCTGTTCCTTTCGCCCGTGGCCAGGCAGGGAGCAAAGGCATCGCGGGGGGGAGCGGGGCCGGCCGCGGCTGTGCAGTGCTGCGCGCCGTGCTCTAGGTGGCGATGCTCCACCGGCCCTGCGCCTGCCGCCGCCGCTGGTGCTGCCGGTGCTGCTGGTGCTGCGCCCCTGTGCGCGGCACCCCGCTGCTGCTGCCACTGCTGCACCCCCGCCCTCTGCACCTCAGCACCGCTGCTGCACCCCTACATTGTTTACCCCGGCGCAGCCAGTGCGCCCCTACATTGTGCACCCCAGCACCGCCACTGCACTCCTACGCATGCACCCCAGCAGCACCAGTGCACCTCTACACTGTGCATCCCAGCACCGCCAGTGCACGCCGCTGCCTGTTCCTGCCACGCTGCTTGCTTACAGAAGGCTCTGTACAGAGAGGTGAGGGTGGCCGCTGTCCCCCACACTGTGGTGTGGCCAGTGCTGCTGGGTGGGAGCACTGGGAGTGTGTAGGGGTTCAGGCGTTCACCCTGGTCTGGGCACAGGGGTTGACCCCAAGCTCCAGGGAGAAGGGGCATTGCTGGTCCTACAGTGTGACACAGGAGCAGCAGCGCTGGTGTAACTCTGTGCCCGCATATTTTTGCTGACAGTGTAACAGTGCTGCTGCTGCTTCCCTTTCTGTTCGTGTCCTCTTCTGGCCAGTGCAGGGCAGGACCCGCGTGGCAGGAGATGCCCCGGAGCCAGGCAGTGCATCACCAGGTGTGCGGTTCGTGCTCATGCAGGACACATCCACGGCACTGTCTGGCCTTAAATATGGGGCTGTAAAACTGAGTGAAAACCTAGGACAAAACAGGCAAAGCCACGCTGAGCCTCAGTAGGAATTTTATTGACAATAACAAAATCTTTTGGTTTCTCTTACAGGAGAGAGGAACACGTCAAGTGCAGTACTAGTTAACATTGCCTGAGACAACAGTTTGAGAGTACCGAAGGTAAGACCCTGCGGACTGAGCCGTATTTCATCACAAATAGAGCCCTTTAACCAGCAAACTTGTTCTGGGAAAGTTTCCAATTCAGACAATCTCTTGCGTTGTGGGGTGGTGGGATCTCTCATGCTAGGAGCATCAAAGGAGTCTCTGGAGACATTTTAAAAGAGGACAGGAGCCTGGGAGGGAGACTTCAAAATCCTGGCAAGTGTACAAATAAAATACACTTCGGTCTTAAATTAATGTAAAATATTATGAAACTGTCTCTCAGAGATTATTCCCAATGTGGAGTTAAAAAACAAACAAGCAAACAAAAAACCTCCCTGGCTGATGTCCACCAAGATCAAGTGTGCTGGTTTCTAACCGCTGAACGATGGTGTCCTCCAGGAATCACCTTTTTGGGAAGATTCCACATCACCAGGCTTTAGCTGCATCCTCTGTTTTTAGAAAAGAGGTATCCCAGGAAAAAGAGAACTTGTCCCTTGACCAAAACTACCAGTTTATGGAAGGCTTCTCCCAGTGAAGCCTACGCCCGCTCTGCAGCCCAGTGCTGCTCTTTTGGGCCATTGTGGGGCTCGGTCGGACCGTGGCTTTGCAGCTCCGGGCTCATCCCGAATAGCAAAGCGGCGCCAGGAAAGCGGGCTGCCCCCTCCGGGGCCTCCTATGGCTGGAGAGCAAAGTTGGGCTGGGTCTGTCCGGGGAAGCAAAGCAAAGCAAGGGAGGAAAAAAACAAACAGAAAAGACCAGCAAATAGAGCCTGAGTAGAGCAGGAGTTAGAAGAAAAGATATTATTATTATTATTATTAATGACTAAATTTAATTAATGGGGCACTAATGAATTTTATAAGCACCATAAAATTGCCATAACAGCCTAATTGCTTTGCTTGTCTTGCCAACAGCCAGTGAGGAGATGAAATGTTATAATCCCCTGGATTTCGATGTGGGAGGCAGCGACTAAGGGGACATGCTGGGGTGTCGGGGTCTGCACGGGCAGTGTCCCCGCAACGGGATCTGGCTCGTTCCCCAGCGAGGTGACTCGCTGTCATTGGAGCTGGTTGCGGCTGCCACCACGGAGGAGCGTGGCTGAGGGCAGCTTTGCGGCATTTGCAAGGGGAACCCGGTGGTGCGGCATTGCCCAAAATGCAGGGCATAGTGACAACAAATGGTTTGCAAATTAGTTTCTACTTTGTCATAAATCTGGAAGAAGTACGGCAAAGCCATGCAGCTACTTTCATGCTTTTTCAAACCCTCTCACTCTCTTATTGCCCTTTTGAAAATATTTTTTGATTCAAGGCCAACGGATTTATTTTTTTTTTTAATGCTTGCTTACTCTTTATAATAACCATGTATTACAGGAAATTACTTGTAGTAACTCGGACTGTAGAGATACCTGTTCCCAAAGCCACAGGAGCTCCTTTGCCCTCTACTGCTTGATGCCCTGTAGAAAAGCCCCCAAACACAGAGATACCCCTCACTCCTGGGGTTTATCTAGCTGGGGCTGCCTGGTGCAGGTGTCCAAGGCACAGCCACCTCTCCTGTCCTGGGACGCTACTCAGGTGGCATCGTGGTCCCACTTGAAATAGTTACTCAGTGAGCCAGGTGTTTCTCCTGTGCTGTTTTGGGTTCTGTGACAAGCGGTTGGGATTGATCTGCATTGACCCCTCTCATTTAGGGATGGGGAGAGGCTGCTGCTGCATGCTGAGTCTGTTTGCAGGAATTAGTCCTTTCTTTTCTAAAGGTGGTAATCAAGTGAGATCACATCATCATTTGCCATAATCTTATTGCTAAATGAGATTTCATCTCATCCTATAATTTCTGAAGAGAAAAAACAAATGGCTCTTCTGGGCAATATGGTTTCTGTACAGTACAGCAAAAATTCCTCAGCTGCTATTTCACATAATTTGTGCTGCTGACTTTTCTGTCTTTACATATTTGTATTCCTTGCATTCATAACAAACATGTTTTTTCAGCATTTCTTTGTCATAAGGATGATGAGGATTAACTAAATGCATCTAAACATAACCATAAAAAAAGGGAAAAATACACTGCATGAGCAAACCTGATACTTTTCCCAGTTCATTAGAATTTAATGAAGAAATACTCAGTGCCCAACAGGGGAATCCTAATTCATTATGTCTTTTGAATTCTCATTAAGCATATGTATGGTGACTACTAGAAAACTGCACCCTTTAAGCTCAGCTGTCCATTACACTGCCTAATAAATATCCATTATACTTAAATACTGATGTTAAGAAAAACTCATGGAAGTTTTATTCCTGCAATTAATTTTCACTTGTTAACTCCTGATGACTTTCCAGCATTGTACTGGTGGTGGCTGAATCAAAGTCATTGCACCAGTGAGGTTAGAGGGAAGATGCTCTAAAAATGTTTGGAAGATGGAGGGGAGGATGGAACACAACTAACCCTCCCCGCACCCATGCAGCAGCTGCCTTCTGCCGACTGCGAGGATGTTGCTTTAGAGTCAGGGGTCTCTGCTTCTTTGGTAAAAGTGGAAAACTTGAAATGGTGTCAGCTGGGTTTGGCCCTGTATCTGAATGGATAGATCTACTAGAATCTGATGGAAGTCGGCTGCTGTTATCCGAGAGGTAATACTTTGCCCAGCTTTCCACCGCTCTTGGGTGAATGCTTTTAAAGGAAGCCTTTGTCAGGAAACATGATATTACTAAATGCTTCCAACTTACTGTTTAGCTTAAGGCAATGTTTAAAAGCTGCTTAATCACTCAGAGCTATATTTTAGTTGGCATCATTGTAAGTGGCAAAGGGGTTACTCATTCCTATATCTCTTCACAGTTATTAATACTTTTGTCTCCTACCTTTATTACTAAAAATGGCTAATAGCTCTGAAATAAGGTATCTCTTGGGGTATCAAGAAAGGGCTGGTTCTATTACTGCTACCTTCCAGGTGAGTGTTTTTCTGTTATTCCTTGCAGTTCAGCTTTGGTAGTGTGTGAGGGATATATAGGAGGCTTTTGTCTGTCAGCTGCTCTGGGGGGGATGCCAGTCCCAGCAAAATCCCTGCTCCTGATGGCTTGATGATGTAACTGCCAGAAGCAGGTTGCTGGTGTAGCAGAGGACCTGGGCTCAGGGATGGGGCAGAGTTTCCTCTGCTTGGAATCGGACTCTGTGCTGATCGAGGTAAATCACTGGTGGTGGTTCAGGGACTGAAAAGTAGCTAAAAATCTTTTTTCAAGATTTTTTTGGAGTCGGGATGACGACAAATGCACCATGCAGAAGCTACAACTTCGCTGAAACATGGGAGGAACAATCCCTCGCGATTCTGGTACCAAAAGGAGCAAGGGGTGAGACGAGGAACACTTGTGTTGTTATTTATGACCACAGCACGGAGCTCTGGCCGCTTGTTAGCGATGACTTGCCACTTTGGCATCAGATCAAAGAGGATTAATAAAGAAGCACAGCAGGAAAGATAAAAACAGCTGTTGCAGAGGAGCATTTCAAGCATGCAGGCACTGAGTGCTGGGCTCCTGCTTCGACCCTGGTGCTGGAGGTCGGGGCCCTCGCAAGGTACAGGTGTCCAGGTGGGAGGGGAGAGGAGGACCCTGCCTCTCGCTGCAGCTGTAAGAGCATCTTCCATGTGCTTCCATGGAATTAGACCTTATACTAGACTTTGTAGCACCTTCCAGTACCTAAAGGGGACAAGGAAGATGGAGAGGGACTTTTTACAAGGGTGTGTATCAACAGGGCAGGGGGGAATGGCTCTAAGCTGACCAAGGGCAGACTTAGGGCAGATACTGGGAAGAAATTCTTCCCCGTGAGGGCGGCGCTGGCAGAGGCTGCCCAGAGCAGCTGTGGGTGCCCCATCCCTGGGGGTGCTCAGGGCCAGGCTGGACGGGGCTGGGGGCAACCTGGGCTGGTGGGAGGTGTCCCTGCCCCTGGCGGGGGTTGGGGCTCGGCGGTCTTTAAGGCCCCTTCCAACCCACACCATTATACAATTCCATTCCTCGTTGGCATTGCAAATGTCGTATATTTGTGTGTATATGTATATACACGTGCACACACAGGAACATTGTTAGTCAAATACTGGAAAGTAATAGCATGGGGTTGAAATTATCTTGATTGGGGAGGAGGTGTCACAGAAGTTGTTATAATATTCACTAAAATGAAATCCATACTAAAAATTACTTTTCATAGAAGAAACTTCTGTATATCTCATGATCTTGCAGCAGGTTCCTTTACAAATTTTCTAAACGAATTTCTTCCTGATAATCTTGTGTTTCTGAATTCCCTCAGGAAGATGATGTCAGCCTCAAGAAATTTTGATCATGTCCTTTGCAGGATAACTTTAAGTTACTAAATGTTTTCACAGTGATGATAAGTCTGTCAAAACAAAATGTTCCTTGGTGCATGTGAAAATAATCTGTGTATCCGATCTGAAATCAATGGGAGTAATTAGAAAGTTGATCTAAAGCAGGCCGAAGTTAATGAGTGTCTTTCAATCATCCCTGGTGGCTTTCCCAAAGCTTCCCAGCACCCCTGCCGTGATACGGGTGAGCTCTCTGATGGTGATGAGCTGTGTGCCCATACATTGTCTCATACCGCCTATACTTTTTCCACCAAAAGGGCTGACAAGCACTGGAACAGGCTGCATGGGGAAGTGGTTGAGTCACCGTCCCTGGAGGTATTGAAAAGACACGTTGATGTGGCACTCAGGTATACGGTTCAGTGGTGGGCTGGGTGTGCTGGGCTTGCAGTTGGACTTGATGATCTTACAGGTCTTTTCCAACTTAAATGATTCTATGATCCTATATTGTCCTAGGCTGAATCTGCTTTACCACTCCAAATGATATCTGCTTTCCCAAGACATGCAGATTCTTCTCAGGTTTTTATTGCCTTATATTACGTTTTATTTTTGTTATAAAGATGAAAGTGAAAGTAGTAAATCTGTATATAAAAATAGACTGTATTTGTTGGTGTCTTATAACCTATTGACTGCTTGCTCTTGACATGCCCAAACTACACATGCACACTCTTGCTCTCCCAAGCTTTAGAAATTAGTCATTATTTGTGTCACTCCAATGACAAATCTCCACTATAGTAAGGTTTTATCCTTTAAAAACTAAATAAGTTTTATTAATTCCTTGAAATAATAAATGAAAGGTTCCCTTTTAAGGGGGGCAGGTGTTTGTTATGATTAATAGTACGCATTCCCTGTGTATCACATAACTTTTCTAAATCTTAGTAATGGTGTGGGGGTCAGTGTCACTGTTATTAATAGTAATGATAATTATATCTCTGGGAATCTGTCAGAAAAGTATCTTTTGTACGAGTCAGAACAGTGTAAACAGACTGTACAGGCAGGCACTACCCTTTCCATCAATAGGTAAACAATCTTTGTTAAGCTCATCTTGATAGCCTTATTTTGTTGCCACATTTTAATTACTCATCCTGTCTGTTTATATTCCGTTGCGTTTTGCTGAAGATACAAGCTTTAAAAATCATTGGTATTTAGGAAAATCCAAAGCTGGGGTGATGCATGCTCAGGTGCTAATTTATTTACATCAATTAATTTCAGGCCCCTGATGTAAACCAATTAGTATTCAACACTTAATGGAGTCATTATCTGTCAGATTAGCTTTTAGAAATGCTTGTCACTGCTACAGGACCAGGCAGCAGAACTTTGCTAATAAAACTAGCAGAATTAATGGAGTGAACAGCATAGATAATGACTTAATGTGGAACATACAGTATAGAAAGGAGACTGAACAACTGTCTTCAAGAAATGAAGATATCATTGAGCTAGCTACTTTAGTCCAAAAATGAGCTCAGATGGTGCTCTTCAGAAACATCAAAGGTGTCTGGCTAAGCCTTTGCAAAGTTATGTTTCATAATAAATAATTTTCAACCTTTATGCCCTCACTCACAATCTACCTTTCTAGCTTGATGTGGCGTGCAAATAAATGCTTCACGTTGCACCACCCTACTGTGACTTGAAGCTGTTATTTCCAACGGATTGTGAGTTAACGGCACTGACGGTACGCGGGTTACCGGGCTGCTCCCACGGGTGTCATCTGCAAACCGCCTGGTGTACAGCTTCTCTAGGTGAGACCTGCTTTGTGAAATGCTCTTGTCACCTAGCTTCAGGGCCATGGGACACTGCGAAATAAATCATATTTGAGAAAGTCGGGTCAGGCAAGCCTGGCATCGCACCCGCAATCAGCTGGTGAGATCTGCAGGCAGCAATACACCCCCAGAAGCATCGTTATGGTTATGTATGCTTTCAGAAGCTTTTCTCACCTGTGTAAGATGACAGCATTTGCCCATTGTTTCATTCTTTTAGGTTAAGTTACCTTTTTTGTGTTCTGCCGAGGCTTGCGATCTTGTGTGGCTAGCCTGTTGTCCTAGTGCCTCAGTGATGGGTAACACCTCACTCTGTGCTGAAGTCGGCCTTGCATGGAGGGCAATCTCAAAACTTAATTCCAATTTAAGCTTTTAAATAAGAATATAGGTGCAGCTTAAAAAATCATACATTGTATATTTGCACAGCAATTCCTGTGACTTATGGTTTACTGAGAAGCCTGGCAGGTTCCTGCAGACAAGTGTTCGATAACGTTGACCTCGCTTGTTATGGGGACGGCCCTGCACCTTCATTCTCTCATGTGTCTTGCTTTGGGGGATCACAGGTTGGTTTGGGGACCCTTGGATCACAAATATGTTCATAATTGCCTGAGGGAATTCCTCTACAGTAAATATGTATGTGACTGCATTTAAAGAAAAGTCACTACCACTGATCACCAAGTCTTGGTGACAATGTCCGTGTTCCCAGGTGCCCTTTGCTTTCAGACATTTCTCCTTGTCACAGTACCAAAACTTGAACTCTACCATAACTTAAGACAGTCTAAAGATATTACTATATTATTTACTATTCTTGGTTTAGCTTGTAATGTCTTGCCAACTCTTTCCCTGTGGTGCTCCCCTGAGCCTGAATGGCCTCTTGTTCTTGCCAGGTAACCAGATTAGTTCTTGTAGTTTTAGGTTATGCACCATTTAGGTAACACCACGGGATAGTTGTCTTTCACCTCTGAGATGATTCCATGTCATACATTTTTTTTAAGTCTGCCTCCTTTAAGTAACTGCATTAGCACCTTATACCTGTCACCTATCCTTGTGTAGATGTTGTATATAAGCACTGCTGGCCATTTACATATAGTTAACGGTTGTAAATTTTTTTGCACCAGCTCTGGTTATTCTTAGTGATAGCTTTCCACCACCCCAGAGGGACTCAGTTTATGGCTGCAAAATCAACACTTACGTTTGATTTTCAGCATGGCACGCGGCTAGTGAGACAGAGGTGACTGTGCACTCGCCTCCAGGAAAATCAGCTTGCTTCAGCTCCATGGCTCAAGAAACGTGCTCACCTTCCACGGCTCCATAAGCTTCCTTCCAGGAGCACCCTAGGGAGAAGGGAGCCTGAACTGCTTTGTCTTTGACGTTTAGGGCATACAGGAGGCAGCGTAGCTCTTCCCTAACTTTCGATATTTAAAAAAGCACTTGATGATAGATAGGTGTGAGCTGTTCTTTCCCCAGCGTATCAATCCCCAAGAAACAAAGAACAATGGCTATCCTAACACCCAGGGGACAGAGAGTTTAGAAATATCTGTGACAGAGAATAATTGTGGATTTATTTCTACAGTAATCATAGCAGAAAATCCTCCAGTGTGTGACTTTCTCCTCGAACCATTTGCCTACATGACCCCTGGAGTGGGAGAACAAGGAAAGAGACACTTGGTCAGCCAGCCTTGGGAAGGTACCGCTGGTGACAGGGACATGCTACATGTTTGGGTAAAGAGAGCATCAGTTTTGAGGGGTGGAGGGCCGGAGCATCCATATCATTTTTTGCAAGCAAGATATGGGCATGAGAAACAAGCTGATTTTATGAACTTCTGGCTCAGCTGAACCTCATTTTAATATCTGTAATAAAATTTAAACCCAGACTAACCTCCACTAGACTCAGATTTCATTGTGAACATTTTTTACAGCTGTTCAGAGTTTTCTGCTGTTCCAAAGGACAATTAATTTTGGTATCAATAATTTGCAGCTTCAAAGAGTATATCCATATGGCTATCAAGACAGTTTGTATTTCCATAATTGAAATCATATATGACTGCTGCAGCATCCTCAAAGGGGTTGAGGGGGTGTGTGTGTAATTTTTTTTGTTTGGGGGTTTGGTGGGGTTTTTCTGTATTTTCCTACTACTTTACTTAGCCTTGCTTGTCAGTCTTAATAGTCACTGGTCTTACCTCGGAACTGGTGGTACGACCCTGCTGCTGCGCTTTGTAAGTGCACAATACGAGGTGCTGCGATTCAGATGCTGCTTTATGGTCCTACCCACTGGAGATGCCCCTTTGAAAGGAGAGGAAATTGCTTTTGGATAACATCACTCTTCCATCACAGCTGGTATTGGCTGGTGCAGATACATGTTTACATTTTGCTTGGAAAAAGTAAACACTAATTAAGCATTAATGTTAATAGGTCCTGGGACTGGCAGGCTGGAGACACGGCTCTGCTGCTGGCTCTGGCCTGGCTGCAGTCCATTTCACCCCACTCGCTATCTGTGTTTCCTGGCAGAAAAGAGGGATAATTATTTATTCCTTTCCAAAGAGGGAGGGAAGACACACCAGGGAGGGTCATGTAAGGACAAAATATTGTGTTATTGTGACTAAAACTGAATCCTTCTATCAGCCTGATGAAAAAGACGGGAGTGGTTTGTTATCCCCAGGTTCAGCGGTGGAAGCTGAGTAGAGAGGGGTTGTGATGTGGTCCCTGAGCCTCTGGAGCAAGACAGCCTCCAGAGAAAAAGTACCCTCTGTGTCCCTTGCACTCGCTTCCCGCACTCCAGCTCAGCATTCCCAGGCAGTTTGCTAGGCATTTTTATGCTACAACATGCTATAAAACGGGCTTAGGAGGTATCTAGCAGTTGGTGTAGTGAATATAGAGCAGCATCTAGTCCTGCTGCCATGTAGGCAGTTCGGATTTCAGTTTTAATTTGCTAGATAAAAGACTTTGTTATTCCTGTTCCTAATGTGTTCCCGTTTTATGTACCACTATGGGATGAACAGCCACTGAGGTGCCTCTGCTGTTCATCTGGTCCTGGCGTGGTTTTAGCCATGGCCATTTCGGGTCTTTCATGGCAGATTTTACATTTTTCCTTTGGTTGGCTTCAGCGTGCCTGCGAGAGCAAACAGCGGCTCTTCTAATTAGGCGAGTGTAATTTCTCACAAACTGGTCCTCTCCCTTTGTGAGCCTGTAGATTTGCAAAGAGAATAAAAGCGCCTCGATTGTCCCCTCCATTCAGCCCTTCCCCTGATGAGGAGTGTTGCTACACCTAATAAATTAAAGGACACAAAGTTAATGAATTTTTCATTTGAACTCACAGCTAGGTATGGATTAGCGAGGCTGACGTTACTGAAGAGCTCAGAATTAGGAAGGGTCCTACAGGGACATTTTCCTCTTTACTAAAACCTTTTCATTCACCTTTTCAAGCATTATCTTGCTCAGTAGAAAGAGTTCTTTTCACAACACATAGCCTGTGGGGTCTGCTTTCTGTCCGCGGCATAAATGTGATCATTCATTTTGTTTGTCTAATGGATAAAAATAAAGGGCAATGTGAGTGACATTCAGACAGCCTTTCTCCTGAAAGAGAAGGGATTCATACGGTCCTGAGCAGTACTCCGGAGCAGACCTTTACAGAGCATAAATGGTCCCAATTCCTTTAAATTCCAGCTCCGACAGTTTACACCAGCTGAAGGATGTCTGTCTTCCCCCTTGAGCAGTGCTGTGAGCTGCAGGAGGCTTGGGCTTATAAATAAAACTACACTCAATTTATCTAAAAAATAATGTTGTTAATGTCAAAGGACCTGTGTTGTTCAGAATTATTTTCTCTCAATCTCCTATAAATTTCAAAGGATTGCAGCTGCTTTTAATGTGCAAACGGATTTCTGAAGCCGATCCGGTGCGAGCTGGCACATACATCTCTTGGGAAGGAAGCTGTATCCCATATAGTTTGTTGTCCCTATTTTTCATGTCCCAACTAAAGCTTTTCCTATGAACTTCAGTTTTAATATGCATTTACCTTTTCACGCTCGGAAAGAGTCTCATTAGAGAAGTGAACCAGGTTTTTGTTAAAAATAGGAGCTGTGTGAGTGCTAAAGAGGCTGGGCAGGATGGTGGGACCATGGGCGCAGGGGTCCCCACTGCCTCACCGGGGCCGCTGCCTGTTTTGACAAGCTTGACATAGAAATCCTTTCTAGGAGAGAACCGAGTGGGGTCTCTTGCGCAAGATAGGATGGGGAGAAGGGACAGAAATTACTGAAAAAAACCCCAAAAACAGGTGTGGGGGAAACCCCCACAATAACTCCCCCAGGCTCTTGCAAAAGCCCGGTGTGTGCAGCACGCAGAGGGCTGGCAGCCTCGGGCGGCCGATGGTCCGCAGGGCGAGGGCTGGCGGGCGATGGGGGAGGTGATGGGGATGGCTGCCAGCAGCAGTTAGTTTGTGGGAACTTCTCCCGGTGGTTTGACTCTGGGAGAGGTTCAGGAACGCCTTCACTGTTCATTGCTGAAGGTGTTGGTGGTAGGTGTGTCCCCGCTGGAAGTGCTGTTCGCCCCAGCAATCCCATTGAGCTCCCAGTGTGACGTTATCACTGTCTCAGTTTCCCTCACCATTCAAACTGGAAACAATATTTTTATTCAGTTTCTGTCCTGAACTTTTAAGTCATTTTGCTGAATGCTTTTAGAATAATTGTATGTTGCACCTACAAATGCACTTTAATAACGGATTATTTTATAAAAAAAAACCAACCTGCAAAGGCCTTTGGGAAGAATCCGGGTAAGTAATTTACATTTATTTCTTTACTGTATATATTGTATGAGTTCAATACAATTCAGTTTGCATTGCTGCTTTCCTTAAGCAACACCAGAGGAGCAGTTTGCAGGAATAAACACCTCATCTCAGATCTACTTTTTTTTTTTTTTTTTTTGGTTGAATAAGTAATGCTGAATGTCTTGATCTTGTGACAGATTGGAGGAAAGGCAGAAATCCCACAGATAGGCTCATCATAACAGCTACTTAGATTAGTATAAATCAGCATTATAAAGCTAAAGAGTTGTTTTCTCTCTTTACACTGTTTTCATTTCCTTGAGTTAGAAGAATTTTTTTTCCCTTGTGAAAAAAAACCACCTAGTTTGTTTGGGGTATAGGAGCTTCCTCCAGAGTGTGCCAGCTATAAAGCGTAACTTCATGGCTCAACAAAGTCCATGATGTGTAGTGAGGATGCTAAAAGATTTAACTCCTAGAGATCTTACTCTTTGCTGTTTATTGCACATTTTAAGCAGGAATGCCCCATGCCAGGAAGAGTTCTCCACTTCCTAAATAATTCCAGATCAAAGATCCTGGCACTGGGTTAGGCAAAGCCGAGCATAAATCTGACTTTAACTGAGATTCATGTTTCTATTAAAAAATAATTGCAAAGAACTAACCATGATTGTCTTAATAAATGATATTTATGCTCCACAAGCAGCATAACTGATGCATCATTTTATACATGGCTCTAAAAAAGGATTAATACTGCTTATGATGCTGCGGGTTTCTGAAGTTCATCAGCTCTTCGGTTAGCATGCAGGTCCTTCAAGAAAGTGGCCACGTGTTGGTACAGAGACTTGTACGAGCAGACCGATGCACATACACTACAGTTTTTGTGGTGTGACAGGTTTTTGGTCACCTCCTCCAGCTGTTTCTGAGCTCTGCACCAGCTGTGGTGCCAAAACGTCTCCTGTGACACCTGAGGTTAGGGCTTCCCTGGGCACGCTGCACAGCCCAGCCCGTCTCCTCCGGAGCCCTGCAGGGAAAGCAAGCACAGGTGTTTGGTAGGAAATTATCTAAGGGAACGTTTGCAGCTTAATTTTTCCTCGTTCCGACTGCAGATTGCGGATTTAGGGACTGAGCGTTAACTGATGTTTCTCAATAGCTGTGTTGAATCTGGGGCTGGTTTGGCTTGAGAGCCCTGAGCTGGTTTATCCCCTGGCCATGGCTGCCCAGGGGGACCTGCCGTGCCGGCAGAGCCCATGCCTCTGCTCCAGTAGGAATTAAACCTTTCCGTTCCTCCTAGCTGGTGGCAAACACCATGGGATAACTGGCGCTTCCACCAATTGTTCTTCTTCTTCACTTTTTGCATATAGATTTGAAAACCTCTCCAGCTGGGAAGACCAACTGCTTGCATTCCTTTTTCCACTGCTGTTCCTGCTGCTGTACCCTCCTACGCTCTCGCGTTGGGTCTGCTGCCCTAGAGCCCAGCCTTTGGAAACCCATAGGTGTTATCTGGAATTCCCATACCAAACACTTTCCTATAAACTAATGTCACTTTTCAATTCAGATAAGTAAAAAGTGGAAAATGATCCGAAGTAGGGAAAAATTAATTTCTAGTCGTATGAACAAGTCTAAAAAAAACCCCACACGATTGGTGAGGAACAATTATTGTGCCTTTGGACTTGGCTACACTTGCACCATATGTCAGGTGGGAGTATTTTGAAAACTTTTGGGGGTGGACGTAGGTAGTCCTAGAGGGAAATATTTCTCTAAAGATTTATTTTTGACCAAATCTGACTGTGATATGCTATATAATCTGATGCCCTTGTGAGCGTTGTTATAATCAAGGCCTCTCCTGCATCTCTGAGAGCACAGCTAGCTCTAATGGCGAAGGAGAAGATTCGCCCGGCAGATGCCATGCCAAGGGGAGAGGGGCTCCCCCGGGCTAGTAGGTGCACACACAAACTGCACTCCTGTTTCAATAGTTGTGCTATTTTACCATTGCAAAAAAATATTTGACACTGAGCGCTTTCTCCCAAATGCCCTTTATACGCAGCAGAAAATGTTTTTCATGCATTTGAAGGTTTCCATCCGTTTCAATGTGAAGTTAGAGAGCAAAGCGGCATTAATTACTGAAACGGATGAAAAAGCAGCACACAGGAGAGGGGAGGCAGATGAAGCCGGGGTTTGCCTCTCACACCCCAGTTTGTGCCTTTCTTTTTCCAACAGCTTTTTCCCATGGTATATTTTCCTTGCAGGTGCAGATCGAAGTGCACTTTTAATCCAGAAATGGATTACAACTATAAATTAAAACTAATTATAAGTTATGTATCAGAGATTAAGATTTTATTTTTGCTTATAAAACAGGTTTAGCGTTTCATTTTGACCTTTTTTTTTCCCCCAACATGAGAAGAAAGTTACTGTAATCTGTTGATAGGCATCAGCACATCAGGACGGGCTGGGAGTGATTCCAGTGTGTGCTTCTCTTTTTAAAATATTTCCAAGTGCTGCTGGTTTCCTCTCTTTCAAAGATGACTGTTCTTGCTGAGCATCTCTGTGGGGTTTTTTCTGATGTATTTTTTTTTTTTTTTTAAATGAATATAACTTCTTGGATCAGACAGAATTTCAGTGTATACATTTGCTTCGTGGCAGTTTCTAATCTGCCTAGGCTAATTTGCAACTCAAATGCTAAGAAACTATATTTATGACTAAATTTCTTAATGGAACCAAAACAGATTTCAGAGGAAATATTCAGAGACAGCCAACACTTTTGCATCGTAAATGTGCTGTGTTTCTTCTTATTTTCTCTATTCATTATTACACTTGCAAACAATGCATTGTTGATAATTAATATTAATTTCATGCACTTAATTGACAGTATTACCAGGGGGTGACTAGATCAGCTTTTCAGTATTAAATAATTTTTACCAATTTGTACTGCTCAGCTTGCTGCTTTGTTGATTTCCCAGTTGCTTCATCTCTTCTGCATCTACAGCCGGACACAAGGGGAATCAGAGCAGTTCAAAATCAATAGATCAGCAGCCAGAGCAAGTAGAAAGATGCGCCTTCGCTGCGTGACCGTGTGTCTCCGACGGAAGAGCAATGGGCCTCGCTGTATTTGATCATCTGTCCACGTGATCCATCTCGCCACTGGAACACCAGATGTTTGCACAATATATTGCTTGGATACATTGCATCGATGTTAAGTACCGTTAAGAAAGTACAATTTTTGTCTAATCATAAGCTTGCCTGCTCAGCTCAACAGCCCGGCAGCTTCAGCACCCTGCTGTATGCTCTTCATCGCCTTGGCTTGTTCCAGTATATTTGCTTTTTTGCTGTGGGAACACATTACATCCATACTTTAAAGCAGGATGGCAAAAATTAATGGTCAGTCTGCGTTTCTCTGGGCTTCTGTGGAAGAGCTCAGAGAGACTCCCAAAAGAATTTGTGGAAAAAAAATATTTGTGTTCTTGAGTGGAAAGCAAATAGTCTGCTTTGGACACGGGAAAGTGTGACAGGTTTTTTGGAAAAAAACAACTCCCACTTTGGGATTTTATTTCCTTCCTTAAAAATCAATTGAATTTGTACAGGCTGTTTTTCTGTAATCCAAAGATAATTACTCCTTAAACTATATTCAGTGATGGTGATTTCACTCTGCGGGTGGTTCTGGAGCACAAAGACATGCGTTAGCATCACGGAAGCTCCTGAACATGCAGTTCAGTAACAGCTCCAAAAAGTTGTCGTCTAAAACCAGCACTGCTGTACACAGCAGAGCATCCCGCTGAGCTTCAGCCCATGCCCCAAGTAAAGGTTTTTATATTAAGTTTTTTCTTCCCCCTCCCATAGAGTGAGCTGTGCAGAAGCACGCACGCCTGGGTGCAGGGGAGGTTGAAACCCTCCCAACCCCTAGCAGACAACCTTTCTGGCTCTCCTGTTTCCATCCCTCTTGTCCCCGCTTCCTCCTCCCTTGGTTTTGCAGAGCAGGAGGAACTTTCCTCACCGGGAAGGAGTGGGAGCTTGTCATCGCAGGCTGGGATGCCACACACAGAGCTGCCTGGCGGGGCGGCTGCCCTGGGGAAACCTGCCCCTAATCGGGAATTTCATGATATTTCATCACA
Organism: Falco cherrug; assembly: GCF_023634085.1. Taxonomy (NCBI): domain Eukaryota; kingdom Metazoa; phylum Chordata; class Aves; order Falconiformes; family Falconidae; genus Falco; species Falco cherrug. The sequence continues at coordinate 21,686,230 of NC_073711.1, forward strand.
GGAGGTAAACGGCAGACACGGTCCAAGAAAGAACGTTGAATTCCTACTACCGGGTTTAAATGGCTGTGAAACCTTGTGGGACTGTCTTTTTTTTTTTTTTTTTTGAAAACGTCTGGTTTTCATAAAGCGCTCAGGACGTCATGGCCGATCTAACCACGCGCCTTTCCCCACCCAGCAGCCCGGTTCTGCCTCTCCCCTCCTCTCCTCCTGCGTCAGTGTCGTGGTCCGTGCTGGGTACCACACACGAGTTACCTTTAAATCATGTATTTCTATGCAAATGATACTAATCCTGCTTTGGTGCCTACACAATGTTTTTAATCCTTGGCAACATATAATATTTTATGTATATAGGTTTTTAATACCCTATTACAAAACAAATAAAAAAGCATGTTAGTGATATAGTGGAAAGTAAAATAAATATCAATGACATCATTATATTTGATGTCTTGTTTTTATTTTTCATATACTTGTAATAACCGCCATTTTAATGACCTGTTATTTTCATTACCAACTATCAGATCAGAAGTGATTTTAAAATGAAAAAATAGTGTAATTTTCTCGAGTAATTTGTCTGAGGTAATAGTGGGAAAAATACATTTACTGATTTTGCATATTTTATTCTCACAGCTCTTTTTAAACAGAAATTACTTCAAGTTCCGTCCTTGAGCAGCTCACAAAAGCGCGAGGCTGCTGTTCCTTCGGGAGGTTTTCCTTCCCAAATAGGTGTCTTCATCATTCACAGCCGACGGAAAGGAATGCTATGTTTATTCTTTTGCCAGGATAATTTATGTGTAAATATAGCGATTTGTGGTGACACTCAGAAGCTTTACAGCAGTAGAATGAGACCTTTAAGGCTGTTCGGATCCCCAGGCAGCAGGACCCTGCGCTGCTGGGGTGCTTTAGCTTCAGTGAAATGCCAACAGGATCAGTTCCTACTCAGTGAAACGCTCCTTTTCAAAGGTTGGGTGGGGTGTTTTTTTCATTTCTGAATGCACTCAAAACTTTTCTTAGAATTTCATCAATAATGATGATCTCTTCTTTATTCACTGGTGTTGCCACCATGAAGCTGGACCTTAGCTAGAGGTCTATTAAACGTGTTTGCCCAGCAAGGAGAAAGTTGAATTTTAGAGGATGTGACTCTTGTATTTCTATGAATTAATCTATATATTGTTTTGATATATATGGTATAGTAACCTTTAGTTCACTTATAGTTTAAGCAACTACTATGTAATAGATAATATTTATAAATTTATAAGTATATAAATACTTATAAATATATAATTATACTTTAATCAGTAAACCTAAAGTAGTATAGCAGGAGATTGTAGCTGCCTGTAAGCTGACTTGGTTATAAAGGGGAGCTTGCCAAGTCTTCAGAACTGTTTGATGAAATTAAATTTTTACACAACTCTACCAACTGCAGAGTTGGTGCACAGTTCTTGGCGACTCCTGGCCTTTGTGTTAGTGTGCCATGATGCCACAAGAGTGTCTAGAAGGAATAACGGGTCCAAAAAGCACCAGACACAGTGTTATTGGTGTAAATCAGGTATGACCTCTGACAGGAAAACACAAAGGAAACTTTCAACCACTCCATAGTCTGGAATAGACCATGACGATTCATTACAAAACCACTTCTGCATATTATTTAGGGTAGGATTTAAAACTATATCAGGGGATGAGAAAGATGCATCCTCAGAGAAGTTATTCCACAAGGAGTTTGATTTTCTTGCACCTTTCAAAAAAGGAGAAACTAGCACGTCTTGAAGATGAGACTGAGTGGAGCACTGGTCTGAGCTGGTGGGACCTGGTTCCTGCCGATGGTTTCCATAAATAAAATACTACTTGGCTTTTGCAAGACCCATGAGTTGATGCGTAAATCCTTCCCGCTTCATCCCATATATTGATTCAGGGAACCACTGGAGTTTTTACTGTTTTTTCTGTAACACGTTCAATGTTTGTGACCTTATCTGAGCAAGGAGTGACAGTAGGGGGGGGGTTAATGTTTTTTGGTTTTTGTTTTTTTTCCTCTCAGTCACCAGGCATACTGTGCTGTTTCTGAAGGGGTACATTAAAAGAATACTGCTAAAACTCATTTTTGGGCCCATCATAAAGCTGTTTATGATGTGCTAATAAAAATAACTTATTAGCAAATTGTTTTTTCATCTTGCCGCTCCCACCCTGTTGCTCCCTTTTTTCCCCATTTCCATCACCTTTCCAGAGCCCAGCAATCATCGGGAGGTCTGCAGTCACCCCGCACTCTTATTTCTTAATGTAACATCAACTGTGCAAACATTAAGGTCTTCCAGGTAAGGCTGGTGTGTGTTGGCTTCTCCTCTCTGTGTTTTAATTCTGGTCTTGCATTTGCCTTAAAAAGCAAACTGGCTGTAACAGGGGACCCTGAGCCAACGGAACAGATTCATGTTGTAGACAGCTCTGTATGTGAAATGGAGATGGCTGCCCAGATGAGTGCTGGTGGTGATGGGCATTAAGGTACATGTAGATAAATGGTAAGGGTATCGGAGAAGCTGGTGTCTGTGTTCATAGTTGGCTGTACCACAACACAGACTTTTGGGGAAGAATGGGTCCACAGCAGCCCCAGGAGCCACAAAGTTTGTGGCTTTTACTGATGCCCACTGGGATGTCTCAGTAGCCTTTCTCGCCTTTCTTCTGCTGAGACAAACGTTGAAATGTAGACCTTGCTAAGAGGGCAGAAAGATTTTTTTTTTTTTAAATTATTTTTTCTCTGTCCATTAAAGTTTCTGGCTACTCCCTGGCCATCAAACCCTGGTAATTTGTGGGGTGCATGTAACTGAAGCCTGCTGGTATCCTACTTTTAGGGGGACCTTTCAAACCACGGCGAGTGCCGGCTGGACAGCCTCCAAGCCCTTCCCGGCTGCGAGCTTGCTGCCTGCGCTTTGGCTGGCTCCTTTGATCCTCTGTGTGTTTACGTGTGCCTGTCTGCCTATGTATGATTTGATATCACCATCCGTCCTAGTTCAAAGAAACTTTGCCCTCCATCACTTTCTCCTGCGTTGCCTCCCTGCGCTGGGGAGAAATTCCCCACCATTAGCAGCAGTGTTCCTCTTCAAATTTCTCCTTTCTGGTGCCTGAGGAACGTTGCCAGTGACTAAGCTGCTGGGACGGAACGGCCAGTGCCTATCGCATCGCCCTGGCTGAGACTCTAGCACGTGGGGCTGGAGAGCTAATAAATAAGTCATGCTTCATCATTCCTCATATGAAATTGCTCAGGAATAAAGAAGACCCTGGTGCACCCACTCCTTTTTGGGGTATGAAAACTCTGCTCATGGTAGGGTCTTCCCACGTATTCATAGGATTGTATCTGCCATGGGGATTTGTGATGCAGCCAGAGCTGGGGGATGTGGGGTGTGTTCGGAGCCTGGCTGAAGGAGGAGTATAGTGTCCGTGTTCATGGGCACTCGTTAATGTACTGTAGCCATCTTACAACACACAGTGAAATTAAGATGCGATATATTTAGAACAGATAAAAAGAAAAACATATATGTACAGTGTTTAATTGGTCTATAAAACCCACTGTTATGTGTAAAAGCAAAGTAAACAGCTTATGGTGGCCTGAGCAGGCTTCAAGGAGCTTGCAGGAACAGGAGCGGTATCCCCAGCAGCACAGCTCTGTGCCTGTAGTCTCCAAAAAGTTATATTTTTCGCATTTTAGCTTAAAACCTCTGAGGATTGATGGAAACATCTAGTCTCTCTTTAGGTTTCCTAATTTCCACGGGAACATCTGCTGAAGGTCAGTGTTGGAGACGGGAGGCTGGGTGGCATGGGTCACTGGTACCTTCTGGTTGGAAGATCTGTCACTGTGTCATGCTACACGTGGTTTAGGTTCATGGCATCATCTCTTCCTTTTTTTGCTATTTCAAAGGAGTGAATTGATACTGTGCTGGTTTTGTGCTGTCATTACAAACGTTGCCTTCAGAAGGGATTCATGCTTTGCCATTTTCTGTTCTCGTTACAGTGTTTGTTATGAGAATGAGATATCATAATTTTAATGCCCAGTATAGCCTGTGAAAGACTATAAACATTTAATAGACTCATAAACATAGACTTTAACCTTTTCAATATTCTGTAGCTGGATTGGCCCCCACTGCACTGCATCCCCACGGGTTACCGCTGCAAACACGAGGGATGGCCGCGGCGAGTGAATCAAACAGCAGAAATCCCGAAAAGGTCAAAGCAGCACAGTTTACTATTATCTTCCTTAGAATATATGAGGCGTTACAATTCTGATACCGCATTTTTGTGGCTTAGGTTGGGGCAAGAGAAAGAAATGGCATGACATAAATCTCTTCTGAAGACAGTCGTTGTAATGGGGATGGAAACGAGCACCCCCTGAACTCATCCCTTTCAACTCTCCTGCGGCCGTGCAGGGTGTCTGCCCTCCTCCAGCCACGGCTCCCAGCTTGTCCTGCCTTTGTTATACACAAGAAGTAGCAGCTACTCAGAACGACATGTGTGTGTGTTTCCTTCAGGAGATTAGAAACACCCCCCTCAAGACTTTTCTGCTAAAAAAGTAGTCTGGTATTCTTTCATTTGTTGTATGAAGCAGCGAAAAGTTTTTTATAGTCAAGAATGAAGAACATTGTAGAGCAGGAAATGTTCACGGTGAGTTTGAAGCTTTGGATGTGGGGTGGTTGGAGGTCTGGTGTGCAGCATCGTAAATGGATATAAACTGATGTAGACTTTAGTTTTTAATCTGGATTTAGGATGAAGATCCTGTTACAGGTGCTGTCTATTTTACTGTATCGGGCTTGAATTGCTCCACATGCTATTTTTGCCCAAGAAAAGGCATTTGAAGAGATTCAACAATGCTTCTTCCTAGGGAGGATAAAGCCCCTGCACAGGGGGGTGAGAGCCAGCACCGAGTATTAGATGCGCGGGCTGCTGTGCCTTGGATGCCCAGCTCCATGGGGTCAGGCGTGAGAGAGGGCAGATTGCAGGGAGGGGAACCCAGGACCTTACCCGACTGCTTGTTGTACTCCTCTGCACCCGACGCTGGGATGGCTGCAGCAGAACAGGAGCCAGGGTTTGCCCAGGCTCAGCTCAGAAGGCCCAAGGGATGTTCAGCCACAAGGGTTCTCCACCACGGAGAACTGAAACCTCAAACATCACGGTTTGTAATTTTCTCATATATCCTTCTGAAAAATCTTTGAACTTCAGCTTTGTACTTGGAATCTAATCCTGTTATAACTATCTTACTATGCAACTGCATGTTTTTCTGAGAAAACCGTTGCCAGTCACATTACCATGTGTTCATTTATGTACAGATCTTGTTACAAAGGCAGATTTTCTTAGGCTGTACTACAGCTTTACTATACTATGAGGAACATACAATAGAAAACCTATACTATTACTTTTTCCACTAAAAGGTTGTCATGGCTGGGTGACTTTGGGTGTGTTGCATCCTCTCTCTGCTGCGGTTATGAGAAGTTTTGGCTGAGCAGCGCAGGATTTGGTATTTGGAAGGTGCCTTGTCGTCCCTGCGCCCATCAACATGAGTTGTGTGGCATCACCTACAGAGACACTTGTCTACTCTATTGAAAAGCAGGATTGTACAGAAGGATTCTACCCTGCAAAAGCTTTACATGGACAGAATTCCCACTGCTGAATTGTTTCCTTCCTGAAGAATCTATACCGAAGGTAATAAAGTTTTAAATCAATAGTCTAAACATATGCAGAGCTATAATCTTCCTGTAGATTTAGTAATCCCCTGTGCCATTTACAAGACAGTTTCTGCAAACTCAGAATTCCAGCACTGAATTAGCATTTCTTAGACCGAAGAGATGCACTGTGCCCATGCAACGCGTGTGAAGCAAGGGGCAGCAAAGTACCACAAACCCATGGTCGATAGCGTTTAAATTTATGTGTTAGCAACTCCATTTTCAGGGTCTAGGGGAAAAAAACCCCAACAAACCCAACATAGAGGGTGCAGCTCATTTTCCCTGTCTGGAGGGGTGCTCTGGCAGGATTTTGAATCCCAGCCCCCCCTCCCTGCCCCCTGTGGGAGCCTTGGAAAGCTCCGCACAAGGCCAGTTATTTTTCCCCAGTAACTGCACAGAATTTGCGCTGTGGAGTCGGACCCCAGCACCTGCTGGGCGCCTTTCAAGCTGCTTTAACTGGATCACAAGTTCCTAACTGTAGATAGATGTAACAGAGACTAATCCCATAATCTAGACAGAAGTACAGCCCCGAACAGGAGCAGCTCGTGTTACCTCCATTTGCACTCCGGCCAACATGGCAGGAGGAGCTCAGACGTCGTCATTCCCCCCTGCCCCGAGCCACTTTCTGGTGACTAAGATCTGTAGGCTGATTTTATTTAATTTTTCTTTACCGAAGTCTGAAGATAAATATGCAAAACAAAACTTCATGCTTCAGCCAAAAAGGAAAACAACTTCAGTTCAGAAATGGCGTTTCTACGTTGGGTAAATATTATTTGTACTCGAGGCGCAGAAGTCAAGGACTGGCATAATTTGAAAAAATAAAATAAAATCCAGCGGCAGAATAATGAAGCAGGATTTTTGGTTTCTCAACAGTACCAGGGGTGAGGAGGGCTACTGCCCGCCTTCTCACAGTCTCTGCTAGAGATACCCACATTTTAAAAACTACTTTTGCAGCAGCAGGCTCCTTGGTGCTGTTTCAGTGCTGCTCCGTGCCAGCAGAACATCAATCAGGAGCCGCGCAGAGCTGCAGAGCCAGGACCCCACAATCGATAGCGCCGCAAAACCAGGGCCGGCAGAAATCATATTTACCGTTAGGTTTTTAACTTCTTGTTGACAGGCTCATCCCAATGACAGCTCTCCCTCGCTCTCCCCTTCCTATCCCCTTCCAAGATTTAACACTGTTTTAACATTTTAATCAAGGACGTGATTCTACACATATTTAGAGGCTGGCACAGCATGCAGGGCTTCCTGTGGATCAGCAAGCCATGGATCCATGTACAAATCCCTTTACAAGCGTGTGTAAACCATGGCACCATTCGCATCACCGCCACGTAAAATGGTAGTTTGAGATCCTCTTGCTTACCCTGCTTTCCTGAATCCTAAAAACAACCAAAAATCTGTCTGAGGCAAGATTTCATATACCACTCCTCAGCGTAGAAGCCTGGCTTTCTTTTCATTACATTAGTACAAAAGTTATTTAGTATGGCCTTTTCCATATCTTACAGTGTTAACAAAAATAGATGCTTATTGCTTTAATAAAGGTTTTGATTTGGAAATTATTTACCATTTAGACTTTTTATGCTCTAATTGCTTTTGATTCTTCAGAATATATATAATGGAAAGCAGCTGAAAGACTGGGGTTTAAAAATGGGCTCTTGCACATTTGAAGCAAATTTTATCCTGCAATCAGTCGCAAAGATCTTAACTGCAGCTATCACATATCCTAAATATGTAATTGCTGTGGAGCCTTTCCAGTCTATTGGTTACAGGACGCTAGGAAAAGAGGAAAGCCAGTACAAATGTAGACCCTGATGGCCGTGAGTATTTTTGGGGTCACCTGCCTAAAACCTTCAATGAACATTTTTTCTAGAACAAAGCCTTGGAATTAGATTGTGCAAAGACACCAATGAATAATTTCATTTGCAGGGAAGCGGCCCGCTGGATTACATGGAAGCTGCTCTGGTGAGTGAAGTGATGAATTATGTCTGGGTTTTGGGATCGGACCCTTGGCTGAAGGGCATCCCCTCCCAGCCGACATGCTCCCTGGCTCCTGGGGGGAGGACTTAACATTTTAAATGTACCCCCATCCTCCTGTGGTCCTGCCCTGGGAATGGGTGGTGGTTTTTGTACACAGATGCAGTCCCAGTAAGACCAAGCGCTCTAGCCTGCTCTGCCTGAGCCTATGGAGTTGCTACAAAGAAAGAAAAAATCACAATACTGAATTTTGAGGTATTTTAAAAGCATATTCGTCAGATGTAGTCTAGGCATGAGTTGAATGGTCCATATTCTGAATGATTTATAAAGACCACTACAAAGTGAAATACCATCTTTGCTTACTTTTTAGTAATTTTTGCTTTCAGATGAGCCCCCTCCCATGGTCCTGGCCCTCTTTAGCAGGGAGGAGAGCACAGCTTGAGAATATTTGAAATTTAAACCCGAAGGAAGCCTCAGGTTCTCTTCTTTTCATGTCATGTAAAAAAGCCAAGAAGACTCAGCCTCAAAAATTGTTAGAGCCATTTAACACTCTCCATTAAAATCACAAAAGCAGTGTAATTCATTGTTATCAGAGAAATACTTGATTTCAACCCTTTCTTCTTTAAAGGAGTGTGTGAGATATTTCCATGCTAAATTAGTATCTTCCATTAATGTGAATGGCTGCTAAGTACACACCATAAATTCTCCGTTCCAGGAGACACGTGTGTGCCAAGCCTGCAATGGCAAGGCCTCCCGGGTGAGCCGGGCAGTTGCAGAGGGCGTGGGGCGGTGGGCAGCTGGCACAGCCTAGATGTGCTCGTGCCCGATTTACTGCATTATAACTAAGGCCGAACTTGGAGTCTCTTATGATTATACTCCATGCTTCTTTCCACCCCCTCTTGAGTTCTTCTTAAAATCGTTTCCTAAATGCAGAAGATAACCTGACCCGTGTCTGCGAAGCTGAAGTTTCTCTTCCTGCCCCTGGCTCGGTGGGACTTTGGGAGGCCAAGCATCCCCCCGCCACCCAGATGTGCCCAGCACCCCGAGGCCTCCCCACGCACACCGCGTGTGATGGGCAGCGAAGAAGACAACAGTGATCTGTACTTAACATTAGGTGGCACAAAAGAGTTTCATTTTGCTCACAGGCATAATAAAATATATGGGCGATAACAGAGATTGTCTTTTCTTTAAATCAGATTCTCCTTCCCTATTTTTTCCAGCTTTCAAGTAGTTTTCGAAGTCCTCCTGTTTATAAACTTACTTGGTTCCGTCTTTTATCTCATCTCTTTTGTCTCTTAACAGAATTTGTTTAAAAATAACACATAACCCAGCCCTGGCTGCAGTTGCATTTACAGAACAGCCAAAGGGCTCTAAACCAGGCTCATTTCAGCAAAACGCCTTCTGTCCTTCCTCCAAACCAGCGCTGCCTTCCAGACCTTCACCCCTCCGGACCCTGCCTGGCCAGAGCCAGCGTGACCACACAGGGCACGTCCTCGCACCAAGCTTTTCCTCCGTGCCCGTACTTGGCGCTGTTTCCAAACCACGGGCATTTACTCCTGGTTTGGTACCCATGCTACTCGGTGCATGGTTATTTTGTTTCTGGGGTTGACTGAGAAATGTGATGGGGCTGGGGGGCTATGTTTCCTTCTCCTTCTGTTGTAATCCTTTGGGAAAGAGTTGCAGGTTGTTGTCCAGCTGCAGAAGCAGCTGGGCTTTGCTGCCCCAGCGGCACAGGCCCGTTGCCTCCAGGATCGCGGTGTCTGCCCTGTGCTGCAGCTTGCAAAGGTTTACAGCAAAAAATCAGTTTTATGATGAAGAGACAAAGCATCGCCCACTGTTTACAGCCCAAATCCTCTCTGGCTGACAGGTACGGGGTGGCTGCTGCTGTGGGAAGGTGCTGGCTGCTCCTGCTGCGGGGTTGGTAAAGGCAAGAGCTCACTCCCGGCTCGGGTGCCTGCTCGGGACTCCGAAAGGTAACGTCCCCTTCCCCGCACTGTTCGCAGCAGGGTTGGTTATTGTTTTCTCCAAGGTTCGGCCTCAGAAGGAGGGAAAGGGGAAAAAAATATAAAAGGCCATCGCGTTGCTGATGCTGTGAAGTTTGCTGCTTCCCTGCCTGCACCCCCCCCCCCCCCCCCGCCCCCAGCACCCCCCCTCCTCCCTGCGCCCGGGCCCGGCTGCCGGGGCTGGATCTTCCGCGTTTCACCCCATTAGATGTGATTAACTGTTATTGTTCCTCCCCGGCACTCCGCGGCCCGCCGGGGGGCGCGGGGGGCGGCCCGGGCCGGGGGGGGGTCGGGGCGCAGGAGCCCGGCCCCGGCGGCGCGGCCCGCGGAGGGGGGGCGGGGGGAAGGAGGGAACAAAAGAAACTTCCCCGGTGCCCCGATTCCTGCTGCGGGGGGGCAGGGGGGGACCCCGGCCGGGCCCCCACGGGCTGCGGGGCAGCTGGGGCCACCAGCCGGGAGGCGGCTGCAGCGCGGGCGCGCAGAGCCGCGGGGGCGAGGGGGCAGCGCTGCCCGCGCCCTGCACTGATGTACACGGTACAGCTATACGTACACACACAAACAGCTGCATCCATAGTGCATCTACATGCAGCGGCGCATCCTGCCTAGCGCCACCCGGCCCCCCCACCCCCGAAAAAAAGCCGCGGCCCCCCTTTTCCCACCCCAAAAGTGCCTTTTCCGCGGCCTCGCGGCAGGTGGAAACCGGCTCGCGGGGCGCTGCCGGGCCCGGCCCCCCCCGAGCCCTTCCCCGGGGGGTACCGGCCCTGCCCGGGCAGGGGGAGCCCGGCGGGGGGGGAGGGGGCGAGGCCGGGGCGCTCCCCACCGCCCCCTCCGAGGAGCCCCCGCTGCCCGCACCCCCGGCTCGGCCAGCGCACAAACAACGCAACGTGGGTTTTACAGCTTTTTTTTTTTCTTTTTTTTGTAAAAATGTTTATTTAAACCTTTTTTTTAATTTTTTTCCTTTTACAACAATAAAATATTGCGTCAATATAAACCCCTTGACTAAAACTGGTCGACAACCAAACGTTACAGCGAGTCGTGTGTTTCGTTATTATTTTTTGTTCCGACAACCATTTAGGCTTTTTTTTTTCTTTCGGAAACGTTTTTTTTCTCTCTTTTTTTTTTTTTAAACATAATGCGGAATTTATTGAAAATAAATAATTGTTGGCAACTGCAATAGGCAATTTTGGATAAAATAGTTGAAAAAAGCAACCTTTAATGAAAATAGCGTTTATTATACATCAGTTACTAAATGAATAAACTAAATGATCTTTCTTTAAATTAATAACTTCCAAAAAACGTTTAATATACAAAACTGTACAGTTATAAAGTCGGCAGAAATAGGCAGGTCCTCAGTGTCGAGTTTTTTTGTTTTTCTTTTTTATTTTTTTTTTTTTTAGCGCTTACTGAAAAATACTTGAAAAATATAAATGTCGAAAGGAAAAAATCTGAGCGCCGGGGAGGGAGAAGGGCTGCGCCGGGAACCGCGGAGCGGGGTGCGGATGCGGTGCGGGCCGGGGGGTGCGGGGGGGGCCCGGCCCGGCCCTGCCCGGCGGCCCCGAGCCAGCCCGGCCGCGGGGGGTGCGGGGACGGCGGGTGAGCTGGGCCGTGCCCCGCACACGCACCCACGCAGCGGTTCTCCTTCGTGCGTGGGCGCCGCACACGCCGCCCGTGTGCACGGCACAGCCACGGCCGGGCGGAGGGGAGGGGGCGGTTACAGCTCAGCACTTCCCTGTGCCGAAAAAATGGTGATTTTTTAGCATTTTAGGGATTTTTTTCTTTTTGTTTTTCTCCCTGTTCGTTTTGGGTTTTGTTGTTTTGTTGTTGTTTGGGTTTGGGGTTTTTTTGTTGGTTTTTGTTTGTTTTTTTTTAATGAAAGCTTTTCAACAAATCCAGCATCTCCCTGTGACGCGGAAATAAGCTCAGCATGAACCAAACGCGGGCGTTTTCTGTCCCCTTCCCTCCCCCCGCCCCGAAATCCGTGAGACACCTCATTCCTCTTCACCATCGAAACAAAATACAGAGAAACTGATTTCCGAAGCCAAAGCGCAGAAGTATAAAGGTGTTTTACTACAGACCTCTCAGTCTGGCGCTGATCAAAAAGCCCAACTCATCTTCGGAAAGGAAAAGACTGGCAAATGCCACGATTTTGTTTGTAATGCTTAATTTCGGATAAATCTCTTAGAAATAATAATTGCATTTTTTTTTCCCTTGGAGAAGAGGGGGGAGGTCAGGACTGTAACCCGACCGTTTGACGGTGCTGGGAAGTTCTTGAAGAGAAAAGCTGCAACAAATAAGCCTGTTCTTCACAGCCGTGCGTGCGGCAGCCGGGTGCGCGGGGCTCCGCGGGCGCGGAGGGAGCCCCGTCCCCTGGGGGGGGCGATAGGGCCGCGGCCACCCTGCCCCGTCCCCGCTGGGTGACTGCCGGTGCGTGGGGAAGGGAGAAACGTTTTGACTGATCAATTCGATACAAATTAGGTCACAAATATTGTGTACAGTTTGTAGTAAAACACCTCAGACATTTAAAAACGCTATATAAGTCTTTAAAAATGCAAAACTAGTCTATTGTAAAACAGATTCACCTGAAATACAGCTGATATAACCAAGGCGCTGGAAGGTTATTCATAGGCACACATCTGTCTTTCCTTTTCTGTCGGGTTTTTTCTTTCTTTTTTTTTTTTTTTCTCGTGGGTTTTCGTTTGTGGGTTGGTGGTGATGGGGTTTTTTCTCCCCCCCCTTTTTTTTTTTCCTTCGTCCTAGCGGAGACCGAAACCAAACCTTGTCTGCGAGTAAACACCGTGTACCGATCGGCAGAAAGGTCGGAGAGAGGAAAAACTCTATTGCCCAGGCGGCGAGCGGGGAGCCCCGGCCCCGCGTCGGCCGCCCCTCGGGAAGCCCAAGCCGGCGCCCGGCGGCGCTGCCCGCAGTGCTGCCCGCAGTCCTGCCCGCCCCCCCGGTGCCCGCCGGGCCGCGGTCAGAGGTCGTGGCAGGCCGTGTCCGTTTTCACGCCGTGGGAGTACACCTCGTGCTGCGGCTGCTCGCCCGGCGGCGTCATGCGCTTCTCCTTCTGCCGCCGGTTGCAGAACCAGACCCGCACCACCTCCTTCTCCAGCTGCAGGCTGTCTGCCAGCGAGGAGATCTCCTGGGCGGCCGGCTTGGGACACTTGAGAAAGTGCGTTTCCAGCACGCCCTTGACACTCACCTCGATGGAGGTCCGCTTCTTCCTCTTCCTCCCCTGCGCCGCGATCTTGTCGATGCTGGTGGGGCTGCCGGTGGAGGAGTCGGCCTCCTCCAGCCACTTGTTCAGCAGCGGCTTCAGCTTGCACATGTTCTTGAAGCTGAGCTGCAGGGCCTCGAAGCGGCAGATGGTGGTCTGCGAGAAGACGTTGCCGTAGAGGGTCCCCAGGGCCAAGCCCACGTCGGCCTGGGTGAAGCCCAGCTTGATGCGCCGCTGCTTGAACTGCTTGGCGAACTGCTCCAGCTCGTCCGAGGTCGGCGTCTCCTCGTCCGAGTGGTCCTGGCAGTGGTGCCCGCCCAGCTCGCCGTGCTCGCCGCCGGCCTCGCCGCGCAGCCCCGGGTGCAAGCCCTGCGCGGCGGCGGCGGCGGGCGGCGGGGTGAGCCCGCCGTGCTCCAGCATGCCGCCCACCGCGAAGCCGGCCTGCGAGTAGACGTTGAGGGGCTGCCCGGCCGCGGCGGCGGCCGGGGGGGCCAGCGAGGCGCTGTGGGCCGGGCTGGCGCCCCAGGCGCTGGGGTGGTTGGCGTGGGGCGAGTGGTGGGAGACGTGGGGCGAGCGATGGTGGATGATGGCGCCCAGCTGCAGGTCCTCGCGGCCCGGCTTGACGTCGGGCTGCTCCAGCGGGCCGCCGGCCAGCGCCGAGGGCCAGGGCCCGCCGTCGCTCAGGCTGGTCACCCAGTGGTGCCCCAGCGGGTGCCCATTGCCGGGGACGCCCTGCAGGTACTCGCTCTGCAGCAGCTTCTGCGGGTTGCGGAAGGGGCTCCCCTGCTGCATGCCCGCGCCGTCCGCATGGGCGAGCGAGCCGGAGCCGAGCAGGCTGTAGGGGTTGGAGGCGGCTGTGGCCATGGCCGCCGCGCAGCCCCCACGAGTTATACTGTGGCGGCGCCGCCGCTTCAGCCTTTGACATCCACCGGCACGGCGGCCCGGGCAGCGGCCGAGCGCCGACTGGCAGCCGCGCCGCCCAATGGGGGCGCGCCGCCGGCGGGGCCGCGCCGCGCAGGCCAATGGCAGGGGCGGGGAGGCCGGCCGCGGGGCCGGGGGCGGGGCGAGGGCCGGGCGCCGCGCGGGCCCGAGGCAGGAAGTGAATCACTCCGCCGGCACCGGGGGCCGGGCGTGAGGCGGCCCCGCTGCTTAACTCCTTCCGCGCCGCGCTCCGCGCCGGACGGGGAGGGAGGGGAGGACGCGGGGCACGGCTTAAATGGGGAGCGATTAGCGCCGGTGGAGCGCGCGGCAGAGGTTAAACGGCGGCGGACCGGCGGCAGCGCTGCGGGACCACCCCGGCGCGGACCGGCTTCCGACGCGCCCCTAGGGCCCTCGCAGCCCCCCGGGCCGGGCGGGCTCTGCCGCTGGGTGCGCGCTGCCCGCTCTGCTCCTCCGCGCTGGCGGCTGCCGCTGCGCTGCCGCCCCGAGCCGCGCCACTCCCGCCTGCCCCGGGCCGGGCGCTCCCGCCGGGGAGCAAAAAGTTAAAAAACAACCAAACGTCAAAAAACAAAGCCCCAAACCCCAAACAAACAAAACCCTCAAATAATAAAAAAACACCCCCAAAAGGCGCTTTCCGGCCTCCGCGCCAGTAAGAACCCCTCGAAGTTCGCGATAGGCAGCGCCCGGGCGCGGTGCGCTCCCGCCGTGCGGTGGGGGGGGGGGGGAGACTCCCACCCCCAACCGGGAAAAATGGGAAAATAAAGGGGGGAAAGGCGCGTGCGGTCCCCAGCCCCCCCTCTCCCCGCGCGGGGGCCGGCGGGGGGGAGCGGTGTGCCCCCCGGCTGGCCCGGGCCCGGCGGGCAGAGCCCCCAGCCCCGGCGGGGCCCCTCGGCGGCGGGGAACGGCGGGGAGCGGCGGAGCCCGGTACCGCCGAACCGCTCCCGAGTTAAAAAATGACCTTTCCCTGCATAATTTTGGAGGTAACCTAGCTGCGTAATTATATTTGCACTTACAGAAGACTGCATCAGAGTTCCCTTATTGGTTTGAAATTCCATTAAATATATTGCAAGAGCTCCTAGGTTAAGCTTGATTTAAATTTGCATACATTTTCATATATTTAGCAGAAATAAAAGAAGGCTTGCAGCTACCAGAAAGTCATTAAGGCATTAGTTTCTCTGAGAAGACAGATCTGAAGAAAATTCAAGAAAATGAGAAAATAGATATAAATAAGGTGAGCGCTCCTCCGATTCCTTTATAGCCGGGTGGCATCTCTTGCCTCATTATAATAATAATAATCGCAATAATTTCTCGCCGGGGCTCGGGCAGGGCGCAGCGTGCGAGAGGGGGCAAAGGCAGGGCTGGCTGGTAGCGCGCGGTGTGTGGCTGGAGGCAGGTCGCGATATATCGGGGAGGCTGCGGGTCCCCGGGCGCGTCCCCGACGGGCGGCCGCTGCGCTGCGCACCCGCGCCCGGCTCCGCGCCCTGCCCGCAGCCCCGCGGGCAACTTGGGAAAAGAAATAACAAAAAAATAAAGTTTGCAGGTAGCGGGGGGAAGCGGTTTGTGTGCGAGGGGCGGTGGGGAGCGGGCGGGGGGGTCAGCGGGGGGGGTCAGGGCATGGAAAACGTCTCCGGGAGAGCCCGGTGCGGCGGGCAGCACCGCGGCCGGGCCCGCCGGCGGCGCGGGGGAAGGCGGGCAGGGCAGGGAAGGAGTTATATTAGCAGCCCGCTTGCTTTTTTTTTTTTCCGCCTTTCTTTCCTTTTTTTTTTTCCTCCCCTCTCTCCGCCTTCACAAGCTTCTCGAAATAAATATCACCGGAGCCGGCGGAAGAAAAGGGGGGGGGGGGGGGGGGGAAATCCGCGCTGTATAAAAACGTAACTAAATTATTTAAAATTAATTTGCACTTTAACTTCCGAAACAATTTTTCAAATCCCATTGCCCGTGAAAATAGATGTTCAGATCCGCCGTTTAATTAAGGCAGAGTCTCTAGCAGGGAAATAAAACCCCGAACGTCCCATTTTAATATTTGTTGCAAATGTATCTAAGGCAGAGCCCGGCTCCGCGGCACTCCGCTCCTGACGGAGGAGACTCTCATCTCGCCTATGGGAGAGTATGGAGTATTTTATAGTGTTTTTATCTGCATATAGTTAAATCTTCTTGCTGTTCTAACTAATCTGCTGGAGAGGGTTTCTTTAGCTCTTTCCTGTCAGTCTAACTTCCCAAGTGTAACAGATGCCGCTCTCAAGCGGTCCTTTCTGCTGCTTTTCTTTATTCAGCCTCGCATATTTCTCCCCATGATCTGGGTTTCCATAGAGAGAGGAATAAAAGGGGGACCATGGCCACAAATCCCCTGCCCCATGCAGAATAAAAGAGCCTTATTCAATAGACGACCCCGTCTGGACATGGGAGAAAAATAAGTACATGCAAAGCTACTGTTGCAAGAATTTGTAACTTATTTTTCATAGACTGAAATCCATTAAAGTTTTTTTTTTTAAAAAAGAAGTTTCTGGGTTTGAGCTGGGCGCTCCAGCCCCCTGGCTCTGGGTGCCTCGGCGCTGGACGGACCCGCGTTTCCCCAACAAATAACTCCCTTTAATATCTATTTTTTTCCCCTGCTAAATCTTTGGCATGAAAAAGGTCGCACAATAGCCGAAGGCAGCCTACCGTCTTGGGGCAGCTAGAAGTCGCTATAGAGAAAAACCCCCGCTTGGAAGCGGAGGGGCTGTAATTGTCTGCAGTTCCCTTCGCCCGGCGGAGGCACCGGCGGGACCGGCAGTTTCGGGGGGTCACCCGGTGCGCGGCTCGGACGTCCCCTCGCCGCGGCGGCGGGCGGAGGGCAGGCGGCGGCACCGGAGCGGAGCCGGCGGGGCGGCGGGCGGGGGCGGCGGGGCAGGGGGGCTCCGGCCGCTCCGGTACCGCACCCGCGGGTCCCCCGAGCTGCCCCGCGGGGAGCCCGCCTGCCTCTGCCTATAGGCTCCATAGGCGCCTCGATAGGTAGGGACCGGAGAGAGCCAGCCCAGAAGCGGGAGGAACGGGTTTATTATGATCGTGGCAGAGCGGCTTTTATTATATTTTAGAGATTTTTTTTTTCTCTCTCTCTCTCATTGTTCGTCTGCGGGAGGAGAGGAAGGAAAAAAAAAGGTCTAAAAGGGGTTCGTTTTGATTGTGTTTAATACAGCATGAAGCTCGGAGCGGTAAGCTGTGGCTCGGTGTCATGACCTCTATATTGAAAACTTCACCTTCAACACAAGTTCACTTTAGAGACAGGACGAGTTAGATTGCGCTTGGTGGGAACAAGTGCAAATTTAAAAACAGAGTCAATCATAACGGGGGTGGGGGTTGGGAAAGGGCAATTTAACCGTTTCTGAAGCCAGGAGTTAAGGTTTTCATTGTGTACATCGAGGCGCTGGTACTAACGCTGAAGCCCAGCCACCCATCCGTTCAGCAGGCAGGGCTGAGAAACCGGCTCCTGGATCTCCGGAGATGCTTTGTGAAAACCTAACCTGCTTGGGGGAAGGTTAGGAGGAAAAGAGGAATTTACAGAGTATTAGCAGAAATTAGCCAATACCGACACAAGCTCAATTAGTTCTTTTTTTTTTTTTTTTTTTTTTTTTTTTTTTGGTCTCTGTTGGCTGCTCTTGAACGTGAGTAAATGCAGGGAGAGAGGAGGGAGAGCCACACTCCCATCTTAGAGCCACAGCCAGGAGATGGACTGACAGATTGCAAATTAAAATAGTCCTAATGTAAGAATGAATGCAGCCCCCCCAAATCTCTCCGAGCACCAGCCCGTTAGTAATAAGCCCGGCACGGAGGGAGCGTTGCTGCGGCTGGGCTGGTCCTGCACCCGGAGAAAGGCTAGGGAGGGACAATAAAGCCAGTCCCGGGCAGAGAAAATCACAAGGTAAATAGCATTTGTATTCTAACTGCTGCGGTTTCCAAAGCGTTTGGAGCGACTTCTCGCTCCTCTGCTCGAATCGCCTATTATTACTATTATTTTATTGTTATTATTAGTAGTAGTAGTACTACTACTATTATTATTATTATTACTACTACTACTACTAATCTTCTTTTCCACGTTGTTAATGTTTGAAAAAGGTACTTGCTGGAAAAAAAAAATGATGTCGTTCATTTGTGCACTACCACGTCATGATCAAGTCACCGTTATTTTGTAGCTGGGTTGGTTTGTAGCAGGTATTGTCTGGAACATTTGGTTGATTTGCAGTCGACAGGAAAAAAAAAATTAAAAATTAAATTCCAGGAAGTCTCACCAAAGTGCACATTTTGACTGTGGGAGCGATCTTGCCGTTTATTAAATGCACGTACGGAACCGTCGGGCGTTGTTGTGCTTCACGGGGAAGCGTGGCCGGGAAAGGCGGCGGCGCGGGGCTGCGGCGGTGCCGTGGGAGGTCACGGGGGAGTTACCGGGGCTGCACCACGATGCGGATCGCTTCCTTTCTACGTAGGCACTTTCCTCACCGTGCCATCCAGACAGGCGTGATGACAAGAATGATCTTGTTTCATCCCGGACCGAAATCCCGTGTGGGGTTGGTTTTTTGCTTGTTTGGGTTTTGGTTTTTTTGGTTTGGGTTTGTTGGGGTTTTTTTTGCCGCCCCCGCGGCCTTCAAGTGTGTTGCCCCCCACCCCAGCGCAGGCAAACGGGGGCGAGGCGGCCGGTGAGGGCCAGCCCTGGGCGGGGGCGACGGAGTCCCGCTCCCCTTCCAAACCAGAGGCCATCCTGCCTGTATTTTTTAGAAATCATTCAAACACAATTCCTGAACGGACAGATTCCTGCTCAGATGTATTTAGAGGGAAGCGGGTTGGATTTGAAAACGCGCTAACCTGCTGCTATTTAACCTCTGCTGACTAATGAGACAAACGGCTGTGTTCTTTGGGTGGCAGCTACCTGCATCGCTGTTTGTTAGCTCTCTGAACAATTTCAACGCAGGGTTTGCTTTTGTTTGTTTTATGGTTGTTGGTTTGTGGGGGTTTTTTCTTCTTTTAAACGTTACGCTTTCCCAGCTTTAGCCTTCAGCCTGCAAAGCATCCAGCGATGCTCCTTGATCCTGCGGAGGGATCTAAACGCCTCCTGCCTTTCGCAGCGCCTCGTCATTCCCAGATTTACATTTGTAAATACGTAGATGGTACTGCTACTTCTTCCTTTTCTCACCGACGAAACGTTTACAGCTCGGTGGAAAGTTTACTCCCCGTTTCATCCGGATGGCGCCAATCAAAGCTGTTAAAAAACCTGAACTTTCAGGCCAGGCTGCCTTGCGGGAAGGTGTTTCCCTGGGGAATTGCTCTTGGAAAACGTCGAGGGGTAGGGGGCTCGGCTGCGCCAGGCGGGACCATGCCCGCGCCGGTGGGTGCTTGCCGCAGCCCCCCCGCCCGCCGCTGGGGTCTTGCGTGGGGCCGCCGGTGGCGCAGCCTGAGCCTGGCAGGGCGGCTCGGCGGGGCCCACGCCGCAGACAAAGGCTTTGCCCACGGCCAGAGCTTGGACCCTCCCCGGGAAGCCCCCTCATCCCGAGGCTTGGCCCGGCTGGGTGGTGGAGGGCTGGGACCCCAGGCACCCCATCACCCAGCCAGGGCGAACCTCGGGATGGGGGTGCTCTGCGCACCCCGGGTGGGTAGGTGATGCTGGAGCGGGGACACCCCGCCCCCCCTCCTCCCCTCCTTGTGCTTCCATTTGCCTCGGCTTCGCCGCCCCCCAGCCCCTGCAGAAAGAGCTGCTGGGGCTGAGCCCTCCCCAGCCATTCTCCCCCAGGTCCCTTGGCATCTCCTGGCACCTTCCCCCCCGCCCCGGCCGGGAGGAGGCCGGTTAAAGCCCCGGGGGGCTGCAACACCCCTTCCTGGGCGGGGGAGCCGCAAGCAGCCCCGGCACAGCGGGGGAGAAGTTCACGGGAAGGCGGGTGGGCAATAAATCAGCGCAGGTCCCCGGGAGACATGGAAGCGCACACGGACAAGTCGCCATGGGAGGGAGAGAAGCAGCCCCTCGGCTGCGCCGCCTGCGAGAAATAAATAAGAATAAATCCCAGTCGGGGGGGAGGGGGCTGCGGCCGAGCACCGGGGGCAGCGGGGCGGGGAGCACCCGGTGCCGGCCCGCTCCCCCGGGAGCGCTAGGGCAGAACCGAGGAAACGCGCTCTGCAAACTTTTAATGAAATCACGGGCGGTATCGATTTTATTTGGTGGTTTTTTGGTTTTTTTTTTTTGTGCTTCAGTCATTGGAAAGTGTCCCCTTTGGGCGTGGGGGTGGAGGGCAGAAGGGAGCGGCGCAGCGCCGGCTCTATCGCGCGTTGACTTATTTCGCGTTTTAGAAAACAAACGCCGCGCCCGAGGGTCCTCCAGGGAGCGAGAGGACCCCGGGGGGCTTGAGCCAGCCAGGGAAGCCGGGGGTTTAGCCACGCAGGAGCTGCAGGTACCGGTTTGTAGGCCCTTGCCTGCGCCCCTGGGAAGGCGCCCTGGCCGGGGGTCGGTGCCCGGCTGCGACTCCCGCATCCCGGAGCGGAGCCCGGGGGGAGCCAGCTCTGCCCCCCGGACAATCCGTTCCCGAAGTGCCACATCCCAGCGTTTCCTATCTGCCGCTTCTCCAAACTGTTTAGAAATTACTAGTAGCGGATAAGTAAATTGCAAGTAAACCTAGTGAATTAGGATGATTCTCTATCAGTTTAATTTATGTTTTATAGTTAGTTTAGCCTTCTGATTTGATTGCCTTAGTAATGTGAATTGCCTACAGCTGCTGATGATACAGCTTTAATTCTGTTTTAAAGGTCATGTAAACATGTGCCTGTAGCATAAGGAATGCAAATTCAATTCCCTTTTAATGCTTCCTCACATTCACTTCACAGCCTTCACCTAGAAAATTAGCAGGATTTAATAGAAAACTGTTGGAATGTTGTGATTTCATTAAAAGCCCCTCTCCCCCCCAGGCGTGGCTCTCCCCGGGCCACCCCACGCCCGTGACGCGGACACGGCTGCGCTCCCACACCCGTTTTGGTGGAGATGGAGGCGGTCCCGGCCCCGGGACGGAGTCACCCTCTGCACCTCGGAGCTTTGTGTGGCTGCAGGTAAACAACACACGGCTGGACAACCCGGTGTAGCTGCAGGTAAACAACACGCGGCTGGATAACCCGGCGCCACCGCGAGTTGCCCCCCCGAGGAGCATCACGCAGGTGTACACCTATATGTTAGGCTACCGCACAGCCGCGTCTTTCCCCTACGTCACGGTGAAAGAGGATGCTTGCGAAGAGAAACCGGGGGAAAATACTGGGTTTCGGATGAGGTGGGCTGCAGATGTTCTCCGCATCAGCGGGAGGAGAGGCTGTGCCGAGATGCCAAGGTGATAGGCTTAAATGCAAGACGCCTGCGCCTTGAAGAGAGACGACTGCAAATTAAATTTTAAACACAGCCAGCCCCGAGTTCACGAGAGATTGCTTCACCTACTGTACTCAAAAGAGAAAAAAAAAAAACAACCCAAAAAGGAAGAGCCCTTCCCACCCCTCCAAATACCCCCTTCCCCCTGTTTCAAAGGTTTTTAGTGAAGTTGCTGGGAAGTTTAGCCTTTGAACGGACAGGCTGTAACGAGTGGGGAAGAGCGTCAAAAAGAGAGTCTGGCGACGCTTTGAAAGGGAGCGAGCTGCGGCAGCAAAGCCAACAAGGGTGGAGGCGGTTTCGGTGGCCTCCTCCTCCCCCGGGGACCCGGCGGCACCGCTCGTCCCGGGGAGCCCGCACTGTGCCCCAGGGGAGCCCGCACCGCACCGCGCCCAGGGGACACTGCCCCACTCCCCCTGGGGACGCCTTGCGCTGCGACAGCCGTGTGGCAGAAGGTAATCCCCCTGCTGTTGGTGATGGGGAGTTTCCCTGCTCTCGGGGGTGCTGGTGCGGTCCCCGAGCACCTCCCACGGCTGGCGGAGTGCGGGCAGCATCCCCCCACCCCTGCCTCCCCCCCGCCCCGTACCGGGGCCGCCCTGCCACCCTGCTCCCCACTTGCTGGGAAAATTCACCCGCGGGTCCCCCACGGAGGCTGAAGGAGCTGAGATGCTGGAAGGCACCTGCCCCCCCCCCCCCCCCCCCTTCCCCTTTCAGTGGGGAACCCAAGCTGTGCCCGTCCCTCTCCTTTGCAAAAACGAGTGATTTTTTTTTTTTTTTGCAAAATCTTAATACTTGTAGTAACAGCTCATTGGTGATTCTGTTAATGTTGCGCACCTCATTAAATAGCCCCAAACATAAGGAGGTTTAAATGACTTTATTGAATTAAAAATAGCATAGGAAATCACCTATGGTACTTTCATCAAATAATTAATGTAAACTATATACATATAGTGAGAGATTCCTTTTAACAAATCTGTTCATAAAACACGCAGGGGTTTACTTAATGGCTGAAATAACTTAGAGCAGCACAACTCGCTTGAAACATCGAGCCACACTCATGCACTTCCTAATACGTTCCTGTATGTTTCCCTGAGTGTTTTTCTTCCTTATCTTTTTTTATATCTGAAGTTCTATTCCCCTCCTCTACTCTATGTATTTGATCATTTTTTCAAGTCCCTTGGCTGAACCAATCTCTTTTCATGCAGAGGATAAAAAGAGAAAAACTTCAAAGTAGGTTCAGGTAATTAACAGCTGAGGGGAATATAATCTAAACCATAGGCCCTGCTTTGCACCCAGGTCTGCTTTCAGAGCCAGCCGGCAAGGGAGTGCCTATTCCCTATAGCATCCAAATCTGCTTCCTCTGAACAGCTTTGCCAGGCCTCCAGTTATCACATCTGCATTTCAAACACCATGTCTCTGGCATTAATTATTAATTAGCCTACAGTCACCCCAGAGGATTTAAGTTCCAGCCTGCACATACTTATTCATTGACCTCTATCTTAGTTTTTGTTGGAAAAAACCCACTAGAATGCTTAATAATTTCCTTTCTCTCAGACCCTCTGTTCTAGTTTCATGGAGGGAAAACAGTGTATTTTCAGAGATGGAAAATCACAGTGTTGTCTAGAAATTTGTTTAGAGCAAAACGCTATGTCAAGAGTTTGAACAAACCATTTCAAAAGATTTAGAAGGCATTTTGCACAAGTATTTTTACCTTTGACAAATGAATTTATGGATTTCCCAGAACTGAGAGGTGGTGGATACAAATACAATGCGGTTTGGCTCTGTGCGCAGTATCTATCGCTCAGTGCGTGCTTTAAAAATACAAACCGGATTTAATTACCAAATAGCACATTTAGATGATCAAATTGATGCAAACATTTATTTGAAAGCTCTGGGGTTACACTGCTAGTGACACTAGTAGGAATGAAAAACATGCTGTTGCAAAGCACATTAGTATTTGGGTATTAGGCATGCACTCTGTCCTCAGGAATACGGAACTAAAGAAGTGTATTTTGTGACTGCTTTGCATCATTCCCAAGGCAGTTTTGAAGATGCTCTTTAGCCATTAGAATAAGTGTGTATCTTGCTACTGCTCTCTTGGCTGTTGCGTGGCTTGATATTGAGGTTCTAGAGGTAAAAGAATTGGAGTAATCAGGTAGGAACTAGGTTATATAATTCTCTTTTTGCAATGCTACATAAAATTCAAAGTGATTGTTACAGTTTGGATGAGTTGTGCGCTGGATACTGCTTTTTCTTGATGTGTTTCGATACTGCAATGTCCTAACCCCCTGAATGAGTCCTATTTTAATGCCTCATGCAATTATTTGTAGATAAACTTCCTTAAATATTGCCATGGTTTCTCTTTTTATATATGGTGGTACTATCTCAAATAATCATTGAAACATAAAGTATTCCTCCATTTTGTTTCCTAAGGAAGTGTTCAGTCTGTAATCACGAGGTCAGACTGGTTAACTTCTATGCCAGCCTAAAATTGATTTTTGAAAGCATTTAATCTATGCCTAAGACTCTCTTGAATTTCTATTTAGTGAAGAATATGGAAAAATAGGTCTGATGTGCAAACATATGCAGTTATATTGCCAAGCTATCTCAGTAAACAAAAATGCATTTTTCTAAAATTGCAGCTAAAACAGCC